>NW_024346667.1:17718662-18328936 GCF_902729225.1 Pteropus medius
TTTTTAATTCCTCTCGGTGAGAGGTTTTAATCTCAATTATTTGAACACTAGCGATATGAGTATATTTTTAAAATTTAGAATCCGTTCGTGTTTATTCCCCTATGAATTTATCTCATGTCCTTTTATCTACTGTTGCTAGAGTATTTTCCTTTTGCTTTTTTATTGCTGAGAGCTATGCATATTTGTCATACATGTTGAAAATATTTTCTAAGTCTTCATTCTCTATTTCGTGCTTAAGGAAGTTCATTTTTTTTGGATGTTATCCCTGTAGACCACTCTCTCCTGGGATATCATTTTACCTCTGGTTAGGATGTGCTACTCGCATGAGTAGGCAACGTTGTTTATTCCATTGTTTCTGTCCTGAAGAGGGAGAGGATGAAAGAGAGTTAAATAAGGATGTACCCTGAGTTCTGGACAAGAAATTTGTTTTAGAGATCAGCTATGGCAACATTCTCTTTTTTATGCAGTAGTCCAGATATTACAATATTAGACCTGATGACTTTGTACCTCATTCAGACTTACTAGTTTTCTCTTGGGAATCACTGGGCAAAAGTAGTATTTGTTTTACTATAAAGCATAACATGCTACACTCCTGGGCAGTTTTTGTGATTACACCACAGTTTGTCTAATTTTATAAATGGTATATGCCCCTTAGACCCAACCCCACAGACGTGGAATGTCAGAACACAGGTTTTCAGCGTAATAGATTGAGAAAATAATAGCTGAGGAGACAGAATGGGGAATGTTGAATTATTATGCTTGTATAAATATAGATGTTTGCATGTAATTATTTGGGTTCCTTAAGGTGCTACTTCAATGTCCTAAATGGTAAACTAATGGCCTGAAATATTGTATATTTCTTTCAAAAATATCAATATTCTTCCAGATACATTTGTTTCGTTGTTGATTTCTTCCTATTTCTTTGGTTTTTCTTAGAAGACAAATGCAGAAAAATTTATTGAGGAAAATCAAAAGAGACAACTAGCTAAACTAGAGAAAAGAGAGGAAGAAAGATGGAATAACTTGTCCTTACATATTGAAAAGGAAATTAAAGAAAATTTTAATTCTGGAATAAAAAGACTAGAAAATTTTCTCCAGACATGCCCTGTTAAGTCTGTAAAATTTACTGCAGAAATGGTAGGATTGGATACCTGTTTCAAATTATGGATGGAATGCTGTTTAAAACCAGGTATGTAAAATATTAATTTTAGAAATTCTTGAAATAATAAGTCAGTAAGAACAGAGCAAAAGAGTTGATATTGCCCCATATGCTGGTTCTTCTGGTCTGTATGACATTGGGGATTCTTTTTGATATCTAAAGAGTAAGCTTTTCTTTGTTTCATCTACTAATAACATGATGACTATTTGTGTATGTGATGGGTATTGGTGGATAGATTTAATATGAAATTCAATTCAGTAAACAGTTCTTCAAGGTCAGTCATGAGCTCAGTACCTCATTAGGTGCCCATGGGGCTTCTGAAGAGAAGGGCATGGGTTCTTCTCTGAAGCTACTTAATGAGCAGTCTCCCAAGGGACTCAGGCACATGCTGAATTAACTGCAGTACAGTATGATAACCACAACCAAAACTATATGCAGTAAGTCCTCATGTAAATTCATCTATAGGTCCTATGACTTTAAGCGTATAGTGAAACTAATTTTACCTTAGAGTTTTTGGAATAAACAGAAGTTAAGTTCCTATAGCATCTCATCAACACTATAATGAAACAACATTAAACAAACTGGTGTTATTCGAGGACCTACTGTACGTGTGTATATATATATATATATTACATGTAAGAAATCGAGGTTCCAGTATTGTGTGCCCAAATGTCAGTGACAGAGAAAGAACTTTAATATAACACTCATACTCCAAAGAATATGCACAAGTTAAATAATTAGTAAATTGGGGCACAACAATATTTTAGATGAGCGCCAGAGAATGAACATTTTTGTTTAGAGGGAAGATGACAGATATTTATCTCTTAATTGTGTTCACAGGAAAGTAAATATTAAAAGAGTAAAATATAGAATGGCCTTCTTTAAAAAATGTCAATTCAGCCCATATTCTGTATTAATTCTTGTATTAATAGTAACTGCTGACATTATTGTATCATTTTACATGAATTAATTTGTTTAATCCTAATAGTAACTACGTGAAGTGAGACCTATTATTAGTATCTCCATGATCTGTATAAAGAAAATGAAGCTTAGACATGTAACTTTTTCAAGTTCCTAAGTCAAACACAGGCAAGTTAAATTTGAATTTCAGATAAATAACAAATTTTTTAGTATAAGCATATGTTATGAAATACACATCTTAAACCGGATTTCCTGTATTTTTATTTACTGAAGTTGGCAACTCTATTCTATATAACTCGAGGTCACACTCAACTGCTAGTTACTATGAATTTCTCAATTATTATGAGTGATTCATATGGATATGCTTTTTTTAATCCTATATCCTTACGTAACTTATGTATACTAATATTTTTTCAACAGAAGCAGAATCCAGAGATATAAACATAATAATTAATTTGATGAAAAAGATTTACATACTTCATGAAAAATATTCAGAACTACTACAAAATACACATCGACAAAAATTAGCCAAATATCTAAAATATATTGGATTTGACAACTTAGCATACTCATTATGTCCTCAGGTAGATAGTATAAAAAATATTATATGACAATCGTGTGTGCGTGTGTGAAATATTTTGTGTAATGTTTAGTAGAATTAATATATATCAGATTAAGTTAATGGTTAGCCAAGTATTATCCTATATAGACACAGATCTGATATTTTTTATGGTTTTGTTTTTTAGCTAGAATATATGTTTTATTTGTACTAGGGGCGCTATGGTCTAAATGTTTGTGTCCTCTTCCCCACATTCATATGATGAAATTTTAACCCCAGAGTGATGATATTTGGAACTGGAGTCTTTGGAGGGTGATTAGGGCTTGATGGCAGAGCTTTCTTGAATGGAATTACTGCCCTTAGAAAAGAGACTTCAGAGAGCTAGCTTTTCCCTTCACCATGTGAGGTTATGGCAAAAAGATGGCCTTATAAAGCACAGGCTCTTACCAGACACCAAATTTGCTACTGCCATGATCTTGAACTTTCTAACTTTCAAAACTATGAGACGTAAATGCTTGTTGTTTGCAAGACACCAAGTATATGGTATTTTTGTTGTAGTAGCCTCAGTGGATTAAATGCAGGAGCTCCCCATTTCACTTAGAACTATTTTTTTTTTTTTACCAAGTCACAGGCCCTATGTATCTGGTCCTCAGTTACCAATCTGTTCCTGTTTCCAACCTGTTTGTTAGTGAACAGAATTCTTTTTTTTTTTTTTTTTTTTTTTTTTTTTGCCAAAGAGTATTATATCAGCTGTTTCTTCTCTATGAACGTCTGTTCCCTCGGATCTTAGCATGGCTTACTCCTTTAGTTGTTAATGTTTTAGGTAAATCATCATGTTATTAAAGAAACATTTTATGGCTGGCCTGAGACTATCCAATCTTAAGTAGCATGTCCTCTACTCTCCCCCCCACCCACAAAGTCACTAAGAAGTTTATTTCTCTTTCTGAATAGCATATATCACTATCTGAATATTTACATGTATGTTTACCCATTTATTTATTGTCTCTCAAAATTAGAATGTAAGTTCAATAGAACCATGGCATTTTAAAGTCTTGTTTATTGCTATGCCCCTTATATAGTAAATTTTACAAATCTGTTCAATAAGTGAAAGGAAGAAATAAAAAAAAGATGTAAGGGTAAAGGGGAAGAAAATATAGATGGGATTATTTCCTGTAAATTTTGTTGTTTATTCATTGGGGAAATTTCTGAAGACTTCTGGAAAGAATTAAAATTCACCCTTCAGAGAGATGGATCAAATTAAATTTTCCCCTAGGAAAATTTTACTTACTCTTGGATGTTTTTACATATACTGGTTCCTTTAAACTTCTTATTTGTCTTTAGCTGGTACTTCAAAAGAATTCTGTTTGAGAGAAAATATTTTTAAGTCAAAATATTTCTCCAAATAATGACTTGAGAACCATAAGAAGTACATTTAGAAACAGGGCAGCTGAACTTGTGCTATTTCTTGGTCTTGGTAGAGTGGAGCTACTTTCTGTTACTAGAGGAATGGAAGGGGTGGGGGACACCAGCTCAGGATGAATGGCCAGAAAAAAGAGACATAGCCTTTTGTTTTCTCTTGAACTAGTCCTTTCTATAATGGCTCTATGACTTTCCTAAGTCTTCATACCAGCCCACCACAGAGATGCAGCGTTTTGCTAGTTTGCCCATTCATGAAGAACACTAACAAGGGCCATAGTCCTTTCTAGCTATATCTTATTTCCATAAGCTCAAGGTGACTTTGGGCCACACCTTCGTAATTCTATAAATGCCTCTGGAGAGCATGAGGCCAGCTTTCCCAGGTGGCTTTTGTTCTCCCCTATTATACTTAACATCTAGCACAGAAATAGCCCTGCATTTTGATTACCCAAGTGCGATAGCTAAAATTCAACTGTCATATTTAGCAAGGCTTGTGAAGCTTTGTGGATATAGAAATGACTTACACTGCAGAAAAATATCTCAATGCAGAATATCAGATGAGCTCATAGTCCAAATCCAACCAAAGTATGGACAAGACATCTCTTTCTTTGTTTGTTCTATCCTTACCTCATATTTCCTGGATAGAGAGGGCCATGTTTCCTTAATGCTTTGAGGTACTTGAGATATTGGGAGAAATGATTTTTCCTAAAATAAATTTATAAGCTGAAAGAAAGCAATTCTGTGCCTCTTCTTTTTTAAAAAAACAAAAACAAAAAAAAACTAGGCAATGATGGACAGAATTCTAACTCCCCACTGTTTCCATCTCCAGGTCTGGAGTTTCTGCTCCAGCTCTGAAATAGGATATTTCCTTTATTATTGTATGATCAAAGTGTTACAGTTTCTTTTTTCTTTTTTCTTAAACATGAAAATAATTAGAAAAAAATGCTGCTAATTAAAATTTTTAAATTATATTTTTGGTAATTTTTAAATGAAAATTTTTTTCTGCTTCAGACCATCAATGTTTCAAAACATGTTTTATGGTTAATTCTCAACCAGGATGCCACAACATATGAATCTATATTTCTCATACTTTCCTTGTATTATCATAATCGAGTGCTATCAGAACTTCAAGAATAAAGGCTATGTCAAATATATGAATTTCTTGTAATGGTGAATTCCTTATTGATAAGTTATTTACTCATCAGGTAGAATTCTTTGAGTAAAATAATTTGTAAGATGATGTATGTTAATTATATAGATTCTTATAAGAATATATATTTTTTTTATTAAAGAAGCCCTTTTAAGATTAGCAAGAACTCCTTAATTAAAATACAATTTTTATTGTGTGTGGAGGGGTTGTTTTTATTTAACAGTTATCAAATATTATGCTGATTTATAATTAAAAGAATAATTCCATATTGCCTTTTGCTTATATTCTATGGAATATGGTATGACACATAAAAGTATTTTAAAAATTTTAATGAAGATATGGTATCTATATTTTACCTTCCTTTGTTAACTCTGAATAATCGTGAATGCAATCTTGTTGACACAAAGCAAACTACAACATGATTGATAATAATTTCCTTGCCCAGATTAAAAATTGTAAATATGAAAATCTAATATGTATCTTTATTTTAGGTGCAGGAATCAGATACTAAGAAGGATATTTCTAAATATTCAGTTCACATGGGAGCAGCTCGGTTTCAGTTAACACATATGAGCCCTTACTTATTTCGAGAAGAAAGAAGTGATCCAGATCCCAGGGTTCATCATTTTATACCCGACACATGGCAGGTATTTACTGAGAAGATCTGCAGCCCAGGAAGTTGAAGAAACTTGATGGAAACAGTTGGTTCAGATCTAATAGTATGCAACAAATTTTGGATATGTAAATCATTATAGAATGCAACATGATGACCATGAAAATAAATTCATGTTTTGACTTAAGAGATAAAAGAACACAGAAAAGAGTCAGTTGAAATGAAAAAAGTATTGGTTCTATTAAATGATAGAGGCTGGATTAAAAATGAGTCTAACTCCAATTAGACTTCTCTTAACTATTCCATTATATGATATGTACATCTGTTTAATTTCAAGTCTAAAATATAGTGCCTGATGTTTAATGATATGTGTTTGGTGAGAGTTCACTATTCTTTGAAACAGTGGTGCTATCAGATTATCCAAATGTTAAACAGCAGAGTCATTCATAATATATCATGATAAATAATGATAAATATGTAGCCTGTTATATATGTGTATATTTTTTTAAAAAACTTCTATTTTCTAAAACTTATTCATTTTATGACCTTTAATTTATAAAGAAAAATGGAATTCAAACAACAGCAGATTTGGGCAATTTTGATTTCAGTCTGAGGTTCCCCAACTCAAGTTAAAATGAATGCAAAAAGCTGGGCTGCATAATAACCTGGGCAGGCCCCTAGCAATGATGTCTGTTTATTAGGATATTTTTCTCTAAGTTTAAGAGAAGAATTTTTTTAGTAGAAAGTGAGATGTGAATTGAGTTATTTCCAAATAACAGTAAATGGTGATTCCCTTAACTACCTGCCATCTTGAACACTACGTCTCAGAAAGAACTGTGTATACTAATTCACCTTAGAGATAATTGCCATTAAATTAAAAATTGACACTAAAGATGTATTTTAAAAATGAAATATGATTCTTTTCTTATCTAGAGAGAACTTCTTGATGTTGTAGATAATAATGAATCTGCTGTAATTGTTGCCCCGACGTCATCAGGGAAAACCTACGCTTCTTACTACTGCATGGAGAAAATCCTGAGAGAGAGTGATGAAGGGGTGGTTGTGTATGTTGCTCCAACAAAGGTATTGTGTCTATATGACACTATATATCTTACAGTAATTTTCCTCAACTGTGATTTGTGCCTTTATTCATAGAGAGGTGTCAGAGTGTATAGGCTTCAGTTTTGTAGTCATGGATGTGAAGGCCTCGAGCTAGTTTTTTACCTTAGTTTCTCTACCTGTAAAAAGAGAATAATGATGCTTACATTACAGAGTAGTCTCCCTTATCCATGGTTTTGCTTTCCATAGTTTTCGTTACTCATGGTCACCTGTGGTCCAAAAATATTAAATGGAAAATTCTAGACATGAACGATTCATAAGGTTTCAATTGTGTACCATTCTGAGTAGCATGATAAAATCTTGCATTATCCCACTGTGTCCCTCCTGGTATGTGAATCATCCCTGTGTCCAGTGTATCCATGCTGTATGCACGCTTCACCCATTAATCACTTAGCAACCCTTGGTTATCAGATCAACTGTCGTGGTATTGCAGTGCTTGTGTTCAAGTAATTTTATTTTACTTAATAGTGGCTCCAAAATGCAAAAGTAGTGATGCTGGCCAAAGAGATATGGATATGCCAAAGAGAAGCCGTGAAGTTCTTTATTTAAGTAAAATGGTATATATATATGTGTGTGTGTGTGTGTGTGTGTGTGTGTGTGTGTGTAGGAAAAGACATAGTACTATATATATAAGGATTCCTACTATCTAAGGCTTCAGGCATCCACTGGGAATCATAGAATATATGCCCTACAGATAAGAGGGAACTGCTGTACTTTTATTCTAAGCATTAAGTGAAATGATATATGTAAAGTATCTAATAGTATTGTCTGGGTGTAAACAATGATCAATAAGTGGTACTATTCACCCTTATTTTTTATTCATTTTATTGCTTAAACCTCCTTAGGACCAATACTTATTAAAAATAAGGATTTGACACTTATGGGAATTTTGCTAAAAGAAACCATTTGATATTTGTGCCAGGGTTAAGAGATTATAGGCAAGTTCATGAGAGAGAGAAAGGGAGAGGAAAAAGCACCTATTCTCAGTTTTACCTTCTCCTTGGTTGGATAAATGCTTTGTGGAAAAACCCCTGATTATTGCAAGTGCTATAGGCTTCTTCCTCTAGAGCAATGTGTCTAAAACAGAGTTGAGCTGTTCTTAGCTAAATCTGAATTTTTCTCTTCATTTAGAAGGGATTTGGGGTATTCCTCTCTCTCCTTTCTTAAGAGAATACTTAATTGCAGGCCTTAAAGATGCACTGAGAGGAAACTCAGAATGCTAGTTTTGGGAGGGATCATCTCTATAATACAACTTAGTCCTCTCATTTTCCAGATGAGAAAACTAACACTTAGTGAAGTATTGTGCTGATCATTGGAGAGCCAATTAGATTTTTAAATTAAAAAATCATCATCTGATTTCACCTGTACAAATATATATCACATTTATGTGTTATAGATTATTGTTTATTATTTCTAGCTATCACATTAATAAACAGTATGCCATATTGTACATTAAGGAAACTTTAAAATGGAACCATTGGGAAGCATTGGGTACTAGTAATTCTTTTATTAAGAAAGAGATACAAAATTGGTACTGAAATTTTTTGCGTGTAAATTTGTTTTAGACATTGGTTTACTTTAAACAATTTTTTGTGTTGTCAGTATTTACTAAATAGCAGATTATGTCTTTTATGATTTAAGGCTCTTGTTAATCAAGTGGTAGGAACTGTCTACAGTTTATTTACCAAAACATTGCCAAAAGGATTAGTGGTGTGCGGAGTTTTTACAAGAGATTACCGTCATGACACCTTGAATTGTCAGGTATGTCACAGACATGAACACATAATAAGTAACAACGTATGTTAACGACACTTTGGTAGCCACTTCAAGGTTTTAATGTGAAGATAAATTAACTTCACAATTACATTGATAAATATATTTATATTTGAGCATATTATTTTTCTTATTTGTAATTTGGTTAACTTTCAAATAATTTTTTATACAAATTAGAATATGCATTTCTTTTCTGAAATTTCAGCAGGAGTAGGCAACTTTCTTCAATGGTGATGGTTTCAAATTGTGATGATTTATATTCCTAATATATGAGAGAATAGTTATTAATGAAATAAGCTTAACATTATTGAATGCGTCAACAGCAACATACATCTGTTATACAAATTCATTTTACCTTTCCACAAATGAGATGGTTTTTAAAGCCAATATAAATATACTGTTATCTAAAATATTTTATTGAAGTTTAAAAGTTAAAGCTTGATCTTTAAAAAAAAACAAGTCAATGGTTACCTATTTTTTTTAAAAAACAGATATTGGTGACAGTACCTCAGTGTTTGGAAATACTCTTGCTATCACCTCATAGACAACAGTGGGTGAAAAGGATGAGATATGTCATATTTGATGAGGTACGCAACCTTTCATTACTATTATCCCAACTAAATAGTTTTCTATATATAAAATACATAATTTATGTATTTTAGTAAAAGTGGTGATCATATGGATAGTTATTAAAATATTCAGTTTATTAAAGAGGTATGTGCTTGTGGTAAAAAACAGATCTGGAAGGAGTTGGAATAGGAAAATGGAAAAAAATTCTAGATTAAAAGTGATAGTAGCAGAGAAAAAGAATCCCAGAAATCATTGGAGACACCCATGACTAATTAGCAATAGAAATTTTTCTTTAACCAAAAGACTTTTATCCCACTGAACTATTTTTTAAGAGGTATTTCCTACTTTACATATATATATATATATCTATCTATCTATATATATATATAGATAGATATATATATATATATAGATAGATAGATATATATTTACCTATTACTGGGTGCATTCATGACTAAAATTAGTCATATTTTCTATATTGCTAGTTAAAAAAATCTCATACTTCTTGCTAGCATTAGTTTGATAAATAATACTAGGAAAGAAATAAAAAGGAAGCTATAAATAAGCAAACAAAATAAGCAGGCTAAAATAAATAAAATAGGCAGTCTTCAAATTTAGGAAGATGACATGTAATTTGAACATTAATTTTAAGTTTTTTTCTGATACATGTACATATTCTTTTCTAATAATGCATTGAAGGTTATACATTAATCTTAAAATACTTTAGCAACACTTAAACACTTCATTTTTTATCATTCAGTTTAAAATGTCTTTTAATGAAATCGTTATTTTGTTTTTGGTTTGGAGTTAATTAGAAATATATATCTTAATTTCCAAATATAATTTTAAAAAACGTTATTTTTGGTTTGTAAAGATTAGAATCTGACAGTTTCCAGTGTTGCTGAGGAAGCGGAGCAGTGGGAAGCTCATACACTGTTGGTGCAACTATGAAAATTGTTTTGACAAAAATTAATTAAAAGGATCATACTTCATGAACAAGGAATTGTAGTTATATACCCTAGTACTAGAAAAACAAGATTTAAGATCTTCAAATATAAGACAATTTAAGAACTCTCTCATATGTGGACCAGGAGACCTGTACAAAATGTTCAGAGCAGCATTCTAATGTCCATTAGAGTGGAAATAATAAACAAAAGAATGGAATAGTCAATACAATAGAATACATAGAACAATGAAAATGAATATAACAGAATAATTATGAAATCATAATATTGATCAAAGGAAGCTAGACACAAAAGGACACATGTTATGTAATGCAAATTATAAAACATTACCAAACCAGAAAATCAATTTATATTGTTTCTGAACACACATATATGTATGTATGTGTATGTGTGTGTGTATATATATATATATATAGTTATCAACATATATAGTTATATATATATTGACATATATAAATGATAGTTATATAACTATACATAGATACATATATAACTACATATATACATATATAGAGAGAGAAATATAATGAAAACCAAGTCATAATTTTTTTTAAAAAGCAACATAGTAACTGTCAAAGGAGGTGGTTATAATAGGGACTTGAGGTAATGGAACTGTTTGTCTTGATTTGTGAGGATGTTTGCTTTACTTGGTTAATTTGAGTAACAGATTCTTAATATCAAAGTCTATTTTTATACAATTTATTGGCTGTTATATTTCACAATAAAACAAACGTTAAAAATGCAAGGATTCACTTAGGCATAAATAATTACATTACATGTGTGGTGTTAAACATAAAATTCTAATAGCTAATATTATTTTAATGTGTACTGTGGATATTTATTCTAAATGATTCCCACTTCTAAAGCCATTTACTCTTCAGAAAACCCAATAAAGTCGTTACTATTATTATGACTACTGAGTTAAGGCAAAGAGATTACCTTTCCCCAATTCACCCCATGTTAAGCGGCAGAGCCAAGATTAGAATGCAGGTAAGCCCACTTTTCTGTGCTTTTAATGTTTTTTAGTACTATTACTTTTCTGTTTTTAATGCAGCCCAGACATACAGAACCATCTGTACATGTAAAAAGATGAG
Source organism: Pteropus medius (assembly GCF_902729225.1). NCBI lineage: Eukaryota > Metazoa > Chordata > Mammalia > Chiroptera > Pteropodidae > Pteropus > Pteropus medius. Next base: position 17,730,002 of record NW_024346667.1, read on the forward strand.
ATTAAATGTCCTCAAACATAACAATGAAGTAAAAAACTGCAAAATGTTGATTTTAAATGTTTTCATCTATGGTTAAAATACTAAAAAGAGTGCTTCTTACCGAGTCTCACTCCATCATTATAAACTCCACATTCATCTTTTATTTATCATTCTATGGCACTTCAAACCACACATACTTTATTAAAATGACCTTGTTATCAATATATTTCCGATGTCCTCTACATGTTTTCCTTTCCCTTTTTTCTTACTATTTTGACTAAACGCTTTTTGAAAACTACTCTACCTCTCCACAACGCCCGCTTCACAGTAACTTATAAAGGATAAATGCTTCAGTAAAAATCAGAAATAAAGTATAAACATGAGATTTTGAAATTGAGTTGTTATTTCTTTTTTCTCATTCTATAAAATATAGGGTATAAAATACAAAAGGACCTAATTTGACTAAGAAAAAGTTTATTATTAGCTGAGAGTTTTACAGAAATTATTTAAAGTCAAGTCTTTTAAAGTTGTTCTGGCTTTTGTATATTATTATTAATTGTCCATATTATTGTGGTAAATTAATAATGAATGAGCTAATAATCACTGCACTCATCTTGACCCCAATTACATTCAGGGGACTAGGTTTTCTCTAGATTTCTAACTAGTGTAGAATAAATGCTCTATGTATATTTGTAGACTGAAGCCTAAAGAAGTTTACTCATTTCAAATTAATTTATTTCACAAATGTTTTTATCTGTATTTCAGTGGGAAAATTAGTGACACATGAGTAAATGCTTTATTTTATAGAAATTTTTTTCATCTTATCTTTTTTGTGACAATCACTATAATTTAGCCAATATTTCATTTGTAAACAAGACTTTAAAAATGTGTCCTTTTGTTCACCTTGTTGTTGTTTGTGAGTATTATTATCATCAAATGTAATAATCTTTTTCACAGTTCAGCTATTGTCATGCCTTATAGAGCAAGTCATCTTTTGATGTGTTATTCTCAAACCCACTTTAATTCTTCTCAAAATCATGTTGAGATTCTTTGACCACTTTTTTTAAAATTTATTTTTTATTAAATTTATTGAGGTAACATTGGTTAATAAAATTATATAGGTTTCAAGCATACAATTCAATAATACATTATATGTATATTGCTTTGTGTGTTCACCACTCAAAGTTAAATTTCTTTTTGGCACCATATATGTGGTCCCCTTTCCCTCTGGTAACCACTAGACTGTTGTCTGCCTATGAGTTTTTGTTGGTTTGTTTTATTTGTTGCTTTCAGTTTTATATCTCACATATGAGTGAAATCATGTGGTTCTCAATGTTGTAAGTGGGTGAATGAACATTACTGAATGTGGAGAAAGACAGGAATAGCAAATTCTGGTAGCATAATCTATTAACATGTTGAGAAAAAATTGTAACTGACTTTATGCTGAGTCTAACCACATTGTCAGGTTCACTGTCTTGGGGGAGAAATTGGAGCAGAAGTTTGGGAACATCTTCTTGTGATGATTCGGTGTCCCTTTCTGGCACTTTCTGCTACTATCAGTAATCCTGAACATCTCACTGAGTAAGCCTGAGTTTTGCATTTGTTATCATTATTACTAGTGATGATGATGAGGAGGATGATGATGATGATGATGATGATAATAATAATAAAAATAAACGATTCAGCCATAGATTATTTAAAATGATTTCTAAAACAAAACAAAAAGTCTCTTCAAGTAAGAGTCATTTTCTTCAAATTTTATTATATTTAACTAGAAAATATTTACTCTCATCCTTTGACTAGATGTAATTTATATGTTTTTCTGGTTCTTAATCAAGAACGACTCTTGTGTGTGTGATTTTTCTGTTTATAGTTTGATATTTAGATCTCAGAGGACAGCATAAGCAGTTTAGAACTATCCTTCCAATATACTATGCACACTACTTTCCTATGCAGAACACCAAAATGTTTTCAAAATGAGAACGCATATAGCAGAAATGGATATAACTGTTTTACTGGGTCAATAAATGTCACAAGAAACCTCAAATTATCAGTTCTTGGTGACTGTAAAACTAACAACTGATTAAACTATGTGACTGTAAGTATAGCTTTAATATGTTCAAAGTTTAGAGAGGATTTTTATTCTGTTAGAATCAATTTTTAATGATTTTTCTTAGAAAACTAATGATATTATAGATTTATTCTTCTATGACAATAATTCCTTTCTTTTTTTAAATAACTAGATGGTTGGTGTTAATTAAAAGATACTGGCAACATGTTGAGAGCACAATGGAAAATTCTGATCCATCACAAAATGCCTTGAAAGTTTCAAAGAAACAACAAAGAAAAAGAATAGAAAAGCCATCATACAGAGTTAGACTGGGTATGACTATCTTAACCTAGGAGAAGGGTGCTCGAAATTGTTTTGGTCATGCTACTTGTTTGTAACATAAAAGGGCAAAATTGTTTAGATCATGCTGCTCGTTTGTAACATAAATGTAAAACAGTTTGGTTCTTACCACAGCTCTGAAGGGAAATCAGTTTTGTTTTAATATGCAGAGGAAACTAAATAAGTAAGAAACAGCTTTAGGAGATTAAGTGATATGCTGAAGCCCACTGAGCTAACAAATGGTGGATCTATTAAACTTGAAGATCAAGCTCTTTCCAAAGATAATCTATTTTGAAATAATGTGAATCCCTGCATAATTTAGTGTGATTAAGAATGGAATTGTAGCAAGAATAAATGTTTCACTCCATATTAAAGGCAAAAACATTTCTAGATGGCAGTTCAGTTTTGGTTTGCTGAAAACCATTGCTTCAAGATATCCTTTTTCACTTGTGGTCTAGTTCTTTGCTATCACTCTTGTTTCATACCACAGTAGTCTTTTTTTTTCATGAATTTTTTTGATGTTTGGATTATTTATTGTTCCTCAAAACTTGCCTTTGCTTTTTATTTCCTTTTACTGGGATGACTTTTCATCTACACTTGACTGAATTCTTTCTATTCATTCTTTAAGAGGCATCGCTTAGAGGCACTGCTCAAATGCTACCTTGATTCTTTTAGTTTAAGTCTCACAGTACGTCCTACGTTATGACATTTCCTACTGCACTATAGCTGTTCTTCACATCCCTTATTTCCCTCGGAAAACACTAGACATTTTAAACATATATGTAGATTTAAGTAAACAGATAATATAATGTATTACATACATAAAACATATATGTATATTTGTTTTTAATCCATATTATGGTGTCTTATAGTTTATATATACTCTAAATATTTTACTACTGAATTAATGAATGTTGCTATACCTTATATACTTGAACTGTTTTCATGAGAATTCCATAAAGTAGTATAAAATCATATTTTTCTGGCTACTTTCCAACTGAAAGCTGCAGATCCCCATATATGACACTCATGCTTTCACTTAAGAAATATTAAGGTTCCTAATATATACCAGGCCCTACTGTCGTCCCCAGAATTACAATAGGAAACAAACTCTTTGCTTTTCTGGAGCTTAAATTTTAACGTAGACATAAAGATTAAACAAGATGAATAGTAAATAAAATAAAAATAAAATAAATAGCATGTTAGGTAGTGGTAAGTACTAAGAAAAAAATAAAGCCAAGTGTAATATTAATAGAGATATTTGGAATATCAGTTTCAATTTAAAAAAATGAACGAAACCCAAAAGACACATATTCTTTCTTTGACCTGGTAATACTATTCTTAAAGATAGAGAGATAGTATAATAATAATAATAATAATAGTAATCCTTAATGTTCCTGATTAAATAATTGTCTGTCTATATATCTATTTGTCCCATGCCCCATCACACAAAGACATGCTTTACAAGAATAAATAGAGAAATAAATTAGAAAATCATAATTAAACACTAGAAACTGAATGATGGTGATAGAACGTAACTGCGGATTAAGACCAGGAGGAAAACTAAAGCACAGATGTGTGATATAGGTACATGGAGCCCTCTTTCAAGGTTCTTCCCAATGCACAGCAGTGTTTCTAGAGTTTTATTTGCAATGGGCTCATGCATAGCTCTTCCTAGGCCTGCGTATATTTGTGAAATTATAATTAGGTCATTGTTTTGAAAGCAAATAGATTTGAATGATTATTTCAATCCTATATTTACAGTATGGTACAAAGAGCGATACAATGATCTAGAGAAGTATGTGTGTTCCCTAAAGGATAACGACTTTATCATTGAACACTATCACCCATGTGCTGCACTCACGGTCAACCATGTAAGCATAAACTACTTTGGAAAATGAATATGTGTCCAGATTGCTAAACATCTATCTGTATATGGGATGTAAAATTAATAATTTTTTTTTATGGTTTTTAGATAAAGAAATATGGAATTCCTTTAGACCTTGGATTTTCTCCACGGGAAAGCATATTGCTTTATGATGCTATGGTACACGTTTGGCCAGAATGGACAAGAATGCAGGTGTGTATGTATATATACATCCTATGGCTGATATCCATAGTTCTTTGGCTATGGCAGTCCATCAGTAATAAGCAGATCCATGAATGGTATTTATTCTGGTATAGGTAAAGGCAGCATATTTTATTGTTAAGAATTTAAAATCCAGAGCTGCAGTACTTCAGAATTGGGCAAATTAGTGAATTTTTCTATAGATATTCATATTTTTTTCCCTGTCAAAAAATAATATCTACTTCGTTGGGTTATTATGAAGATAAACTGAATTGTTATTTGTAAAGTGCTTAGAATACTGCCTTGCCATGGTAAGAACATGTATTTAAAAAAAATTTGAAATTTTTTCTTTTACCTCTAAAGCTAATTGCAATATTTAAAAATAGTGTTGGTAGGTTCTAATGAAAACAGTAATATGCAACCATTACATAGAGAACAGAACCTACGAGCTTACGTGCAGTTAACTCTGTAACTGAATATGGAGGAGTATTGACTGCTTGGGAGATTTACTTCATAGTCTTGCATATGGAAAACTTTAGAAAAGGATGATGATTTAATTTTCCTTGGTATTTGTGGTTCTTCGTTTTCTAGGAGTTAGAACCTGAAGAATTCAGCTGCTTCAAAAATAAAATAGTAATCACGAGGGCAGATGCCAAGAAATATGAGGAAGAACTAAAAAAGGAGATAATTCGTTGGATTCAGCTGGACCCAAGCAAGGTAGTTAAAACCATTTAGGATTTACTAAAATCGAAGATTAATATGAAATGGATCTGACTTCTTCATTTAGGTTCAGAGAATCACCCATAAAGCTCTCGATTTGAAGATGAATACCCTATTGCATGTTTTGCTGTTGTACCTTAAATTTAGTTAGCTAGATATGGAAAAATGCAAAGAATTATTACTTGAGTTCCAGCTTGGACAACACACACATGCCACTATGTCTATTCTGAATCTGCATTTCAGACAATAAAACTGAAGCTGGGCTCTTATTTTTCATTGAAGATAGAACTTCTCTGATTTCTGATACCACTGGGTTATTACCTTGATTTTCTTCTCCAATATTTTTCTAAGAAAGACCTTTTATCTCTTTACCTATCTGGATAATTGAATGACCAATTTGTTTCTGTTACCAACAATTGGATAGATAAGATAAATTATAATATTACTTAATTCATCTCACTTACTTTAAGTTCTGTTCTTTGACTTTTCTTTTTTGTGATGATCAAAAAAATCCCTCTGATACTTTACTTCCTGAAAATCAGTACTACTTCAATGCACAAGTAGTGGCACATGTCCATGGTTACCCAGAGCTAGCTCACCAGAAGGAAAGGAGTTTGGACCTATACTGACATGTAATATCAAATAATCTTGACCACTTGAGGCCCTAAGTCATAGTTAAGATGTGATCACTTCTTAATTAGCACAATCTCAGGTAATGGAAGCAGGGTTTTTAAATCATCTCTACTTCCTTCCTTCTCATTCCATGTGGAAAGGAGCCCATGTTTTTCTTTTTAAATTTTAATTGCACACTGACTACCTGATCTGCATATTCAAAAACTACCTAATGCCAAGAATTGCTATTATATTAAATATAGGTCTTCAATACTAGCTGCTTATTAAAAGGTAAGCTTATTAAAAATTCTGATTTGATTGGCTTTGCATGGGGCTGGGGCTCTACAACTTTAAAACAAATTTCTGTGAAATTTTCATGTGCAGACAGAATTGAGAATCTTTGGCCTATTTTTGCTATTTGGCTTTAACACTCTGGAATATAGATGCTAGCCTAGCTCAAACTTAATTTTACTTAGTTTTCTTGATTGCCGTATTCTAGGATGTGGCAAACCTCCAGGCACTAATCAGTTCCATCCAGTATCCTCTCCAGTAGGCACTAGCAATATATTTCCTTCTCTTGGAGCTTATGATGTGCCTCATAGTAACAAACTGTACCATTCATACACGAAAATCCTCTTCTCATCTATTATATCTTGTCTAATAGTTTTTGTTGGGCATTTTACATTCTTTTCATATAAAATCTTAATTTTAAGCATTTATTTTTCTTATTTGTTTATGTTAGAAATTTTATTTAAAATATTATTTGTCGACCAGTAGGGTATATATAGGATATCAATTGAATGAATAAATGAATAAAAATATTTCTTAATTTTATTTTTTCTAGACATCCTCTCGTACAATAAACTAAATTCTACTTTTAGTCAATATTTATATGGCCAGCTTTTTCTCTTGCTATATCATTTTTATTCCATATTCATTATTTTTAATTAGAGGCTGGTTATAAATATTACCTTATCCCAATTATTTTACTAGACAAGCTTTAGTTGTTTTGCTTTTAGTTATATCATTCATTTGTGGTTTGAAATAGCTTTGATTAATGTTACAATGATGGGAATGTCAACACACTTTCCAACTCTGAATTTAGATACCTCTCAGCAGATATCAACAAATCTTCATTGACATACTTTAGTGTCAGAGTCAGTAACAATCGCTTTTCTGTGTTGACATCCATAATATAGGTTCTTTTTTTTTTCTGAAGTTCATGGAAGCTGTATCTTTAGAAAGTCTAGTTTTATTATATTCAGGCAGAACTTTTATTGTATGTCTCATGGTTTAATTTTTGTTTCATTTTCCTTTATATTTTTTCCTTCTGATTTATTTTATTATCCATGTCCCTTCCTCCTTTGGCTCTCTTGGCCCTGGATTTATTTATTCATATTTTTTAGAACTTCTTGTTCTGGAGTTATTGTTCTGCTTCCAAATTCTTATCATCTAATCTCAACATTTTCATAATCTTTTGTGTTTATTGGCGATAATTTTCTTTCCTCTTGAGAAGGGGTCATATTTCAATGTTCCTTATATGTTGTTATTTGGGAGAATTGTCTTCTGTTATTTTTGGACAGTGAATGTTATGTCATGGGGATTCTGTATTATGTTATAGTCCTCTGAAGAGTGTTTTTATTTTAAGAGGCAATTAACTTAAATTCAAATTACAAATCCTATCTTCTGAGTGACAGCTAAATCTTCATTTTGTCATCTTTTGTTGAGTTGTATGAAGTTTGCCTTGCACACATATGGGTCAATAGTTAGACAAATTTGGGCTTAGTTTATTCATAGATTTTATGAATTGTTTAGCTTTCTCCTTTCTGGGATTCTCCCCTCACTTCTTAGTGACTATCGTTCTGAGCTCAATTTTCTGACTCTTCAGACAAAAAGATTGCAGGATGGAACAGGGGGAGAGTTTATCAACATTTCGGCTTCTCTACATTTCCCTAGGCTAAAAGCCACGAAACTAGTTTCTACTCCTGCTGTTCTCCTTCCCTATATACTCTCCAGAACCTGTCTACTTTTTTTCACTTTTCAGTGACTTCAGGTCACCGTTTTGTTGTTGTGTTTTTCTGAGAGGGGACAGCTATTACCTGCAGGAGAGTAGGGTTCAGTAGGAACTCCTTCAGCCATTATAGAAGCAAAACTACTGCTTTCCCATTTTTGTTTTTAGAGAATTTCTCTCACATTCCTGAAGGGGAATATACATTCTGAAGTATTGCCAAATTTTCAGGAAGTTCTGTTGGCTTTTTTCATATATACTTACTTATCTGTCTGCTCTGTTTTACCTGTAGGATAGACTGTCAATGGATGAAAGCCATCTACTTTTATCTCTCAAAATACTGGGCAACAGTATCATAAAAGAAGCAACGCTTCTCATTTAAAGACAGAGCGAGCTTGACCACAGCAATTTCCTTTAATATTTTGCTTTCTCTACTGAAGCTAGAGATATCAAGGACTGGAATTGGGGATGATAGGGTCATCTCATAGGCCATAGACCCAGGCCAGGGAAGGTTGAATGTATTAACCTCTACCTTAGAGTAATTGCAGTTTTTTCTGAGAGGTGCTACTTCAGGGTGAGTCAACTGATGGAATGGAAGAAATAAGAGGATGGAGTAGAGCTTGTTAAATTTTTTATGACACATTTATCTATTATGTATAAATTGAGTAATTAAACATAAACAAAAAAAGATAAGGAAATGTGATACATGGTACATCGTTTGGAATACTGGGACACTTCTAGTGTCTTATTCCTCCTTGAGCTTATATTGAACTACTCGCTGCTCTAACCCCAACATTTGTAGATTTTCTGGTTTAATAATTGATTTGTTGTCTCTCATGGCTGGGTTCTTAAACTCTTGGGGAATTAGCTGAATTCTGCTTTTAAATAATTTTATTTGTTTACATTTCTTGATTTTCCCAGGACAACCCAGAACCTGTTGTTTTAAGCTTCTTCAACCCTTCACTCTTAATATTGATATGGATGATGAATTTGGAAGAATATATAATCTCCAATTTGTATTAGTAGAATTTTGAGCAATTTTGACTCTGTTTATGTTGAAGTCATACTAACTGTATACCCTGTGTTCATTCTAATAACCAACATTAATTTGTGACGATCTCTGTCCCTTCCATAGACACTATGCCATGATATTACGTAGACATGATTACAATAGTATAGAAATATATCATTCAAGTTTTCTCGGATTTTGTGTTATTTAAAAGTATTTAGTACATGATTTAGATATAATTCCCAATTGACTCCATGAAAATGCACTCAGTCTTACCAATTTGATTTTCAGTCTCAAATGTCAGCTGGTTTTATTATCTTTTCTTCATAATCACAAATATTTTATGATCTATCTTTTACTTATGATAATTTTATTCAGGTGAATCAATTATTAAAGTACCTTAAGCCTCAAAATTTTGACAATCTAGAAATCGAAAGTCAAAAAATGTTTCCTTGTTTTGTGGAAAAACTTAAAGAAATGGATAAGCTGCCTGCAATATTTTTTTCGTAAGTAACATTAACTTAGCATTATAATTAATACTGTATGAATTTGAAGACTTTTGAAAGAATAATTGAGGAAGAATACATATAACCTCTGATTCATATTAGAGTTTTAAGGAAGTTTAACTCTATTTTTGTTGAAGTCATACTTACAATACCAGGGAAGGTATAAGATGAGAGGAAGGAACACTTGTCCTAATAAATTATACTTCAAAATATAATTGTATGGTTTAGTATAGCAGAATTCTCTGGCCTATCACTTATTAGAAAAGTCTGATACATCATCAAAGTAAAGTAGAGGGAAAAGGGTAAAATATAGTGTGCATTTGCCAAAAGAAAGCCTGTACACTAATACATACAGGCTTACCATATACACATATGACCTCATACTAAATATTTGCTCTGTACATTGTTTGCAAAAGTGATTATATTTAATCTCCTTACTAAAAAGGAAAGTTCTTCAGTCTGCTGGTTTCCTGTTTATATTTTTCCTTTCAGAGCAATATAAGAAAAGTTTAGACGGGGCTTAGTAGTAGCATCAAATAATGACAATAATGTTTTAAGTATAAAATAATTATTTCTTTTGGAAAATATTTAATAGATCTATATGGATGAAATGAGCTCATATTCAGTCATTTCACTTCACTCCTTGGTGCTGGACCAGGACTCAAGGACACAGAAACAATTTGTGACATGACTGTCCTTGAAGAATTAATATTGTTGGAAGAGTGATTATATATGCCTTTGAAACAGATTCAATAGTTTAGTCAGTCAGTATATAAAGTTACTTAACATTTTAGTATTCAAGGCATTCTGTAGACATTAATTGTGAGTATGAGGAGATATTTGTCACCTCTGGAAACATAAGAGAGTAAAACATTAAATTATTAACTATAAAACATAGTCTGTCCCTCAAGGGTATAACATAATATACATTTTCAATAAATGTGTAATAGATACATTAAGTACTTAGAATTTAATGGGAAGAGAAAACAATGGCCTAGGGTTAAAGACACTTTTACCAAGGGGCTGAGTCTCAGTGTAGATACCCTAGACAAGGATATATCTATATACATATCTATCTATCTATCTATCTATCTATCTATCTATCTATCTATCTATCTATATCTGAATGATACATAAGAGATGTATATAAGATATATATGAGATATACATGATTGCTATGAACATGAAATTATTAAAAATTCTCATATTTTTAATTTAGATACAACATTCATTCAGTGGAAATATTGGCTTCACGACTTCTTACGAATCTGATAAGTAAACAAATTACTCACAATGATCCAAATTCTGAAAGAAAGAAGAAAAATTTGACCAAGAAACTGAGAAAAGCAAGAAGTTCTCAAAAAAGAAACATTTCTACGTGAGTATTTTTACTTTAGTTGTAGAATTTTAAATGTTTAATGAAATGTATGAGTGTTCAGCTGTTTTTATAATTCAAATTTGTTTTTATAATGTGATGATGTGCTTTTTTTCTCTTTTTATGACACATCAAGTTAATTATACTTCACTTTTGGCAGGGCAGGGAGAACATCCAGGAGAGAATTTTTGAGCATTTTAATAATTATACAAAAGTTTATAATAGTTTTCTTCATTGTATTAGCTTCTTTCCTTTTTTTTTAGAAGTACAAATTATAGATTTGGTTTTTAGAAATTACAAGTTTGCAAATTTGCTTAAAATAGATTGTATAATGTTTATACTCACTTGTAAAAGCCATTAAAATATCAAACAGCTAGTTGGAGCAAGTTCACTGACACATTTGTCTTTTAATATAACACCAGAAACATGATTTTAATATTTTTATGACTTTACTGTCTTAAAGCATACAAAATGTAAAGAAATGCCTCTATTTTTGTTTCATTCTAATGTATAAATTAACCTGGAAAACATGATATATGAATTTTGTTACATAATTTTGTTGGATAATAGTTATACAAGTCTCACCCTCACTCAGGAATCTTTCCTAGCATTTGACCTTATCTACTCTTGAGATAAATAATAACCGTAATTTTTTCTCTTCTGTTGCAGTTATATTTCTGAGGCAGGGGTGGTCATATAGAATAGTTTTGAGTCTTAAAAGAGTGAAACTGCATGTAGGACAGCTGATACAGGCCTGTTCTAATGGCCCAGCAGGCTAGTCATCCTTTCTCTATATGTCATTGCCCCCAAGTAATGACTTATTGAGAAATATTCCAACATATGTCAAGGCTAATTTTGTCACTTACAGAAAATCAATTACAATGTATGTTAAAAAGATGAGAGTCTGGCTGATAAAATTTTTTTATACTTTTTTAACTGTAAAGAATTTGAGTTTGTATGTAATTATTAGGAAAATTGAATTTTTCCATTAAATTTAATGTCAAAAATATAATTTCACTGGATATAGAAAATAAAGATTTTATTGGACGTAAGATAGGAGAAATGCAGAAAATTCTGATATTTTTTGTTAAATACATGTAAATGCATATATTTAAATATACTTAAATAGTAAGCTGATAAACAATTGAGGCAATTAAGGTCTGAGGAATATTCTTTAATAGGGGCATTGTGTTTTGGGTTTGAAGTATCTGGCATTCTTTTTACCTGGCATTTATATACATTACCTCCAACTTAAAAAAATAGAAGAACATGCTATAATCAACATATTTACTGATTTTCCTAATATTTTATATTCAGTTTTTTAAATTCAGATTCAGGCGCTAGAATTCAAAGAATCATTTTATTGGCAGCTGAAATAAAAGAAATTAAAAAAAACCTTAAGAAGTATAATGAATTTTCTCCAGACTGTACTTATACTGATTCTACAGTTGTAGATAATCAGGTAAGAGAAAATAAACAGGGATACATTCAGGTGTGTATATCTGCTGTAACAAAGTACCACAGAATGAGCGGCTTAAGCAACAGAAATTTATTTTCTCCCAGTTCTGGAGAGTAGAAGTCTGAGATAAAGGTGTTGTCAGGGTTGGTTTCTTCTGAGGGCTGTGAGAGAAAAATCTGTTCCAGGTCTTTTTTCTTGGCCTGTGGAGGGCCATCTTCCTTTTTGTATCTTCATATCGTCTTCCCTTTGTATGTCTGTGTCCAATTTTCCTCTTCTTATAAGGATACTAGTCATATTGGATTAGGGTCTACCCTAATGACCTCATTTTACTTAATTACTTTGTAAAGACCATATCTCCAAATATAGTCACACCTTGAGGTACTGGGGGTTAGGATTTTGACATAAGAATTTTTGGAGGTACACAATTTGGCACATAAAAGTGTGTGTAATGTCAGTACTGTAATATAGAAGTTATAAAATAAACAACGCACTTCATGTAAATTAATCTTGAAACAATAGATGAAAGACTAAAGTTGGAGGTTGGAGAAATTAAGATTTGTGTGATTTTATATAGCTATTGAAAACAGCTTCAAGACTTATGTCAAGGTATATAACACATACCTCTATGAAATTGCCTATTAACTGAAGTTAATTATAGCTATTTCTTTATATAAACAGAAATATATAAATTAAATATAAAATCTTTTTCTGAGCTACAGGCTTAAGCAACGTCTTGCTAAAAGAAGCTCAAATTCATATTTGCCTTCTGAAAATTCTTCCTCCTCTGTTCTTTACCTACTTTGTACATAGTTCTTCAGACTAGAAACTGTGGCATTATGATTGTTTTATACTTCTCCCTTATGCCACTCTCATTCAAAAACTTAATTCTAGAACATGGACAGACACCCTAAACAAAGGGTGCTTATTAAATGTTGTTGGTTGACCTAACCATTCAGTAGTAGTCAGAGAACTGTGGTTATTATTTGTTTATGTTTTTTTCTTTCTTTAAGTTATGGGAGAGGGGGAGAAAGAGAGGCAGAATGAGAGAGAGAAAAGAGAGAGAAAGAGAAGAGAGAAAGAAACGATAATAATAACTGACAGAGATAGACAAAGAAATGTATAGAAGCAGACACAGGAAGTTTCAAAGAAAAAGGAGACAAGGGGAGGGGAAGGATTGGGGAGAGGGAGGGAGAGAAAGAAAGAGAGACAGAGAGAGAGAGAGAGAGACAGAGACAGAGAGAGAGAATGAGAGAGAATGGAAAGTGACAGACACAAAGATAACACAGAAAAGATAAACAGGAAGATACAGAGAAAGAGAGTGAGAGAGAAAACAACCAACACTGGTCAGATATGACTGGAGGTGATAATGAAAAAAAAAACAAACTAAGTTAGATTTAGATAACAGCAAACGTAGAACAAAATGGGGGTGACAGAAAATCAGACTAAGCTGAGAATTTAGGCAGAGATGGTCTTTGCTACCAGCCTCAAAGCACTCTGGTCCCTCATCCCCCTCTTGTCCTTTCCCTTCAGTGTTTCCTCACTGCCCCAGGCTGAGCTGGAACCTTAGTTCAGTCCATTAGAGCGATAACCAGTGATTAAATACTTTGGGAGCAAGGCTAGGCCTCAACCACTCAGTGGGTATGGGGAAGAAAATGAAGTGCATGTTCCTGATGAAGAAATGAATGAACAAAGGTTCATCACATGTAAGATTCAGTTGCATTTGCCAGGATCAGATATCAAGCTTCAAGTGTCAGGTATGATGAAAATATTCTACTTAAATACCACATATTAGGCATTTTACAGTTTAAATAGGCTATGGGTTCTGACCTAAACAGAACTACTCTTTGTAGAATTTTGTCCAACTCTGCGTTGATTTCTAAATAATCTTTTAACATATAACATCACTGTTAAGTTGAAGGATAAATGCTTTAATCTGATACTGCAAACTGTTTGGGTATTTCAGACTTTAGCAAAGATCTTACTCAGATTGAGAGGAACAAGACAAGGCTACAAACTGCACAGTCTGTTAAAACGGGGCATTGGATATCATCACGGTTCAATGGAATATAAACAAAGACAAGTTGTAGAGATGCTTTTCAGACAGAAGCATGTCAAGGTTGGTGAACTTTGAGGATAATTTTCCTAAAAGTAGCGCCTTCATTCCTTTGGACTAAGTAGGAGGAAGAAATGTACCCTGACTGCTTGTGGGGAAGTCATTCTATCTACTCCCTCATAATCTCACTACTTGGAGGGATAGTCTGCTAACCTTTTAGCATTTTATATTCTGTTCTTTTAAATATGTTTTTACATAGTTAATATATAATGCACTTGCAATTTAGGATCATATCTACTCTGCCTAATAGCATGTAATTAAGTCTGTATTAATTAACATTATATAATAAACATTTTATGAGTTCATCATAACATATGCATATATAGTTTATTTAAACATTATGTTAATGTTGAAATTTTTTGTTTATGAACATATACAGTCGTTTCTGATTATTGATGGGATCAATTGATTCTACAAAGTATTTCAAAGAGCAAAAGTAATTTTCAGGCTCTAGAAATATATTGCTAAATTTTTTCAGAAGGACTCTATTTGTCTACTTTACCTTGATAAATTTTGATTATTGTGGTTAAAAGCTGGAATTGTGAATATAGTGCAGAGAGTATCCTATATACCATACACCCAAATTGCCATATGATTTAACATCTTATGTTCGTATGATATGTTTGTTATAATTAGCAAACATAATATTGATAAATTTTTATTAACTAAAGTCCGTTTTTTTATTCAGATTTCCTCAGTTATTCCTCTAATGTCCCTTTTCTGTTCCAAGGATACAACATTACATTTTTGTTGTTCTCAGATCTCTTTAGGCTCTCTTGGCTGTGACAGTTTCTCAGATTTGCCATGATTTTGAAGATCTTAATAAGAGGATAATCTGTAGAATATCACTCAATTGGGATTTCTCTGATGTTCTCATGATTAAATGGGCACTTTGTGTTTCTTGAAGGAGGACCACAGAGATAACATGTTATTCTCATCATATATCAGAATTATAGACTATGGCTATGGCATCGCTATTGATGTTAACTTGAGCACCCTGCTGAGATCATATTTATTAGACTACTCCACTATAAATTTACCTATTATTCCCATTTTCCCTACTGTCCTCCTTAGAAGGAAGTCACTATGTACAGCCCACACTTAAGTAGTAGCTAGTTGAGTCATACTTTACCTCCTTATAGTTGAAGTAGCTAAATAAATTATTTAGGATGCTATATAGGAACTGTGCCTCTACTACCTCATTTATTTATGTATTTAACACTTATTTCATATCAGTATGAACACATGAATATTATTTTATGCTTTGGATTTTAATTCAATGCTACTTATTTTCTTGGTCGCATGGTTCCAGTTTTGGCCATTGGAAGCTCTTTCACTTGCTTCCTGTATCCATTTGGCATGCTCCCATCATTGTGAGTGTTGTTGTTGTTATTCAGCATTTCCTTACTTTCTGCCAAAGTAAGACGCTCTCTTATCTTGTATAATTCTTGCCCCAGTCTTTGAATGAGTCATATCTCCAGAGTCCCAATTTCTTTTAGACAAGCCTGAGAAACTATTACAACCAAGAAAAGCCAAAGGGGACATGTCTACCAAATGCAATGTGATATTCTAGGTGGATCCAAAAAAGGTTATCGGGTAAAAACTAAGGAAATCTGGAAAAAGTATGAATGTTAGTTAATAATAATGTATCAATGTTTTTTAATTAATTGTAAAAAATGTATGGTGCAAATTTAAGATGTTAATAACAGGGGAAACCGAGTGCAGAATATAAGAACTCTACTATCTTTGCAAATTACTATAAATATAAAAGGGTTATAAAAATAGAGTTTGTTTAGAAATATTTTCTGTGCATGCATTAAAATATGTGTTCTGTAGATACTGGCTTAGTGTTCTGTGAGGCTTCTTAATTTAAATCTGTGTTATTGGTAATTTTTTTTTAAATTTTCTATCAGTTATTGAGAGTAGAATTATTGAGAATAGAAAGTGTTAAAATCTCTCATTCTTAATTTAAAAATTTCTGTTTCTCTTTGTAGTTATGCCAGTTTTTACTTTATATATTTTACTATATACTAATTGTTTAGTAAGCAAACAATGTTAACAATAAAGCACATTAAAAACATTCTGAGAAAATAGATTACTATAACAGATCGACATCTGACTTCCCAAAAGCAAAAATGGAAGCCAGAGATAAGTGAAATTTTACCTTCAAAAACCTAAAGAAAATAACTTTCCACTTAGATTATTATCTTTCCAGAACGAACGCACAGTGGAGAATTTTAGACAAATAAAAACTAAAAGTATTCGGCATCTCACCTCATCAATTCTAAATTAGGCAGAAAGAGAGTAATTCAAGAAAATAAAAGATGGCCAAAATACATAAAAGAATGACCTTAGAAAATGGCAAATATGGGTAGCTTAAATCTTTTATTATCTGAATAAAAATAACACATAGGAATAAAAAAGGAAAAATATGTTTACGATAGTATATATTTTAGAAGTAGAGGTTGTTTGAGGTAATATCTAAATGAAAGATAAAATTATTCATCAATTTGGGGCTTTTATAGGTATAGATTATAAATTTGTTAGTGCCCACTGAAAGAACAGAATATGAACATGCAACATCCAAGCTATGGTGAAAAAATGAAAAGCACGTAAAATATTTGAATGTATCAGGAAGTAACCAAGAAAGCAGATGAAAAGATTTAAAACAGTCACTAATAGAAAGCACAAGTATAACTGTATAGAAAGTATAAAATGACATCCAGATCATCAAATGTAACAATTACATTGAATAAACTGGATGCATTTGAACTTAATGACTCTAATTAAGAGAAACATTTTTAAAGTTTTTTAAAAAACATTTTTGAACTTAATTAACAAAATATCCAAGAAGTTTTTAATGATATGGAACACTTTTAAAATGTAAAAAGAGCTAAAGGATTGAAAGGGAAAGAAATGTTAATAATAACTGAAAGAAAGCTGGTCTGGCTATGTTTCTATCAAACAAAATATGTTTCAAGATAAAATCATTAGTAGAGGTACAGATGGTCCTACCATTAGGCAGGTATACTAATTTAACATTTTTACATAATTACTAGGTCAAAACACATAAAAAAGACTTCATAATGGACATAAAAATTTATGGAGTTGTTAGGTAAGTAAAATACTATATAGCTAAACCTATGCGGTGGAGCTAAACTAGAACTTAGAGAAAAATGTAAAAGCGTTTATTGTGTCTATTTTAAGAGATAAAAGCTTAGAGAGAAACATGAAAGGGTATGAGCAACTTCAAGTGATTTTTGGGAAAGATAGAGATAGGACAAATTATGGCTGATAGCCTCTGTTTTTTTCTAAGAAATATGAATCAAAATAGCATTTTAAAATTGAGGTAGGAAAGCAAAGTCCCAGGAAATCTGCTTTATTCATATATCTTATCTCAGTTGAGAATACTATTTCCTACTCAATAACACCATCTTCTCCAGAATAATCTAAAAGCCCCTGTCAGATCATTCAGCTTCCATTCATCACCTCCTAAAATTAGTTGGAAGACCAACTAAAGCAATTTTATAGATATTAATTATATCATGTTACTCCCCTTTCTCTTAAAATCTAAACTAGTTAGAGTGATTTTTTAATGCTTAATGTGACCTGGTTCCTGCTCTCCCTCTGCGTTTATTCTCTACTGTTTTCCTTTCTTAGAAATGTTTTCATGTAAAAATAATACTCCTTTTACAATCTATTGTTTTTATTTATTTAAAAAAAAAGATTAAAAGCTTACTGAATGGCTGTGATTTCATATCATTTCACAATCTGAAAATGCTATATAATTGTAATATTAAGGAAAACATTAAGGTGAATAGAAATCTCTACGAAAGTTATTTACTTCAAAAAATGTAGTAGAGTTTGTATTTTTGCTGACATTGGCTTTCAATTGGAGTTTTACTCAAGAAAAATGATTTCAAGGGATCTAATCTAGTCAATATTTAGAGACTATGCACACATTTATATAGTCTATGTTAAATTTGCTTTTTATTTTATTTTATTTTATTTTTTACCCTTCACCCATAGGTGGTAATAGCTACCTCCTCCCTTGCTTTGGGAATTAATATGCCATGTAAATCTGTTGTTTTTATAGAAGATTCTGTTTTTCTGAATGCCTTGAACTTTCGACAGGTATTTATACTACTGCCTTGTATTACATTTATATTCATAGGGACTGGAAACATCTATTTTAAAATGGGTTCTAGATGCAGGAGATTGTATGAATATGATTACGTTTTAAGATGTTTTGAGCACTTATTAACTGGCTAAATAGATTAGATTTCTTGAGACTATTCCTGCTTTGGTAAATATTATTGAATTGAAAGATAATGTGAAGAAACAGTAATCGTATCTTCTGAGCACTCAAAGGTGCCAAGTATCTACGATTATAATTTGAGTGTCTACAATGTTTTCTGTTCAGACTAGTTTCTGAAAAGACATTGTAAGATAAGACAAAAATTGTCCTTACTTTAAAAATCATGATCTTAAAACAAGTATTACTGAAAAGCAAACACATTTTAATAATAGATCTGTAAAATAAAATAATATTTTAAATGTTGCTAAAATTAACATGCCAAGCAACAAATAACTCAGGATTTTTGAAAGTTTAGTGTTCCACACAGTGTAGGTAAGTTAGACATTAACCATTTACAGAGACAATATTTGAAATGATTTTAAACTGTTCTATGATTCTCTCTTTAGATGTCTGGTCGTGCAGGAAGACGTGGAGAAGATCTTATAGGGAATGTGTTTTTCTATGGTATTCCGTTACCTAAGATAGAAAGACTCTTGAAGTCAAACGTGCCCAAGCTGAAGGGTCAGTTTCCTCTAAGCATATCCTTGGTTCTCAGACTCATGCTGTTAATTGCCAAAGCAGATGACAAAGAGGATGCTAAAGCAAAGGTACGTCGTTTCATATTATTTAAATAACTTTAATAAATATAATCATTTAAGCTCAGTTTTATAATGTTGCATAAATTACATAAGCTGAAAGGAATAAAATAATAATGTACTGTAAATCAACCCACTGTAACATTTGATTCTCCTTTATAGCCCCCTTATTCAACACAAAAACATGCTTTTAACTTTCACGCTTTCAAACATATGCAAAATTAAGCCCATGATTTTCCTCTTTTAATTATCTCTGGTCTCTGTGTGTATTAGAAAAGAAACATATTTTTTCTGTAATTATATCTGGTCTAAAACATTTTAAAAATCAAATTTCAAAGAAGTAACTAATGGTTGAAAATATAAAAGATACTGAAACATAATTATTGGTTTTACATTTTTATACCTTATTTTGACTTCTTACCTGTCATGCATAAACTTGTAATTATTTATCTCTCTAAGTTTTTCTTACTATTTTCTATTATACACACATATGTCATATAAAACATTATGGAATATCTAAATATAATAAATAAATATAATAATTATAATAATATAATAAAGCAGTATTCAATGCCTAACTTAAAAATGTAAAAAACATATTATACATTATATGTTGCACGTAGATATATATGATCTACAATAGAAATGTTACTTGTCCTTTGGATATTACTTTTGGAAGACACATTACAAAATTTGCTTAATATCTAACTTGATATTTTGATATATGTATGTATAGGCATTATCTGTTCTCCAACATTCATTGATGTCCTTCAAGCAACCAAAGATCAAGTGCATGTTAAAGTTTTACTTTATATATTCTTTGCAATTTTTGGCCACAGAGGTAAGATTTAAACGTATTTCCACTAAATTAAAGTTTTAGTACATCTATTTAAATCCACTGTACTAAAAACTTCTTTATTAACAATTTATTTGTTTGATATTTCTGAGATCTAGAGACTGAGGTTAACATGTTAAAATTGATTTATAGGGGTACCTGAATTCAGAGTGTATTCCCACTGGGTATTCTGGACTTGTGTCCCATTTGCACTACCATGAACCTGCAAACTTTGTTTTAGTAAGCTTGCTGGAGAAATGTTTATTTCACAAGTTGTGTATTCCAATCAACATAGATGGTAAGCAAATATTCCTTTCTGAAACACTCTTTACATTGTGTGCACAAACGCACACAATTTACCCACACATTCCCCAGAACTGCATTCCTTTTGGGTAGTATGACATTTTCTAACTGCTTTTTTCTCTGAATTGATTTTGAACATTTTTCTTATTTTATATCATTAAATATGTTTATAAAAATATTATTAATATAGACATGGTATATTTGTGATGGAAATGTTTCAAATGACCATTTAATGTACTTTAAATTTTAAAAACTAAACCATTAGAATAATAAATACAATTCTTCTGAAATCACGAGGCATTTTTAACATATATCAATTGAAATAAATTGCAATAATATATATATAGAATTGCTAATTTGTCCTTTTTACATCCAGTCATTGGTATGAAAAATAGGCCTCTGATATACTCATATCTAAGTCCTAATTATTAGCTATATCACAGTAAAATATGAAGGTAAAGTTCTAAGTCAAATACAAACTGTAGGAATATGATAGCATCACAGTGTTATCTGTAATGATTTTATTTTTTTAAATAATAAATTATATTTTCCTTTTCCATAACTTTATCACATTGAAATTTAATTTGCTAGAGAAAGAAAGAAAGTGATATGATCCAAACTCAAAGACAGCTGGAAACTGAAATATATAATTAATACCCCATTGTTCATTTTATTTTCAGTAAATTATCAACTTTTGTTAAAATGACATAAAATAATGAAAATAATATTATATACCTTAGAACTACTAATACATCAAATCATAAAGCCTTTAATCCATATTAATCTATATTTTTTTACAAAAGAATTATAGAAACAATCATCACTGAATTTTAGTTATTTTATAAATATTGTGAGTAATGTATCACAATGTTAAAAGAATAAAAAAACTAAAATGAATTTGTCATAATGCTGTCGGTAGAAAGACATCAAATTGAGGTTTTCTGTTTGTTTATTTGAAGTCAGGAGCTTCACTCTCAGGGCTCCGCATTTCTCTGATAGTGCGAGGCCATGTAGCTTCACACTATTAAAGTTTCCAAGTTCTCACGTGAATGAGTGTTGTTTACTCATTCTTTTACTGATCGGTCATTAAGTGGCTATCAGTTTGGACATGGCATTCTATTAAATGCTGTAGCTGATTAAAAATCAGGGATCAGACAAAGGTTTTCCCTTGAGATTTAGTCCCTAACATACTACAAGGATTTGGGCACATGGAAATGTAGGAAATACATATTCCAGGGAGAGAACTATCAGGACTCAACACATGGGTAGTAGTTAGACTATAATGTTTGCTTAAGAGTGAGTGGGTGCGGGTTAACCTTCGGCTTCAGGAATTTGGAAAGCAGCATAAGGCCTTCGTTCCTTAGTAGATTTTGAGGAGAGGTGGGAAACACTGAGTGGAACCAGGCAGCGAAGGGAAGGTTTGAGGACCATGATAAAATCCAGGGCGATTCCAGAACTAAAGGGCAAAACAGTTGTTCTTGTTTTTTGTTTTTTCTTTTGGTTCCTGCAGCTAAGTATGGACCCAAGGGTACCAACAATCTGTGTCAGTATGGGGGTCAATTAGTTGGCATTATTATAAACTTTTATTGAATTTATTAAAAATTCACCAAATGTCTGGAAAGTGAATTTTTCAATGTGTCTTACCTTGAAATTTTAAGTTTAAGTTTTAGGAAATGGCTCACTGTACTTCTAAAATGATGAATTTTGTTCTCTAAAGTTTTGAAAAATTAAGCTCTTTATTTTAAACAGGGCAAAAGACATTTTCTCAAGATGTGATGGAAACCTTAGTGGTGGTGTTAGCAAATCTTTTTGGAAGACGGTATCTTCCTCCCTGTGTGAAAAACTTGAAAAAGAAATTTGCTCATTCAGTGGTAAGAGAAAAATATATACTACAATCTTGTAATCTTATGTAAACTCTTTCCATTATAATATGCAATGCAATTGATTTTTCCAATAACTAAATTGTGCTGTCATTAACTAGTTATTTCTTTATCATGCCTCAGTCAGTTCTTGGTATATATAGTAACTTCTCCAGGAAAAGACTGAAGTCTTATTTAAAAATGGAGAACTTTATTTCTAGTAGAAGTTTTTAGCAAGAGAATAACAGGATTTTTTTATTACATTGAAGATGACCTCGAACATTACAATTAATGGTGAAATAATAGCCACAGTAACATTTATATTTGAAACAAGAAGATATAAATATTCAGTTTAACAGCCATTTGAAAATATTGTTCTAAAAATTCTACTCGTTGCCAAATGGCAAGAAATAAAAATATGATATAACTATGGGGAAGGTAAGCACAGTGAGCATAAGTACGTAGAATAATTTGAAGCCTGATTCCTGGACTCCTTTCCAGCTCTGCCACTTAGCACATGGGTGACCTATGTGCTAAAGCAAATTTCTTTATCCAGGCTTATTTATTTACTTATCTGTAGATTGCGAATCATAATAGTACTGCTATGAGCATTAAATTAATTAATACATGCAAAGTGCTTAGAACAGTGCTTAGGACATAGAAAACACTCAATAAGTGTTAACTCTTATTTTAATAGTTATTGTTATTTACAGATGAAATCACTACTTACTGAAAAAGAATCAACAGAAAAATGATTGCAATTAATAACAGTTTAGTAAGTCTTCAAATGTAAATTAGATCTAATGCTTTTTTTATATACTAAAAGTACAGCTTTTCCATATAATAAAGTTACAAAGAAAATGAAATGTAATATAATCCCACCAATAATAAAAAGGAAATTAACCAGATACTATAGTTTACTTGTTAATATGGCAAAGATTGCAGTTAACAGTTATGTTGACAGGACCGTAAATAGATATATCATTTAAAAATATTCCTTAATGTGATATTTTTATTTTTTTCAATTTATACTAATGATATAATCAAAAATACAAATAAAAATTATGTAAAAATATTATTTTATTAGTTTTCTTTAGGCTGCTGTAACGAAGTAACACGAACTGGGTGGCTTAAACAACGCAAATATGCTATTTCTCAGTTCCGGAGGCCAAAAGCCCAGACAGAGTTAGTTCTCTCTGAAGACTCAGGGAAAATCTGTTCCCTGTCCCTCTCCTAGCTTCTGGTAGTTTCCTGGTAATCTTTGGCATTCTTTGGCTTGTAGATAACATCACCTTGATTTTTATCCTTATGTTCATAAGGCATTTTCCCCGTGTGCATGTCTCTGTGTCCAAATTTTCCCTTTTTATAAGGACACTAGTCATATTGGATTAGGGGCCCGTCCTACTCTAGTATGACCTCATCATAACTAACTGCATCTGCAATGACCTATTTCCTAATAAGGCTACATTCTGAAACACTGAAGCTTAAGATTTCAACATATGGTTTTTTGAGGGACACAATTCAAACCATAACATATTTTAATTATTTGTAACTGAGAACTGGATGCCACCTATATACCCAACAAAAAGGGAATGGTTAGATGAATTTTAGTATAGCTATATGTGGCAATACTAAAATTCATATTTTCAGATAATATTCTATGACACGGTAAAATACTCCAGATATAATGTTGAGTATAAACATTAGACAAAAGCTGAATACTACAACAAAATTTGTATATAATAGACTGGAAGAAAATTCTATATACCAAAATCTTTATAACCTATATTCCTGGGTAGTAGAATAAGAAGTAATTTTAGTTTTTGTACTTATACTTTTACAAATAATAGAATTTATATTTAGAAATATATTTTCATCCAGACTTTTAAAAGTATTGTGACCTCGTGTCTCAGAGACTTCGGTAAGCCTCTGCTTTTTTTTTTTTTGAATAGTTACATTAATCTATTTCTTTATTCCTAGAAAATTCTAGATGCTCTTCCCAAGGAATTTGCTGCAGTGGTAGAAGAACACAATAACAGAATTAGAGAGAATTTTGGTTCCTTTCTCCTATCAATTTCTAATTTGGCTGACATGAGAAAAGAGTACCAATTACCTCTCTCAGAAATTGGTAAGACTGTGAATGTCCACAAACAAAATGTAAAGCCAGTAAAAGAAATTAAGTGTAAATATTTTGAGACAAAACTAAACTTTGCAAAATAAAAACAAAATTACTGCAAAATCACACAGGAAACTAACGTAATCCTTTAGATCTATGCTGTGGACGTGTTCTTTGGAATTGTCTAAGCCATCATGGATTGGATTTGGCACTAAATGCTTAAAATATTTCTGTATGGTCTATACGGTGGTCTAAATTAATTCTAAAATATCCCCTTGCCTACTGATATGATTTGTCTTTTAGTAGATATTGATGCTCTTAATTGGTTAAATTTTCAAATCTGAATAACTTTAGAAATACAAGAAAAGGAATATTGGCATATTTAGAAGTGGTCGTCAGTATGCTGTACTTTTTTGAGTACTTTGGGGGATATTAACGAAGTTAAGGCTTTGCCCAGGACTTTAAGGAAAGGACAGAATAACTGAAAAAGAAAATAAAAATATAAGGAAAATTCGTATGTCAGATAAAGTATAGGGATTGGAAGTAGAGAGTACACTCAGTGCCCTAAGATAAAAAGGTAGGAGAGAGAGCTCAAAGGTGGTGGAATTCCGTTTTCCTCACTTCCAGAAGAAGCAAGGAGAAAAAGGGAGCAGTAGGGCTGATTTGGTTTGTTCATATTTCTGGATAGATTATTATATTAGGATGTGTTATGATAGGATTATTATTATATTATATTATTATATTATATTACAGAAGACTTATAAAAGACAAAGAGAAAATGGTCAGTTTATTCAACCATAGAAGGAGAAATTACCTCGTAATAAGTAAACTTTGTGGAAAAGAACCGAAGTGTCTCCGGGCAAGTTTCTACAGTTGGGTTTGGAGGGGTGAAAATAATTATCTTTCTTCTGTATTCTTCTCTGAGGTGGTTTCTGTGGTAGACAGATTTACAGTGTCCCACCAAAGATGTCTGGGCCCTAAGCCTGGGAAGCTGTGAATATGTTATGTAGCAAAGGGAGAACTAAGATTGTAGATTGAATTAAATTTTGAATCAGTGGACCTTGAGATAGAGAGATTATCCTGGATTATCTGTGTGGACCTATGTAATCATAAGAGCTGCTATACGTGAAAAAGGGAGACAGGAGAATCAGAGTTAGATGTAATATGAGAAAGATTTGACTAATCATTGATGGCTTTGAAGATGAAAGGAAGCCACCTGCCCAAGCCTGTGTGGCAGTCTCTGGAAGCTGGAAAAGGCAAGGAAATATATTCTCCTTCAGAGCCTCTCAGAAAGAGCAAACACAGCTCTAACTACCCCTTGGTTTTACCTTAGTGATAAGTCATTTCAGACTTCTGATTTCCCGAACCGTAAGATAACAAATTCAGGGTGTATTAAACCACAAAGTTTTGTGTTAAATTACAAAATTTTAACTGTTAAAAACTGTAGGTTACTTATTAATAAATCCAAGTCATACATTTAATGTTGGAGGCTTAAGGGTAAGACATTAAACTGTTGTAGTTCTCTCCTAAACTTGGGGTCAACTGAACAATTAATATGGGAGTAATATGGATGAGGCAGAATTAGAAAACATGGTTTCCATTTTCAGTTAAATGTGTTTCATAAAGCATAGCCCTGAGTGAAGCTGTACTTGCCTGTCCCCCAAATGAAACACTAATGCCCCTGTCTTGTCAATTCTATCCTCGAGGTTACCACACATAATAGAGAAAATACTAGAATATATATTCTTAGAAATCAGGTGGATCTGAAATAGAGAGAGAGACAGAGAGAGAGAGAGACAGAGAGAGAGAAGTAGAGAAAGAGGCAAAGAGATAAGACACAAACACTCTAAGATAGAGAGGGAGAGAAGGCCATCACTAGAAATAGATGAAAACAGAGAAAGAGAGAGAGACAAACGCATGGATAGAAAAACAAGAGAGACAGACATACAGAAAGAGAGAGATTAACAGAGACAGACAAAGAGAGTGAGACTGAAAAAGAGAGACAACAATATAGAGAATGTGGACGGTAGAAAAGGAAAATCATGACAAAGTGAGGCACAGAGAGCAGCAGAAGAGAAGCAATGAGCCATTCGGAGAAATAATGAGACACAAACAAGAGTATTATTGTCAGAGAAAGATGTCAGAGAAGAAGAAAGGAAGATAGCAGGAGGAATAGAAGAGATAGATTAGAATAGATAGATAGATAGATAGATAGATAGATAGATAGATAGATAGATGAAGACAGACAGACAGACAGACATAGGTAGATTAGATAGATAAATAGATAACCATTAGAGAAGGACATGACAATAGCTCCTTTTCTCAACTCACTACTCAGGCCCAGGGTGACATGAGTGAGCTCCACAAGACCTAGAAACATTCCTCTATTACTTTTGCATCCTGGTGAGTGATGTTGGAATATGAATGATAGAGTTAGCATAAGAAGATGAGCAATGATGTCAATTTTAACTATATTAAGAGAAGTTTTTCAGTTTTTGTAGCTCCATAGCATCTTGAGAGAAATTAATTGATAATAACATTCATTTTAAAGGACAGGTAGATGCTGCTGGATTTTGCCCTAGGATTCTCAGATCCACTAGTGTTTAATGAAGCAAGGTTTCCTAATTTGTAAATAGTGTCTAATTTCTGAGTGGTTGGATATGGAGTTACACAGACCAATTCATAACTACAAATATAGAATCACTAGCAGATACTAGAATGATTTTAGTTTAGGCGGAAAGCCTTCTCAGTGATGATCCAGCAATATAATCCTTAAATTTTCATCTTAAATGTTTTCCTTTTTAAAAAATTTTTCAATGATTTGCCTATTAAGAATGATATAAACAAGTATCATTTGTTTTAAGTAATTTGTTTAATAAGAAATCAGTTTTCAATTATTTTCTTTTTTTTATTACAGTACAACCTAATATTTTCCCCTGAATCATTTGAGACAGAGTAATCAATTATTTTCTTATTTGATTTTTCATTTGATTTATTGTTAGATTTTTCCAGTAAAGAATGTGAAGATTCTGAACTGGTCTCTCATTTGATGCCGGGGACTGAAAGTAGAACTGCTGTCTCCCCGTTTGCTTGCCTGTCAGATATAACTGATCAAGATTTATTTGATATGGATGTGGTAAATGATGTATGTAAATTTTGGTGTGAAACTTTCTTTAATCCTGTTTTTCATTTAAGATAAATAATTTTTATGTGATTCTAATACTAGCAAAATGTTCAGTGAAACAAAGCCATTTTTCTCTTACTCTAGAATGGCAGTACTTTTCTCTGAAATTATTATTATTATTATTATTATTATTATTTACTACTTCAGTAGTTTTAAAATAGAAAAATTGAATTAGATAAAAAAAAAGAACGTTACTTTCTCAATGACCTATCATATATCAATATGTCTTAACTGTATGAATCACTATGGCCTAAGCCCTTGCCATGCCAGGTGTGAACCTTAAACCATATCTAGTAAGTGATACTGATACCATCTGTATCAGTATCACTTACTAGATATGATAAATCTTGGGAGTCAGCTCAGAACTATTGAGATAAAAATGCATGTTAACATTGGAGAAGCCCTGCTATAAGCCACTTGAGGGCAATTCGTATTTGTCTTCATTTTTGTGATCTGACACCTAAAAATGGTGTTTGGGACAGAGTAGAAACTCGATAAATATATATCAAATTTTTAAAACTAATACAAGAGCCACTTTGTTTACTGCCCCACATAATTACTGCTGGTCCTACCTAGATCCTGATACCTTATCCATAGCATGCTGATTGGAAAATAACTTCCAATCAACTGTGATTATACCAATGGCCAAAATCAGATACGTATATCTCGAAAGAAAAAAATAGATGAGTATAGAAAAAAAGAACAAGACATCATGTGTAGCTGATACCCGTATAGGTTTGTAAGCTTGCAAATATTTTTTCAGGAAAAATGAATTTAAAAAAATATTTGTAATATATTTCTGAGGTTGTAAAAGTGACTATATAACTTTGAATTTTGAGTTAGAGATATCACTTTCATGATTTTAAAAAGTTTTAATATTTTGAGTACTGATGTTTTTACTGATTTTATTTGGTTATTTATATCAAAGTTTGGAGAACCTTAATACACTGAACATTTGACAATATTTTATTAAAATTTGTTGGGTTATTGTTTTAGTTAGCTAGATGTAATAAACCATAGTAATCAAATTTTATAATAGATTGAGGTATATCTCAAAAGAAAAATGCAAATAATCTAAAATCTCTGCATTTCTCAGGTTATGCTACGAACAATTTATGTCAATGTTGAAAACGTTCCTTTCCTTTCCTTGGTAAAACGTAATAGAAATGGAAGGAAGTGTCCATTGAATGGTTATGCATTGAATTTCTACAAAACCGGTTCCCTGTCAGCACTCACTGTGGATAACGGGTAGGACCTTTTTCTATTTTAACACTCTTTACAGACATAAGTGCTTTTGGAATTAATGTTCATCATGCTGTGGCATTATAACTTATGAAGATAATTTTAAGATGCAATAATTTGAGTCATGAAGATATGATTTACTTGGAACTACTTTTAAAATGCTATTTATTATTATTATTGAGATGAAGTTCGCATAACATAAGTTAACCATGTTAAAATGAACAATTCAGCGACATTTGGTATATTCATAAGATTGCACATAAACCACCTCTATCTAGTTGCTAAACATTTTTATTAACCCAAGGACACAGTCTGTATCCATTAAGCAGTAAGTCCTTTTCCTCCCATCCCACAACTTCTGGCAACTGCCAATCTGCTCTCCATCTTTATGGATTTATCTATTTTGTGAGCGTTCGTGTCTGACTTCTTTCACTATAACATTTCAAGATTTTAGCATTATCAGTACTGTACTCCTTTTTATAGCTGAATAATATTCCATTGTATGTGTATATACAAGTTGTTTATCTAGGTGATGAACATTTGGGTTGTTTCAGCTTTTGGTTATTGTGAATAGTGCTGCTATGAACATAAATGTACATGTATTTGTTTGAGTACTTGTTTTCAATTCTTTTGGGTAAATACTTAGAAGTAGAATTGCTGAGTCATATAGTAACCCTATATTTAACTTTTTGAAAAACTGCTGAATTATTTTCCACAGCAATTGAACCATTTTTCATTGCACCAGCCATGTACAAGGTTTCTAATTTCTCTATAATCTCACTACATTTATTTTCATTAAAAAAATTATAACCATTCTAGTGGATGTGCGAAGTGATATCTCATTGTGATTTTGATTTGCATTTCCCTAAACACTAATGATGTTGAGCATCTTTTCATATTAGAAAAAGATGTATATATTCTTTGTATATATTCTTTGGATAAATGTCTATTCAAGTTCTTTGACCATTTAAAAATTTTTTCTCCAGATAACCTACTACAATATTTTTTAATTTTATTTTATTAGTTTCAAGTATAAAGTACATAGGTTAGACATTTAATTTTTTAATTTTTCTTTTTGTTCTTGAGTGTAAAAGTTTTTTATACATTTTGAATACTAGATTCTTATCAGACATATGATTTGCAAATATTTTCTCCTTTTCTGTAAGTTGTCTTTTCATTTTCTTGATAATGTCCTTTGATAAACAAAAGTTTTAAATTTTGATCAAGTCTAACCTGCCTATTTTTTCTTCTGTTGCTCATATATTTGGCATCATATCTAAGAATCTATTCACAAATTCAAGGTCATGAAGATTTATCCCTATGTTTTTTCTAAGAATGTTAGAGTTTGGGCTGTTATATTCAGATTGTTAATCCATTTTTAATAAATTTTGGTATATGGTATGAGATAAGATCCAGTTTCATTCATCTTCATGTGGATATACAGTTGTCCTAGCACCAATTTTTGAATTCTTACCCTATTAAATGGTCTTGGCACCTGGTCAAAAATCAGTTGGCCATAGATGTATAGATTTGTTTCTAAACTCTCAATTCTACATTAGTCTTTATGTCTATCCTTATGCCAGTACCACATTGTTTTGATTACTATAACTTTTGAAATAGAGAATTGTGAGTCTTCTAATTTTGTTCTTTGTAGTCAGTATTGTTTGGTTATTCATGGTCCTTTGCAATTTCGTATGAATTTGAGGATGATTTTTTCCGCTTCTGCAAAAAAGAATGTGAAAATTTTGATAGGAATTGCAATGAATCTATAGATCACTTTGGGCAAATTATCTTCTTAACAACATTAAGTCTTTCAGTCCATGAACATAAAATGTCTTTTCATTTCTTAGGTCTTTTTTAATTACTTTCAGCAATGTTGTAGTTTTCTATGTAAGTCTTGAACCTATTTCATTGAATTTATTCCTAGGTATTTTATTTTTTGGATGCTATTGTAATTGGATTTTTTGCTTTAATATCCTTTTCAGAGAGTAACTTACTTGTGTATAGAAATACAACTGATTTTTGATTTTGTACTCTACAACTTTCCTAAATTTGTTTATTAGGTCTAAGTTATTTTGTGGATTCTTCAGGATTTTCTATACATGAGATTATATCTGTGAATAGAGAGATTTTTACTTCTTTTCCAATTTGGATGGTTTTTTTTCCTTCTCACCTAATTGCCTTGGCTAGTACTTCCAGTAAAATGTTGGATATAGAAATGGTGAAAGCAGGTATCTTTGTTTTGTTCCTGATCTTATAGGAGAAAACTTTCAGTCTTTGATCATTTTGATGTTAGCTGATAGGCTGTGAGGTTTTCTGTAAATGTCTGTTATCATGTTAAGGTAGTTCTCTTAGATTCCTAGTTTGCTGTTTTCTTGTTGTTTTTTTTTATCATGAAAACTTTTTTCAAATGCTTGTATTAACCGAGCATCTATGTGGTTTCCCCTTCATTCTATAAATATGGCTCATGATGTTGATTGACTTTCTTGCATTGAATTTTTTTTCATTCCTGGCATAAATCCTACTAAGTCATAGTACATAATCTTTTAAATATGCTGTTGGATTCGGTTTGCTGGTATTTGGTTGAGGATTTTTGCCTCTATATTCATAAAGAATATTGGCCTATATTTTTGTTTTGTATTTTTGAAATGTGTTAGTCTGGTTTTGGTATCAGGATAATATAGACCTCATAGAATGAGTTAGGGAGATTGGTGTTAATTCTTCTTTAAAAGTTTGGTAGAATTCACCAGTGAAGCCAGCTCATCTGGATTTTTCTTTGTTAGGACATTTTTGATAACTAATTCAATTTCTTTACTTCTTATAAATTTTATTAAATTTTCAATTTCTTTTGAGTCAGTTTTGGTAATTTGTATATTTCTAGGAATCTGTCCATTTAACATAGATTATCTAATTTTTTGGTGTGGAGTTGCCTGTTCATAGTACTCTTATATAAATCATTTTGTTTCTATAGCATACGTAGTAATGTTCTCGTGTTCATTTCTGGTTTTATTTATTTGCATCTTCTTTTTTTTTTTCCTTTGTCAGTCTAGCTAAACCTTTGTCAATTCTGTTGAATTTTTCTAAGATCCAATCTGTTTTATTGATTCTCTTTATGGTTTTTCTATTCTCTATTTCATTTATCACCATACAGATCTTTTTTTTTTTATTTCCTTTCTTCTGCTAGCTTAAGTTTTAGATCATTCTTTTTCCGGTTCCTTGATTTAAGATTTTTTATTTTTTCAACATGGATATTAATTGGTATAAATTTCCTACTGAGCACTGCTTTCTCTACATCCCATAAGCTTTGGTATGTTATGCATTTACTATCATTTGTTTCTAAGTATTTTCTAATTTTTCTGTGATTTCTTCTTTGACCTATTGTTCGTTTGCTATTTAATTTCTATATATTTGTCAATTTTTAAATTTTTCTTCTGTTAATGATTTATAGTTTCACTTCATTGTGGTTTGAAAAGATACTTCGTATGATTTTAGTATTTTAAAATACATTGAAACTTGTTTTGCAGCCTAACATATCATCTCTTTTGCATATGAGAAAAATATATATTCTATTGTTGTTGGATGTAGTCACCTCAATATGTTTGTTAGGTCTAATTGGTTATCATATTGTTTAAGTCAATTTTTTTCTTATTGAGCTTCTCTCTAGATGTCCTATCCATTATCGAAAGTGGGGTATTAAAGTCTTCAATTCCTATTTTAGAATTGTCAGTTTTTCCCTTCAATTCTGTCAGTGTTTGCCTCATATATTTGGGGTTTTTTTTCTTGTTTGTTTGTTTGGGATTATATAATTGTTTTATCTTCTAGATGAATTAACCCTTTTGTAAATATATAGTGTATATTTTGTCTCCTATAACAGTTTTTGACAAAGTCTATTTTGTCCGATATTAGTATAAGCCCCCCAGCTCTCTTTTATTTACTATTTGCATGGAATATCTTTTTCATCCTTTCGCTTTCAATATCTTCATGCTTCAGAATCTAAAGTAAGTCTCTTATAGACAGTATATAGTTGGTTCATGTTTATTTTTTATCTAATCAGCCAATCTATTGTTTCTTTGAATAATTTTATCTATTTACATTTAAAATAATTGCGGATAAGAAATGATTTACTTTTGCCATTTTGATGTTCATTTTTGTAAGTCTTATACCTCTTATTCCCCTCAGAGATAGTTTCTGATAATTTTATCTGTCAATGGGCACATGTTTATGTTTCTTTTCATGCTTCAAAAACTTTTTTGAGGACTGTACATTTTGAAAATTATAATGTGGTAATTCTAAAATTTTCTCCCTTCTCAAAGTTTATTGTTTTTGTTTCTAGCTGTTGTTTTGTTTAGTGACTTTTCTAAACTATTTTTATAAAGTCTGTAATCCTCATCAAATGTGATCTCTCTGAAGTCCTATTTCTTTAGTTTGTATTCAGCCAGTGTTTTGATTGAGATTTCTTTAAACACAAGCGGGGAGAGAGAGAAAGAGAGAGAGGAGAAGGAAAGAAGAGGAGGAGGAGAAAAATGAAAATAATTTTTCTCATTCTTTGTAGCCTGGCTCTGTGCTGGGATAACCCTTGTAGCACTTAGTCCATTTGTAACTCTGCCTTACCCTTCACCTCCTGCTTGCACTATATCTAGGGACCAGTCAGGGGTGAAAGTTTATGGTCCTATCAGGTCTTTCTGAGCATGTATCCTAAACTAGGCATGAGCATAGCTTTCTAAATTTCCCAATATATGTATTTTAGATTCTAATACATATATGTACTCTCTCCCAGATTTTTCTCACAGATTTTCATTACTCGATTGTATTGACTCAGTTGTAATTTTTGCCCTAGGCAGCTGCAAGTATTTCCTTTGTCTTATCATTTTTCCTCCCTGAGTGAGTTCTGAGGTAGGCAAAACAAAAGCAAACACCTCATTCAGTCCTTTAGCCAGCTCCCAGACAGGTTAGAACAGATAACACATTCCTTGTTAATAAGGCTAGTTCTGCTTCGCTGGAGCCAGGGATTAGGGCCACACTGGGACACAGGATGCTGTCTCTGAGACTGTCCCTAAACTGGGAGAAGGGTGGGAAAAGGGCAGATAAAGATGTCACAAAGCGTTTCTACCTTGTCTAACTTTTTTCATGATTTAAGTTCAATTTTTGGCTATTTTCCAAAATTCTGACAAAATTGATTCTGATGGTTTTTGTTTTTATTTTTATTTATGTTCTTGTGGAGGGATGAGCCCTTGGTGCTGCCTACTCCATCATTTTCAGTGACATCACTTATATTTGGCACTGTTTTTAACATATAGGAAGTACTTAACTTTAGTAATAATAATGTACTACTACATAAGAGCATTAAATGTCATATTTTTTTAGACAAATGATTAGTGTCTCTAC
Source organism: Pteropus medius (assembly GCF_902729225.1). NCBI lineage: Eukaryota > Metazoa > Chordata > Mammalia > Chiroptera > Pteropodidae > Pteropus > Pteropus medius. The sequence continues at coordinate 17,764,057 of NW_024346667.1, forward strand.
TATTTTAGTCGAAATAGTGCTAAAATGAGCATGGTAAGTAAAATACTGGATGCAAAGGACACAAACACTTCTGTGCAGTCTTTCCATATCTGTTTTTATTTTGTCTCTAGAAAAGCCTGCAATTCATTGATAATTTGTTATTTCTTTTACTGTAGATTGATAATACATCAAAAACAAATTTATTCTTTTAAATGTTACTTTGTCTTTTTTCCCCTCTAGGTTAAATATGGGAGATGCTTTTAATTTAATCAGAGATTTTGTACTCGTTATTCAGTCCATCAGGTATAGTAAACATTTCTGCATTTGAAGTTCATATAACCAGCATGGAACATCCAAATAACAATGATAATAATTTAAACACTTAATCTTTTACAGGATTTCACTAAGTGAATTATGTGATGATGAAGATGACAATGTTGTGTTAGCATTTAAACAACTAAGTGAAGCATTCAAGACCAAACTTAGGAAAAAATAGAAGACTGACAATGTTAAACTTCACGTACTGTGCCCTAGAAAACAGAGATGATCAAGAAATTTCCTGCCTCTTTGTGTTTCAGGAAATGGCTTACTAAAAAGAACCACCCTTTCTTATACGACTTAGATTTGACTTGCAGGTGACCCCCTTGTTTACCTATGACAATCCTCAACACACCCTCCAAATTCCCAGTCTTTGTCTCATAAATGACTAGCTGAACCATTTTCTCCTGCTGACCAATCTGGACAAAATGCCCACTCACCTGACTTGACCAACTTTAGTCAGGCTGTCTCCTCCCCATGATCCTGAACTTTAATCTACCTTTAGGCTCTTCCTAAAAACTGCCTGGAGGTATCTCAGATCACCTGTCCCTGATCAACTGGCCAATATCGAATCAACTGTCCTTTATCAACCAACCTTACCACATATTCACTCCATTTTCTCACACCTGATTATTTCTAGTCTTGTTTTCTTGTCCCCATACATTAAAAATCTTTTCTGGCTAAGCTTTGAGATCCCTGAAAATTCCACAGTCGAGTGTTTTTCCTCTTGAATTAACTTCCCTTTCCCTATTGCAACAGACCTCTCCACTTACTGCAGTAGTCTTCCAGAATAAACTAAGTTGGAATCTTGAAATTGATTTCAGAAGTCTAAAATGTCTCATATTGTACCCGGTCATTGTGTGCTAAATATTCTGTATCATTCTTCCTGTCAGATACCAGATTCTGAGTATCAGATTTTTCATTTCTCCTGAGACCAATAGAAATGTATCTCTAGGAAATTGGCTATAGGCTATTGAAAAATGTTCCATATGGAATAAAGCACTGCTATCAGCTTCACCAGTTCATCTAGATTTATTGCATATATGTCCTCACTTCCCTTGCCTGACTTCATCAATCACTTCTTCCCATGATCTAGGTTTTTGTGTTGCTCCTTGCTTATGTTGGGAGCCCTCTGTAGTGGACTCATCCATCCCTATCTCTGATTTTATTCTTGGCTGGATTGTGGCATTAATCTAGGTTTTCCTCCAAACTGACCTCGGTGAATATTTTTCTTTTGCTGTTCTTAATTTACTAAATGTTGAGACACATAAAGGACCAGGCTCTACTGATGGGACAAAGGATGTGATAATTTCCAAAAGGCTTTGATGCTGATATTAAGAAGTGTAGGCAAAAGCATTGGGCAAATAGTTGGTTAGGCATCAACACACACACAAAAATAGCTAGAGATAAATTGCCTTTACCATAGTGGTTGTCAAAAGCATACACACACAAGCACATATGCACACATGCATGCACACATACACACATGCATATATTTTTACTTTCAAGTTTCTTGCACATCTAAGTCTGATAAGCATATGTCTGACTGCATTTTGCTGTTTTATACTTTTCTTTTAAAGTTGGCTTTAGATGTTCACTTTAGTTGTATTGCATTTGTGCAAGAGTCTTGAAAATTCTTCTGTGGGAGCACACGGTTTTTGATTGTCTCCCAAAACATGCTAAGGACAGCTATAAGCAGAGTCTCTTATTGTAGAGAGTTGATAGTTCACATTTAAATAAATTTTAGTTCAATGCAATAATTTTTTATTAGTCCATTATACACCATTTAAAGAATTGTTGGTTTAGCTAGTAAGTGAAAATTCAGTTTCATTTAAATTTGTCAATAGAGTTTTCTTCAGTTTAGAATAATTTTCAAGATAGAAGAGGAAATATTCTATAGTTTTGTTCTAATGCCACTAACAATGCAAATTTATGACAAAATCTCTATTTTGACGTGTATAAAGAGGAGAGCCCAGTCCTCCAAAGCCTGCCCTTGATTTAGTAGTCTTCAGCATCCCCAGCACAGATGGCAAGCAGAGCTTTCTCGTAATGCCCCGAAGCAAAATTCTGAAAAAAAAAGTATTTGAAATAAAATGTCATAGTATTTCTAAAAAGAACTGTAATTCCTCTGAACTACAGTATGAAAGATTCATGGGCCATTAGCTTTTCCAAAATTATTTACTTTTTCATGTAAAGATTTAATATGTCCTGAGAACTAGTCATAGTGGAAGTTATTGAAAAATAATACCACAGTTATAGTCAATAGTATGAGGTTTTTATAAAGTTGATTGAACCCTAATGTGTATTTATGAGAAGAATAAATTGCAGTAGAAGTAAATCTTCTCTTCAACTTCAGAAAGAGGTGTCCTAATGTTATTGCTATAAATCAGTGTAATGACTAGAGGGCAAATTGGCAATATGCCTTAAAAAGTCATAAAAACATTTATGTTCATTAATGTAGCAATTTTACTTTAATAAACATAACCTAAGGAAATAGTTATCAATTACTAATGAGCACAAATATTTGTTCTAAAGAATATACACCATATTATGTATAATAGTGAAAAATTAAAAAGCAACATATAATAATGCAGGGTAGGTTATGTACTTTCTAACTTATACAATAAAAATATTTCTTTAAGTGGTAAAGCATATTAATGTTTACATATTTTTTTAAAAAGACAGAAAGCACCTATAACAAATTTTATTACTGTTTATTTGTGATAGAGTATTGAAGTAATTTTTATCTTCTTTTTATGATCTTCCATAGTTTCTAAGTTTTTTAAAAATAATGATAGTAATAAATAAATGAATTCTAAAAACTTTCTTTGTTAAAACTCAACTATCATATGAATGTTCTCTTATACAAAGCCATGTAATTATAATTTATTGCTTTAAATCCACATAGTAAAGTTACATTAATATGTTAATGTTAATAGATTTTTAGGTGGCTGTGATTATTTGCAGTAAATGTATTAGAATTAATTTATTCATTTAGAAAATGAGTAATGACACACATTGCTCAATGAGAAATGTTTATCATCACCAAAAGTTTAGGGTTCTGAAGGTGGATGTAAGGAGAGTTTTATCAAAGACACAGAAATAAAATTTATCTTAACTGGTCCATCAACTCTTCCTCTAGAAGCTACTTCAACTATGCATGAGCTTATGAGGTATTATGGTTTTTGTGGTCTCTTGGTCTTTGGGTTATTGAGTTGCTTCTGGATCACTCTTTCAATGAACTAAAAAGCTATTTATACAATTGAAAATTTCATTGGAAAACAATGTGAGCAAGGTAACAGCATAGGTATGTGAGAAAAAGAAGATATATTTTCAGGCCCCCATGCTTGGTTAAATGCTCTGCTGGTGCCATCTTGAAATTCTTTATAATTTTCTTGTAAAAGGGATCAAACATTTTATAGGTGGTTCTATATAATCTGATGTCTTTGCTAGGTTTTATCAAACTCCGGGGTAAAGTTTAGATGTGTCAGAATAATGAAACGGGCTTGTTTACTTCTGAATCACTGTTCTTTGCCCTTCAAGGGCTAAAGGGATATATAGAATTTTACATAACTATCAAAGTTGCTGCAAATTACCATTTATGGGATTTGACTGTCTGCCCTGCCATCCATGACAATATGAGAGACAGCCACACTGATCTAAGACACCTCTTCACAATTAATGTGGTCTTCTTACAAAATGTATTTTTTTCAATGCTGATTCTACTTTAGAATCTAGCTTGTAAAGCACAATTACACAAGTAGAGGATGAATGTTTGACGTTACTATGTCAATGATTTTTGCTTAAAACACATGAAGAGGAGTAAGTTCTGTCACTGACGTGAGGGTGTTTCCTCAGCGCCACTGATGCTCTAAAGGTTGTGTGAAGTAGATCATCCCCTTCAGAACATTTAATATTTAGATTCTAACATGAAGTTATTTAAATTAAATTTCTTATTTCAGTTTCAAAAAGGAAAAGCTATGGGTCAAAATAAATCATGTGTGGGAGACTTACTCTGATATCATGAAATAGGGATTTTCCATATCTCTCTTTGTATCGTTTCCTTATGGTCATCAGGTCTATTTCACTTCTGGCAATTAGGATCCTGATTAAGGTTTTGTTATGGAAACCAAAGTCCTAAAAGGTACAGAAAGAGGGAAAGGAGCATGAGAAAACAGTACCTTCCAGTCGATCTGTTTAAAACAGACTCATCTCCTTTTCTACCTAGCAATTTGCTCTAGTCCTGTATCCCTCAAACACTGGCCTCACCATCTGGGGAGGGCCTGTCAGATTCTCAGAGTCACCTCTGTCTTCCTTTCTCTCACTGTGTAGTACAATGAAGTATTCTACCTATTTTACTTCTTAAATACTCTGTAACCTCTATTTCCAGTGTCACTGTCTTGATGCTGGCCCTTATCGTTTCACCTTGATTCTGCCATTAGTTGCTCCTTTTCCATAAAAAGTCTTAGTGGTGGGGGCAGGGAAGGGGAATAGGAAGGGATTCTGAACTCTATTACATGAATGTTGATATGTCTTAGACAACAATTACATTTTTGTCTTATTGTCTGTTTATTATTAAAAAATTATAAAAATAAAAATTCCAGGTACTTGAAATATTTGCTGATTTAAACTCAAATATTGAAAAATACAAAAACAATTTCTGTGTACTAGCTGCAGAAAGAACACTGCTTTATGAATAAATTTTAAATTGTTTTTTCAAATGGAATAATAGTGACATCCGGTGGCCAATAAGCATAAACCATTTGATGTCTGAACATTTTAGATGCAGACCCACTACCAAACTTCTCATTATTTGAGGTGATTAAAATGAACAATCTACCCAAGTTTCCATATTTAAGTTGCATATCATTCGCTGAGAGCCCACTGGACAAAACACAGAGGTTTTCTTTGATTAGGAGTGGTGACCAAGATTTTACATTTAATGGCCTCATATACCAAAAGTTTGATTACTCGAATATACAATCCTCCTCTTTACCTGTAAACCAGTTGTGAGTACACACACCTTCTTTTTGCATTGCAACACACACATCAGGGATACAGCTTTTACTTATTAATAGAATAACTAGACCGTTCGCGGCATGACGAATCAGAGTAACTGTTGTGACCTTTTTCCTGCGGCCACTCACGAGGGGAGCTTTATTCCGCTTGGGAGAAGGAAACGGCTGAAGGCAGCCAATAGCACTGCCCAACACACTGTTTTAGATAATTTTCTAATCAAATCAACTTTTCCTGCTTGGAAAAAGAATAAAAGGGAAATGGAAGACAGTGACCATTGATCTTCCTCCTGTGTACTGAGGATGCATAGGTTCTTGAATATAAATAAAAAATATTCTTTACACAGATATATAATAGAAATATTTTTGATGGTTGCATACTATTACAGTATGCTGGCTACTTTACAATGTTTGTAAAAAATTCCTTAAGAATAAAACACTCAATTAAAATTTCTGTACTAGTGAATTATTTTTAATAGTTTTCAGTGAGTTTTCAAGGCTCTGACATATGTATAATGATTTGTATCATACCTCTTTTTTTTCTAAATATATTTCATGTACATTACAGATAAGGTGCAAATTGTCTTAGGCATTTAAGTGTTTGTTTCTCTAAAAATGAATGTAACAAAGGATGTAAGATAGACATTCACACTAAACTATAAAAAACATTCTGACCTGATTACAAATTTAGCTTTAGAGTTTATTGTTGTCTAGCTATCTTTTTAAAAGTATTATTTTAAAAATAACACTTTATATTTAAAAATAGCCACTGACATTTTTTGTTTTAAAACTTCAGGAACATTGAAATTTCTTACTGAGAGTTTGTACTGTTTTGACATTTTCTGCTTGATGGCATATGTTCTGTACTTGCATAGGTATGAGGTGAGAGTATTTGGCAAGATACAAAAGAATTTGGATTTACTAATTTCTTCAGTTGCTAAGAAATGCTAAAGCACATGGGGGAGATAGGCCCCAAGGAATCATACTTCTTAGGTACCTCAGTTTGGTACAGAAAACAGAGCATTATTTTTATGTGATGAGTCTCATCTTGGTGTATACTATTTGAGCGTATTTTCTGTTAAATGAATGTATTTGCATACGAGTACAAAAATGAAAATCAACATTTAAATAATGGAAGCAAAGCTAGCTCTTTGAGAGGGTAGACATGATTTCTGGAGAAATTTTTAGTATTTATGGGCCATACTTACATGGATTGCACTATGTAGTCTATAAGCAAAATAGGCTGGCTTGTCTCGAACACAGAGAACTGGAAAAAATCATAGAGAAAAGAAGAATGAGAGTGATAATATATATTTTCTTTAAAATTTGAGAAGGAAAATGCTTTTTTTTTCTGTTATAATCCTAGAAGAGTGATACTTTGTGAGTTCTATATGAGATCCCTCATTGTACATTGTATTAAAATTTCAACATTTAGAATAGAGGTAAGACCATAAAAATAAAAAGCAACAATATTATAATGGTTCATTCAGATTTTTATTAATCTCTACCTTTTGTTACTCTCTTAGTTCCTTCATATAGCCTAATGAAGAAAAATGTATCCTTCTTATCTTAAAATTAAATACGAGCTTCGTAAGACCCAGGTTATCACCACTATTATAGATTTTTATTATTGTAGGATTCAATGTGATATGGTCCCGTGAAAATGGTTCATCTTTCCAAACACTATTTTTCATCTTTTGTAGACTCACGAGTAAATCTGAGGTCTCTTAAGGAGAAATTGTATGAATCATAACAGGTCTGTCCCAGTGTTATAAGTCATCTATTAAAACTACTACATTAGAACAGCTTAGGGCCTAGTCAATAGTTGTCCTTGATGAAAGTCAGTTGATTATAGACATTTAATAGTGTTTATTTAAATAAGTAAATTAATGAATGAATGAATAATGTATGCAAAGCTATAATTCTAAGCAAAAATAAAATCATCATAATAGTGTTTTCTCTATAGTTCAAGTGATTATTTTAGATCGTGAGACCACCCCTTCATCTTTTACTTTATAACTGTGGACCCTGTAAGCACTCCTGAGTTGCTGCTAGAATATAAATGTCTCATGTAAAAGGACAGGGACTTTTGTTGTTGCTTTTGTTATTGTTGTTGTTTTACTGTCCCATCTGCAGTACCTAAATCAATAACCAGAATAGTAAATACTCAATGTTTAATGAATGAATAAACAAATCAGTTCAATTGTTTTCTGGGATTTCTGATGTTCACTATCTCCTCTCTCATGCCCACTGCTTTGTTTGTGGCAGTGGTCTGTAGAGGAAAGAGAGCAGCCTTGAGATTCAGTTGACAGGGGTGCTAGTCATAACTTTGTTGCTAATTAGCTGATAGACTTTGGAGTAGTCACTGAACCTCTATGGTCTTGTTTTGATGTGATGTATAAGTATTAAAGTATTTTGAGAATTTGCCAAAATATTTGTACCTTATTTCAGAATAAATACACAGGTATTCATATTTTATATGATTTTTTAGGAATATCAAAGAACCAACCAAATCCTTTTTTTTAAATGAAATCCTAGCTTAAAACTCTTTTAGAAAATAAACTATAAAAATTCTGTTATCTCTGAGCTCCCACTCCCATGTAGGTTTGTGCCATTCTAGGAATGGAAAAGTCACGAAATTCATTTGTTCAACAAATAAGTGATTATTTGATGTGTGCCTATTACGGGGACATTTCACAATGACCCCTCATTTGCACTCCCTGCGATGTGTGCTGTCAAGTCAGAGCACAGCACAAGGTAAAGCATGGATAGTTCAATAGTAGTTTTTATGAATAGCTCCTACTGTTTTCCCATTTATAGAGGAATATGAAAGTATACCTCTCTCACAAAAGCCTGCAGAAATCACTACTAAATTAACAACTCTGTAAATCTTTTTTTTATAGAAATCACTACTAAAGTAACAACTCGGTAAATCTTTTTTAAACCTAAAGGCAAATTTATTAGAGAAAGTGACAAAACCTCTTTTCCTCATAGAGAAAAGGAATCTATATCACTAGCATTTATCTGCTCTTTAACAAAGGAATGGAAGTCAGTACATATAAAATAAATTTTAAGGCATGAGATCCCAGTTACCCGAGAGAGAGCATCTGAGAACCTGATGTTTTCTAGTAAGCAAGTCGAACCAGCTATGAGGAAAGCATGTTAGTTCACTGAAGTTATCAGGTTGCCAGGTTAGTGCGTTGGATCAGTAGCTGATGTACTTTTCTTCAGTTGAGTTAACATCCTTTCTAAGTAATTAAACTCAGTGGAAGCGATTCAATCAAGAGCTTACCCATGCATCTTTAGAGCCAGTCAGCATTCGTTGTGCACTAAAAGGTCAGGTGTACACCAAATAAACCATTACTTACCTATTGCAACTAGCAGCTCTTGAAAGTATCCATCATAACAGTCATTAATGGCATCTACTATGTCTTGCCCAGAAACGTTTTGGAATTCCTGGAAAACTTTAACAAATTGATATAATTCGATGGAAATTTTGTAAATATTATAAATTTAAAATACAAATATTGATTACATTGTTGTACACGGTGAAGGTAAATAAAGTATAAGGGTGGGGTTGGGTTGAAGTAGATTATCTTTAAATTTTTTATAGACTTTTGTGTGTTTTACATAAGTATAAAAAAATTAAATAAGAGGAACAGAAAGATGTAGCAGTTGGAGACAGTCAAAGTACAGATTAATATGAGTGCACCTCTAAGACCAACAAGGCAGTTTCCCATCATCCATGATGTCGGTAATAATGATCTCACCCCATTATGGACTGATCAAGCTATGTTCTCTGTATTCTTTTCAAAGCAACATATAACATGCCTAATTGGAAATAGCTAATATAGTTGAGTAAATTCTCCATCAAAAACAGGGATAGTTTTAAAAGGTTCAATATTTCAAGATTACATAATTCAGTTATTAGAGAAAATAAAATTATAGGGAAACTTTATTTCTTAGTAACGTCATTAGATGAGACATGTCTGTACAAACATAATTCAAAATTAGTACCTTTGAGATAACGAGCTTTCCTCTATGTAACATTCCTCCCAGCCCTATAAGTGCTTGCTTTTTATTATATAATTAGTTAATTATCCAAAAAGAAACCTGATTAATAATTACCCAGCCACAGCTGTTGATAACTCTTGTTGCATAGGATCATTTGTAGCATGGTTTTGTGTTCCCCTGTCTTTCGCTGACAGGCTTCCCACAGGACCTAAAACGTCATACACACAGGCATTAGCGCCACAACTGCTCTAGACCAATTTAACCAAGGTTCTTTAGAGTCATTTTGAGAGCTGGTTCTAGTTACCATTGCGTCCTGAGCAGCCATAGCAGGGTCTGTATATCCCTCCTCTCTGGTTCCCTGTAAAATAAGCACAGGTTTCCCTTTGTAACAGGTTTCCCTTTGTAACTGGTCTTAATTGACAAAAATCTGTGAACCACCAAACACACTGATAATTCCTAAGAGAGTTCGAACATTATTTAGAGTTGGATATTCCATTTATTGAATACTTTATAAAATATATTTTTAATGTGAGTTTATTTATTTATTTATCTATCTATCTATCTATTTATTTATTTATTTAGTAGCAGTGGTAATATTTCAAAGATGTTGAAATGTTCTTTGCTTTTCCAAATCCCTGTAAAGTATCTTTTCCACTATCCAAAAAAAAAAAAAATCTACCACCTGGCTGCGGGTGGTAGATCGTCTCTCCCAGTAGCCAAGAACTACGAGGTGGACCACGTTGCCTGCAACTGTGAGAGAGACACAGCTAGACCTTAGGGGTATTCTTCAGCTCTAGTGAGAGCAAAGGGGAGGCTAAACCATCACGAAAGTTTACTTGGCTCTGACCAAATAGAAACAGAAAAAAGAATTATAAATTCACCAGCCATATGGCTGACAACTAACACTGAGAAATGCTCACATCCTAGACATCTATGCCTTATATGCCACATGTCCAGAGTTGCCTAGAACTGCCATTTCATAGCCAAGGTAAGCAAGGATGAAGAAAATATCTTCATGGTCTGAGGACACTATCCTCTCTTGTTGCCAAGACATCTCATACACCACACATACACACACCTCTCCACCAAGTGCCCTTTTAGAGAGTAAAAGGGAGAAGGCCAGAAATCTGACAGTTGAGTTAATGCAATAAACATATAAATGAGATTGACCCTATACTCTCATATTGACTGTTCCACATATTATATAGATTAAATTTGCCATATTAGATTAAATATTAGGGTTTTTTTCCTTTTCCTTGCTAAACAAAAGCTGGAGGCATATGAGAAATATCAGTTTAATCATAGAGAAATAAACTATATTTTCTTGCGAGTAAATCTGTAGCCCTGAAAAATTGAATGTTAATCATAACACAGAAGTTGTGTATCATCTAAAGGTGGAGAGATAAGGAGAAATTGATTTAAGCCTATCAGACGCATTTATTTTGCTTCATTTCATTTCCTTAAAATATTAGGTGACTAAGAATGCGCACATGCAATTCTTGTTTTTAAAATCTGTGTACTTATATATATGTGTGTGTGTGTGTGTGTACTTTATACATGTATAAGCAAGGAATAGAAGACCACGTTTAGAGTGAACATAATTTTATTGAGTGGTAGAATTATGGGTGGTATTTGATTTTCAAATTATGGAAGTGTTGAGGTGCAGGGACCTTAGTGGTTGTATAGTTTTGCTCCTTGAAGATTAAAAATAAATAGGCTTACAGATATTAAGTAATTACTCTAACTCTGATTGTTAGAAAAAGATGATTATTTGATAGTGCTATTTGTCTCTGATATTTGGTTACTGTATGCTTAGCCAAAAGAACTCATTATTTTCCAACAATCTCCTGTAGTCACTCTTTTACAGTTTTAATTTACATAAAGCATCAAATTACTAAAAGCGATTAATATGCTATAATTTCTATGGACATGTGCCATTTATTTAATTACACAAACTTATCATAGTAATTCTTAGTCTTCACCTTATTTGACTTACAGGTAGGATTCAAAGCAATCGATCACTCTCTCCTCCTCGCTATACCTTCATCACTGGGCTTCCATCCTGCACTCTCTTTTTCTTTCTTTCTATTTCATTGATTAGTTCTTCTCAATCTTGTGCATTGGTTCCCCTTTTTACTTTTGTATCTCTTAATATTGGGAAGTTGTAGAACTCAATTTTTGATTCTGTTCCTGTCTGTATCTACAATCCTTCCCTTGTTTAAAGCCACACATGTGGCTTTAAATCATTCACATTTTCTTAGTGATTTCCAAACAAACTATATAGCTAAGTATATACGTACCCTTGCAAAGTTTGTAAGAAGTATTTAAGAATTTTTTGTAGTTCTATGTATCTGAAAATTTTTTTGAAAGATAAGATTTTGGACTTGAAATGGTGCCCATCTGTTTACTTCTTTGTGCAGTTAATTGCCAAGTGCACTTAAAGCAGACTGGTAAGTTAAAAGAATGTGAATAAGTAAGTTTGTGATTTAGCTTTTTCAACCAAGGCAGAGTCATCCTGATTTTGTTATAAAAATAGCTTAAGATAGCTTCAAAGTATGTGTACTTGATGTACATGTCAGAGAAATGGGATAAATGAGTATAGAATTTGCAAAATAAAAATGCGAAAGAAAGAAATTAAGGCGGTTAAAATCTAGCTGAAAACATTTGGAGCAGGTAATTTGACTACGGGTGACCCCTGAAGGCCGTTGGCAATAACATCCCCAGAGGCCTCACTGTCCTAGGAGAATCCTGATAGCAAAGTCGAGGAGTAAGCATCCAGCTGAGTAGTTTCTATTCTCTCTCTCTGTGAAAACGTTTATCAACTCCAGTGTGATTTGCACATATTGATTAATTAATCTCTAAGTGACTAATTTTTTACTATTCGACAGATAATTAGATCTCTTGTAAATCTAGTTTAATAAAAGCACACAGGAAATGTTGTGAGCCAGTGTAATGATTGGCATTAGTTTTTGAGAAGAATGTGTTCTGGCTGAGTTGTTTCCTTATTAGAAATAGCCCTGTAGGAAAATACTTTATAGATTAAATGAAAGATCGTCTCTCCCAGAAAATATGACAGTAATTTTCAACACTTTCCATTTCATGAATAGCTGCAGTCTCCAGTGCTCCAATTCCCTCAATCTATTAATTCACAAAAAGAGATGTGTCTTAATATCCGTGATGTGAAAAAGATGAAAGCCATGGACAGTCTATTCTTTGATTCTGAAAGTGACCATGCAGAGGGAGGTAGAGAATGTAATTAAGACAACTGGAGAACTTTAGAATATTTGTATTGGGAGGGCATTGAGAAAAAAAATGGGTTCACATACCTTAATTATAGAGTAAATCTCTAATCTGAACCACAAGAAGTTTAAATGATAAATTCAAGGACATAACACTGACTTATAACATAGCCAAGAAAAATAGATATATAAATATATACCTCGTTGTATTACAGAGACTCTATCTATCTATCTATCTATCTATCTATCTATCTATCTATCTATCTATCTATCTATCATCTATTTATCACCTATCTATCTATAAATCTAGATCGATGGTAGATGACAGGTGATAGATTAATAATAGACAGACAGGGACAGAGAGAATAATAATCCCAGTGAGAGGATGGAAGAGATTTGGTTACCCTGCAGCACTCCTCAGTTGTCTAGTTGGAACTCCTCAGCTCTCAATTTCACATCCCTTTAGGAAGGAATTCTATTTCTTTTTAGTAAAATATTTAGACAGATTCTCTCTAAAGTGGTGTATACCACAGTGGAGAGAAGTGATGAACTTTGTCAATTTCCTGATTCACTTTATATCTTTTTCTAATCTTCTAAATTTACTGATCTAAATCTTAAATCAGGAGTTTTAAACTGAAGAGTCATTTGTGTAGAAGTCAGGAGTCAATGGGGAATCTTCAAAATATTTAAAAGTTTAAGATAATTTATACATTTTACTAAGAAGTATGAATTACATAGTATTTTTGATTTTCAAAAAGACTATTAAGGGAGATTATACTTAGATACAGCCTTTCAAAAGTTTTTTACTTCCATTTTCTATTATGAGTGAAGTAATTTATACGGAATATGTATTATTTTAAATACATAAGTTGTGTTTTAAATTTTAAGGGAAATGTAGTGTGAAATTTTGTATAATCTTTAAGTAACCCTTATTAACTTTTCTTGGCTTCTGATAAAATCTAGGTTTCTATTTACCCTCATTTTTGATATTCTATGTTGAAAGGAAAATTTTACTACATTGGAAAGCTATTTTAAAGTTAAACACACACAAACACTCAAAGTTTGACCTCTACAAATTTAATTTAAGAAGTTATACTTTATCCTGTTAAGTCATAATACAGATTAGGTAAAACCTAGTGATAAAATCAATTGTTGCGTGTTATTTAAAAATATGTGTATCTATACAGATGATACTATTAATATGAACACTCACACTTACATACTCTTCAATAATAAAGCATTATTGTTTAATTTCAGAAAAAAAAGGAACTGCAATTATGAACATGGTTGATTGTCCTATTACACCAGGAGAAAACATTGTTCATTGATTTTTCCCCCTTATGATTTATTTTCTCTTATGTTTAATTTTCAGAAGCGTTTTTTTTTGGTTTTTTTTGTTTTTTTTTTTTACCTGAAATACAAGAATGCTTGCTTTATGAAAATACACTGTGATCTTGATTCTTAGATGTTAGTTACTTTTAGGTGGTTTATAGCTCAACCTTTAAAAAGATACTCGGATTCTAAGAGGTTGTTTGTGTATCGGTCATTGAGGTTTTATCAAATAGAAGTAGAACTGCAATGGAATCAAACAAGGATGGAGGTAGGAACAATTAAACTGGACAGTGGAAGGACGGCATCATTAGGTGTTTTCATATTAGCCCTCTCATTCAGTAAATGTGTAATGTTGGGCAAGCCATTGAACCTCTCTGGGCTTCAGTTTCTCCATCTCTCCAAGGAAGGCATAGAGAAAGCTAGGCTCCCTGGGAAGCTGACTGCGATGCAGATCAGCAGGCATCTTGTTTATTATGGAATGTGCTTGAGATCAACATCCGTGTGAGGGAGAGAAGCAGATTTGGCAGAAGGAGAAGAAGCTGAATTGATGGAATGCAAAGTAGTCCTAATGAAACACTTTTTTTCTCCTACTAGATGACATTTTTATGTAATAATTAAAATCGATTTCTACTTGGGTATTAAGAAAATAAAAACTTGTTTGATAATAGAATGCAGTTCGTAGATTTACAATGGGACTGTTAGCTTTCCTCCTCTATTCGGAGCAATACGTACGTCAACATAAATTTCTAACTAGAAACTATTGTTTTAATTTATATTATATAGCATCATTAATTCATAATTAAAAAATAATGACCCTTCTAAATTGAGAGGATGTTTTAATTAAAATTAATCATGACATTTACATTAGAAAATATTCAATTAATAGGCTGAGATTATTTTTAAATATTAATAATTTTTATTAAAATTTTTTTCTTATAATGACTTTAACATCTTACAAATTAAAATAAGCATATTTCTACAATTTACACAGAATCTCAAGTTGGACTGTAAGAAACCAAACTATCTATTCTCAGGTTGTTATTTTTTTGCTAGCCACGTTAGCGGCACTAATGTAATAGTTGGAATGATAAACCGATGTTATAACCCTAGAGATTAGAATCCTCAGAATAGGACTTAATTAATTGAGACTGGTGATATGAGCAATTTATGAACTATGCAGCCAAATCATGCAAATCCAAATCAAACCAAATCAAAACCAAACACAATAAAGCAAATTCTTGATTTTGTTTTTAAAATTTGGAATATTTAATTGAAAAGTCAGTGGATTTGCTTGGTACTCTGACACTTTTTTCAATTGAACCATTTGTAGGACTCCAATCAGCACAAATTACCACTCTGTCAATGTAGGGCAGTTAACACTTGGCTTCTTCAGTAGTGCTTTCTTTTGAATTTCTTTATTCCTAATTCTACACTGACAATGACTGGGGTGCGTGCACGCGCATGCACGCACACACACACACACAGAATTAAAATCCATATTTCCTGGCAAGAGATGTAATTGTTAGTTTGTGTTCCAATCTGGCTAATATATTTATCCATTCTTTTATGAAATCATACAAAATATATGTAGAGTATGACGTTTTTAATCACGTTAAAAACATTAAAGGAAATCACATCTCCTGTATTTGATTGGACATGTAAATCTTCTCCAGATGAGGAAGATAGCAAAAAAGAAATGGTATATTATTCATATTTGTTTGTCTCTATACCTAACTCATGTTTCTATTATACTGCCTTGAATTTAGCTAATATCCAGTAAGTGTTATTTTATAGAATTTACTGTTAAAGTGGAGTAAACGAGTTTTCTGTCCTGGTTTTTGAAAATGAAACATATCTATTGTAGGTGGGAATTTGGTGTTTCATACCTGGACCAAGTTAATGAGAGTATCTCTGAAGTGTCCTGAGGTCTCTGAGTAAATGTCCTCCTGAAGGTTACTGCTGTATTCTAAATAAGAAAACATCCATGTTAAAGGTATGATGTATTACAGAACCACATATCAATGTGCTTTGAATAAGTAATGCTACTTCTCCAACTGCGAGTGGAAAATACAGGAAATATAATCAATCTGTTGACATTTCTTTGTCTTTTACTACCTTGTACTCAGATAAAGCCAATAAACAGTTCACCATAGAAATCTGACACCTAAGAGAAACATAGGCATGAGTCTATTTTCTTTAAAAAAAATAATTATCTTCATTCCAAATTATCTTCATTCCAAGTCATTCCACATTTTATAATTCTCCAAATTCAGAATTATGCGTTCTATTTCCATAGACTGCTGCTCATCCCAGAGCTTCTCCCAAGAGCTTTGTCTCATTTTAATATTTTAAGTGAAGGTTCTTACTTCATTCCCTTTGGGAAAGTCTTGTTTTTGTTCAAATGCAATATAGCTGACTATCGGAACATTTTCTTGACATTCAATATCTCATTGTACATGATGGAATGGAACGTAAGGCATTATACCTTTTGAAAATGAAAATAGTTAGCCTTTCCACTTTTAAAATGTGTAACAATCTGATTTGAGGTATATTACGAAATTTATGTGACCTGAAGTCGTTACCTATATTTGTAGAACCTGATGATTGATTATTGCACTTTGCTTTATTTTGTCTACATTCTTGCTCTCTCCTGGGTAAGAGGTATAATGCTCCCCGAACCCTTGGGCTGAACACTTGCCTATAATAATGTAAAAGTTCACCTCATAGAAACTTGTAATTATTTTCTCAGAAAATTTGCTTAATTAATTGCCTACGAAATTGTTTCATTTTTTTAGTCTAATCACCAGTTTTCTTAATGAGTTAATTGGTATTGAGTAAGTGATATTTCAAATATGAGTATCTTAGAAAATTCTTTAAAATACATAAATTGGATTTTTTTGTGTGTTATTTGAAAAATATGAAGTATATGTGTGTATAAAATATATGTATATATGTATATTTCCTTACGTAAATAGTAGGCTTCTTGCATCTGGAAAATTTCTCCTTTTGTTCTTGAAGCTAATATGTCAATGAGACAGTTCTCTTCAGTGCCTGCTCCCTGGAGAGAGAGAAATAGAGAAATATAAGGGTATTTGTACAGGGAATAATAGTGCACCTTATGTAGTATAAATGTATACAGCTTTCCTGAAATTCTGACAGGTGGCAGAGGCAAAACGAATTGTATTTGGAATCAAGATAGTCCCAGTTCAGTGCTGGTGTTCCTATTTATCAGCTGTTTGATCCTGAGAAAGATATTATTACCTGAAACTGTTCTTTCATTTCGATTAAAACAGTGTAGGCATTTCTAAATAATGTGGAAAAAAGATGTTTAAACAATGCTTATGAAAATGATTTTTTTTTTTCCTGCTAGGATATCAGTTCTGTGGAAAGCTGAAACCTGGCTCCTAAATTCCCAGTAATATTTCGGGGAATTCATCCTGCCTCTCTTTAGATGTGAAATTTGTACCATTTGCCTAAATATTTGCACTGGGTACTTTCTAGAGTCTGTTACAGTGATTTTAAAGACAACACATCTTGTCTACAGCCATGCCACTCTGAACAAGCCTGATCCTGTCTGATCTTGGAAGCTAAGCAGGGTCAGGCCTGGTTAGTACTTGGATGGGAGACCACATATGAAGACCAGGTGCTGTAGGCATAAAAATAAAATATAAGGGATTGTAAACTGACAAAGTCCTCGCAATCTGTGAGGTCAACCAAGGGTTACCTTGCCTAAAAAATAAAGACAACACATCTTTTTCTGGAACGCTTCAATAATCCTTACCATTCTATGAGATATTTTATAAAATATTACAATTTCATCTAAACAGTAACCTATAACTTCTCACAGATTTTAGTTGCATAATTTTGCAAGAGGTTGGAATTGACATATGCAACTTAAAAAAAGAGCGATTAGTTGAAACTCATGTGAATTCTATACTATGCCTATACTGATCTGCAAATATATGATGATCGAAATGCAGGTTCCCTAATTTTTTTTCTCCTTTCCTCTTTCATGTCACACATCGTGGTAATTCGGTCATTGGCAGGCATCGTATTGGGAGGATTTCAACAGTTCTGCAGATGTTTAATAACAACATTTGAAAAGATGTAAAAGGCTTTTGTCCCGCATCCCTAGCCAACAAAATTTCTAACAAATCTGTAGTCAAATTATTTCATAGAAATGACTTTCCTGTGAGGAAGAATGGTTCTAATTCTTCAGAAGTAAAATTTTGATACATTTGAGCAATACTTTTTGTAAAGGACAGATTTAAGATCACAAAAATATCCAAATAAAAATGTCATTTGTATTTTGTCTGACTCATTATTCTATTTTTACTTAATGAGTTCAATTTTTATAAATAATTTAAAGAGGTTCACAACTAACATTTTCCCTTAATATGTGAATATATACTGAGGAGAGATAAATCTGAATAGACCCTGAAGCTTATTTACTTTTTCCTCTTGGTAGCTTAGCTGGGCCAGTGAGTCTGAGTTTGTATAAGAAAACTGGGCTACTCCCAGCCTCTGGGCTCCAGAGCCCCCTCTTCCTAAGAGGGTCACTTGTCCTGGCCACGGCATCTCTGTTGTTTCATCTTTGCTCAGATATACCCTCCTCCTTCCTGATCACAGGTAGCAACATCACAGGACAGTTACTTCTCTGCCAAAATATTGGCCTGTACCGGTTACAGGTATATTTTTGCATCAGACCACTACCTTCATGGCATGCCAGAGTTCGTGAGCATCATAAGATGGTGGTGGGTACATGAGGCCAACCATAACATCTTTGAAGTGATCTGAGAGCTTCTCCTTCAGGTCACCGATCAGGTCCTATGAAGGAAAAAGTCAATACTTTTATTACCAATTTTACAAGAGAAATGGAATAATTGCAGAAAGCTTTCTAGTGAAATGTCTTTTTCTGTCATTTCACATAATAACGAGTTTGGTTTTGATTCACACATATATAGATGGATCACATGAGATGATGGACTTGAGGGTTTGAAAATGACTGAGGTAACCACATCTTTCCATGAGATGTTATATCATCTATATGGACACTCTATCAGATGAGTATGGAACAATATTCTTTCTCTAATCTCAACCCCAATCCTTTTTTGACTTCATTATAAAAATAAATGTTATAACCTAAAAACATTTAGTTAGAAGTTCTTAGTTTTCTTTTGTAGAATTAATGAAACAGTCCTTAAAAAATATGCATTTTATTTTATTTTATTTTATTTTATTTTATTTTATTTTATTTTATTTTATTTTATTTTATTTATTTATTTTATGGCAGTCTTTCTTAGCAGGAGTTTCTTGGTTATACTATTGCCAAAAATCTTGTGCAAATGATCTAAGTAATCATAGTACTTTCTTCAAATAATCATGTTAATACATTTATTTAAATATTGAAAGTTAAACACTTATAGAGAAAAACAAGCATGCTGAACTTTTGTCTTTGGAAGACAGATATAAAAGTATGAAATTGATAATAATATTATTCTAACTTATTTTATGTGTGTAGAGTGGATATTTAAAAATATTTATGTTAAATTTATCTTTTGTAGAGTTACAAAGGTATCTGAAAGATGTTCAAAATTTATCATTTCTTGCTAAAATGTATAGAGTATATTCAGTTATTCAGTTTTACTTTACAAGACACAATATTTTAGATCTGAGGTGGTTCAATAATAGAATTCAACTGAAGGATCCTAGTAAGGTATAATAAGCTTTAATAGAATAAAAACAAAATAGTTATAATTTTTATTTTGATTAGTAGAATCTGACTGCACCTTTCCTATATTGGGATTTTCTCTTTCAGCAAATAAAAGCATTTATCCACATGGTGGTAATTGGTAATACAGAGAATCTATTGAATTTTTGCTAGGGTCAATGCAATTCACTTAATGAGCAGTTATGTCCAGAGTTATGTCAGGTACTTGGAATATAAAAATGAAGCGTAAAAATCTCTTCTTTTATGGAGCTTATGTTCTGTTTAATTCCCTCATTATTTGCCATTGACTTTTTCTAATTCCTTTGCTAAATAGTTATTAAGGTGCTATTATGAGCCAGGTACTCTTCTAGGTACTGAGGCTATAGCAATAAATGAAACAGATATGAATATAGGAGCTTGTAGAGTTTATATTCTCATGTACACAGAAGCTCAATGAATGGTTTTTGAATGACAGGTTGCAGTTACTCAACAGGTTATTTGTTTAATACTGTTTCTCAGACATGGTGGTAAGTGTGGGAGAAATACAACACAGCTGTTTTTAAGATCCACATTTTACAAACTCAGAGATAACATAAGTAAAAACGTGAGCTAATATAGGTTCTAAGGCTTTCAATATCATTTTTTCAAATTTTAAGATCCTAAAGTAGGGGTTAAGTTCAAGAGGGTTAAAATAATTCAGATAAGAGATTAAAACGGATTTATAGGATTAGGGAAGTGTAACATATTTGGGCAAGAAAGAAAAAGCAGCATTGTGACAGAAGATGGAGAAGCCATTCGTGATGGTTCATTTTATGGGTCCACGTGATTAGGCTAGGTACTCAGCTATTGGTCAAACACTATTCTAGATGTTTCCGTAAGGTGTTTTTAGATGAGATTAACATTTAAATCAGTAGATTTTGTGAATAAAGCAGATTATCCTCCATAATGTGGGTGGGCCTCATTCAGTCAGTGGAAGCTCTTAATAGAAACAGACTGACCTCTCCCCAGGAGGGCAGAATTCTGCCTGCAGACCACCTTTGGAGCTGCAATTGGGTCTGTCTCCAGCCTGCCCAAACCACACAGATTTTGAGATTGCCAGTCTGTACAACACCCTGAACTAATGGTTTAAAAATCTTAGACACTCACACTCTCTCTCTCTTCTCTCTTTCTCTCTCTCTCTCTCTCCCCCAGCCTCCTCTCTCACACCACACACACACACATACACACACACACACACTTAAAATAGATATAGATAGATATGAAGAAAATAGAGGAGGAAATATTGAGTTTGTTTGTTTGTTTTTTTGTTGTGTGGAGGGGCCGGGAGAGGACGCGCTAGGACGCGCTGAGTGCCAGGAGCGTCTCAGAGAACAGTGGAATCAGGCCTGGCCTGCAGCGCAGGTGAGGCAACTCACTCTTCCCGGTGAATGCTGAATCTTGCGGGACTAAAGGACTGCAGGTGATTCCTGTTATGAGAAACACTTGGGTGCCTAGTGCGGCGGCCCATTGTCTCAGGTTCATCCGTAAGGAGTCTTATTCACTCCATCTATCAAGCAAGTATGTACAGATACCTGTATGTATTCTGTTGTTTCTGCTTCTGTGGAAAACCCTGACTTGTACGCCATTCAAGATGGTAAGTCAGTGGGTAAAAGAGCAGTGTAGGGTCAGGGGTAATCCTGTGTCTGTGTGTTTGCATTTGTGGTGTGAGTAAATCACTCTGAAGAGACTGAAAGACCCACTTGGGGAGAAGATTGATATTAAGTTAGACTTACAGCGCAGAACTGTGTGATGATTGTGGACCTTTGCTCCTGTGGGAACTCGGGAACCAGGGCGGTGTTTGCTGACAAAGGAACTCTAAGCCTATGTTCCATTAATTCACCAAATAATTATGGCTTCTTGAAATGATTCTCTCAATATGCATCATCAAGAGATAGGGACCTTAATTAATATTAGCTATTTTAACTTTAATGTCTACCCCTTTTAAATTTTCCAAATGTGACATCTCTTATATAAGAAAAGACTTGTGCCCTTAAAATTATTTTCTTAAATAATTTCCAGTTTGTTATTTTGTTGTTTTAAAATCTATGATATAAAACATTTCTTAATGGATTCACCCAAGTAAAATTTTTTGAAAAAGCTATTTAAAGGGAATGAAATGTCTTCAATTTAGTAGTTTTTAGCATTTTTTCATACTAATATACCTTAGAAAAATTATACAACCCACATTAACATTTGTGCCCTAAAGTAATGATTCCTTAACAGGACTGGGGATGAGGGCCATGTGGAAATTCTAGGAGAGAGGAAGAGTTTGTAAAGTTATTTATATGAGTTTAATATAATATCCTTTTTGGAGGTGGGATGCTTGTTCTTTTATTCCAAGTGAACATCACCGAAATGGAAAAAACAGTACATACACACTTAAAGTAAATAGTATTATTATTAAAGGCCAAAAACGAAGGCTCTTATGGGCAGTGAACTAAGACTCAGAGAATTATAGAAATTCATAAAAAATAATATCAATAAAATGAGAGTTTACGGAAATTGTTGACATGAGTTAAGCCTTCAAAGAAGAGGTAGGATTTAATTAGGTAAAGGCATAGGCAATATCGATGAGAATATTTAAGGATAGAGAAGGCGCTGGTCCGGGTAGAGTAGAATGTGCATATGAAAGGGATAAGCTAGCTCTAAATAAACTGAATTGATTTGAAACCTAAATATTTTAAAAGAGACTTTGGATGTCAAGTACTCCCTTCTAGTTCAGAGAGGAAAGGCCCTAATAATGGAAATTCGAACAGGTCCCCACTAATATTATTTGTTAACTATCTGTTGGACAGAATTCAGAGGATTAGAATAACTGTAATAATTCATTACATCAACCTTATGAATTAGGAACTAGAATTATCACACTATATAGATGAGAAAACTGTGGCACATAGAGTTTAAGTGGCAAGTTCCATATAATTCAACAAGTAAGTGATGGAGCCCGGATTTTAAATTAACCGTTTTGACTTTATAGTCTTCTTTATATTATCATGTAGGGCATAGAAAGCCACTAGTTATATATTAGAAAGGTAATGAACATAACATATAGGTGGTGAATGTAGCATTTATGGACATTCAAATTTAATGGCAGTACTTTGAAGGTTTAAATGCAAATAGATCAATAACAGTACTTGGCAGTTGATAGAAAGGTAAAAACGTTAGAATTATCATCTCTTCTATGAGGCTTCCTTCAGTTCTAAGTGAAGTTGATTATTTCTTTACCAGCACTGCTCTATCTTCACATTCGTTACACTAGATTTTAATGACTGTATTATTCACATTTATTTCCCCCCAAAGTCTATCGGGACTTAAACTTTCTCATAAATTTTTATAAATTCATCATTTAGCTCTAGTACAATGCTGAATATACAAAATTTTCAGAATATGAAGTATATATAATATATAATTAAATGTAGAAACAAGTGAAAGAATAAATGAATGAGCAAATGTGGAAAGAGAAAACCCCTTTTTCACTGACATTTAAAAGATAAAAGAAATGTTCAATCTGAAGATTAATTGGGCATTGCAAACGTCTTTTATTTAATCTTTAGTCATATTTCTTTGATCACTGTTCCTCCCAAATATTTATAGCATCTTTATTTACTTCGTATACAAATACTGAATATCTCTGTATGTATTCCACTGTAGACTGAGATTAACAATGCCACTAGATGGTGCTAGTATATCTTTGTAACTGGTGTGTTTGTGTGTGTGTGTGTGTGTGTGTGAGCGAGCGTGTGTGCGCGCGTGTGTGCACCCGCGCATGGCTGTAGTAAACTGATTTTATAAAAGATTTCAATGAAATTATATAATTTAAGTGAAAGAAACAGTATCAGATATCATCTAAAGCCATTAGAGTGTATAGGTTCTGGAGGTGAGCTTTTAGTTTTCGATCCTGGTTGTGCAAAGTTCCAGCTGTGAGATGGCAAGTAGGTTACTTAACCTCTTAGTGTCTGCTTCCCTGTCTGTAAAGTGAAAATAATAACAACACCTACCTCAGAAGCTTGATCTAAATATAAAATATTTAACTTTTAGGTGGTGCGTATAGGCACTCAAAAATGTCTCTTTTCTTTCCAAAAACTATTAAATAATTTGCTACAGATCAAAAATGGCTAATACTAGATTATCTCCCTTTCATTCCTTTTTCTCTCTTTCTCACCCTTTCTCCACCTCAGAAGTTTATCTATTGCATTGTATTTCTCACAATTTTTACAATACCCAATTGTTAGTAAATTCTCTTGTCTTTAACTTACAAATACATCCAGAAGCTAATGATTTCTTACCACTTTGATTGCTACATCCCTGGTCCATGCCACCACCATCACTCTCCTACATTAATGGAATAGCCTTCACATGAGTCTCTCTTTTGTCCTTCACCCTACAGTCTCCCCTCAACACGTCTGATAGTCTGATTCTGTAAAATATAAATCATGTTAGTCATTCCTCTGGTTGGGATGCCATTTCTCACTCTAAACTCCAGGATAAATGACAATGTCTTTTGTGTAGTTGATCTTAGGATCAAGCAAACATGCCAGGTGTTTTATTCTATGCACATGTCCAAGACCTTATCGTGGTTCACAAGGTACGTGACATATTCTGGGTCACTCCTCTGCTCTCATCTCCTACTCTTCTGGCTCCTGATTTCTCTGCTCCACCTACACTGGGCTTCTTACTGATTCTGGACTAGCAGACCTGCTCCCACCTCAGGGCTTTTCCTCTGCCCTTCCCTCTTCCTTGAATGTGCTTTCTCCAGATATTCAGATGGCTCACCCCTCCCTGCCTTCTTCACGAAGTGTGCCTTTGTCACCCTATTTAAAATTACACCTGGTCCCCCAACTCTTCCTACACTTCTTACCGCACTTCTTTTTTTCCACAGCATTTATTACGTTCTAACATGACACATTTTACTAATTTTTATCTCTCTCACTGCAGTAGAATGTAAGCTCCATTACAGCAGGGCTTTTGGCCTGTTCTGTTCATGGCTCTTTCATTGACCCATAGAAATGTGATTGCTGCATAGTAAGCACACAAATGACATAAAATAAATGAATGAATGAGGACCACTTGTAATTCAACGATTATTTATTTGGAGTCACTCTTGGTTATTCAAAGATAAACAAGTCAAGGTCACTATCCTTAAGCAGTGTTATTTAACAGAAGGGGTGGAAACACAGGAATTACAATTTCCCTGAAATGCACAAAGTGCTAAGTGCCATAGCAGTGGAAATAATATATTATCAGGATGTCTAACAGGAGATGTTACTTTCAGTTCGGAAGATAAATATTGAATAGTATGTTTAAATAGCTAAACTTTGCTAGTTCAATGAGGAGCGTTTAAAATAAGTTCTCTCATTAGAGTTTAAATTCTCACTTGGAGTTATAGAAAATAGCCTTGCAGAGGCAACCTTTGGAGTGTGACTTTCCCCAGCCTGACTGCTCTGCTTTCTTGTTTGCCAAAGCCTTGCCTTACAGGGACTCTGTGGGGATCACAGCTTGGCCTTGCATTAAACTAATGAGTCCTTGCTTTTCAAATTGAACTGTTCTGTGCTGCTGCCTAAACTGCAGATTCCCCATGCTGCAGCTCTTCTGACCACTCCATTTAAACCGAAATTAAAACGGCAGTTTCTTCCTTGTTCCTCTTTCTTTTATCTAATTATGTGTAATTGGGGGCAAGAAATAAAAATAGGACTAACATTTTGTGTATCTGCGTATGCTCAGGGGAACAGTTTTATGTGCTTTTTAATTTATATGCCTTTGCCTATTATCATAAAAATAATACTTGCTGTTTAAACACTCAATGATGTAGACTCATATAAAATATAACTTAGAATTTGTCTTAGTTCTACCCACCCCAATATTTATTATGTAAATACTTGCACAATGTTATATCGTATTATAGAAACATTTGTGCAAGCTGCTTTGTTGCTTTGCAGTGCTAAGTTAATATTCTTTTGAATAGCTTCACTTTACAGATGTTTTCACCATTTATTAATAATTCACTTTTTGTCGTGGGCTTCAGTGCTTGATTTGGGACATTATATGAGTACGAGAGAACATTTATGGGGCCAAAGTAACACAGAGAACTAAGTCTGAAACCTTTTATTAGCACCCTCAAAAGATTATACCCTCAGTAAAAGTGTGGGCTAGGAAAAAAAATACAATCGACCCTTGAGCAGCCTGGGGGCTTAGGGGTGTGGCTCACTGCACAGTGGCAAGTCCGTGTATGACTTAAGTCAACCTTTTCTGCACACAAATTCCCATCTGCAGATGGACATATGTACCATTCAGCATTGGAAGATGGGCAGAAAGTTCATATCTCATTGCCTGGATTTTGAATTGAATGTTTTCCATGAGAGTTCAAAGTAATAGAGCTGTGTCTCCCTTGG
This sequence comes from Pteropus medius, assembly GCF_902729225.1. Classification (NCBI taxonomy): domain Eukaryota; kingdom Metazoa; phylum Chordata; class Mammalia; order Chiroptera; family Pteropodidae; genus Pteropus; species Pteropus medius. The sequence continues at coordinate 17,790,092 of NW_024346667.1, forward strand.
GCTTGAATTTCCATATGAACTGAGACCTCCATGAAGAGAAATCATCATGAAAGTTGATCCTGAGCTGGAGATTCTCTTGGATACCAGGAAGAAGCAAATGCAAAATAAATCTAGAGAAATTCTCTGACTCTCCAGAAATTAAAAAAAAAAAAAAAAGATTCTCGCTAAAGAAAACAAGCCCTAATTTATAAGGTCTCATAACAAGAATAATATGTTACACACTTAGAATCAGTTTTCCAGAGAGATAAATGGTCTGAAAGACCACTATGAAAAAAATAACGACTTGAAAAGGAAACAAATAAAATTCTAGAAATTAAAAACTTCTAAAATTAAAAAAATGCAACATATGTTTCAAAGAGTAACTAATAAGCAGGTAAATATGGAATTAGTAAGCTAGAAAATATCTGAAAAATGACAAAAAATTCCACAGAGACAGACAGGAAATATTATATAAACATAAGGATAAAAGACTTGGAAGACTGAATGGCAAGAACAAACTTTCGTAGAATAGGATTTATAGCAGGAGAGAATATAAGCACTTCCAGGGGGATGCTATTTATAATACTACGTGATATGTGAATTCTTAGCTATTTAGAGAAAAGTACACCAGCACAGTTAAACTGCAGAATACCAAAGCTAATGTAAATATTTTAAAAGCAACCATAGAATAACAACCTACAAAAAAAAAAAAAATCTTAATGAGAGAAGTTAAAGCATCAAAAGAGATAAGGAAAAAAATTATATCTGTAAAGACCTAAGGCCCCATTATTCCTGTGATCACATTCTGCTGCAAGTCTCTGTGGCACGTGCTTTGCTGAGTAGAACCTGTGGTGAGAGGTGGCAGCCTCTCAGAAGTTCGTCTTGGTGTCTTAAACTCATTGTCTTTCTTGTACAACTTCCAGGGACATCACTTTTGAAAAGTAGCTTGCTATTTGCTATTGGCTTGCTACTGAACTCTTGTTAAAACTCAATGTCAGATCTGTAGAGACTTTGACTCTTGTGCCTGATAGTCCCATTTTGGTGGGAAAACTGAGACTCGATGACTAGCAAGTAGGGAAGAAAACAACAAGTCTCACTTTTCAAATGCAAATGGCACACCGAAGAAAACAGCTGGCCTAACCCCAGGAGCAGCTATTTCTTTTGGAATAATTTAACCACCATTCTACAGTTTGAAAAATCTGGTAAGTCACTGGAGTCTTCAGTCAGTTGCCCTAAACACCTTGACCTGTTGCCCTGATGGTTCAGACACACAGAAACCATATGGTGTCCACCGGGCTGTTGCGGCTGTTCAGCTCAGCAATAGCCGTGTAGAACTGAGAATGGACAATTTCTGTTCCGTGCGCAGAAAGCAAGGTCGTTCTCATCGTTCTAGCCAGTACTCACTCCCCTTTGATAAACTTTTTATCTTTTTACTGACTCATCTCTTTTATTTAACACTTGGAAAAGTACAGATTGCATATGAAAAAGGGGTTTCTTTGGGGCTGTAACCTGTGGAAACAAACTGTGGCTGCTGGTAGGAGCTTTGTGTCATTCTTGTAGATGTCTACAGTAAGGGCTTATTCCCTGAGGAGACCAACTGGCATCCAGCTGCTGATCAAGCCTGCAGTGTCCAAATTATATCCTTGTTACCTGGATCCATCATCATACTGATCATCACAACATATAAACCATCATACACTGGGTATGTATAAAGCACTCTGCGTATCTGACCGAAGGTTACCACTGCTTGCTGGCTTTGTGACTCCAGTCAAAAGTTGCCTTTCCTTATTCATGGTAAAGGAAGTCACAGTCCATAGGGCATTGCTCCTGCACAGCCCTGGCAGATGGTCTTAGAAATTAGTCTGTGTCATATATTTGGCTCTCCAGACTACTCACAATCTGACCATGTACAGTTTTTATTACAAAAGTCTCCCAGTAGTAGACTGATAGTTAAGGTATTTGATGCTCCCCACCATTCATAGGCTTCTGGTATTGGTAATAATTGATAAACTCAATAAGATTTCTGACTCTGTCTCCTTTGCCTCCTTCTGATGTACACAGCTTAGTAAAGCAGCTTGGTCACTGAATGCAGTTGTCCCTCCTGGATGATGATCACGAGGAGGGGAGAAAGTTATTGTGACATGATAAAAACATATATTTGGTCTTCATCCCCAGTTCCTGGCACAGTCTCTAAAACCTTGTAATTTTCTGAAAGGAGGGAGAGGAGCATCTTTTGTTATTTATAATAAGCCCCTTCCAACCAGACCTAAATTTATGCTAATGAGGCCATCTTAGAGGAAGGGGCTGGTTGCCAGAGTAACCATCACCGTATGGTTATAGGTTGGAACCCTCAGCCCCATCCTTGATCTGTAGGGAAGAGAGAGAAGGTGGAGACAGACTTACCAATGACTAATGAGTTAATCAATCCAAGCTATGTAATGAAGCTTCCATAAGAACTGCAACTAAAGAGGTATGGGGTGCTTCCAGGTTGGTGAACACAACAAGGTGCCAGAAAGGTGAAACGGGGAAGGCACAAAAACTCTGCACCCTTCCCCATATACCTTGCCCTATACAACTCTTTTATTAGCTCTTCCTGAATGATATCCTCTACAAGAAACCAATAATTTTAAGTACAACAGTTTTCCGAGTTCTGTGAGCCATTCTAGCATATTATCGAATGCAAGGAGAGGGTTGCAGAAACCCCTGATTTATAGCTAGTCAGTTAGGAGCACAGATGACAATCTGGGACTTGCAGCTGGCATCTGAAGTGGGAGGTAGTCTCGTAAGACTGTGCCCTTAACCTGTGGTGTCTGCGGTAACTTTGGGTCGTTAGTATAATTGTTTAATATGAAGAAAGGAATTCCACACATTTGGTATCAGAAGTGAAGTGTTGGATTGTGTACATGTAGAGAAAAACAGACCTTTTTTTTTTAGTTATGTAGATATATTTTGAAGATTTGAGATTCTACCCTGACCATTCCTGGGCATGGTGATTCTTTCTCCTAATATTGTCAGTCTCAGGGTGGAAAGGTTGGTTTACTCTGTGGGTGGCAGCCAACCAAAAATGAGCATCGGACTTCAGGCCATTCTGGTTCCTCCACCCAGGTTATCTCTGGACTCATAGTTATAGATTATAAGGATAATGACTAGGTGAGTACACTGCCTGTGTGTGGGATATAATGACTTTCTTGAAGATTTATTAAAATGCCATTGTCCTCCTGCACCTGACCTTCCCAAAAGAAAGTTGGAAATAATAGGAAAAATGGTGAAGTTACAGCTACTTGAATAATTACAATTTCCAAGTGGTGGAGAAAGAGCAACACTGTTGGCTCCTGGGGAGGGAATGTCCAATCATACCACCGTCTGGCCCTAGAAGGTGTCCAGGATAGCCTCCATTCACTGGCCAAGACCATTGTGGATGATGGGCTTAGCCTAGACTCCCTCTTCGTGGGCCAAGGTGAAGTCTGTGCCATCACTAATACATCCTACAGTACCTAGATGAAAACTTCAATCAAGAGGAAAGGTCATTACTAAAATTTAAAGGGAAAGCCACGCATTTTTTTTTTAAAGATAGAGCCTGATGATTTAGGGATTTATTTAGCTGATTAGTTGCAGGCCCCTGTAGGGGCACGGTTGGGATCAATACTGCCAAGTGACCTCCCCCTGCTTCTTGGAGTCCTTTGATAATTAAATGTTATCTGAAACAAATCGATGGATTTAGCCTTACCTCAGCTTTTGTTGGTCAGAATAATAGAGGTGGCTTAGGGATTGGTGTGGTTATAGAAAAGGTAATCAATAGTGAAAGTGGCATAGAAATGAGGGGTGATATTGTTGGGGAGACATTTTAAGTAGGTCTCGTGTTTCTGAATGACATGCAGAGTGAGCACTGATAGCCCTTTGCTGTGGACTACCTTTCCAAGGTGTTTACATAGTGAATAGCTTTAGAAGATAGAGATAATGTCTCCCAAAGCATTCTGCCCTTTGTGAGTGATTCAGATATCTAATTTCATGGTTTTTCTTCTGCGATGCAGCCCACTGTGTGTGCAGGTGTTATCTGGTCATTTTTGCATTGGCCTGTGGGAATGAGGCTCGTGGAACTAGTGCAGAAATTCTCACAATCTGGCTAAAACCATTACTATAAGTGATAAGCTATCTTTTTGTCTTTGACTCAGGAGTCTCCTACCAGTATCTCGATCTTCTATGGGTATCTGTGTCATCTTGGCTGGTTAACTTGCTATCTTGTAAATACTTTAAAGTCTCATACCCTTCACAGTTCTTGACACAGGATTGCACAACACAGTGTTATTAGGGATAATATTTTCAGTCTACACACACATGACATGACTAATGTCTAAATTATATAAATAACTACAAATTAATAAATAAATGACAAGCTACTGAAAGAAAAATACACAAAGACTATAAAGAGTTAACTCAACAGAAGTATAAATCAGAATATAAAAGAAACATTTCTAAAGGTGCTCAGAATTATATGTTATTAGGGTAAATGCAAGTTAAAATCACAATGAGATTCCATTTATATCCATAAGATTGGTCAAAACCTAAGAACTTTTATGATAATTTAAGGGAAATGGAAACCATTACATATTGCATGTGGGAGTATAAATTTATAGAATTGCTTTAAAGAGTGCTTTGAAGCCTAATGAGGCCTGGTTTAGCAGTACTGCATTTTCTTTCTCCCACCTTCCTCTGTCTATTCATCCCTTCCTCCTACTAACTATTCCTCCCTCCCTCCCACCTGGTAGAGACTGTATATGTTATGTCAAAGAGAAATAATTGTTCAGGCTGTGACAAACACACAAGAGGTTTACTAAACCCATAAAACTTTGATTGATTCTACAGAAAATATTTTTGAAGTAATTTCTTTTGGTCGTTAAGTTCCCAGTTTCACCAAAAGGAATATATTTAACCCATTATATATTTGAAAGATAAAGTAGTTGTATCATTTTGAATTATTTAATTCATGATTATAAAATTGATCTACATTAAACTGTATAAGATCCAGCTTTTGAGGCTAAAACTACATCTACCCTGTGACTTCTAAACTAAAGTGAAGATAGAGCCACAGTACCTTTCCTGGTGCTAGTGACATGACGATTCTTCTGCTAAAATAGATAAGTTAATTGTATAGCCAGCACTTTCTAGGTGTGTTGATATTTCAGGATCAGTATTTTCAACAAGAGAGCTGAGACGTGATGGGGATGACGACAAGATGCATCTGAAGAGTGAAACTGAACTCTACATACTTCACAGCTCTTTACTGAGCACCAGCTATAGTCTGCTGGGGCTGACATAATCATGCCACAGACTGGGTGATTTCAAAGACAGAAATTTATTTCTCACAGTCTGGAGTCTAGAAGTCCAAGATGAAGGTATCAGCAAGGCTGGTTTCTAGTGAGGCCTCTCTTCCTGGCATATGGCTGGCTGCCTTCTTGTGTCCTTATCTGGCCTTTCCTCTGTGCATGTACCCCTGGTACCTCTCTCTTCCTTTTCTTATAAGGACACCTGTATTATTGGATTAGGGCCCCACCCTTACGACTTAATTTAACCTGATGCATCTCCTTAAACACCGTATCTCCAAACAGTCACATTGGGGATTAAGGCATCAACATATAAATTTTGAGGAGACACAGTTCAGTTGGTAGATAACAACGTTATGTGCCTGTATCTCTTATAAGTGCTAGGGAGACATTAGTGAACAAAACAAAGATTTCTCCCCTTGTGGGGGTTCTGTTTTAGAGGTGGCAAACTAAATATTAATTGTAATAAGTAACTAAATTATGTGATATATTAGAAGGTAGTAAGAGTTATGGAGAGAAGCAAAAGAGCAGGTAAAAGATGTGGTGTGCTAACACAGGCTTTGGCGCGGGTGATGTTTTAGATAGAGCAATCAATGTAGGTCCTCTTGAGTAGCTGACACTGAGTAAAGCCTTGAAGGATGTAAGGGAATTAGCAGTACAGATATTTGCCCTTGTTAAATCTGGTGTTTATTCAGTTGAGAACAACAGGCATTATAGAGAAGCTTTAGAAGACTTGATTAAGAGTCAGAGAACCTTGGTTCACATTCTAACTTTGTGTACAAGTCAGCCTCTACACTAATTACACAACCAACACCACGGGGTGAGTGAGTTCTGGAGGCCAGGGTGTTTCAGAGTGGATTGCCTTGTTTTAAATGAAAACTTGGAAAACAAATTGTTTCAATGCTGAATTTGAACTCCTTCAGGAATCATTGATCGCCATACTTATCAGGTATGGACGGTCCCTCTCCCTAGCCTCAGAGGCATTTCATTGTTCCCTTGCTTCCATTGCACAGTCAACAGAATAGACTTTCTTTGGTCTGGAAGATCTGGGGTGACCTCATTGATTATATTGATGGGTACATCAATCAGAGGCATTCCAGAGGACTTTTTGTTTGAGTCTAGGGATTAGTTTCTGCTTCGGATGAGGTAAAGTTGTGGATGGAATTCAGCAACTCCTCACTAATGTTAAATATCAAGTAATAAGTATGGAGCAGGCCTAGAATTGCACTTTACTCAGCAGCTAAGAAAACAATTCTGTCAAGTCTTGATTATCCATGTTAACAAAAAATAAAAATAGCAATGATTAACATACAGGAAATCTATAAACTCTTGCCACAGAAAGGGAAAGTAGTAGAAGGTACACCTTGGTGAAACAGAAGTAATTCTGAAAGTGAGCATCAGGGGAGGTCAGGTAGCCCTGCCTGGGGGTCAGGCAGACTCACCTGGGAGCTGCTGGAGCAGGTAATGAGGGAAAAGGGACATTTAAACAATTTATGAAAACTCACTTTAACTGTAAAGTGGATAATGAAAAGATGCCCCCCTCCTTTTTTTTTTTTTTTAAGAAAAAAGTAAACAGAGAGAATATAATTCTTGAGATGCCCTTATTCTTAAGTAAAGTGCTCTTCTGTGTCAGACCCTGGGCTGAGCTCTGGAGGGACAGCAGCAAATGACCTAGTCCCTGATTTCCTAGATTACAGTCCAGTCATCAAGAGATAACAGGAAACCAGCACAGCCCAGGAGGATAGCATCATGCATAGGGAGCTCCAGGAGCCCAGCAGGAAGCACCTAGCCCAGAGCAGAAGGTGTGAAGTGGGGAAAGTTACCAGGAGCAGCCCAGAACTGACTGCTACTTGCAGGAGAAGGTGCTGTTAGCTGTACCTTCACATTGTCATTCAACAAACATTAATTAAGCAATCTCGATGTGTGAAACAGACATCTGTGCTAAACTCTAGGGATGAACAAGATGCATTCTGGCTTTCAAGGATTTAGACTCTGGTACAGGGAAACTGATATAAAAAGCTCATTAATGTGTCGTCAGGCACCATGTGGCAGTTATGTAAAGGATGCGGTAGCAGCACAAGCTGGTTCCACTCTGCTCAGGGAGTAGCGGTATGGGAAAAAGGATCGCGTTCTCGGAAGCTGAGTGAGTGTGCGGCATGTGGAGTGGAGAATCGGGCTGTTGATGGTAGATGAAACACTATGACTAAAGTGAGGGAGCGGGAATGGGTTCATTTGTAGGACTCAAAGTCATTCTCTTTGGCTGCAGTTGAGGGTGTGTGAAGAGGCGGGAGACGGCTTAAGACGGAGAGCAGAAACAGGGCAAGCAAAGCTTGTGTGCTCTCGGCAGGCATTTGGGTGTATTCCACAGACATGGATATTTGCGAGCAAGAAGTAGGATAAACATGCAGGGATTAAAGTGGGAAAGTGGACATTTAGTTTGGAGTCATTCGGGCTACAGCGTGGCCAGAACAGGGCAGGAAGTGACTGGGAGAAGCAGGGTTTCCCTGTCAGTCTGGGCCCCGAACGATGAAGGCCTGAGTCCAGACTGTGCAAGCGAGGGAAAAAGAGAAATTTGAGGGGAAAAATAATTTGCAAGACTTGATAACTGACTATATGACAAGGCGTTTCAGAGGAAAGGCGCCGCATGACACCCTCTCTTCCAGCTGGGGCAGTTTAGTGTAGGAGCCACGCTTTTGCACGTGGTGTGGATTACCTGGCAAAGTCAGAGTTTAGCAAACGTTGAAATCTTATGTACATAGTGGAAGGTGCTTCACTAGAGTATAAATTGTTTAATGGATTTTACAATTTTTGAGTGTATTGCATTTCTTAATCGTTTTAATCTGTTTTCGTATAATATTGTAAAGATCAATAAAATAATGTTTTAACCTAGATTAATCTGATGTATAGACAGCAAAGATGTTTATAATCCTTTTGGTTAAAAAAATTACTGAAAAATGACCTCTCTTATAGCAGTATGCATATTAAAACAATATTAGATTACTAATGCTACAACTTTTATAGTTTTTATATTTTCTTTCAAAAGAAAACTAGCACTGGTATCATAGGAACATAAGCTAAGGTAACAGTTTCACCTTGATAAAAAAAAAAGCATAACTGGTTTCCTTCTATAGCCTAATTCAACTAATTTTACTAGTAGTTGTGGCTTTTGGATTATTAATTAATTTGAAAACAGAAGGCTATGCTTTATTTCATATATTATAATTGTTCAAAACCTGAGGTTTACAAATGGAGTAAATTTATATGGACTAACTGAATAGAGAAGAGTTTCATCATAGTGTTTCATCGATAATGCTCAGTGGACAAAGTAATTGCTATCTCAGGCCCTTTTGGCTTGAAAAGTTTTTGTTCTGAATCTGTGGTTTAAATGCATAACTAAAGAAAGGAATCTTTAATGGTACTTGCTTGAAATTAGAATGTGGTTACTTTAAAATACTATGGATAATTTTGTTGCCTTAAACTTTCAACTGTCATTCATTTTTAATGGTCTCTGTAACTGCATGCTGTGAACAAGAAAGCTGGTAGAGAATTCGCTTTGGTCCAGAGTTGGGTGAGGACACGTGGAGAATTGCAGGACAAGGTCTTACTTTTTGACCCAGTGATCACTGGTTCTTTCTGCACCTTCCCTAAAGCTTGTTTCTGGTGCAGCATTTTTAGTCTGATTGGACCAACCAGCAGTGTAAGGCTAGCAGATCTTTTATTTTATGAAGCTGAGTGATTTTTAAGAAAGGACTGGTGGAGTCACTGTGAGCCTGAACATACTTCACACGTAGATACCTTTGATGATATATCTTTCTTATATTCCTTGAAGGATGTTACTGACATAGAAACTGTTTCTGACATAACTACCATGAAGTTTGAAATCTTTGTAATCTGTGAGACTAAAAAGAGTAACAGTACTTGTTTTCTGAGAGTGTTGTCATTTCTCAGGAATTTGCCCTGGTAATACAGAGGTCAAGGCAGAGAGACCTTACCCGGCCGTACATGCTCTGGTATGCCTCCGCAATCACCAGCCTTTGTGCATTACAGCGTTGAGTTAGAATGTTGATCAGCATGTCTTTGTCACAGCCTGGAAAAGAATAACAATTGGAGATCATTAAAGTTGCTGCTCTGTAGTTAGGAAGAATCCATTAGCTAAAGATCACAATCAGTGTGCAAACTTTGTCCCTGATGGAGCTTTAAAGCAGCGAACACTTCAACAAGACGGAACATCACAGAGTAACGCTTGATGAAGCCTGCGTTCTTCCTATCTCTAATTTTGTTGCTACTACTACAGATTTTCTTTTTAAAGGATTCAATAAAAAATTCAGGAAAGAAAAAAATAATCTTTCTACGATCACCTCTCCTATCCCACCAGAAAGGGCTTCCCTGAACTTCAAGCTGATTAGTGTTTGAATAGGCACAATATTTTTCTCGTTTTGTAGTTAGAGAGATATGATTTACAGTGAACATGCCTGAAGACAAAAATAACTGCTATAGTTCAGAACTTCCGCAAGAAGAAAGTGATAGAGAAGGAAATTATGAAAGTACAGGGATGCATACCCTGCTGAGGGATGCTGTGAACCTCCCTTGATTTGTGTGGAACATGGTGTGTGTCTGTCTGTCTGTCTGTCTGTCTCTCTGTCTCTCTGTCTCTCTCATAACAGAGGCTGTTTCTGTGCTGTGAGGCTTCTACTCCCTCATATACCAACTCATTGAACTGATGTAGCATCTGAATGCACAACCAATTTAGATGAATTTAGCTGAAATTGTAGTCCTAGAGTGTTCAAGAAGGCCTTAACATTTCCCTCAGCTTGACTAAAATTTAGACAGGCTTATTCCTTGATTTTCATTTTCTGAGAGCATTTACTTTGGAAAATGTGTAATTGTAAATTTTTTCTTTATTCGTTTGAGGTATAAATCTTCTCTCAACCACTTGTCAATTTTACAGCCCAGAAATGTCTTTCTAAGGACTTGGAGCCATCCTTTAAAATATAATCATCAAGTAAGGTAGAGTCCTTATCTCCCAGTCTTTGTTGGAGGGAGAAACCTAACTTCCATAAGTGCCAGTTACAGATACAGATGGTTAATCACAGTGATCATGCCCCCAAATGCCAGTGTCCTCCAATACTTTTCCACCAGCACACCCCAATGCTTAAAAACTCTACCACCTTTTGTTTCAGAGGAATTGAGTTTGGTCTCTCTGTTGCAAAAATCTTGACCCTCCTTGCAATAAAATTGAATAAAGTCTTCCTTGCTTGTTTAATACTTTGTGGTATAAATTTTCTTTGACAAAGGGTAATATTTAATGGAAATTAGTTGAAAAATGAAAGGCTAGAATGTTAAGCTGATGTTTTTTTGAGGGGTGGTGGTGGTGGTGAATGAAAATCTTAAGACCACAGAAAAGCCTGGATGGAGTCAGGACCTGAAATAACCAGTGAATGAGGGCAAGTGACTAGGATTTACATAGATGACAGTGCCAACAAGAAACAAAAGGAAGAGCAGAGTGTTTTATATAGGTGAGAAATGGTATGAAAGCTGTAAAATGGAGAAAGGGAGAAATAGAATCAGCTCCAAAGACTGAACTTTATGGTTTGTGAGAATAAAGGCAGCCTCCAGTAATAGGCACAGAGTAACACAGTACCATGGAGCTAGTCTAGCCTGGTTAAGGCCCTGGACTTAAAGGACATTAAGAGGTTAAGACCCAAGGGGTCTGTTAGCTGCGTAATGGACATTCCAAAATTAACATGTTTTACTAATACATAGAAGAGTTTTCAATTCTATCGTTATTTTTACTATCATTACATTTAGGTAATTGTTAGTCTTCTGTTTTTTCGTCACTGTTCTACTGAGGTTATCCACAGCCTACTTCTCTGAATCACTATTCTTCAATGTGTTCACAGCAATTCTTGCTCGTTTATCCTTCCAGAGATATTTCAGAAAAATTTTATATGGATCTCAAAATTAACAATTTTAAATTGTAATAACTATAATCTTAGGAATCAATTTAGAAGAGTTGCCTTTCTGTCACTAATATGATATGTTTATTGAATTACTCGTGGTTTTTATTTTCCCCTAAAAGACAGTAAAGATTTGTAGAATTTTTGCAAATGACAGGAAACTTTATTTTGTTACTTATAGTTGCCTTCTGTTCATTTTTAAATTTTGTTTCTTAACGCATAATTGCTTAAATAAATAAATGATATTGAATTTTATGTTTACCATATATTCAGAAAAATTATTGAACCCCCACAATTTTAAATAACTTTTCAGTTGATTACCTAGGCTTTTTAGATATATAATTATATTCTCTATAAATAATAATTTGATTTCACTTTTAGAATCATTGTATGTTTTTCTCTTTCTTGTGCTGTTGCATTAGGACAGGAATTTCTAGATAATTCTTATTTTGTAGCATAATGAACCATAGAAATTTTATAGACTTTTTTTAATGTACCATTGATTCCTGTTATTCATGGTAGTTTTCTACAAAGTCACCATGAGCATTGAATTAGTAAATGCTGCACTATTGCTCTTGGGGGAAATATAGGGTTAGGTTTCTTCGACTTTCTGGTCACAACATTTTTGTCAACAGAAATGCCATTTACATTGTACATGTTTGTCAGTGTCTTTGTAAAACAAGCCAGTCTCATCAGCTTTGAAATCCTCTCTTCCACATTTGCTTTTCCTGTATAAAACTTAGGAGGTATTTTTAAAGAATACCTTAAGGAAGTATTCTTCTGTAGCCCCCTGACCTGCAGGACTTGCCTCACCTGAAAGTTGAACAGTTTTCATGCTGTATCTTTTGAAACATGCAAGCCAGCCAGCACTACTTTCAAAAGAAAGCTGACTACTACATTTGTTTTTATAGTTACTATCAGTTATCTCATGAACTCACAGATTTATCTGCTTTTCCATAGCTTTGTATCATAGAATAGATGTTCCTTTAGCATTTTCTGGACAGCTTCATGAACAAATCAATGAATTTTCTCCCCCGCCCCCTACTATTTCAATAATTAACAAAAACGAAAAAGGAATCTACAGAATGGGAGAAAATATTTACAATCCCTATATCTGATAAAGAGTTAATACCTAAAAATAGATAAGTATCTCATACAACTTAATAGTAAAAGCCACAAATAATTAGAAAATGGACAACAAGAGACCTAAATAGACATTTTTTTTCAAAGAGGACATATAAATAGCCAATAAATACATGAAAAATACTCATCAGTAATTATCAGGGAAATGAAAATAAAAAAAAGGACAACATCAGTAATTATCAGGGAAATAAAAATCAAGCACAATGAGAAATTACTTCACCAGTTAGAATGGCTATTATCAGAAAGATAACAGATGTGAAGAAAAGGGAATCCTTGTGCACTGTTGGTGGGAAAGTAAACTGGTATGACCATTATGAAAAATATTATAAAAGTTCCTTAAAAAATTAAAAATAGAACTATCATATGATATAGCAATCCTACTTCTGGGTGTTTATCTAAATGAAATGAAATCGCTATCTCGTAGGGATACTTCACTCCATGTTCATTTTAGCAATTTTCATAATAGCCAAACTATAGAAATCACTTAGGTATCCATCAGCAAAAAATGAATAAAGAAAATGCAAGATACACAGTGGAATATTAGTCATAAAAAGGAAGGAAATCTGCTATTCGTGACAACATGGATGAATCTTGAAGGTATTAGCTAATTAAAATGAATCAGAGAAAGAGAAATGCTCTATGATTGCACTTACATGTAGAATCTAAAAAAGCTGAACTCATAGAACCAGCCAAGGGCTGGGGGTATGGGAAATAGGAAGATGCTGGTCAAAGGGTACAAACTTCCAGTTATAAGAGGAAAAAGTTCTAGTGACCTAATGGATGGCATGGTGACTATAATTAACAATACTGTATTGTATAATTGAAAGTTACTAAGAGCAAATCTAAATGTCTCACCATAACTACAACAACAAAAATAGTAATTATGTAAGGTGAAAGATGAGTTAACTAAACTTTATTGGTTCGTTATTTTGCAATATATACATGTGTCAAATCATCACTTTATACATCTCGAACTTACACAGTGTTATATGTCAATTATTTCTCAATAAAGCTGGAAAAAAATCGTAGTTGTCAAGGAAAATATTAGGTATTTTCTTTTTCGATTGCATTTTGCCAAGGTCATCAGGATGGATAGACTTTTGAATATTTTGAGATGGTTTTTTGCTCTAGTGAGCTAAAGAGGACACTGTGCAATCAAAACCAAAACCTCCGAAATTTCTTCAGCCTAAAACACTGACAAACAAAAAATTATGATGGTCAAAATGAATCCATATTCTGTCCCTAAAATTATAATAACAGAAAAATCGACACTGGAGCAAATAAATTTTTTTCAGTGACTGAATTGTTCTGGCCCACAGTTTTAAAGCAAAAGTGACTCTTCTGAAGAAAAAATTAATTCATAACTTTTTATTACCTTATCTCTATATTTTTTTCTAGTGATTGTTGATATTTTAAAAGGCATGAAAGCTTTGCAAACTCCTAAAATCGACTTTAGAGAACATATTTAAAGTCCTTTTTTGTTTTCCGATGGGGTTCTGCTAGTATATAAAATGTGAAGTGAATAAAGTGTGTATGTGTGTGTGTGTGTGTGTGTGTGTGTGTGTGTGTGTGTGTCTGTGCATCGTTCTCATACAGGCGACCTTGTCTTAAAGTTAAGATTTTCCTTTGTTATGAAAGGCTTTGTGTGTTTTATGGAAATGTTTCCTTTTATGTTGTCAACATTTACCTTCATGCTCACCAGAATTCTTTTTAAAACAGCTTTTACGGAACAAAAAAATATATATAATAGATGTTTAACAGCACCATATCATATCTTAAAAATTAATTTTTTAAAAAAAGATTCCAACAGAATTCTTCCCTTCTCTATCCCTTTTCCAAACTCTAGTCTCATTCATCAAACATCTATTTATTAAACAGCAGCATGCCAGACTCCATGCTCTGGGAGCTCACAGAGCAGTCATAAAGTGAGACAGAAAGAACAAGCACAGTGAGAATGAGGTGAGTGACACATGAGTGGAGAGGCAGGGGGCCCGGGCGTCGGCACAGCTGGTTGAGTTTGGAGTGCCCAAAGAAGCATTTAAACAGGAAAGCTCATTTGAAGAGATTATTGAAGGAAGAGAATTTGGATGCAAAGTAGACAGGAGAAGAAAATAGTCTTCCAGTCAGGGGAATTATTGGGCCAGTTTACAGAGATGCCGAAAAGCAGATCCATTTTGGGGGAATATCAGGGAGTTTGAGTTAGCTGGAAGAGGAAGTAGCAAAGGAAACAGGCTGAAGAAACAAACAAGGGCAAAAACGATATTTTATCCTAGATTAAGAATTTTTGGTTTGGGGTTTTGTTTAGTAATGAGATGTTTGAGGATTTAAGGCAAAAACATGTCAAGATCAAATTTGCACTTGAGAGATGCAAATCTGTTCACCATTACTATTTTTTTTTCTGTTGTTTTCTTCTACTTCTTTGCCTAGCTTAAAAAATAAAATCTGTCTTCTGTTAGACATCAACTATTTACACCCATATGACAAACTTAAAACAAGGTAAAGTGAAAAAAAATTTATAATAAAAGATCATAGAAATTATCATGCTTACCGAATCCTTGGAGTGCTCCCCCTAGCATTTGGGCATCCATCATGGGGTCGAAAATGGGAGCCGGGAAAATGGTTCCTTGCACCTAGTGGGACGAGTCCATGAGAAAGAGGTTTCAGGAATTTGCACAAAATATTTCAAATTTTTTTTCAGATTAAGTATATTCTATATGTCTAAATTACTCTGAGATATACACATAAGTCTATTAAACAGATGCGTTAATTTTACATTAATTGCAGAGAGTGAATTTGGTTGATTTTTAAAAATCCATCGGCGTCTGCTATACTGGCATCTAATATTCATCTAGAAAACTTAGATATTAGAACCAATATTAGAAAAGTGTGGGAATCAAATAAGTATATATCTTCTTAATAAATAATAAGAATTTTCTTAGGAATCGAGACTATTTTATAGAAACTGAAAAGAGAACTGTATTGGGGGAATCGATGTCGTTTATGTGAATTAAAAGTGGTACTTGCCACCACAGCTTTTTTATATATCAAATGAAAATACGTCAAATGAAAATATTTGAATTTGGATTATGGGATTCATAATAATCTAGATGATATAGATAGGGTAAGTAATTTTTAGCTGATGCTTGCAGCTGCAGAGGAAAACATAAAAACCTGACTGACATTCCATTTAAATTCTTTCTCTTTCCAATAATAAGATGGCGGAACATTGAAGTTAGGCTTTGAATCCACCTGGTCTATGATTTCAGACAGAGCCAGCCAAAGTAGGTACCATATGATCATACTCAGCACAAGAGAACTGTCAATCAAAATTTATTGAGAAGAGGTCTCCCCCTGTTCGTTGTCATCAGCATGCCCAGAAACAATGGGAAAAATGTCTTTCCATAGCAAACATCTACCAGGCCTTGAGCACTCTGGCATTCACTGTGCCCTTCTGCTGAAGCTGAAACTTTCTAGTGTCTGTTGTCTAGTGGTAGAAAATCGATTAGTTAATGAGAAGACTGGATCATAATTCCCAGTCCAAGAAATAAACATATACCAATACCAAAATATTTATAAAAAGGTTTTGGAGAATTAAGAACAATGTTCACTTGAGTTAAAAGTCAGAAATTCAGTTTGAATTCCATTTGACTGATATTAATAAACATGAAGTTGTCTCTTTGAAGTAGACCAGAAACTATATATAATAATTGTGATATGGCCATATCCCGTGAGTGAAACTTTCTTCTTAAATGCTTATATGGACAGACATGTTATTAAAATAATGTAATCTGCATTTTATATTGCTGAAATGAATTTACAAACAAAAGTCCAATTTGCTTCTGATATCTCAAGTTTGTTGTTCTCTTGAGCCAAGCCTCAATTCTAGAAGCTATTTTCTAGGTGAGTTTTATCTCCCTTATTCACTGTCCCATTGGCTGAGACTCTTAAGAAAATATACTTTTATTCTCCTTTTACTTATTAAGTTTGGGTAGTAGATTCTAATGTAAATGCGGGGGTTGAGTTCTCTTTACCTCAAGTGTTTTTCTTTGACTCTTATAGTCTTAGATAATTTAAGATTTAAACTTTTAA
Source organism: Pteropus medius (assembly GCF_902729225.1). Classification (NCBI taxonomy): domain Eukaryota; kingdom Metazoa; phylum Chordata; class Mammalia; order Chiroptera; family Pteropodidae; genus Pteropus; species Pteropus medius. The sequence continues at coordinate 17,806,581 of NW_024346667.1, forward strand.
AAGAACAGCCATACTATGAAATGTGATTTTTAAAAATTTTCTGCTATTCGTCAATATCTTCTCCTAAATTTTTTTTTTTTTTGTCTATGTAGTTCTTTCCTAATTTTTTCATTGGGAAAATTAAAAGTTTTCTGAGGCATGGACAAGAGATACTTCATTTCCTTGATTTCAGGAGTTAAAAGATCTGTTTCGACAAATTTTGTGTGGACAGTACAATTGATTGCCTCAGTAACCAAATCTTGCTGAGTGCTGTCAGCCAAAGGGCTGTTTTAAAATATAAAAGAGAAAATGTATTTGAAAACAATAAGATATATTGTTAAATATGTGTAAGTTTTCTAGGTAATTTTAAGCACAAAGTGTACAAATATTTACCACAAAACATTTAATTATTGGCTAGACTAGGATCCTCCCGATTTTCTCCCAGAGTAAGTGCTATAAAATAAAACTGTATACCTTTATATATTAAAAAAGCTCTGAAAGTTATAGATAAGGAAAGTTAGAAATGTCTTCAGTGGTTTATCAGACAATCTGTAGGTGAAAGAAGAGTCCACGATTTCTTCCTCATAGTTTTTTTTCCTTGTACAGATAACTAGTACGGTTTATTTTTATAGTATCATGTAAAAATTACTTTTTTCTTTTTTTCTTTATAGTTCTCATCTTCTTGGCACTTAAAATTATTGTCTCCTTGTTATTTGTCCCTAAAATAATACACAAAAATGTTTTGGAAATAAATTCAACACTAAGAGTAAAAAATAAAAAAAATTGTGAATGCTTAGTAATTTACAAAACAATTTTTCTAGTAAGCATTTGCCATTCACGCTATTTCTATAGCATAGTAAATCATTCTATCCATTTTATGCCAATTATTATGCTTTAATTAAGCTCTAGTCAGCAACATTATTTCACGTAAGGCACGTACTTAATGTTCCTTTTACTTATTTTGTCATTGGCATAGTGAATCTATCTTTTAATGATCATATTTTTCCAGCTTTATTGAGATATAATTGATATGCGACATTATGTAAGTTTAAAGTCTACATTGTAATGATTCAATACATGTTTAAATTGTGAATCATTGCCATAATAAGGTTAGTTAACAGCCATTATATCACAAAGTTTCCTTTTTTTTCTGATGAGAATATTTAAGATCTACTCTCTTAGCAACTTTCAAGTACACTATACAATACAGTATTGTTAACCATAATCACCATGTTGTACATTTGATCCCAGAACGTACACAAATTATAACTGGTAGCCTTTGGTCACCATCTCCCAGTTGCTACCCCTCTCCCCAGCCCCTGGCAACCACTGATCTTTCAATGATCATTCTGACCGAACTGACCTGCGAAGTCTATGGAAACGTCAGTTACTAGTTTAATTTATCTCCCGAATTAAACAACTGTTTGAAAAAATTAACTGATTAATTGCTTTGGGCCATAAAACTTTTTAAAATAACTATGATATATCTATAAATATATAGTTATCCACTTTAAGGTAATTTGACCTTTCTTTTTAATTATTTTTTCAAACTTTATGCTCATCCATGTTCTATTTATTTCTCTGTGCCCCACACCAGTCTCTCTGAGTCAGTCTATACCAAGCATTTCTCTCACTAATTCCTTAGAACTCACCACGTTTCTATTTATGATTAGTATCTTTATGTTTTCCGATTCACTCCCTGTTCTTAAAGTTGGGAATTTGACTATGTCCTATATAGTATCGTTTTATAGCATATTGCTGTACCAAAAGGTTGTTCTATGGCTCCATTCTTATCATTCTAATTATATTTCATGTCTTTATTCTGAGGAAGGTATATTAAATCTATACCATGATTGTCTATGTAGTTTGACTTCTTTTTCAAATGTTCTCATTTACTGATGATGTCACTTAACTAAAATGATTTTTTTTTAAAAAAGTTTTCAGTGTGATTTTTGGCTGAATGAACTGGCTTTATATATAATTAACATGATAAATTTTTTCTTTTTTCTTTTTTTTACAAATACTGAACATTCGTAAATTAATCAGATTCTTTTAATCATTATATTTGTTATATTTATTGTTTCATATTAAGAAAACTGAACAGACTCAAATTAATGAGACAGACAAATAAGAATTAGCCAGAAGAGGGTGTAGTGAAGGGGATGTGCCTAGTTGACAGGGAAAATTTCCCCAGTGATACATGTGAGCACATAAATAAGAAATGAGAGTACACCATTGCTTGAAATTTGATTTATCTGAGAAGCAAAAAATAGAAGAGAGGAGTGGCACAGATGTGATTACTAAGGGACATCTAAAGGTTTTTAAGCAAGAAAATGAAATAATCTTATTTGAGATCCAGTAGTAACATACTATACACACATAAAGGGTGAAACAGAAATAAGTGATAGAGGTTGCGAGGTGGCTAGTTTAGAAACTTAGTTGAGATACAAAACATACTTGAACTGAGGCAAATGGCATGCTCTTAATAAGTACAGATTGTTTGTTTAACTGAATGTAATTTAACTTACTCATTTTTGAGATATATTTTAAGTTAAGCAAGTAACTGTAGTTTAACCTTTTGAGAGTCAGAGACTGTCGTTTCAGGTGTTTTTCAGCATATATGCCTTTTAAAGCAATGTCCTTTTTTATATACATGTTCCTATTTTTTTCTTAGAGCAAATTGAAAATTTTGAAAAAGTAGATACTTTCTAATTTGACATAAAAAATAATGCCTATATGGTAAAAGTATTTTATTTTTCTTGCTTTGAAAATGGACAAATTTAGCAATAGTTGGTAAACCTAAGGCAAAATCTAATGCCAGTCATTTCAATTTGAATTCTTACCACAATGTTTCTAGGCATTTGTGAATTTAGATTTTTACAAAGGGATAAAAAATACTCCCTTTTTAAAAGACAAAATAAACTGCTTCATAAACTCACTATGGAGAAGAGCATGGGTAATTTGTAGATTTAAAAGTTTTCTTACCTAATAGAAAACTTCAAAATTATTATGTGGAACTGAATACAGACTTAAAAAATCATATGTATTTTGCTCATGTTGATAAAATTATTTTCATTATCTCATCACTAGGTATATCAACAAATGCATCATGTTTTATTTATTCATAGCTAATTCAGCATTGGGGTCCTTAATCCCTTATCTCTCTCCACATTTAACACTCATGGGCTACCCCCATTTTAGTCTTTTTTCTTTTAGTTACACTCATATTGACCACCTGTGTTCCTCAAGAGTTTTAAACTTTGAAGTATTAGCTATAAGAGCTAGTAATTTGACTGACTGACTGCCTGTTTAATGAATAATTCAGCATCATTGAAATACCTTAGTTTTAGTGCAGCTGAAGATTATTAGATCTCTAGTTAATTTAGTATTTTTAGTGCTCTGGCAGGAAATTTTACGGAAATCTTGGCATACTCTTTCTTTAGAGCACTTCCCCTGAGCCAGGCATTTACTTACCTTTGGGGCATTTGTCCTTGGGTCTCCATTGGCTCAGGTCCAAATGCCCTAAGCTCCCCTGAAGATAGTTGGCCACCCTAATCTCCCCTGGTTCTGATCTGATCAGAGTTGTTTTAAAGTGCTTTCAATGGCCTTAAACACGACCAGCGCTCAGGGATGGATTAACGAGCCTATTGCTCCTCTCTTACCCTTCCACAACTAAGGCGTCCTTCAGCACAACACTGCCAGTTCTCTTCTCAAAATAGCTTTCATGTGATTCCCCTTCTTTTAATTTCTGTTACTACTACCTTAGTTTAGACCTTTACCACTTTTCTCTTGGGTTATATCCAATAAGCTGCTAAGTAGGCCCAATTTGTTTTCACTGCCAGAATGGTCCTTCTAAAAGGTAAACTCATCATTAGTTTTGCATACCTGAAACCCTTAATGCTCAAAGTAGTACTTCTCTATATTTGTTTTCTACTCTGGCCCACAGGATGGATGGTTTTCACATGAAAGACATATCCCTGGAAATCTAGGCATATGAACATGTAGCAGTATGCCCGCTTTGCTGACATTCCTCTCTTGCCTACTCAGCAGAGTATATGGTATAAAACTGAGTGAAATATTATATGGTAGAATGTGAATTGTACAAAATAGAAAAAGACATTCCAACTTTGGCTCGTTAGTATTAATGACAATGTTTTCGGTGCATGCTGCAACTCCATCCCACGACTGAGGCTAGGAATTGTGAGTCAGTCCAAATATTTTAAACACATAAACAGTGGGCTTCATGACCTGGTGCTTTCCGATCCGTGTGGGTTCATCGTGTTTCCTCTCTCCTGAACCTTTCCCTCCTGCACCATGGTGCACGCAGCGGCGTACTCCAGCCTAAAGGCACTTCTACAGCATTGCTCACTTGGTTCCAGCTCTTTGAAGTATTTTCCTCCTCCCCGCCCACTCCACACTCCCACCTTTTGCCTCCATCTTATGATTATGTGGAGCATCTATTTGAGATGTAAATTTCAAGCTTTAGCTCTGATGTCATCTTTTACAAGGAATCCTGTCCGACGCCTCTGGTAGAATTGTCTGCTCTCTTTGTAGTGCTTCTAACAATGAGCCAGAACTGTAGCGCACCTTACTAGAGTGCCAGTAGCACGTCAGCAGAAAATATTAATTTCCAGTTGTACCAGGTGTCTAGGAATAATGAGTACTATTAACTAGGCTTCTTTTGTTTTGTTGAGAATGAATGTTAATATGAATGGTTGTATAAATTTGGAGATTGAACTGTTCTCCTTAATAAAAGAAGACTATTTGGATTCTCAGGAAACAATTTTGGGAAGAGATATGACAAATAACAAGAATGAATGGTGAGGTAGACTTACTCTCTATGGTTTCTCCCTGCCATTCATAACTTTTCATTAATGTTTGTTAAAAAGTATTGTATGTGGATTTTTTTTGTGTGTAGAAACTTAGAAAAATTATGAATTATTTGGATTGAGTCTGGGTGAAAAAAGAAACAACCTGTGTGGCTTTAGAGGTTCATACGGAGAAAAGATTTTGAAAGTATCAGATGCTAAGAATTTGAAGTGTGAGGAAGGCTTTGGACTTCATGTCACATAATCAGGATGTGTGAGGCAATCTTATGTGTGCACCTCTCACATGGATTCTGGCTTATGTTTCTTCCTGCTGCTTTGTGATTCTGAAGTCCCCAGGGCCATAGATTGCAAGGTTTTATTTTATTAGAGGTGCTAGCTATAATTTGAAATCATTGCTGATTTAGTCTTTTCAAAGTTTTCAATAGGTGGTTGGAATTTTGATTACACATATTTCTTCACCAAATTAACTAGAAATTTGGCTAAATATGATATATTGGCATCAGTTCTAGGTGTTTCCCCTCAGTATTTAAAATTCATAAAACCGGAATTTAGTTCTACATTAATAATATGACTGGGCTTAAAATTTATGTGTAAATTCCCAGTTAAATTACTTACTAGACAATCCAAATCTCAGGCACACTCTCCCTCTTCTTATTACCCTCATATTTCTAACTAGATTAGGATGGTTGAAAATGATGTCAAGATGTCACTGATCCAAAGAAACTGCAGTTGACATGGATTTTAGAGAATGATCTTATTAGTGGAAGGTGAAAATAGAGAATGAAAAAGCTGAGCAATTAAAAGAGAGTGTGTTTGTGTGAAGAGAACATAGTCAAGGGGGAAAATTGAGATTACATGGGAAATAAAGAAAAGTATTTTTAGTGTGGACATTAGAATATAAGAAAATGATCTTAATATCCTAAAAGATTTAAACTTGGAATTTAGTTCAGTAGCACAGCAAATTTCCTCAATTTTGAACTCTAAGTATTTAATACATCGATAATGTATTTTTAATCAAATTTTGGAATTGACTGATATTATAAGAAAGAATGAGATCATTAACTTGAAAAAATATGTGTATAATGGTATAACTGTAGGTCATCCTTACTGTAGTTTTATAGAACTTAAATGTTCTAGGTCTTATACTGAATAATTAGGTATTATTTTATGTTCATAGGTAAAATTATTTTTATGCAGGTTTTTACCACATAATTTAAGGTACTTTAAATATTAATTAAATTTAGCTTTACATGTGATAGCTTATCATAGCCCTTGTCAATTTATTCAGTTATTCTTGGAAGAAAGTAAATATAACAATATTTATAATAAGTTGTGTTACATACTATTGTCAGTTTTACTATACATATACACAACTAATTCAAGGTAGCAGTGATAAGTTATATTATAAAAGTCAAAATACCATGAAATTTGGGGGAAAGAGGATTCTCAAGTGAAAAACAAAAGAATGCAAGGAAGCCTTACTGAAAAAGTTTTATTTGAGGCAAAAATCTAATGTTTGATTAGATTTCGACAAGTGGAATTGCATTGCTTGGAAATATTTTTTCATGAGGCTCTATCTCTTTTTCCCAGATAGTTTTATGGGCTGGCATTATTAGTTCCTTTTTCATGACACTGTATTATTTCTAGCCTAATTTTCTCATTAGAAATCTAAATATTACTAAATGCTTGGAACTAAGCGAACAGAAGACCTATGAAATATAGTCTTAGACATCATGGAAAAATATACATACCTTACTATATGTTATTATATATATAATGTTATATATAGCATTATATATGTCATATATAATGTTTCTAAGAAAATGTTAGGCAAAAATAAAGCTATTTGTAATTAAATATTAAATATAAAAACAAACATTATAGATACTAAATATTTTCAACTAATAGAATTTCTATCAAATTTTTATTGTTTGCACAAATATTCTGTATTAGCTGGATAGTTTAGAATTAATGGTATAAAATATAGAAAAATACAGAAAACCATGATTAATAATTTTTACTTTCTTGTGTTATCTTTCTCCAAGTAAATAACAGATTATACATAAAGATGTCATTAGACATTTCAAGAGTATTTTCAGAATTGTTTCCTCATTTTAAAAAAAAAGCATATGTATATTTGCATACATATACTTTTTTTAAAGCAAATCTCTAAAAATCTTTCACATCATGAAACAGTTCTGAGGAAGCAATGCTCTTTGGAACGGAATATATTCTAAAAGGCTTAAGGTCTTCCTGTGAAGGACACACCAGCTGGATTCTGAATAATTTAGGCAACAACTCCCCATTCATTAGCGTGATTCATTAGAAAAGATAGCATTGGTGCCATCACACACTCCCTCCTGCTCTCAGAGAACAGTCAGATTACAATCGTTTAGACTGGTCTAAAGGTGATTTTTCAGGAGCTGAGAGCACAGCAGAAGTCAAAGTGAATCAAAACCTGCAGGCTGAGTTACAATAGTGTCCTTTTTAAAATAAAACCACATGGCTGGGACCACTATGCGACTGATCATCAGATGATACTCTGTTACAGACTTATTTCAGCTGCAAGAGAGGAACTTGTCTTTCTATTTAATTTTTTTGAAAGCTCAGTTGTTTAATATTACATGCTAATGAAACTAATGGTGCATTTTCCCTGCCTTTTTCTTTATAGCTTTACAACATTCCCCAGCCCTTGAACAATGGCAGAACTACGAACAGCTGAGTCAGGTCCTGTTCACACGGTACTTAGCGCTTGGCTGGTAAGACTGTGATAAGTAATGATGGTATGATGTGATTTATTCCTGCTAAAATTTAGAAGATTGCAATGTACATTTGTATATTTAATAGTGTAGTACGTTTTTAAAAAGTTATTTTAGGGGTCATACTATTACTATAATCATTCAAATATTTTGAAGACATTTCAGAATTACTTTTACAGTTATTTGAATATATATTACTTAATGGTGAATTTGATTTTTCTAATTAGTCAAAGACAAGACTAATGATATGATAGCTCTCTTTATTTGGTAAAAAATACACTGTGAAATTAGTGAATCTGGAGGCAATTTTTAAAATTAAAAAATAAAATCTTGGTAGTAAAAGGCATAGTGTTTCTTTTCTACGGCTTTAATAAACCAAACTTTGGCTAATAGGTCACAAAAAGCATGGATTAAAAAATGTAGATGGATTTGGCTTAAACTTATTTTAACTTCTGGATAAATATTTGCCTCACTGAAGCCCTGGTCAGCAGTCATCCTATATGAAGAATGGCATCAGTTTCTAATGTCACCATTGCACCACAATGAAAGTTTTCTTAGTTATTAGATGATTCTATAGTTGCAAATCACTAAAATTTCCTCTATAATCATAATAAATAAAATAGAAAATTTAAAAATAGTGCTATTTGTTAAAGTAAATGTAACTCTCAGACATATCCTATTCAGTAGCTCAGTCACAGATATTTGCAGTTTTTTTGGGGGGAGGGGTGGATCTGGAGATTCTTTTATATTTCTTATTTTTTTTTCTATTATTCCGATGATAGAAAAAGTAGTAGTAAACATCATACTTTTACTTTTTGTTAAAGTAAAGGGTCACTGGCCTTTTACCATGTACAGTATAGCTTGGAGGGATCCTGGAAATGTCGTTTGTACTCAGAGGGATGGATGCAAGGAAAGAAAGCTGGCTTCAGTGATTTTGTGCAAAATCTCCAAGATGGTGGAGCTTCTAGTCTCAGTCTTTGGGTTTTATTCATATTTGTCAATAGACTATTTAATGGTGATTTTTTTTTAAACATAGATTCAAGTAACAAATTTTCTTCTTTCTCCACTTGTTCCATCCACATAGACTATATCCTACCCAAATTCCAGACTCAGTTCAAATTCCATGTGCTATGTGAAGTTTTTTTAGATTTGATCAAGTATTATTTATTATTTACTTTGCATCTATATTATGCATACCCTTGCCTCTTTTTTTTTTTTTTTTTTTTGGCATTTTTTTCTTTTCTTCTAAATTTTAAACTTCTGGAGGGCAGGTCTATTTCTTGCTTTTCGAAGCATTTAGTGAAGTGCCTTAGATACAGTGTGGACCCTAAGAGTATTTTTAAAATATAAGAAGTAAAAATACTTGTACCGCAGTGGCATCTTTAGTTTACCCAGTAGTTTTAAAAATTCATAATTTATATAAGTAGTCTATGCCCTATGCATTTTTACCTGTATTTCCTTGGCAATCACCTCAGCAGTCTTGCAAAACTAATAATAGTAATCTTATTTCACAGATGAGACTGTTAGGCTAAGTTATTTAAAGCCATACAGGTAATGTGTCATGAAGCCAACACTCAAATCTGAATTAAACTTCACGATTAATGTCCTTTCCATATAGTTGTAATTGATTAAAATAATATGTACTATTGAGACTTTTTTTCAATTTGGCAAGAAAAAAAATTTCTGTTTGCAAAGGATCTTGCAGGTATAAACACAACTCTAAAAGCATAAGCTCTCATTCTTAAGTCAGTTCTAAGAGAATAGAGAAAGCTGTGTGTGTGTGTGTGTGTGTGTGTGTGTGTGTGTGTGTGTGTGTGTGTGTTAGAAGAAGTGATTGAGGAGAGAATAAGAGAAAGACAACCAAAGAGAGATTCTTATTGGCTGGATCATCAAAATGCATTTAAGAACAGAATGTCTGATACTTAATTTTAAGATACTTGCAGAATCCCAATATAAAGCTTGCTCTTATCCCCCCAATGAACCCCCAATTAAGGTTGGTCGGTTTTGTTGGTAGTATTTTGAAGGAGTGAAGGAATTATGATTATGCCCATGATAGGGTTACCAACCATTGAGAAGGGATTGCATACATGGGCCAGCTAGGTGTTTTCTAAACTAATTAAAAGAAATGGAAACATTCTTGAAGTGAATGAGGAAATGGTTAACTTTTATTCCCTGTGTTCTTCTTGCGTCAGACAAAATTTTTTAGGGAGATGGATACTGGAATAGTATTTTTGTAAACTTAATTAGAATCTTAAAAGACATGACTTCAGCTTCTATCTGGGTTATATTGCACTACTCTGTAGGAGATATCGTAAAGACTATTCTGCTATTTTATTATGTCTGAAGATAAAAAAAAATACCAAGGAGCAGATCTGAAAATTCTACTCAACCTTCCTTATGAATGGTCTAATTAATAATGTGTCATAACACTCTTTATTTTCATCAATAATATATTATTTAGAGACCTGACACAACATTTAAATCTAATAAACATATCCATGTCCCAAATAAAATAATGTATAAATGCATTTCACAAACCATGATGTTGTAGAGGTGAAGGAGGAACTACATTTTTTTACTGTTTGTCTAGCGACTTTGCAATTAATCTGTACCTTTATATTCTTTATTTAATTTGAAGTTATCAGCAAGTCTGTACCAGGCGAGGTAGGTGTTCTTATTTCTAAATTACATATAAAAATGATGGCTCAATATTTATACGAGGCCATTGGCTTAATAATTGGCAGCCCAGAATAATAGTGTCTGACTTTGAACCCAGTGCTTTCCCAGTATATCTTATCTCTCAATTCTCTTCTCTTTAATTCTGTTGCTACTCTCATTTTTCAAAAGAAGAAAAAAAATCAATGCTAATTTCATATTTGTTTATGTCATAAAATGGTTTAAAAAATTGCGATGCACATAATGAAATCTAGAGGGGATTTTTAAATCTAGATGGTGATTTTTAAATCTAGATGGTGATTTTTAAAAAGTTAAATGAGAAGCATATTCAATATGGGATCTAAGTGATTGTGCGTACTCAAGGAATACATGCAGTCCTAAATTTTGCACTTCAGATAGAGATTATGCTGACATTTAATGTGTGAAGAATTGTATGTTGTGGATTAGAACAATTTTTACAAAGTGATGTTGCAGCTCTTAGACAGTGATTCTAAAATCTCAGCAACTTTCCTCAAACATGATATTTTTAGAGAGGTTAGTAACCAGCACTCTCAAAGCACAGTAGTATGTATCACAAATAGAAATAGCCTCCTGATGATTAAAAATTCTTTAGCTTTTAATAACAAAAATCAATGATCATGTTATCTACTGAACTGTATGTTTCTGAGGTTAATAAGAAAAAGAATGGTCTCCTTTGGCTACCATTATAATTCCTTTTAGGTACTAAAATTATTATGATGGAAAATATTACACACTCCATTCCCAACAGATTTTATCTTTATAATAACGCTTGGTTCTAGCTGGTTTTACATTTTTGCTCTCTGAGTTAATATTATTAACTAAAGCAAGAGAATATTATTTTTTTAAAAAGGCAGTTTGCAGCTCAGTAAAATCTTGGCTGGGTAATCCATAAATAAATTACTTAGCTATACAATAGAGATTTTTTTGTTTCTATATTAAAAGAAATTTAACCCAAACAAAAGTTTCAGAATTTTGGAATTAATCTTGAAAGACATATGACTAACATATATTACAGAGTTAAAGTAAGGAGTTGGTACTACAAAATGAAAAAATCAGTAAGCAAAGCCCTTTTAATGGCGTCTTTTTATCTGCTTTCTGCACTCCACCCAATTCCAGAAATACATGACTCATTGAAATGAGTCTTATTGCTCAAACATAATTTGTTAAGACTTTAATCTTGTGATTCAAGAAAAAAATATGTAGTTTTTAAAAGATGTGATTTGTGATAATCTGATGACTTTCTTCCTCTACTGTTTGTTAAATGGGTTGATTAATTAGAAAAAAAAAGAAAATTAAAATATAATAACCCATACTTTTTCTGTTACTTGGGTTTTACAACTCCCAATGTTATTTAAATTTGAAGAGGTTTCTGGACTTAACCTAATGTTTATTTAAATGAATATCACGTATTAATGTTAATAGAAGTATAATATCAAAATAACTTTTCATATAATTTTATAATCATCTGAAAACATCTATTTAAGAGAAACCAACATATCTAGAGGGGTATGTCAGAGAGATGTCTTATCATCCACAGGCCCTATGATCTGTATACTATAAGCACTTTCAAAAAGAGAAATGATTCTACAGATTTAAGCTTTATTTAAGCTTAAAATTATTTAAGATTTGCTATTATGATAAGTACTCTAAGATCTTGTAAACAAGGACCAAAAGTTTTCTCACATTCTCCTCTTCAGTGTTTTTACCCTTTAGTCCATGACTCTGTCTTATTCCAGGATAATGATGGTCCTGTACATCAATGGAATGCATGTTTCAAGAGTGCAGAGCTTTTGACAGTCATATTCACTGTTGCCTCCCTGGTACATAGATGTGAGAGCAAAGGTGGAAGCAAAGAGACCAAGTAGGAGACTGTTGAATAAAGTTGGCAAATAATGATGATGGAGCTTGGACTAGGGCAGTCATAGTGGAAGTGTTGAGACATGGTTAGATAATGAGTGTATCATGAATGTAGAGCCAAAAGTTTTTTATTAATGATTTGTAAGGTATGAGAGAAAGAGAGGAACCAGGGACAAATCCAGTTTTTTTTTACTTTTTTTTTTGTGCCTGAGCTAGTAAAGATGGAGTTTTTACTCAGTGAGTAGACACCTGGTTATATGAATCTGGGGTTCAGGTGCACATGCTGGGTTAAAATATAAATTCAAAGAAGACTCTGAATATATTGTAATTAAAGCCATTACATTGTCTGCAATGACCACAGGAGTGACTATAAATAGGAAAGAGAAAAGTGTCAAGAATTTGGCCCTGGGGCATTCTTGGCAAAGGAGACTGTCATATCTAGTAAGATGACAAGTAAGAATTTGGCACGAGATTCAGGCACATGGAGGTCGCTGCTTACCTTCATAAAATAGAGTGGGTTTGTGTGAAAACTCAGAGTAGATTCAGAGACAATTGGAGGAGAGGAATTAGGTATAATTAGTACAATACACTTTTGAGGATTTTTTGCCATGAAAAAGAGAATTTGGCAGTAACTGGTGAGAGAAGTAGCATTCTGAATTTTTTTAGCATGGTAGAAGCTATTTACAAATAAAGATTATGCTGAGTTTAAGAGAATATATTTATATTTCCACTTGTGAAACTTTTGATGTTTCTTAAGTTTATTCATAAATTTTATGAATATGCACATATATGTATATATTCATATGTATATACATATATGTATAAACAAATTTGGCCTTAGTAGTAGATACAAACAACCTCATCTGTACAAGCAGTTCCAGGGCTTTTGAGTGAGAGTTGGGTTCAAGCTCTGGCACTACTACTTAAAACTCTTTATATTAGCTCATCGTTTTGTGGTGCTATTTATGCTCCAGGTTTTCTTAGTGCTTTACCTGTCACTTAATCCTCAAGAGACTCTTATAATATAGGTGCTATTATCACACCCATGTTACAGGTAGGAAAACTGAGGTACAAAAAGATTAAGTAAATATCCTCAGTTATATGAGTCCTATGGGGTAAAGCTAGCTCTGACTGTATGTGTAACTACTATTCTACTGTCCTGTTTGCCCAGCATTTACATTCAAAGCAATCTAGCCTTCTTTTCGGCCGAAACTGCCATCTTCCAGGAATTCGCCAAAATGACCAACACAAAGGGAAAGAGGAGAGGCACCCGCTATAGTTTCTCCAGGCCTTTTCAAAAACATGGAGTTGTTCCTTTGGCCACATATATGCAAATCTGCAAGAAAGGTGATATTGTAGACATCAAGGGGATGGGCACTGTTCAAAAAAGAACACGCCACAAATGCTACCACAGCAAACCTGGAAGAGTTTACAGTGTTCCCCAGCATGCGGTTGGCATCGTTGTAAACAAACAAGTTAAGGGTGAGATTCTAGCCAAGAGAATTAATGTGCGTATTGAGCATATTGAGTACTCTAAGAGCCAAGACAGCTTCCTGAAACGTGTGAAGGAAATGATCAAAAAGAAAAGGAAGCCAAAGAGAAAGGTACCTGGGTTCAAATGAAGCGCCAGCCTGCCCTACCCAGAGAAGCTCACTTTGTGAGAACGAATGGAAGGGAACCGGAACTGCTGGAGGACATTCCCTATGAATTCATGGCATGATAGGTTTAAAAAAAAAATAAAATAAAGACCTCTAAAAAAAAATAATAAAATAAAAGCAATTCTTAGGTGGTAAAGGGAGTTTTAAAATATCTAACAACATGCTCGTATATAACTTCAAGGAAGAAGTTACTACATTTAATTTTTCCATTTTAATACATGTTAGCTCAAAAGAGGCTTCAGTAAAATTTGAAGCTATAACCAGCATGATTCATAACTTTTGTTCAACCAAAGTGTATAAAGTTCAGACAATGAAGTCTTGTGATAGTAAAAAGCAATCTAAAGTATGAGTAACCTTTTATTAATATTTGTTCAGTAAGTCATAGTGCAGATAAACAATCAAAGTCAGATTTCTCACATGGAAGTTTTTCTCCCAGGAATACTTCCAATCTGGAAAGCCTGCTTTAAAAAATAATCTTGCCTAATCAACAGCCTCTGTTCTCATGGAAGGTCTTCGCAGCCTGCAGTCACTCCTGGATAGAATGCCCTGAATTTGTTTCTGATTTTCTGAGTGCTCTTTCTTCATTTGATGTAATTCACCGCTTAATATCAAAGCATTTATTACAAATTAAAAGGCAGAATGTCTTGTTGCCCACACTAACCATCACCTGAGTTGCTGTTGTCTGACTTTGGTACCCCTGACCCATTCTATAAGTAAATTTATGAGTAAGAGCATCTTTGTTAGATATTGCTGCTAATTTTATATCTGTTGATTTGGTTCACAAAGAAAATGTATTCTTTGCTTCATAACATGAAGTCAGGAATTATGTAGAATAATCATACTTTGGTACAAGTGCCAAAGTATGATTATTGGTGCAAGTGCCAAAGTATGATTATTCTACATAATTCCTGACTTCATGTTATGAAGCAAAGAATACATTTTCTTTGTGAACCAAAGCAAAGAATACATTTTCTTTTTTTTCTGGTGGTAGAATTGGTTTTGGAATTAGGCAGGATCCTATATCACTTCTGGAAAATGTATTTAACTTAGAGAAATTAAGTCTCAGTATATTCACATGGAAAACGGAGATCATATTTCTTTCCATGAAGATTGCAAAGACTAAAAATCATATATTTAAAATCACCGAGCTTTATATCTGGTGTCTTCAAGAAGAATTTCAAAACCCTTGCATGCCAGGTGGTATTCTTATGAAAAGGTTTGCTTTGATGATTAAATTAGACAAGGTATGCAAAGCTCCTGATGTAGAAACTCAGGATATTTTAATAATAGCTGTTTCTCTACTTTAAGTATAATATATATTGTTAATTTAGGTATACATTTTCCTGTCAGTCAATAAATACGGTAGAAATAGGAAAGTTGTCAAAACGATAGGAGAAGGAGTAGGATTAAAGTTTACTTAGAGGGAAGGAGAAAGGGAGTAATCAAATAAATGCATCAATAGTAAATACAATGCTACTATACAAGTAAAGAAGGGATCTGTTGATGACAAACAGGACAAAAATAGCCAACGATTTCACTAGAAGAATCAGGCAATATATTCGAAAGAGGCAGTATATTTCAGTGGATAAGAGCTTGAGCTTTAATGCCTGAGATTCGATTTTGGCTTGGGCAAGTTTGTTTATTTTCTTGTTTGTTCATTTGTTTGTTAACACTCTGTAGTGCAATTCCCTCCATTGTAAGAGAGATAATAACATCTTCCTGAAAGGTGATTTATATCTGCATAATTAATAAAACAATTCCAGGCTTTCCATAATCATTTAATGAAATCCAGCTTTCAATAGATGGTCTTACAGTCAAGCACATAAATAAAAAACATTTACGGATCAAAGGTAAATTTACCTTAATGTAATTAAACCACTTAAACTACCTTAATCATTGAAGGACATCTAACTCCATAATTCTAGAAAGTAATTTTAAAGCATTGCATATGTTTATTTCTTACAGAAATGTAAGAAATGATTCTTGCATCTTGCTTGACTTATATTTTAATTTTCTATGTTTTGTAACTGACACTTAATGAATTACTTTGGTGGCTCTCAAAAGTGGTCACGCATTTGTATCATATGTGGAAGTTCAGATGTCATCCAAACTGAATCAGAACTACTTAGTAGAGGGCCTAGGACTGTATTTTAACAAGCAACCCAGTCAGTAATTTCCAAATAATTATCCACATAAGAAAGCTTGTGCTTTCCTTGCCTTTGGAGAGCTTGTCTTTTGCATAAAGACATCAGACTCAAAATAGAGTTTAAACAAATGAACTTGACCTCAAATATCAGTTTCCTTAATACTAAATTCTAACCATTTGGGCCATATAGCTGAAGAAAATAAGTAATTGCTTTAAAATATGATGATATTTATTATGTAAAATTATTTTATCATCAAAACTTGCTAAGATAATACATAAAACTTAACATTTATCTCTGATTTAGCTGATTAAAAACACTTAAAATGAATTTTTAGGTATGTTCAAATCCAGCTCTTTAATCTCTGATAATCTTTATCTGTTCCAGAAGCATAGCAAATTGCTTCAAAATCTTATCCTAACTTTTAATAATCTCTGAAATACAATTTGAATATTCTCCACATGTTCCTTTTGATAAATTAGCATATAAATGTTAACATAAGATTATACACATCATGCAGAATATAATATTATTTCTGAATAATTGTACTTGAATAAATAGGAGAAAACTATAGCTTTTTAAAAATTAAATAATTTATAATACTGGCCTAAATTACCTAATGATTTTATTTCTCTGTAGTGAAATGTAACTACCTCACAATTAATAAAACAGTAATGATAAGTTTTACCTGAAAATAGGGTCATGAATTCTCAAGGTGAAATTAAGACTGTTAAGCCAACGATGATGGAAAGTAGCCACATTTTTGGCCCTCATTCGATATTTAATTTAAAAAGTAAAATAAGTAAACAAAATTTTATAGGCATTAATACTTTATAAATAAGTAAATAATATTATTTTGGTCCTAAAATTTGCCCAAATAATTATGTTATAATTTTTGCATAAAAGTAAAAACCTTCTTAAAAATATTTTTTATAATTTAAATTTCTTTAAAAATTATTATCAACACACAACATACATATATAATTTGTAAGACCATGTAAATGGGATATATTTTCAAATAATGTGTATTTCTTGAACTCAGAGTTTATGTTGGCTCTTCAAAATTTAGAGCTGTTAGGTCAAAGTGATTCAGACAAGGAAAAAAAATTAAATGACTGAACCGAGTTATACACTGCTTAAATTCAACAGATAATTATTAAAAAATAAACTTTTCTGAAGAGATCAGAGATTAAAATATTAACAATCAAATTTTAATTTCTTATAGAAAGAAATAAATATGAGACAAAAAATCTTGTAACATAAAATTACTTATAAAAGTAAAAGTAACTTATAACTACTTATAAATTGTGTCAAATTACTTATAAAAGTACAGATAACTAAATTACCTCTATGGAATAACACATTATTTCAAAATTAGCATGGACTTGAAGTTTAATAATATAAATTTTACTTAATAGTTACATTGAACACCTAATTAAAAAACTTAACAAGAAAATTAAAACACCAGTATTTCCTGTTTAAAATGTCAACTACTACAAATGAAATTTTATGGATAAGGTTCAAATCTCAAAAGACTGGAAAGTTTTACAGAAATAGCTAGTATACTTACATAGTCTCCACAAAACATTTCAATGATGGTGGTTAACTTCAGAGTAGATCAAAAAATTTTTAGTAAGTGATTAATTGTACAGACTTGTTTCACTATGTAGCTTGAAAGAAGTGAAATTCACTGGTCAATCAAGTTTAAATCTGTCTACCCTTTACCTCAGTTTCTCAGGCAAGAAAATGTAGGACCAATTCTGGATACAGCCTGTCTAAAGATACAGAATCTATACTGAGCTATCAGTCATAAGTGAGTAGGCAGAATTATTGCACAAAATAAATAGAACCAATAGCCTAACCCCTGGTCCTGTGTTGATTTAAGAAACATAAATTAGCCAATCAATGAAAGAAATGTAATCTTTTGAAAAAAGCTGATGACTTATGGGAGAGTCAGTTCATTTAACCACCCAGTTAATGATTTATTTTCTGCTTTATCGTTTTTAATATCCAGACTCTTTCTGGTATCCAAGCCTCAAGCTTCATTTTTCAAATTGTTAGGTTCTGCGTGTATTCATACCATTCTTTCACTATTGTATATCTGGTATTATGTTAAAAAATAATTTATTTAGAACTGAATTAATCGGCCAAAACATTTCGATGATGGTGGTTAACTTCAGAGCAATAAAAGTCCTTGGAGAAATTATATATTCATCACAATTTTCATACTTTCTATACATCTTATTTTAATATTTAACTTTATTATCTTTTAAGGAAACAAATTTCTAAAATACCTTCAAAGTCCAGTATATTCTTAGGAAATATCTATTCCTATAAGTTTTATACATTATTCCAAAAATCACAATAAATGTGTATTATATCATTTTTCTGCTACTTACCATTTAGTAAACAATACAATGTTCATTTATTTAGTCTACAAAAATTTTAACTATTTTTAAGACAAATTAAGGGTAAATAATTCTTGGTTGAAAAAACAGAAAGTACTATAGTAAATATTTACTGATCAGCATTCATAACTCTAGGACTTCTTTCCCCCAAATAAATCTGATGTTAAAATATGAATAAAAATTATTAAGCAGGATGTCTTCATATATGTACTATGAGCAGAAAAATATCTGATTTCTGCTGCATTTAGTTCATAATAGAATCTAATTAACTTAATAATATACTTGGTACTATAAAAGATATAAAGAAATATGATGTATACTTTTAAAGAAGTTCTAATCTAGTAAGTCAACTATGTATGTATGCACGTGTATGTGTGTTTCTGTAAGTGTCTGAATTTGAGCCTTGTGTTTTCTGTGTGTATTTAAACAGCATATAGTAATTACTAAATAATAGTTACACTTATATGTATAGAGTTCAGAATTAAAAACAAAGGAAAATGAGGTTTTCAACTAAAATTATTTTCTTTTTTATAATTTTTTCAAAGATTGTGTGATTTATGGTTTTAATTATAGACTAAATGTGTCAATGTGAAATGAAAATTGTCAAAATATTTGAGGCAAACCTATTTTCCTTAATATTATCAGATAATTGAGAGAAAAGAGATTTGATAATATTCTTAATTTCCTTCCACATAGTGATTATTTAGTATTTATTTTTATTCATCATTATTTTATTGTTCAGATTAAAAAATATGTACTGAATTGAAACTATAATGTCTGGGATTTGCTTTGTAATAAATAGTTCGTTCAAAAAAAGTTGTGGGAGATATTAATTCAGTATGACAGATTCTTGAACTGTTGGGAAGATGACAGCTCCTTAGTTCATTTCTATTTTTGTATGTATTTGAAAATAGTCATACTAATTTTTTAAGTTTAAGTTTAACTTATTTACTCACATTTAAATATGGTTAGAGTATACAATATGGGAAGTCATAAATACTAATAATAATTGAGCATTTACTCTATTTTAGGCACTCTTTCAATTGAATTTGCCTGTATAAGTGAATTTAATTCTTACAAAAACTCTATGGGCTAAGTACTACTGTTATCCATATTTTATTGAGGTGAATTCTGGGGTGTTGTGTACTCAGAAAAGTTGCCTAAGATCACATCCTAAGAAGTAGCAGAGTAAAAATGTGAACTTAAGCCACCCAGTGTCAGAACCTATAACCTCAATCTCTGTGCTCTATAGGCACTCTGTTAAGAGATAAAACAAGACAACTGTTAAAGAGAAAATTTCTTGATTCCAATGGATTTATACTTTGGTAGGTAGATATAATTAATAGAAGATGAGAAATGGTAAGTGTCATAAGCAATTTACATAAGTCATTATGAACAATTCCATACAGGGCAAGTTACTCTAGGCCGCAGGTAAGTCAGAAAGCCTTCACAGATGAATTAATGTTTGAAATGTGGCTTAGAAGTTGAAGGAAAGAGCCTTCCAGGTAGAGAAACCAAGAACCTAGCACTCTTAGAGATAAGAGTGTGGAGGTTGGAGGTCATGAAGTGTGTACTATGATGATACTAATTCTAAGTTTGACTTTGATTAGTTATGTATGACCTGTAACAAAATGTATGTTGTTTCTTCTTCATTTATTTGAGTTAAAATTCAACCTGATAGGTACAAAGGAGAAATGTTAGCTTATTCATTGTCTTGGAATTAATATTGTACCCTGGTTATGTATCAGCACATACTGAATCAGAGAGGAGATATGCCAAATTAGTCTAAAAAGAGAGAGACTGACTTCTAGACAAGTAAGACATGATTATAAACTATAAAGTTACTAATTTGTTTAAAAAAATAATGTGAATAAATCCAAAGGCAGGTGAATCAGTTAGTAAAGCATAGAAAAATGGAGCAGGTATTACTAGTACCCAGCTAATAATAGCACAAGTTCGATGGTATGTTGGCCTGAATACCAGGTATGTTGGGTCTTTTACTAAGTATATGCTCGTAATAGATTATATTATTTTTCACAATTATTCGTTCTCTTCATTTCTGTTATATGGTATTTATTTTTATGCACCTTTCATTTTAGGTAGGTCATGTGACTTGCTTCAACCAAAGGAATGTGAGCAGGTAGTGGTATGGAACATCTAACAAAAACTTTTAGACAGATTGTAATTTTCTGCCACTCTTTTCTGATGCTTCTGCTCTTTGGCAAAAATAACACCCCAACCACCTTACTTCAAGCTGAGACAACAGCACATTCTTCCTCAGAGAGCTTTTTTGACAACTTTCTCTATTATATAGGCTCCATTCTCCACACAGAAACCAGAGTTGATCAGATATGTCACTCATTTCTTTAAATTCCTTTAGTGACTTCTGAGAACAATTCAAATAGAACCCGAGCTTCTTCTCAAGTCATAAAGGGCTTTACACGATCTGGTCCTGACTATCTTTCTGCTGTCTTCTCCAGCCTCTCTTCCCATTGCTCATTCTACTCCAGACTAAATGTCATCTGCTGGTTGTCTTACAGACACTAAGCTTGCTTCTTGACATTTAAACTTGCTCTTTATTAATGTATGCCCCTGTCTCCATGTTTTAGCCAAGGGTGGTTCTTTCTTCTTATCTATATCTCTGCTTAAATAATGATTCTTTAACATGACCACTCTGCAAACAGACCTTTCTACTTGCATCATTGTCTCTACCCGTATTCTGTTTTCTTTTATTCATCACTTCAGTAATGAAAATTATATTTTTCCTTAAATTTTTTAAGTCTGTTTCTACCACTAGGATAAGCTTTATGAAGGTAGAAACTTTCTTGGTCTTACCATAATCACAGTATATAAAATAGTGTCAAAAATTTAAAAGCATCCAACAAATATTTTTTCAATGAACGAATTTGATTTTCTAGGAATTTGGAGCTGAGGCAAGACAATAATGTTGGTGGGACCATGAGACTTTCCTTGGTGACCATCCTCTGTGGCAATTCTCTTAACCTCTAATATATGTACAGATTATATATTAGCTTAAGGGCCAGCGTTTTATGTCACTCAGGTCCATGTACTTTTGCTTTGCCCAGAACTTAAAAATTTTTTTATTATTAATCATCCTAGCTAACAATCTCTGAACCTCTCTCAGTATACTTCAAGATTTTTCTAAAACAAAACAGCAAAAATGTTCTTTCCTGAGTTATATGGCTTATCACTTATAACAACAGATTTTTATTGCACATACTACAATTATTCTACTCAAAATGCTACTTTTAATTTTATAGACTGACAAAGAGAATCGATATTAAAATTTAAGGCAATTTTTCAAGTAAATTCACATATAATACACAATAGATATCCATGTCATGGATAAATAAACAAAATATGATTTTTAAAATTATCTTTTTCTCTGCACTGTGGACACATTTTGATATTCTTAAGTCCATCTAAGGTTTACTTTAATTGGTAATTTGTACTGAGCCTTTCCATTTTATAGAAATAGAATTCATGAATAAAAATAACCAATTTAATTATTTTTCAAATCAGATCTCTAAATCTTTGTAGAAGAAATTTAATTAAAAGTCAAAGAAAAATGTAACATACTATGAAATTTTCATCACTTTGAAAATTACATTCTAGCACATTAGTAATGTATATTAATGTGCTAGTAAATATTTTTCATGTATTTCTGGTAAATATTTTTCATGTATTTCACAGAGATTAGAAATCAGTGAATCATTTTCATTAAAGAAGAAATATTTGTGCTACCAAATTGGTCTCATCTGAATTTAATATTAAAAGCAAAGTATATTAAAGAGCAGTATCAAATGTTTCAAAATCATTTTGTTTATACATACTGTTGTTTCATTTTGAAATAAACTGCATGTCATGCATCTTATTCACCTTTGATATGTTTAACTTGGTAGTAGGAAGGAACATGTTTTCTTATAGAACAAATGGGGCCAAAGAGAGCCTTAAAATGATTAAATTTTTCTTGAAATCAGTAAATAAAGCTTATTTCATAATATAAAAAATATTCCGTTTCCTACACATATATATGCTAATCTTATCTATTGAAATAAGAAATATGGTTTTGGTAAAATAAGATATTTTGTTATGTGAGACTATGAAATAATTTTTAAAAATATTAGACTTGATATATTCAAGTATGTCTGTTCTTGTATTTTGGAAATCAGACATTTACAGTGGTAACGATTCCATTGTTCCAGTGTTAAAAGAGAATTTTTTAACTCTTAATTTTTAAGAGTTTAGAACAAAGCTGGCACAGCTTTAATTATTTAATTATTCCTCAAAACAATCTTATGAAATAGGCAATGTTATTATTCCATAATATAGATTAGGATTGAATAGATTAAAAATTAGATTTAGATCACTGAAAAGGCTCACACAACTCCACAGAGTATCTTTGTATAAGTTTCATTATTCCTCAAAACAATCTTATGAAATAGGCAATGTTATTATTCCATAATATAGATTAGGATTGAATAGATTAAAAATTAGATTCAGATCACTGAAAAGGCTCACACGACTCCACAGAGTATCTTTGTATAAGTTTCAATAAAGGTAAAGACACAGTATGGCAGAAGAAAGAGTTCAGGCAAAAAATATGGGCCTGCTTATCTACATCCTTCTCGCTTGGCAGGATGTAATTCATCTCTAGATTGAACTGTCATTTGTGCAATGTATCTTGTTTTGGAAGAGCTTGCTAAAAGTTTCTGGTGGGATCTTTTATGTTCCTCTGGTTATGTGGCCAAACCAGGCTGATTAACCAGTAATTGCAGTTATCAGGGTTATTTTGGGAGTTATTTGGGGGTTGTTTGGGAAATGCTGCCTTTTGATACCCACATTTGAGTTCATAACAGATTTTATTCTACAGCACCCCACGTGGGGATTCTATTCTCTTCCAGTTATTTCAGGCCCATTTTCTGGACCCTATTACAACTCCATTGCCTCCTACTCAGGAATTTGCAAAAGTCATTTTTGCTATTAGCTAGTTCCTCTGATGCCTCAAGGAACACCACTCAATTCTGCTCATTGAGAAGATTTATTTTTTGCTTCTCTAGTCTATTTAACATCAATACTTAAACAATGCAATTGCTTGATAGATTGAACATGGTTTGGGCTGGTCTCCCTACTTCGAGGATCATCTACAAATCATGCTGCTTGTTTGATACCCTTTGATGACATGTCATAGGGAGGGGACCATCCCATTACATTCTTATATATAACTGTGCAGGAAGGGGGTTATAGAGCCCAAAAGAATGGCAACCTTTGTTTATATATATGATGAGTACTCCTAGTGGTCTCCCCTGTTGTATCTTCTTGAATATAGGAGGAAATCCTCTCCATTTCCCTCAATGAAGGATGATGATATGACATAACCCAAGAGGATGGGTATCTCAAGTCTCAAAATAAATTTATGTCCTTCTGTAATAGAAACAATTTCAATGAAAGCCTCCAATAACAATAACAAGTCAAGAATTGTTTTCAAATGATGTACCTTGCAGTTAGGTCAGGTTAGTTTCTAGTCCGAAATGCCAGCAGTTATAGCTGGGTGGCAGTAATGGGCTTTTGCCAAATGCTCTGGTCAGTTTTTGAGGGACCCTTCACAAGTTATTTGCATAGGGGGGTCTTAGAAACTTGGTTTAGCAGGGTCTGAAAGGGTTGGATAGAGCAATAGTTGTTTGAAAGTCTAAAAAAACCTGCTTTTGCCCAAAGCCCTACTCAAATTTAAGTTTGTTTGTTTGTTTGTTTGTTTGTTTGTTTTGCTTTTTGGTAAATTTAAAAGTGGAGGCTAACAAATTTTTCAGAGGTGTGTATGTGATTTCTATGGAAACAAACAGCCTAATCAATTTTATACTGCTTTTATTTTGGAGTTGGCAGGAACAATAACTAATTTTTCACTGTCTGAGAGACACACTAGTGAACCCCGTCCAGGAAATGTCACATCATTTTACTGTCCTTGCTGAGCCCTCTACTGTAGTTGAGTTAATCACCCATCCTCTAGGATCATATGACTAATGGGTACTTATAATTAAGTTTTAGCTTAGCGTTTAAATTGAGATATAAACATTATATCATTAATATAATAGATAACTGTACTTTTTAATTAATTGTCTTGTTTACCTCTAATATTCGAAATGTATAAAGAATTCATACAACTCAATAGCAGAAAAACAATCTTATTAGAAATTGGCAGAGGAACTGAATAGATATTTTTACAAAGAAGGCTTATTATAAAAATGGCAGATAGGTACATAAGATGATGCTCAACATCACTAATCATCAGGAAATGCAGATCGAAACTGCAATGAGATGTCACCTCACATCTGTTAGAAAGGCCATATGAAAAAGACAAGGCATAGCAAGTAATGGAGTGGCTATGGAGAAAAGGAAATTCTTTTTCACTGTTGGTGGGATTATAAATTGGTGCAGCTATTATGGAAAATGGTATGGGGGTTCCTCAAAAAATTAAAAAAAAACTACCATATGATCTGGCAATTACATTTCTGGGTATATATCCAAAGAAAATTAAAGCAGTATATCAAAGAGATATCTACACTTCCATACTTATTGCAGCATTATTCACAATATCCAAGATATGGAAACAATCTAAGTGTCCTTGAATGGATGAATGAATAAAGAAAAAGTGGAATTTATATACAGTGGGATATTATTCAGCCATGGGAGGGAAGGAAATTCTCTCATTTGTGACATGGATGGACCTTGAGGACATTATGCTAAGTTGAATTAGTCAGAGAAAAACAAATTATGATATCACTTATATGTGGAATCTAAAAAACCCAAACTCACAGAAACAGAGAGTAGAATGGTGGTTACCAAGGACAGAGGGTGGGAGAAATGAGGAGACAGATATTATTCAAAGGATACAAACTTACAGTTATAACATGAATAAGTTCTGGAGGTCTAATGTACAGGGGAAAATATCTGTTTATCTCATTAGGTATGGTCATAGCAGGAGGATTTAAATATCTTTGTGAAAACACAGTAAAAGCATATTTTTCCGTACATCTCAAATGAACACAAATTCACTTTGAATTTCTTTGTGAGTAGAAATGGAAAGCATTAGCCAAATTGGTCACACAATTATAGTCTCCCTTAGCTTGTTACACAGTTTGAATAGTTAATATCATATTGTGCACTAGTTGTGGCATGGGTTTATTATTTTTTAAGATTTCTGTAACCTACAGTGAATCTCCAGATTTCATCAGCTTTTTACACAGGCCATTAAGCAAGGAATTTGAAGGTATTGATATACCAGCATCTAAAAGATCTTTAATTAAAATCAAAATTTCTTTGTGCACCTCAGGTATCCAACCCTAGTAAATCCTAATTGTTTTAAATTAGCCACTTGAGTGGGCTTAGATAATTTTAAAAGTTTCCATTTACTATGCTCCATAAAAGTAATAGATTTGTAGGACCTTTTCCCCAACAAATTGGGTAAGAGTCTTTCATTGGAACATTACATCTATTCCAATAATACATTCTGACAGGTTGAGACAATCATACAAAAGCTTTGTTAATAAGTTCTTACTTTTTAAGCCATACTTTTACCTGCATCCTCTAGAGTTGCTCATTATAACTCTTCAATTTAAGTATATTGCATGTTAACTTTTCATTATGAGGCTTTAGGATGGCATTCTGTTGGGTACCAGTGTCCAGCAATCTAAAGTTTCTTCACCACCCTTGAGCCATTTTACCCATATCCATGTAAACAAGCCTTGATTGTTGGGGTTTGAGTCAAGTGACCTTGGCCCACCTGCCATCCAGAGTCATAATCTTCTCCTCTGTTCCATATAATTTTAATTGGCATTAACTCAGGGGACTATAAATTCCTTTTTGTACGATAGTCAGATTTTTAAAAATTCATTAAGGCTAGGGAAAATTGAGTGAATCTGTCACACAGTTTGAAGAATTGGTGTGCAGTAGACCACTTAATCTTTACATAGTGATTCATTAAAATTTTAGTAGTCATATCAACTATCATTTCATTTTTAATATTTTAATCAACCTTCTGAATACTTAACATTCAGTCAAATTTTTCTGTTTCTTTTTATTTATTTTATTTTATTTACTTATTTTATTTTATTTTATTATTTTATTTTACCCCCTTTATTCTTATCTGCTTTCTTTTGAAGAATTCTTATCCTTTTCCCATCACTAATCCTATTTGCATTAACTGGTAAGGAGTCCCCGCATATTTTCCCTTACCCCATCTTGTCCCTATATCAATAGAATCATAGAAAGAGTCCAAGCAGCTGGAGCCTCTTAACTCATATTAACAACCATACCTTAACAGAAAGTACAGAATTGGGATACATGTTAGAGTTATTGCAACTAATTAAAGTTACTTTTTTCTCAACATTTCAGGGGTTTCCAAAGTGTCCCATTTAATATCTAAGGGTGGATTTGGGCTGATCTCCTTTTCAGGGCTTGTATTATTTATCTTTCCCTTTGTAGAGTTTACCAGATAAGGAGTTTGTCTCTCTAGTTGTATTTTGCAAAGGCTGCAGTAAGTGAGAGTCCTGCATAAGTACTAACATGCTTGCCTATTTGACAGTATCTGATGCAAGGGAAATAGATCTTTGATTTCCTATAAATAATAATTGATTTCACTAAAGATTTCGAAGTGAGTTCGTGATAATCTACAAAGTGGTTTAAATATGTAACTGAGTATTCCCACAAAGTAGTCCTTGGACCAGAATGGAAATTCCCATATGGGAAGTTGTTAGAAATGCAAAATTTCCAGTCCTTCCCCAGACCTACTGATTCACAAGTTCTGGGGAAGGAACCTCAGTGATTTTTGTTTTAACTAGCTCTCCAAATCATTCTGATGCAAAGTAAAGGTTGAGAACCACAACTGTAAAGGATTATTGGGCTTCCCACAAATAATTGTCCAGAACTTGTGATCTGTAATTCAAGAGAGTCTGCTCTTTGTTTCCAATTTCTACTAATCTTCAAATGTTAAATCTCTTTTCATAGTCTTCTCATTTTGAACTTGGTCATAGCAAGGTGATAAACAAAAATAACAAAAGGAAAACTTATTTTATTTTTTTTCCATGCATTTGATTGACCAATGTATGGAACATGTATCTGTTTTTCAATGAAAACATAAGATTTTCAAAGTGATTATCTTTGCTCTACTCTTAGAAGCTAATTTAAGGTTACTTCTGGTTTATAAAATAATATTTTATAAATTTAATATTTATATCAATGAAAGAGAATTGCTAGGGAATCTATGTGCTGATTGATTTATCATCTAACAATAAGGTTTTAGAAGCTAGGATTTCCACCCCATTTCTTTATGTGTTTCAGTTCTGGAATTTTTGTGTATGGCTACCAGTAAGTTTATACAAAAGATAGTTTCTGATATACAGTAGTCCTTTTTCTGCTGAATGCATCTTATCTCCATTTCTCTTTGTAAATTCCAACCTTTGCCCCAAGTTCTTATATTCACAGAACACATTCTGACCAATTTAAGACTAATTTGTTTCAGACGGTCAATATCTGAATCACATTTATGGAAATAGTTACTTCTGGGGATGCTCAGTGACCAAACGCATTTGGAGAGAATGTAAAGTTTTCTCCAAGTTCACAATATTTTCGTAATCTCTCTCTGGTGATACCATTTCTCTTGGGAAAATACTTCTTTTAATGACTCTTGGTAAATGTGTGGCTTTTCTAACTTACAGCCTTTTCTTACTGTTAAAATCAGAAGCCATCCCTCTCAGTCTCATAGTTTTTACACTTCGATTGTCCTTTTGGAAAAACATGTTTCTTAGAAGTTATATCTTTGGCTTTTAGTACAGTCTCCAAATCTAAAAAAGAAAATCATAGAGAAATTTAAGTTGAGAGTGACAAATGTTAGTAAAGTGCACACATTACTGAAAGTGGCCTCTGTGGAATTAGGGTTTTTGAGAATGTTTTCTATGAAAGGGCCACAGATACCAAAATTTTATACATTTAATAAAAAGTTTTAGGAAGATTGCAATTGTTGACAGAAACAATTGTCAGGAATGCAAATTGAGAGAGGACTGAACAAATAATTTGAGATCTAAATATAAGAAGAAAAAGAGATGTGTTTGTTTCTCCTCCTGAGCTCAGAGCAAAGTATGAGATGAACATACAGTTAAAGGAGGGAAAAGGGCATCCAAGAGGCTCCTACTGGATGTTCTTGACTTTTTTGTCAGGAAAAAAGAGGATATTTTACAAAGTTTTCTGATTGACATTTCTTGGTGTCAGACTCCCAGCTTCTGACGTAATGGCCAGAGCTGTTCCTCACGAGGACTCACGTCTACTTGGTGCTCACCTGGACAGGTGCCGTTAAGAATCCTTCTTTCTTCTGTTATCACTTTATCTTCTTGCTCAGACGGGGATATCAAACTACATTTATCAACTTGATTCTCTAGACATGGAAAAAAGACGCATGACGTAGGCCAACTCTTCAGAGGCCTGAGTTTGAAGCAGGGGAATAATGATGCCTAAATTCTAATAAATGCAGTAACTCTCTTTCACAAAGTAAAAAAGAAACCTGCAAGTATCCTCAGTCACGAACCAGGGTGATTGGGATAACTGGTCTTGGGAGATCATGCCATAGTTGAAATAGACTTAAAAAGCCCAAAGCTTTTATCCATGGAGGCTATAAAATTGAGGGAAGGAACAAATCTTTATTTCATAGGGAAAATGCTAGAGAGCTCCGTGGAGGCAGTGACCACGTCTGCCTCTTTCACCACTGTATTCTCAACCTCTGGCACAGACCTAGGAACAAAGAGATGCATGAGAAAGACTCGTGAGAGTTGACTTCAGCCATTGTGGTGGGGTAGGGAACACCAGAGTTGATTCCATCACAAGAACAGGAAATAAGCTAGCAACTGGGAGCTGTCTGGTCCTGGTTTTTTACTTTTTTGGTAAGTTTTTGATGATTGTTTCAGTTTACATACTGTTAATCTGTTTGTTTACATTTTGCAGATCTTCCTGATTCAGTCTTGGAAGCTTGTATCTTTCTAAGTACTGGTCCATTTCTTCTAAGTTATTCAATTTAGTGTTATATACTTTTTCTTAGCATTCTTGTCTGATCCATTGTATTCCTGTGGTGTCTGTCATAAATTTCCCTTCTTTCATCCCTGATTTTGTTTATTTGTGTCCTTTCTCTTTTTTCTTTAGTGAGTCTAGCCAGGGGTTTGTCAGTTTTATTAAACTTCTCAAAGAACCAGCTCTTTGTTGTTTTTGTTTTTTTTTCGATCTCATTTAATTCTGCTCTAACTTTGATTATTTCTTTCTTTCTGCTGATTTAGGCTTCGTTTGCTCTTTTCTAGTTTTTAAAGATGAAGTGTTAGGTTGTTTGTTTAGGCTCACTGTTGTTTTTTGAGATAGGCCTGTAATGATATGAACTTTCCTCTTATTACCACTCTTTCTGTGTCCCAAAAGTTTTGATATGTTGTACTATCATTATCATTCGTTTCTATGTATCTCTTGATCTCTCTTTTTGTTTCTTCTCCGACCCAGTCATTCTTTAGTAGCATGTTGTTTTATCTCCAAGTATTTGTGGTTCTTCTCACTTTCTTTTTACAGTTGATCTCCAGCTTCAAAGCATTATGATCAGAGAATATGGTTGGTTTGATTTCAACCCTCTTATAATTGTTGAAGCTATCTCTGTGTCCCAGTATGAGGACAATCCTTGAGAATGTTCCACGTGCACTAGAGAAGAATGTATAAGCAGCTGCTTGGGGTGAAATGCTCTGTAAATGTCAATTATGCCCAGTTGGTCTAATGTGTCATTTAAGGATGTTATTTCCTTATTGATTTTCTGTTTGGATGATCCGTCCATATCTGACGGTAGGGTATTTAGGTCTCCTACTACGATAGTGTTTTGGTCTGTTTCTTCCTTAAGGTCTCTTAGTAATTGCTTTACATATTTCAAGGCTCCCTGATTGGGAACATAGATATTAACAAGTGTTATGTCTTCTTGGTGTATGATTTCCTTATCATTATGAAATGTCCCTCAGTATCTTTCTTTACCTTTTTAATTTTAAACTCTATTTCATCTGATATTACTACTGCTCCTCCTGCTTTTCTCTGAATGCCATTTGCTCAAAATATTACTTTCCACCCTTTTGCTTTGAGTCTATATGTTTGTCTTTGGAGCTGAGATGTGTCTTCTGGAGGCAGCATATGGTTGGGTTTTGTTTTTTGATCCATTCTGCAGCTCTGTGCCTTTTTATTGATGAGTTCAGTTCATTTACATTTAGGGTGATTATTGAAATATGAGGTTTTCTTATAGCCATTTTATCTTTTGCTTTAAGGTAGCTCTGTGTTTTCATTGCTTTTTTTGTCCTTGTGTTTCTGTTTTTTATTTTATTTTATTTTGGTTGCGTTTTGTGGATTTTCTCTTTGGTCCTTTTATATTATATACTTCAGTTCTGAATCATTGGCATGTGGTTACCATTGAGAATATGTAAAGGATAGTTGTATATATACAGTCGTCCTTTTTCATCTGTGCATGCCTTTTCTCCATTACCTTTTGCGAATTTGGATCTTTGAATCCTCCCTTTTTCTTTTATTGTTGTCTCAATTTATCTCTATGTATGCAAATGTTCATTACTATCTTGCAGTAGCAAATCTCTTCTTATTGTTTAAGCTTATAATGCCCTGTTCTTAATAAGAGTTGCACTCCTCTGCTTCTATCTGCCTGATAGTCACCTTACTCATAGTTATGTATTTTTTTGTAATTTTGTTTTAGGTGAGCTGACCCTTTCAGTACTTCCTGTAATGCAGGACTCATAGTGGAGAATTCCCTCAGTTTTTGTATTTCTGGAAAGGTCTTTATTTCTCCTTCGTATCTAAAGGAGAGCTTTGCTAGATACATTATTCTTGGCTGATAGTTCCTTTCAATTAATAATTTGAATTCTTTTTTTCACTCCTTTCTGGCTCATAAGGTTTGTGCTGAGAAATTTAACAATAATCCAATGGGTTTTCCTTTATAAGTTACCATCTTCTTTTCCCTGGCTGCCCTGAAATTTCTTTCTTTGTGATTTGATAATTTTAATATAATATATAATATCTCAGAGGCGGCCTTTTTGGGTTGAGATGATTGGGTGTTCTGTTGACTTCTTGAATTCCAAGCTCCAGTTCATTCCTTTGATTTGAGAAATTCTTGTTGACTATTTGTGTGAAAATGCTTTCTAATCCCTGCTCCTTTTCCTCCCCTTTCAAGAATGCCCATTATCCTTATGTTTCCTTTCCTGATGGTATCAACTAGTTGTTGTATTTCTCTTTCATTATTTTTCATTCCTTGGTTTCTGTCTTTTTCCCTCTGATTTATTTCTAAATTTCTGTCTTCGAAATCACTGATCCTTTTCTCTATTTGGTCAACTCTATTTCTCAAGCTTGCTATTTCATTCTTCATCTCTTTTAGTGTGTTCTTCATCTCCAAAAGTTCTATTTTGTTCCCCTTTAAGGTTTTCAATCTTCTTGCTAAAAAGCTCATTCTGCTGATCTAGTTTTTTAAAAAAAATTCCTAAAATTGTTGATATGAATTATTTTGGAACTCACTGAGTTTTTTCAGAAGTATTCCTGAATTCTCTGTCATTAAGTTGCATATTTCTATGTCTTTAAGCTTATTTTCTGGAGATTTCTCTCTTTTTTTCATGAGCCTCCTTGTCACTTTAGTTGTTCATGGTGTTTAATGGACTATTTCTCCATTAATGGAAGTGTATTCTGCCCTTTTTCTTTTCCCCCAGAAAGATTTATTATATAAAGTTCTCTCATGTTTCTAAGAACGTGTTTTTCTTTTGGTTTCCAGTAGGTGGCATCTAAGCCTCTTGGATCCCTGCTTTATATAAAATCTTAGCAACGTCACACACACACACACACACACACACACACACACACACACACACACACACACACACACACACACATTAGTATTTGCTCAAATTCCCCTTGGGCACAGTGGTTTCAGTCTTGTAGGATATTAAGGGAGAGGACCTCTGGGTTGGGGGATCATGGTTGTGGCTCAAACTCGTGTGTTGCAACCGTAGCTGGTAATAATGGTTGTGGCTCAGCCTCGTGTGTTGCAACCGTAGCTGGTAATAATCAGCTGTTGCTTCTCTGAGTCCCTACTTTGTTTTGCTTTCTGCCCTGCCACTGTGTGGAGCTCCCAGCTCTGTCAGACAAGGCTGTTCAGGGAACTCACTGTACCTTCTTCCCTCTCCCTGCTCCTACAAGGAGTGCCGGCTGTGAAAGGCAGTTTCTTTGTTTCACCCAGTCTATAGCCCAACTCCCATGGTTCTGACCTGTGGCAGCTCTTATTCACAGATGCCTCACTCAGACATGCTTTCGTGCAGATTGGGTGTTTTGTTGAGTTTTTAGATGTTCAGCTCATTGTTGTTGCAATGGGAAAGATCTGGAGACATCTCTCACTCCACCATGCTTGTGACGTCGCATCATTTGTTCTTAAAGAGTCAATCTGTACTATATTTAACTATTAATTATCATAAGTAAAGACACTTATTTTCTCCTTTTTCCCCTTTTTTTCAGTACCTGAGAAACAGCATTCTTTCTATGTCTAGTAATTTGACCAGGTATTTCCCATAAGTAGAATATCAGCATTTGTCTTGTTTGTGACTGGTTAATTTCACCTAGCAAAGTATCTTCGGGATATTCATATTGTAGCAAATGACTAGATTAGTGTCTTATTTTGCACACTGAATCGTATCTCATTGTATGTATTTACCCTGTTTCGTTTGTTCAGTCATCTCTCTGTGGGCATTTGGGTTGTTTCTACCTCTGGGCTGCTGTGAATACAGGGATGTAAACATTTGTTCAAAATCCTATTTTCCATTTTCTTGTAAATGTTCCCACAAGTGGAATAGATATATGTCCGTTTGTTCTCACTCCTTCAACAGAGAACCCAGTGGGTGGCCTATTACCAATAGGAAAGTATTTCTTCCAGTTTTGGGGGCTAGAAATCTGAGGTCAGGCCCAGCATGGTCAGGTTGGGAAGAGGACCCCCTTCCCTGTTGCAGGTGGCCGACTTCTTGTCCCCTCACAGGGCAGAAAGAGGGCTGGTCTCCAGTCTCTCAGGAGGGCACTGATACACCCCAGGAAGAGTCTGCCCTCCTGACCCAGTGACCTTCCACGGGCTCACTGTTGTCATTTGGAGGATGTCAGCATCAGAAGTTTAAGGGAAACCCACAGTCTATAGCAGATGGTCATTCTATGTTTAATGTTCAAAGAACTGCCCTACTGGGTTCCATGGCAGCTACAGCATTTTACCTTCCCAACAGTGGTGCAGATTCCCATTTTTTTCAAAACCTTCAACACTTGTTATTTTCTGTTTAGTTTTGTTTTTGTTTGTTTGTTTGTTTTGACAGTAGCCATTGTAATGGGTATGATGTGCTGTCTTGAAGTTGAGATGTGCGTTTCCTAATGATGAGTGATACTGATCATCTCTTCATGTATTTGTACATCATCTCTAGAGAAATGTCTGCTCACATCCTTCACCTGCCATTTAATCAGTATATGTGGGGTTGTTGTTCGTTGGAGTGTCGAAGTTTATGATACTGTGATTTATAACAAGAAATATATATGCGATCTTCAGCCCCAGTTCTGACACTGGCTCCAAAGTCTTTGCATTCTCTGACAATGAGGAATCTCTTGTTGTGACACATGGTCTCTTGTCCTCAGTTGCTGCAGTCTCTTCAGGGCCTTAAAGGTGAAATGGAGATCTTATTCATAACCAGCCCGTTTTAGTCCCAGTTGTGTGTATGTGAGTGAGGTGACATTTGGTCATCCTCAGTGATGGGAATGCTAGCTGTCAGGGGAACCAACTATCGAATTAGAGGGTCGGAAGTTACAGTCTTACCCCCTGACCTCTTAGGAAAGGCTAACGATTCATCACCAATGGTCAATGATATAATCAGTCACTCCTATGTAATGAAACTTCCCTGAAAACCCAAAAGGAGAGTGTTTCAAGACCTCCCAATTAGTGAACCTGTGGTGACTGGGGAGAATGGTGTGCTAGGTGGTACGTGAAAGCTTCTGCCCTTCCCCCATAGGTCGCCCAATACATTTCTTCATCTGTCTGTTCTTGCCTTTATCCTATCTCAATAAATCCGTGTTGTAGTCGTAAAATGTTATCTGCTATATATGATTTTCAAATATTTTCTTCTGTTCCATGAATCCAATCGGCTTTTCACTCGATTGTTTCCTTTAACTCACAGTCGTCCATAATTTAGATGTAGTTTAATTTATCTGTGTTCATTTTCCTTTCCTGTGCTTCTGGTGTCATACCTGATAAATTATTGTTGAATTCAATCTAAGTTCTCCTATATTTTCTTTTAGGAGTTTTATAGCTTTTGGTGTTATGTTTTGGTGTTTGTTTTATTTTTCATTAATTTTTGCATGTGGTATAAATAAACAATTTTTCCAAATTTATTCTTTTTTTTCTTTACATTTTTTCAACAGCTTTGGTTGAAAGTTTGCCTTTCCTTCACTGAGTGGTCTTGATAACTCTGTGGAATAATATTTTACCATATATACCTCTGCTTATTTCTGACACCTCCGTTTTGCTGGTCTCTCTGTCTTTATTCTAGTACCAATTTGTTTTGATGACTTTAGCTTTGTAATAGATTTTGAAATAACAAAGTATGAGTCTTTGACCTTTATTTTTTTAAGTTCGTTTATTTAAACAGACACTTCAGATTCTGTATGAACCTTAAGATGGATTTCTGTATTTCTTCAAAAACGCTGTTATAAACTTCCTAATTATTACACTGAATTTGTTGATTGCTTTGGCTAGTATTGACACCTTGATAATATTGTCTTCCAATCCATAAACTTGGAATATCATTGTATTTATTTGTTTCTTTTCTAAATTTTTCCAGTATTGTTTTTTTGTTGACAGTCCACAAAACTTTCCCTCCTTGCCTAAGGTTACACCTAAGTATTTTATTTTATTTCATAATTTTATTTTATGGCATGGCAAAACGTTCAGAGGATTGTTCTTTGCTAATGTATAAAACAAATTGATTTTTGCAACTTGATTTCATATTTTTCAACTTTTATTTATTTATTTTTGCCTCTCTGTTCTGGTTAGGACCTCCAGTATTTTTTTTTAATGGAAATATTGGGGTTAGTCTTCATTATCTTGTTCCTGATGTTAGAGTAAAGCCTTTTAATCTTTCACTAGTGCGATGTTAGCTGTGAGCTTGTCATCTTTTATGGTCCTCTTTTATGTTGAGGGACTTGATTTTTCTTTCTAGTTCATTGGGTTTATTTTTTATCATAAGAGGTTAAATTTTCTCAAATGTTTTTGCTGCATTAGTTGAGGTGATCATGTGTTTTGTGTTGTTGTTGTTGTTGTTGTTTTTCATTCTTTTACTGTGTAGTATTAGATTGAATGATTTTTCTATGTTGAAACATTCTCGTATTCCAAGGATGTATCCCCCTTAGTCATAGTGGATAATCATTGCGCTGTATTGTTTAACTTTGTTTATGGTTTCATTGATAATTTGTTCATCGGTGTTCATGAGAGATATCGGTCTGTGGTATTCCTGTATTGTCTTTGTCTCACTTTGCTATTAGGGTAATTCTGGCCTCCTAGGAGGAGTTTGGAAGGGTTCCCTCTTCTTCAGGAAGAAGTGTTTTTTTTAGGAAGTGTTTGATGAAGATTGTTCTTACCTCTTTTTAAACATTTGGTAGAATTTTGCAGTAAAATTTTTTTGCTATTTCTTTGTTGAATGGTTTTTGATTAATTATTTAATCTCCTTAGAAGGTATAGGTGTGTTCAGATTTTTTATTTCTTCATGAGTCATCCTTAGTAGGTGATTACTCAGAAGCCATTTCCAGGACCGATGGCCGTACAACACTATTGTAATGCCACAGCTTCGCTGTCATATGTCCCTGGAAGTATTTCTTTCTAAGCTCCTGGTATTTGTTGTAAGCCTCTCTGATCCATGCTGGTTAGGCAGGCAGTCATGCTTGAGAACATGTTGTCTGAGTCTGTAGGTCCAGGTTCCAATCCTGTTTGTCACTTTCTATGTAAATGAGGGTTACATACATAAACCCTGTGATTCTACTGCCTTATTTGAAAGTATATTGGTAATTTCCCACAAGGCTTTGTAAAACACAATGCTGTTAGATGGCTTGGAAATTGCATGTTTTCTACTGAAGACTCAAATATTACTTTTGTTTAACAAGATATATCAACTTTGTATCATCTTTATTATGAGATATTCTTTTGCCTGCATTGTATTCTATGTTTTCATTTTGTAATGTCTTCCCTCCCCTTAATCAGTTTTCAAAGCACAGACTCTTTATTATGTATATTGTGGGCTGATGTACTGGGTGAGTAAACAACCCTGCATACATAGGGAATCACTCTATGGATCGGCTGTTATATAGCAGTCATAGAATTTTAACGGTGAGTTTTGTCTTTTTTCTAATATTTTTTGTTATAATTTATGTATTTTCCTAACCTGATATTTGGAAGTCAGTGAACCTTCCATAGTTTTCAGTTTTCATATTGTATACTCTTTCTAAAACAGAAGTTCTTTCTTCATTCTTAAGGTAGACTTGTTAGTGCTCAAGAGAGTTAACTTTCTGGCTTTTTCATGGGTTCCTGGAATACTTTTTTAATGGACTTTTATTTTGACATACAGACAATGGTCTTTTAGCATGTATTATGCAACACAACAATATAACAATAGCCATATGCTTACTGCCAAGTGCTATGTGTTTTGGAGTCATGGTTGAAAAATACCCTTTCCTTGAAAGCTAACATATTTGCATGACATGAACGTTTTTATCATAGGGTGTTTGAAACTGGGCTATCCTAAAGTTAATTTGAATTGCATGTAACCACTATATTGTTGGTAAGAATTCTGTTTATTATTTTAGAAATTTGAGAGTCATGTTTTGCAGTTTCCATAACTATGTTTAGTGTAACTTTACTTTTGTAGTAACATTAGATTTCAATATGAAACATTTGTTTAGAAACTAATAGGATAACTATGTTTTTTTTTAAAGTTTTTGTAAATATCTTCTCTTCATATGTGATCAAGAAATTAAAACCAAATAAACCTAGTCATACAGGAGGAGTATTCCAAACAATGATGTTTGGGAGATGTGAAAACCATGTAATCAAAGATTTTTTCTTCAGGGAAATCCAGGAACACATGCATGACTTTGCATGTCAGTGCAGAGATGATGAAAGAAATCAAAAAGGAATGCCTATAACTTATAAAATGCATCTCACTGATAGAAGAGGTTAATGTGGTAGAGGGCATGCAGGAAATAACCCTGATGAAAACAGGCTTCGACCAAGGTTTCAGTCACATCAGACTGATATGGAGGGAAAATTGATTAATCTAGCCAAGAAGTCTGTCAATAATATTTCTTCCCTTTCTTTACTTCAAAGAGGTTTTCCTAGTGTACAAGCCAACATTTGTACTATATAGGGATGATTCTAGGTATCCTTCAATACTGACAAATGACCTGAAAACATGCAGGAAAACTTACAAATGCACTGAAGGTGGCTAAGAGTTTAGTGTGCATTCAGGCCTAACTAGATATCAGGTAATTCATAGTAGAGAGAACCCTTATAAATGTAATAAGTGTGGCGAGGTTTTCCATTACAAATCACAGCTTGCAAGTCATCAGAGAGTTCATACTGGAGAGAAACCTTACAAATGTAGTGAGTGTGGCAAGTTCTTTAGTGTGTGATTTCCCCCAACTAGCCATCAGTTATTCATACTAGGGAGAAACCTTACATATATAATGAGTATGGAAAGTAAATAACAAATTATACCATGCAAGACATCAAAGGCTCCATACTGGAGAAAAACCTTACAAGTGTAATGAGTGTGGCAAAGCTTTTATTGTGCATTCACGCCTAACTAAACATCAGGTCATTCATAGCAGAGAGAACCCTTACAAATGTAATAAGTGTGGCAAGGTTTTCAGTAGCAAATCAAACCATACATGTCATCGAAGCATTCATACTAGCGAAAGACCTGACAAATGTAATGAGTGTGGCAAGGTCTTTAGCGGGCATCCACACATGACTAGACATCAGATTATCCATAGTGGAGTAAAACCTTACCAATGTGATGACCGTGGCAGGGTTTTCCGTAATAAATCACACCCTGTAATTCATCAGAGAATCCATACAAGAGAAAAACTGCACAAATGTAGAGTGCGGAAAAGCCTTTAGTTGGCAGTTAGGGCTATTTAAGCATCAGGTGATCCATACATGAGAGAAACCTTAAAATGTAATGAGTGTAGCATAGCCTTTAGTGTTCACACCTGACTACACATCAGGTAATTCGTACTGGAAAGAAACCATACAAATGTAGTGAGAGTGGCAAGGCCTTTAGTCACACTTTACACCATTCAAGACATCTGAAAATATACTGGAGAAGAAACCTTAAAAATATATTGAATATGGCAATGCCTTTAGTATGAGTTCAAGTCTGACTTCTCATTATATACTCCATACTGGTGAGAGGCCTTAGAAATGTACTGGATGTGGAAGAGATTTTAGATATTGTCTTAAACTTGGGATTCACAAAAGAGTTCATGCTTGTAAATACCATAAATATGGCAAAATTTGCAATTAGAGCTCATTCTTTATTAGTTATAAGAATATACATCCTAGAGAGAAACCACAGGAATTAATATGTAGCAAGGTGTTTACTCAACACTTGTGAAACATTGGAGTGATTCATTATAACTGCAATGAGTGTGGCCAAGCCATTAGAATTCAAGTATTATAGAAGAACTGAGACTTTCCAGTTAAGAGAATTTATATAAATGTATGTGATGGAACCTTTATCCAGGCATCACCATTGACTAGACATTAGAATGGATGTCTTTGAGAAAACACACAAAAGTAATGTGCATGTTGATGCTGTTACTCAAAGATCAAAACTGGGACATCAGAAGATTTATTTTGGAGAGTAACTTACAAATGTGAATATCATAAAGCTTTTTATCAAAAGTCTATCCCTTCAGAGAAATGATGGAATTAATAGAGGACAGAAACTATACTAATATACTGAACATGGAAATACTTCTAAGCAACAGTGTGTCCTCAGGATTCACCCAAGAATTTACACAAATGTAATGAATGTAGAAAAATTTTAACCAATTCTCATAACCAACCACACAGTCAAGAATCCATACTGAGAATAAGTATATCTCCAGTTCTTTGAGATTAACCTAAGACATTACATACTGCAGAAACATTACAAATCAAACTGTGTTAAAGCTCAGGTCATGTTATATATCACAGGAACAAGGATATGTAGAAACAGTCCATTATCTTTAGTGTTTATAATATTTAGTTGCATTTTCTTGAAAAGACTACATGACTTTGAGTTTTAACCTGAAGTCCAAAGCCTGTTGAACTTATGCCTTCCTTAACAGGCCTTTCATGCTGGTCTCTGGGTAGCAGTCAGTACAAAGAAAGGGCCTACTTCATTGGGCATGGATCATTCTTATCCATGTGCTTTGGCAAAACAAGGAAACTGAATATCAAATTCATTGTTTGAACTATCATCAGAGAAGGCTGCGAATAATGTAAAACTGTTCTAAGTCTTCATATTTACTAGGCAATGTCTGGGCAGGCCATGGTCGGTCATAGGGAATAATGCTCTACCAGCTAACCATGAAACACAGCAAGTCCAGACATGAAGGGCCCGGTCTTTTCATGGGATGTGTGATAGATGACTAGGGGGCGATTCCTCGGTAGAAGTGGTGCAGAAGAAGTGATAATTTTGTTCTTTGAATAGTGATAACTGTTGCATATCAAAGATTAATGGAAAGTTAGTCTTATTCTTGGAAATTGTAGAGAGAGCAGTTACCTGAGAGGCAAGTTTAATCAAAAGAACCAGAATAGTGTGTGCCTCTGTATGGTTCACACTGAAGTGTTGCCATTACCTTTTGCCAGTTAAATTGGGAATATATCTTGGGCCGATGTTTAAATGAATAAAACTGAAATGAAAAAAGTCAGGAACACTTTTCAGATTTTACTCTAAATCAGAATACTTGTAGAGAATAAGAAAAAGTTAAAAAACTTAGGAAATGTTCTTGTTAATAAGCTTTAAAGTATCAAGGGGAT
Source organism: Pteropus medius (assembly GCF_902729225.1). NCBI lineage: Eukaryota > Metazoa > Chordata > Mammalia > Chiroptera > Pteropodidae > Pteropus > Pteropus medius. The sequence goes on from NW_024346667.1 coordinate 17,847,074, forward strand.
GGATGTTTGGACAGATATATCTTAATATATTGATGGTACTTGAGGTTTATTGAAAAGGAAATATGTGATTCCACTCTCAAATCACCTGATGTTATGTTTTTACTCATAGCATGTGTGTGAACCATGGAGTTGGTTGATTCCTCAGGACATGAGAGCTCTTGTATGTTAGGTGGGCTTCACGTCAACCTACTTTTCCCTTGAAGATTGAGGGCAGCTTTGTGGTAAAACTTTTTCTCAATGATACTGAATGAAAACTTACATACTGTGCTCACAGAGTGGCCAGGGATGTGTCCACGGGCACTTTCTGCTTCTTGAGCATCTTGCAAGCCATCACGATCAGCCCATGAATTCTGGGTGGGCAGAGCTAGTGAGAGCTCCTGAGTGCATTGGGTTCTCTATTTTCCTATGCCGAATCCTACACATGCTGATAAATATTATTTTTATGATATATGTGACTGGTAATCGAAGTAACAAAAATGTTACTAAGAAAAAGGATTTGGTTTTAAGATGCCCTCGCCCCACCACAGACCTACTCACTGAAAATCATTCAGGTTAGGATCTAAGAATCTGCATTTTGGAAAAGCATCCCCGGTGATTCTGATGACCCATCAGGTTTATGAAACGGCTTTGGGATTTCCAGTGAATAGCTGGCTTGCAGGCATGACTACACTAATGGGTCCTTTCCTATCTGGGAATAGGCTTACAGAGTTTGTGAGATGCAAGACATGGCTGGCCCCTAAGTGCTGCTTGGGCTCGGCCTAATTTGTATTCACACACTCTTCTGTACTCCAGTGTGGGGCCAGGAACGCATTGCCTGTGTTTCTGCCTTTAGACAGATGCTGACCTAATGTATAGGTCCCGTCAATTTAGTCTGGACCTTGCTCTATTTCTCATGGCTTATTTTAAAGGCACAAAAAAAGAAGAGATTAATCTAGTAAATTTGCCATTTTATTTTTCCAAAAAAATCTGCTCCATAAAGAAGGAGTAGTTTCCAAACCTGGCAAGCCTCTAACAATTGGCGTGTATGTTTTTGGTGCTGAACTACCTCTCCTGACTGCTTTGGCTCACCTCATCGCATGCTGCTAAAGATTTTAAAGCTACAAGATATTTGTTGTATGACTTTCAGGGAATTGGCATACTTATACACATTGGAATCTCACTATTTAAAAAACATTTTGCCCCTCAAGCTCTATATAGTAAGTCTCAATCTTCCGTTCATGGTTTCTTTTAAAAACTTAAACATCTTTATTTATTTTTCTGTTTTTTATACTTCCCTGTTCTTTTTAAAATTTTATTGTTATTAAGAACACTTTTCTGTTACTGAAGAATTAATTATTACATTAATATAGGACTCGAAAGTAGTATTTCCATAGTACCTTCTGACTTAGGTTTATTTAGTATTCTTAATTTGGGACCTTGCTATACATTTAGTGTGCACATATATTTAAATATTTAAATATATAAACACAGAGCCTCATAATTTGAAAATATAAAAATAAAAGCTAGCCTGGTAAAAATCAGGCTTGGTGTGTGTATCATAAGTGAATTCTGAGATGACATTCACATACTGATTTATATGAGTTAATAAGCAAAAAGGTTAGCTTACCCACAGCATCACAGGATCATATATTTGGAGTTTGTTATAAAAAATTAAGACTATGTAAAGTTACAACGAAATTTCAGGGGTTCTCATAGAATTCTATACCTGGCAATTAGATTATGAAGGTGGAGCCTTCATTAGCAGAATTATTGCCTTTCTAAAAGAGGCCCTACATATAGTTATTATAATATTATCGACTTTATTCCCTATGCTTTATATCCCCATGGCTATTTTGTAACTACCAATTTGTATTTCTTAATCCTTCCTTCCTTTCCACCCAGCCCCTCACCTCCCTTCCCATCTGGTATTAGGTGGGAACTAGACTTATCGGGGGCACCACTTGTAAATTACATAATTTCTAGCTACTGTGCTATATGCCTGAAACTAATATAAAATAATATGGAATATCAACTGTAATCATAAAATAAAAATTAATTAAAAATAAAAGGTCCCGAAGAGCTTGCTTAGTCATTCCACCATGTAAGGATATAACAGAAGGCTGCAGCCTGAGATGGGGCCCTCGCTCAACCGTGCTAGTGCCCTGATCTTAGACTTCCAGGCTCCAGAACTGTGAGAAATAAATTTCTGTTGTTTATCATCTACCCAGTAGGTGGTATTTTGTTATAGCTGTCCAAATGGAGTGAGACATTTGTTATAGGACTCAATATCTGTTTAATTTATTATATCATGCCCTTGTGCCACTAGCAGTCTTAAGTACCTATTACTCATGGATTAAAATTAAAATTATTTAGTTTGGTATTCTCAATAACTTTTACAGTCTGGCTGCAATCACTCTTTCAAGCCTCATTTTCTCCCAATATACTCTAAGAATCCTCTGCTTCACATAGTTTCCTCATTCCCAAGGAAAATACCTTTGCCCAGGATTTTCCAAGGGCAATCAAACATTATATCTACATCTATCCATATCTATCTGTATGTCTATATAGATATACATATTTGAGTCCTATTTATTTTTATTTTTTAAGCATTTTATTTCTTAATTTTTTAAAATTTTATTTTATTATTAGTTTCAAGTATACAGTACATTGACTAGACATTTATATAGTTTATGAAACTCTCCCCTGATCACTCTATCATCCCTCTGGCTATTCCCACAGCCATCACATTACTGCTGTTTGCATTCTTTACACTGTGCTCTCCATCCCTGTGACCATCTCTCAACTACCAATTTGTACTTCTTTAACCCTTCGCCTCTTTACCCCAACTCCCGACTCCCCTCCCCTCTGGCGATCACCAGAATGTCTTCTATATTTGTGAGTCTGTTCTTTTTGTTCCTTAGATCCTGCATATAAGTGAAATCATATGGTATTTACATTTTTCTGTCTGACTTATTTTTCTCAGCATAATAACCTCTAGGTCCCTCCATGTCATTGCAAATGGAAGGATTTCATTTTTTATGGCTGAGTAATATTACATTGTGTATATGAACCATAACTTCTTTATTCAATCATCTTTTGATGAGCATTTAGGTTGCTTCCACATCTTGGCTATTATGCATTAGCGCTGCCGTGAACATAAAGGCGCTGTGAATATAGATCTTTATGAATTGGTGTTTTGGGTTTCTTTGGATAAATACCAAGAAGTGCAATGCTAGGTCAAAAGGTAGATCCATTTTTAATTTTTTGAGGAATTCCTCCAGACTGTTTTCTGTAGCAGCTATACCAGTTTGCAATCCCAACATTGTACAAGGGTTCCCTTTTCTCTGCATCCTTACCGACACTTGTTCTTTGATTTATTGATCATAGCCATTCTGACCGGTATGAGGTGATATTTCATTGTGGTTTTAATTTTAATTTTTTTGATGATTCGTGACCTTGATCATCTTTTCATATGTCTATTGGCCATCTGTATGTCCTCTTTGGAGAAATATCTATTCAGGTCTTCTGCCCATTTTTTAATTGGATTGTTTGAGGGGTTTTTTTGGTTGTTGTTGAGTTATATGAGTTCTTTATATATTTTGGATATTAACCCCTTATCAGATGTATCATAGGTGGATATCTTCTACCTTGAGTACTATTTATAATCCAACATTCAATTTACATTAGACCTGAACCAAAAAGCCTTTTTTAACCTCCAAGACCACAATGTTCTTTCCCAGAATTTCTGTAACATTGAAGGTCCATTTCATTCTTTTGGTTCTTAACATGCACTTGTCTGCCTTGTCAGACACCTTTATTTTTATGCTTATATTTTGTTATCTCAACTATGTTGAAAGTCCCTACATGTACAATTTTAGGAGTTTGCCTTTTTGTATTTTTCATAGTACATAACCAGTGCCTCTCACACCATACTCGAGTATTTGTTTAATCATTAATATGCTGAACAAAGTAGATATAGTACTTACAATTGGATTTATGACTGCTTATTGATAAAAGCACTTTTTAATATGTGAAGAAAAACATGTTAGTATTTCTTCTAGTCAGTTATTTTTCATTTTTATACTATCTCTGGATAATTTCAGTTAATTTTAATAATCTCTAATTTTCACAGTTCAAACACAATGTTTAAAAGTGTTAAATGGGAATTCTAGCTAGAAATAGCTCTCGTTGAATGGTCCTATTTTTGGACTGAACTTTGGAAGGAAGAAAGTCAAGTTTGTCCTAGAGCTTCAAGTTTCTGGAATTGTGAAAAAGTTATAGTACAATTAAGTTTGCCCAGGAGCCAAAACTTCAAGGGAACATATGTTTGGCAAGTTAGTGAGGTGTCAGATGATGGGTTTAAGTAATCACAGGATAAATCTGTTTTTAAGGTTTTCAGGATTTGGAAGTTTCCAGATGAATATGCGTGGGATCGGAATGAGCAGAGACAGTAATTGTGACCATTTATTCTGCATTTCTTTACACTTACCATGATTGCAGGCTCTTTTCCCATAGCAAATAGACGCTTGCTCTATAATATTCCATACCCAATTGAAAGTGAAAAGCTATACATTTCCAGGATTATTCAGTAACTTTCTGTTTAATAGCCAAACACCCTAGCACGTTCTGCCTTTAGAGTCAATTGCAATCATGAAGCCAAAGAACTCTCACTAATCCCCTGACAATTACTGAGGTGATATTTTCTGACTGTTTATAACACACCTAAACATCTTGAGAGAACCAGACAGAAGTATGGAGATGTGGCTTTTTCATTCAGAATCTTCAGAAATAATTTCACATTTATTTAATCTGCTTCACTCAAAATCCCCCCTCCCCCCAAAAAAAACAAGAGAGAGAGACAGAGAAAAACCCACCTGGTTTTAATTAAAAACAGAATACAAAATACAATTTGGAAACAAAAATTGATAATTTGGAAACAAAAAAAGTAAGGGAAAAGAAAGAAGAAGGAAAGAAAACGTTTTCATATTCCCATCTCTGTAATGAACCTCTATTAAAAATGTTGTTGTATTTCTAGTTATTTCTTAGAATATATATTTTTTACAAAATTTGAACCACACAATACTATTTATAATTTTCTTTTTAATTTAATATTGCAACATAAATATTATATCATTTTATATATTACATGTCTTCTATAATGCTGTTTAAATATTTTTTATAATACTCCATTATCTTGCTATTTTTAGCTTTTAACTAATCTTTTAATAATGAATGTTTATGCCTTCATTCATAAATATTATAAATACTTCTGAATAACTGTGACTATTTTTTGCTACATTCATGTTAATTTTGTATTGTATTCATATTGCATCTGACAGATAATTCCTTTGTTCCCCTTTATTTTTTTTTCTGTGCATAGTTATTTTTTTTTAATTTAGGAGAATTTTTCAAGCTTGTTTTCTAATTCCCTTTAGTATCCAATCTAATGTATCCTGCCTCTTGTACACTTTATTGAAGAATATATTTTCAATATCTAGAATTTTTCTTATTTGAGCTTCTTTCCCTCCCTCTCAGAAAGGCCTGGCCTAATTTCAGGATGTAAATATTTGTTATTGTCTGTGTTTGCATGTGAAATATATGTACTTTCACACATAGGAGGGGGTAGGAGGAAGAAAAGGAAAGAGAGAAATGAGGAGAGGTTGGTAAAAGAAGGTCTAATAAAATTGATGAGACATATTTTTATACTGAAATCGTCAGGAATGGTAGCATCTGAAATAAAGTGCATGAAGAGAGCATGAAATGACTTGGCTAGCACTTGTAAAAAACAATGGAGCAATTATAACTATTGGGGGAGGGCAGATGTGATGCCGAGAAGGCACTGGATGGCTAGTAATAGTTTATGCCCTTCCAACCAAAAAGTTTATTTTCTACTTATATTAAACCCATTTGAGAAAAACTTATGTTTGCTCTCTCACTGTGATATAAAAAACATGTATTTTGATATTTGTCCTGGCTCCTGGCCAGAGTTCCTAAAACTCTTGTAATATCTTAAGTGATATGAGCAAAATAAGCTTTTTTAAAATTATAACCTTTGGTTATAATATTTGAGTTTTCCTTTGGTCCTCAATTCCTGAAATAGTTTTGGGGCTATAAAGGTGGAAAGAGCATCTTTTCTTATTCATAGCAAGCCTCTTTTAAACCACACCTGAGTTTATGTTAATAAAGTGACTTTTCAGAAAGCCCCTCAGGATGGGGCGGGGGTGGGGGGGGTGGGCGTGGGGGGCTGGTTGCCAGGAAAATCAACCCTGTGATTGGACGTCAGAACTTTTGGTCCTAGTCACTGCCTCTGGGCTAGAGGTTGAATTAATCACTAATAGACAGAAAAATGGGCAAAGGACATGAATAGGTAGTCAAGAGAAGATATAGAAATGGCCAGTGGGTGCCTGAAAAGTGCTTAATGTTACTAATCATTAGGGAAATGCAATTCAAAACCACATTGAGATATATCACATCTTAGAATGGATATCATCAAAAAAGAAAAGAAATAAGTGTTGGTGAAGGTGTGGAGAAGAGAGAGCACTATATACTGTTTTTGGGAATGTAAATTGGTGTGGCCACTGTGGAAGATAGAATAGAGGTTCCTCAAAAAATAGTAGAACTACCATATGATCCAGCAATCTCATTTCTGGGTATATACTCAAAGAAACTGAAATCATTTCCTTGATGAGGTATCTGTACCCCTGTGTTCATTGCAGATGTGGATATAATCTAAGTGACTGTCGACAGATGAATGAACAAAAGAAAATGTAATATATGTATATATGTATTTCCATTATATATATATATATATATATATACATATTATTCCACTATATGTAATAGAATATTATTCAGCCTTAAAAAAGAAGGAAATCTTGTCCATTGAAACAACATGGGCGAACCAGGAGGGCACTATGCTAGGTGAAATAAGCCTGAAATAGGAAAGACAAATTCCACACGATATCACTTACATGTAGACTCCAAACAAACAAACAAAAACCCACCTCAAACTTAGAAATAGAGAGTAGAAAAGTAGTCACCAAGGACTAGGGGTTGGGGAAAATAGCGATAGGTTAGTAAAGGGTACAGATTTACAGTTATAAGATAATACTGTATTGTATAATTGAAATTTGCTAAGACAGTAGAACTTAAATGTTCTAGTTCCCACCCCCCCACAAATGGTAAATATGTGAGATAATGGATATGATAATGAACTTATGAGGGGAATCTTTTTACAATGTATACATATATCAAATCATCACATTACACACTTTAAATATTTTACAGCCTTCTCAATTATACCTCAAAGCAGCTGGGGGAAAAATGCCACTAATAGCCAACTATTTAATAGATCATGCTCATGTAAGGAAGCCTTCATAAAAACCCTAACTGAAGGGGTTCTGGAAGCTCCTGGGTTAGTGAACGCATCAAGCTCCTGGGAGGGTGACACACTCAGAGGGGCTATGAAAGCTCCCGGCTCCTTCCCCACACCTTGCTTTATGTGTCTCTTCTATTTGGCTGTTCCTGAGTTGCATCCCTTATAAAAAACTAGCAGCAGTAAGTAAAGCCGTTTCCTGAGTTCTGTGAGCCATCGTAGCAAGTTATTGAATCTGAATAGTGGTTTAAGCAGCTGCAATTTACAGCTGGATGGTCAACTGTGGAACACCTGAACTTGAGGTTGTCATCAGAAATTGGAGCAGTCTTTTGGAACTGGCCTTTAACCTTTAGGGTATGAAGCTAACTTCAGGTGTCAGAATTGAACGGAATTGTAGGACACCCAGTTGGTATCAGAGAATTAGTCAGTATTGGGTGGGTGGGAGGGAACCACACATGTGATGTTAGAGTATATATTTGGTTATGGTAGAAGTTTAATTTTGTTTTTGATCCTGAGCCAGTGACACCTTATAGAGCAATAGCTATAGCACCATAGATCAATAAGATAACTCTATACTTATTTATCTTATTTATCTTTATTAACCAGTAGTTTACTGTTAATTACCCTTTTGCACAGGTTTAGGTATTCTAACCAGAGATCAAATATAAATGATTTTAAATGTCAGTTATGTTGATTATCACTGAACTTTGATGAGAGACAACCATTCACCTTGAGGCTAAGACTCTCAAAGGAATGCTTCTTTTGAAATAAGAATCAGGTTTTAATGACTCAAATGCATTATTCCTTCTTAGGTTCCCAGAAGTTAAGAAGATCAGTCCAATGATTCACATACAGTGTAAATAAACATACATGTACCAGTTATTCACACTGTAATGGGCAGTATGGCGTAACTGAAGCTCTTAAAGAGTGTTCAGTCTAATGTACTACGACTACTATTACTAATACTATGGCTTGTGCCAGGCACGGTTTTAAGAGCTCGACATATATTAAATACTCATTAAATACTCATTAAATTAGTGAGACAGGTACCACTGTTATATCCAGGTGAAAATTCAGGCAAAGAGAAGTTACATAACTAACTAGTATGGAGATGAAATTAGACACATCCTTGGAAAGATCGTTCCTGCTAAAAAAAGAATATGCACTAAATGCCAAATGAGGCAGTAAGTACCAAGTAATTTATTAAAGGAAGAAATCAGTGTGGGTCGTGTATGGTCAGGGAACGTGTCTTGGTAAGTACAGGATCTTGACAAATAAACAATGTCTTTTAAGTATACTGAGAACTTACTAAAGCATAGTTTATTAAGACAATGTCAAGCTCCATTATTTTTACCTAACTACACATTTGCAGTGTGAACTCAAGGATGGGAGCAGGGGTGCATCAAGAGCACTTTGTTCACTGCCTGTACTTCCTACCTAGTCTGCTTTTTAAGAGACAATCCTCTGTTCTTTGGTTTTGATGATTTCAAAGAAAATACAAAAAATTAAACAGATCAAAATGGAATAGATTAGGTTTGAATACAGGAAAATGATTTATAAGAATCAATTGGATTTTTTCTCTTTTTTCTCTGTTAAGCCTTTAAATAAAACTGAAATAGTTTTACCTGTATCTTTTATGGTTACCTGAAGTTTCTCCTCTAAGCAACTAAATCCACTTTAGAATGTACACTATAGATGACAAATAAATATTTATTGTCTAGTGGACCGAACTGTAATATTAGATCTTGATGTTGTAGACAAAAAGCTGTTGATTGGACAGTGTTAGAAAGGGCAATATTTGAACCTTTCCTAAACCTATTCTCTTAACAACTTTCAGATATACAATATTGTATTATTAACTATAGTTACCATGTGGCACATTACATCTCCAGGACTTATTTATTTCATAACCAGAAGTTTATGCCTCTTGATCACCTTCACCATTTCATCCACCTCTATCCCTTGCCTCTGGCAACCACTAATTTGTTTTCTGTACCTATGAGTGTGTGTGTGTGTGTGTGTGTGTGTGTGTGTGTGTGTGTGTGTGTGTGTGTATGTGTGCGTGTGTGTCTGTGTCTGTGTAGATGCACATATAAGTGAGGTTATATGGTATTTGTTTTATTCTGTCTGACTTGTTTTACTTACCATAATGCCAAATGCCATCCATGTTGTCAAAAAAGGCAAGATTTCCTCCTTTTATATGGCTGAATAATATTCCATTGTGTGTATACAAACAAACACACATTTTCTTTCTTTACCCTTCAATGAACACTTAGGTTGATTCCCTGTCTTGGGTATTATAAATAACACTCTAATGAGCATGGGGGTGCAGATATCTTTTCAAGTTAGTGTTTTGTTTCCTTTAGATAAATACTCAGAGTGGAATTGTTGAATTATATAGTAGTTCTATTTTTTTATTTTTTGGTAATAATAGAAAACATAGTGGCTGTACCAATTTACATTCCCACCAACAATGCATGATGATTTCTTTTTCCTCACATCCTCACCAATGCTCATTATTTCTTATCTTTTTGATAATATTCTATCAGATATAAGGTGATATCTCACTGTGGTTTTGATTTATAGTTCCTTGATGTGAGTGATGTTGAGGACTTTTTCATGCACATGTTGGCCATTTATATGTCTTCTTTGGAAAAATGTCTATTTAGAACCTCTGTCCATTTTTAAATCTGATTTTTAATTTATTATTTTTGCTATTGAATTTTATGAGTTTTTTAATATTTTGAATAATAACCCCTTATCAGATATATGATTTGTAAATATTTTCTCCCATTTGGTAGGTTGTCTTTTTATTTTTTTTATTTTTCTTTTTTTTGCTATGCAAAATCTTGTTAGTTTGATGTAGTCCCACTTATTTATTGTTGTTTTGTTGCCTTTGTTTTAAATAAATATTTATTTGAACAAATAGTTAAATTTAGATTATTTAATCAAAATCAAGAAAATCAAATTTATTGAAAATTAAAGATGCTATATTTAAAAAATTATCACCTATTGCAGGACATTTCGGTTGCTTCCATGCCCTGGGCACTGTGAATAATGCAGCTATGAACATCAGTGTGCAAATATCTTTTTGGATATAGGTTTTCAAGTCTTTGGGGTAAGTACTCAGTAGAGGGATTGCTGGATCATATAGCTGGTAGAAGAAGCTGTGGTACATATATACAATGGAATATTACTCAGCCATAAGAAGAGATGAAATATTGCCATTTGTGACAAAATGGATGGACCTTGAGATAATCATGCTAAACGAAATAAGCCAAAGTTGAAAACCACATAATATCACTTATATGTGGGATATAAGCCTAAAAGCAACAAACAAACAGGACAAACAAGCAAAGACTCATGGATATCGACAGTAGACTAGTGGTTACCAGAGGGTAGGAGTATGGAGGGAGGTAGGTGGGGTAAAGGGGGTCAAATATGTGGTGACAGAAGGAAATCTAACTATGGGCAGTGAATATACAATGCAATGTATATATGTATATATATGTATATATACATATATATATGCATTGCATTGTATATATATGTATGTATATATATGTATATATATGTATATATATGTATGTATATATATGTATATACATATACATATATATGTATGTATATATATGTATATACATATACATATATATGTATGTATATATATGTATATGTATATTGTATATATATGTATGTATATATATGTATATACGTATATATATACGTATATATATATATATGTATATACATATATACATAATATATACATATACATATATATTCCTTACTGTTGAATTTTATGCCTGACACTTACTGGATTTCATTAACCAATGTCAATTTAATTTTAATAAAAATTAAAAAAATAAATAAAAATAAATAAATAAAATATAATATAATCCATCTAAATGGAAAAAAATAAAAATAAAAATAAAAATGATCCCCAAGACCAAAGTCAAGGAATTTATTGCCTATGCTTTCTTATAGTTCTATGCTTTCCGGTTTTGCATTCATCTTTAACATTGTTTTTATCTGCTTTGAAATCGATGGCTTACACTTTGGTTTTTAATTTCCAATAGGTGGATTTCTTGGACAAACTTAAAGCACAGGCGTTTGCTTTATTTCAACATTTACCCAAAATTAGTCTCTTCCTATTATAAAACTCTTTAGCAAAACTTAGGAAAGGCATCGCTGGTAAAATAGGAAAATACAAACATTATTCAAGGAGAAGGGAATTTTTCCAAAGGGAAGTAGAGAAGCAAAGAAGTAAGACAATCATTTAAAATATCCTTACCTAGCTATTTTAACTGAGCAGATTTATGAACCAAAATGCTGAGATCAGTGGTTCTCAAGCCTGGATGAGCATTAGAATCATCGAGGGAGCTTTTAACAAACACCAAAGTCTAGGCCTCACCCCCTGAGTATCCAATTTAATTGGCTTTGGGTGACGTGTGGGCATTGGTGTTTTTAATAGCTCTCCAGGTGATTCTAATGTGCATCCAGGGTTGAGAACCACTGATCTAGAAATTGTGTCAACCATCTATATGAAATACATAGATAACATAATCAGAAGTGCATTTTATTGGTATTTCTACTGAAAGTGTGGAACTTAATTAATCTTTAATTTCTTTTGGTTTCTGGAAATGTTGTAATTAGAAGTTAAACACACAGAGGCACAATGAAACACCAGACTGAATCTTTAGAGCAATAGAGAGGTTCAGTCTTTCACATGGTATTTTAATGCTATTGCTCAAAATCTCCAAGTGGCAATAACTTGCAGTAATAATTACTAGTCTTTAATAAAAGTAGAATTGCACAGTTCGTGCTTCTAAGATTTTCGTAGACATTAACCAAAGCTCTTAACTATTGTAATATAGACATGAATTGGCACATTTTAGGAAGGGGCAGATTTTTCTCCCCTCTTGGAGGTGAAAGTGATGACACATGGAGAGCGAAAGCGGGAATATGAGATGGGGTGCAGCCCCATCAAAATTTTCCTCTACACTGAGAAAGCTGCTGTAGTTGAAAGTTATTGGGCTGCGTGTGCTTGAAGACCCCTCGAAAATATGTCTGTGAGTTTTGCACTTAAGAAGCAAATTTGTAAGTAGGGCTAGAGCTGCACGATTCAGCATGATGAGAAAACAGGCAGAGTCTCCCTACTGAAAACACACAAATATTTCTTTTATTAACTCTTTCTTACTTACTTTTATTAGATTATGCTATTAATTTAACATACTTTCAAGGAGTTTTTGGAAGTCAGTACTAAGTAAGAATGAAATAATGACACGGTATCAGAGTCCAGACAAAAATACTGCTTCCATCAATAAATTGGAAATCTTGGTAGAGACCTTCTTCCAATTCTTCCCACATAGTTTTCTCTTCCCCAATGATTGACATGAGTGGACTTCCCAATCTTCTACTCCCTACATTTGTTATTGCTACTTGGGCTTGCAATTCCTCTCTCTTTCTCTCCTTACATACCATCTGAATCCCTCTCAGCCATTGTCAGGGTGCCTATCAAAAATCCCATTAAAATTCTGGCTCATTCGATTAATACTTATGTAATCTTTGTCAACATCACTCTGTAAAACAGGAATGAAATTACTTGTCCTACAGTTTTATTAGAGCAAAAATTAGATTAACTTATAGGAAAGTATATGATACACTTTTGCTATTCAACCTTATCAAAGTTCAATCTAGGAAAATTCAGATTGCTTATTTTCTTTGTTTTTACTGCCAAACATCATTGTGGGAAGTATTGCAAATATCCTAATCCTGTTGAATCTAGTACCTCATTGTTGTCCCATAAGTATTTGATTTAACTTTTGTGGTTTCCCTGTTGCATTGTCTAAAATGGCTGTTTCATCCTCTTTCCACTTTCCTCCTGTGATAGATGGCCTTCCTTCTGTTAATGAGAATGGTTGGGTCCATCCAGTGTGAGTTCCTTTAACTTTTGTACATTTCATCTGTATATTTCTCTGGATTTTTGTTTTCCCTATCTCTCTTTGCTCCTGCCAAAAATCTCTTCTACAAATTGTCTTGACTGAATCCTAAATCCCATCTTATCCTACTCCTCTGAAACCAGCTAAGTCATTATACCCTCTCTTCCCATCCTCTTCCTTCTCATTTATTGACTTGTTGCCTTCAGACATATTCAAGTCTCACCATCCTAATATAAACTCGCCTTCACCCTGTTTCTACCTTATATTACCATGACATCTCACTGCTTGCTGCATCCCAAATCTCTTAAGTGAGCAGTATTTCCTCGTCCCACTTTTAATATTTTACCTCTTATTATTTCTCTTTACCTCCTATTCTCTAACCTCATTTTCTGTGACTTTTCTGTTACATTTCCTATAATTCACCATTTCTTTCTTTGTGTCCCTAGCACCTACGTAGGCCTCTGTCCTAAATCTTGTTTTACATCTCATACTTTTTTATTGACTCTTTTTTCTGTCTTGCCTTCCAAGTACATTTTTACTCTAAATTCATTTCACAGCCATCTTCTCTTTTTATAATTTCTCCCTTAAGATTATCTTTCATTCTCACAAATTCCAATATGAATATAATTCTCAAATTTGTTCAATGCCAGTTTCTTGAGTCTTATTCTTGCATTTTCAAATTGTTTAATCGTAACTCCAACCAAACTCATATTTAAAACTGAATTCATTATGTTTCCCTCAATCACATTTTTCCAATACTTCTTATTTCTATTAATATTATCAGCTATGTAATATTGGCACTTCAATCTCACTCAACAAACTACTCAACCATATTTAGTCTAAATGTAATTAGATTCATATTTAAAAAGCATTTAATCAATCTAGCCAATGCATTAAAAAATCTCAATATGTGTTCTTTATTTGCATTTATTTTTGCAGTGCCATCAAATATTTTATAAATATTTTACAAATGTTAGTATGAAATAGGTTACTAGGAATAATCTGATTTGATAGCATTATATTTATTGGAAGAAAGAAATAGATTTATAGTAATCTGACATGCAACTCATCCAAGAACTAACCAAATCAAATATCTAAATATGGCATGAATCTTTTACAATAACCATTGCATTCTGCCTTTAGTGCATTTTAAAATTTGTCTAATTTTACACCCTAGGTTGTAATGTTAAGTGATAGGAAGAATTGTCTCAGTAATCTCCATTTTATCTATAGTCTCTAGAACATCACACATGTATTATAGGTAATCAATAAACATTTACTAAATTCACAAAGACATTCATTCTTTGAGGTATAATTGAAAAATAAAAAAGAACACTTAAAAATGGAATGGCTGGTGGGACAATTGGTTATAACAGAGTATAGAAATTGCAAAAAGTAATCTTCTTGCTTATACATTTTTACCTAGGCCCAAACATAGCCGTGGCATCTTCAGCAAGAAAAAAGGAAATTAATATAAGAAGTGCATACAGCTCTACCTTATTTACCACCATGTGTTTCTTATATTCTATCTTTTTTCTTTGTGATTGGCAAGCCCTACATATTTAGCTTAACTATTCATTTTGGGAGTTCTTCCAGAAATACATTAGCTAAATTATGAAACTTGAGCAATTTTACTACATGACAGGTAATTGTTATTACGAGTAATAACAACAATTAGTTAATAAACAGAAACATTGATTCAGGACAAACAGAGCTCAATGGAATCATCTTCTGTTTAAAATATAGTTGGAGGTGGTGCTAGAAGAGCCAGAAAGCAGAGTTTGAGCCAAGAATCATGGAAACAGGAAAACCGCTTCCAACTTTATAAATTTTCTCATAAAGATTCAGTTACTTTTTTTTTTAAAGCATATAATTTCAGCACTTTGCATTTTATTTTGAAACTGGATTATCTCAGATGTAAGCCACCATTCTTATCCGAAATTTTTGGTTGGTTTCACACTGCTTTTGATTAATTTGACTGGCAGTGACTCTAGTGCCATGCCTAAAAATGTGGGCATGTCAAGAAAATTGCTTTTTTGTTTTTATTGCCAACATGTTATGCCCTCATTGAATGCTTAGTGGATAAACAGATAGATAGTCTCCATTCATTGTGGCAATAGGAATTATTTTTCAATACAGTCATTTGCTGAAAATAAATGTGCTGATATGAGCTACTGCTTATACCAGCAATGTGTAAAATTAAAAACAACCTAAAAGAAACTTGAGAATATGAAGACAAATTTAAATCTTAAAGAGTTTTTTAAGTGATAGGTCGATATTTGATTTCCTGGACTTACACATGGTTCATGGAATATTTACTAGGGAATAAAAAAGGAAAGAAAAACACTTTTTTTTTTTACTTATATCTTACCCCATTTAAGCACAGGAAAGCACAGAATTTACTATTAAGCCTTTATCCCCCGAGCTTAAGTCAAATTAAATGAAGACATGTTAGTAACAACACTTTGTAAAATTGTATATAGCTATATAAATAAAAGATATTATTATATTGCAATATAGCAAGTTTATTTTTTATCACCTTAATAGTCACAACTGTGTGTTTTTTTTGTTCTGTGGAAACATAAAGAGTTAAATTCAGAAAAGTAAGAGAAAGCAGGAGCCCGGAATTTTCCACTATGGCACACTGGAACTATTCTTACAAAACAGAAATACCTGATGTGTCTTACCTGAGAATATGGCCCTACAAAAAGAATAGGATGTAGTAAACGTCTTGGTTACGCATCTATTATCAACAGATGTTCTACAATGTATTATAAATGGAAATATTCCTGCTGTAAAGTAATTACACCCAAACTCTCTAAACAAAGTTTAACTTCATATGTCTGTTTCTCACGGAAAATTTTAAAGCCAGCTCCTAACACACTTTGGAGATTTAATAAAGGTTCACCAAAAATGTGGACTTGACTTTCTCCCTTTATTAATCCTACTAGACCCTCCAAACCCAGGTCTAGTCTCACCTTTCTTCTGTAGGCATCTACAGTGCAGAAAGGAAAATTAAAGGTCATTTTATCTGGCTGTATTATTTTACAGATGAGAAACTTGAGATGAAGAGATATTAAGTGAATTGCCTACGGTCACACAGTTCATTGCTCTGAGGCCAGAACCCAAATCTTCAAGTCAAAGTCTACTCCACTTTCCTGGCTTTCTCACCATCCCTAGAGAAATTCTAACTTCTCAGGCTTTGAAAATTACCAAATAATGTGATTTAGGAAGACAGTGTTCTAGGAAATGGGTGAAATGTTCCAAGACCAGCTCCCTAGCCTTATCAGGAAGTGAGTCTTCCTGACAAAGGAAGTAGATGTAGGAGGCTTGTTGGAGGCAAGGCCTCAGTCTGTTCTGGCTGGTTAGTTTGAGGGGGTGATGATGACAATTACAGCAGGAATAGAACCACCTCCTTGTCAATATTAATATAGCTTTACCTTTGATATCAGGAATCAGTGTATGTTCTAGAACACTGATTTTGAAACCATATCTATAAATGGACTTCAGAAAGTCTGTATCCCACACATGAAAATCCATGCAGTATTTTGTAGGTGTTTTGTTTTATTTTGTTTCATTCCCCATTTATATCAGGTATAGTCCACAGAGTTCCTCAAATTTTTAAGGGTTTTCTGAGCCAAAGTAGAGTTAAAAATTACTGATCTAGACTTTCAAAGGAAGTGAATCCTGCTATAAAACTATGAAGTTGATCATTTAGCTTTGGTATTTCCAGCCTCTGCTTTCTGTAATATTTTGCCTTTGTTATAATACTGTTCCAGTCAACCCCTTCCATTTCAGGTACTCAGTGTTCTCATGGTCTTTTTCTCTCTCTTCAAAACTTATCTTCAAGGAAAAAAAATAAAACTCTTTACTCTGAATTGAGATGTACATGGCCATAGGGCAATTATCCATCCACTCTCTCCTGTTTACTTGAGCTGGAGGTTTGAACAAGTCCAACCACATCCTGCTTTGGAAATGAGACGATGCCCTCAACATTCCTTGGCTCTTTGCCATTCTCTCTTTTAGTCTAACTTTAATGATTCCAGGTGGAATATAGTTGTCTTCCTGTGTTTATCAGTTTAACCTTCTAGAGAACATGGAGTTTTTTCTGTGAGAGCTAGGTAATATTTGTGTTACCATTCAGTTCTCAAAATTTTCTAATTACCCTTAAGATTTGTGTTTGTTTGATCTTCAGGTATTCATAAGTCTGTTCTTAAATTCCCATTCATAAGAGATTTAATTTTTAAATTTTTTAAATTTATTTCTAAATTAATTTTGCTGTGGTCTTAAAATATAATCTTCACAAAACATTTTTGAAAATTTTAAATTCTTTATTGCCTAATACAAAGTCAATTTTTGTTCATGTTTAATATGTGCTCAAAAAGAATTTGAAACCATTTGTTTTGTATATGAGTGTCCTATATATGTACTTTAGGTATTTTCTCATTTTTTTTTAGTTCAAATAATTTTTATACACAGTAATTTATGTCTGCTATGAATTGCTAAGGTGTGCTAAAATCTTCTGATATGACTGAACTTATCAATTTCTTCTAGTTTTGTCAATTTGGGTTCTTTATATTTTAGAGCTATGTTATTTGGTATATAAAATTAAAAAATTTTATATAACCCAGTAGATTGAAACCTTTATCAATATGTAGAGAATATGTTTATTTCTAGGAACATGTTTTGCCTCAAAGACTATTTTTCTGTTATTCAATCATGTCATCATTTGGTTCTGAGTATGTTTCTGTTATATTTTTTTCATCCTTTTCTACTTTCAATTCTTTTCTTATGTTTTACTAACTTATGTTACAAGTTTGCTTTTTGTAAATATGTATTGGATTTTTAAAATATATTTTTATTATTTTTTACATATCTGCATAATCCCTTGTTTATATTTCTGTGATAAACAATCTATTTGTATATTTTTCTACCTTAAATTTTATGCTGCCTCTTCATTGTTTTTCTTTTGTTTCCTACCTCTCTTGATTTTGCTTTCGATTAGTTAATTTAAGAATTTAATTTAAGAATTTTCTAAATTAAGAATTTTTCTCCACTAATTTGATATGTATTCATTGTAATTATATACTCATAGGAGAATATCCTTAAATTTTAATAAATATATTTATATTAAATTATAAAATTAATATTTTAATTCACCTCCCTAATAATATAAGGATCTTAAAATAGATGAACTACATACATCCCATCCTGGCCTAGATGTTATTATTTTCCAGTTTTTAGCTTTAGATTGTTTTTTAATTTCACAAATGAGATATTATTGTCAAAATTAATGGTCAATGATTATTTATATTTACATATATGTTTGCAATTTTTTAAATTTATAATTTCTTCTTGAATCTAAGACTTTTCATTGGTTATTTTCTTTTTTTCTTAAAATATATTTTTTCAGTTACATGTCTCTTATTTTTTTTGAATATACCTTTATTTTACTTCTTGAAAGATTACATTTCAGTTATACAATTTTAGATTGACAGTTATTTTCTTCTCAGCAATTTGAAGCTATTATTTCACAACTTTTTAGCTTCTCTTATTATACTTTTTAAATTTATTTTGTCTTGCTTTTTAAGTGTATTTATTTTTCATCTGTACCGAGGTATGTTGGCATAGAACATCACATAAGTTTAAGGTGTACAATTCGATGATTTGATACACATACATATTGTGAAATAATTAACACAATGTGTTAGTTAACCCATCCATTACCTCACATAATTACAATTTTTGTCATTTGTGGCAAGAACATTTAAGATCTATACTCACCAATTCTCAAGTATATAATGCTGCATTGTTAACTATAGTCACCATACTGTATATTATATCCCCAAAACTTATTTATCTTATAACTAGAAGTTTGAATCCTTTGACTAACATCTCCCCATTTTCTGCACCCCATCCCCTGGCATCAACCACTCTATTCTCTGTTTCTGTGAATTCTGTTTCTTTTTTTTAGATTCCACATATAGTGAGATCATATGGTATTTGTCTTTCTTGATATGACTAATTTCACTTAGGTTAATGCCTCAAGATCTCTCCATGCTGTCATAAGTGGCAGAATTTCCTTTTTTATAACTGAATAATAATTGCGTGTGTGTGAGTATGATTTGTATCACATTTTCTTGACTCATTCATTCATCAGTAGACATTGTTTCCGTGTCTTGGCTATTTTGAACAATGCTGCAGTGAACACGGGGGTGAAAAATATCTCTTCAAGATAGTAATTGTATCTCCTCATATCACAGAAATGAGATTTACAGATCATATGTTTTTAATTTTTTGAGGAATTGCCACATTGTTATTCATAATGGTCATACAAATTTGCATTTCTACCAATAGTGCACAAGGGTTTTATTTTTTCCACATCCTCAACAACACCAGTTATCTTTTGTTTCTTTATAATAGTCATTCTAATATGTGTTAGATGGTATTTCATTGTGGTTTTGATTTGCATTTTCAAGTAATTAATTACGTAGAATACCTGTTCATGTACTTTTTGGCCATTTGTAGTCTTTGAAAAAATGTTTATTTTGGTCCTCTGTTCATTTTTTAATCAGTTGCCTGTTTTTGCTACTGAGTTGTATGAATTCCCTATATGGTTTTGATATTAAATCCTTATTTTTTATATGGTTTGAAAATATATTTTTTTCTCATGGGTTGTCTCTTTATTTTGTTGGTTGTTTCTTATGCTATGTAGAAGCATTTTAGTTTGATATAGTCCCACTTGGCTATTTTTGCTTGTGTAGCTTGTGCTTTTGGCATCATATTTAAAACTTACTGCCAAGACCAATGTCTAGTAGAATTTTTCCTATTTTTTTCTAGGAATTTTAGGGTTTCAGATCTTACATTTAAGTTTTTACTTAATTTCCATTTAACTTTGAGTGGTGAAAGATAGGATTCCAATTTCATTCTTTTGTATATGAATATTCATTTTTCCTAACACAGTTTATTGAAAAGAGTATCTTTCCCCCATTGTATATTCTTGGCACCCTTGACAAATATTAGTTGTCTGTACATACATGGGTTTATTTCTGAGCTCTCTGTTCCATTCTATGTGTCTGTTTTTATGCCAATACCATACTGTTTGATTACTATAACTTTACAATATAGTTTTAAATCAGAAAGTGTGATGCCTCCCATGTTGTTGTTCTTTCTTAAGATTGCTTTGGTAATTTGGTGTCTTGTGGTTTCATACAAATTTTATGATTTTTTTTCCTAATTTTTTTTTGTGCGTGTGTGTGTGTGAAAAAGGCCATTGGAATTTTGATAAGGATTACATTGAATCTGTATACAGTTTTGGGTAGTATGGACATTTTAACAATATTAATCCTTCCAGTCCATGGATACAAGATGTCTTTCCATTGTTTGTGTATTCTCCAATTCTTTCGATCGATGTCTTATAGTTCTCAGTTTATAAATCTTTCACATCCTTGGTTAATTTTATTTCTTAGTATTTTATTGGTTTTGATGCTATTGTATATAGAATTTTTTTTTAATCTTTCAGATATATCATTGTATGTGTATAGAAATGTAATTAATTTTGTGTGTTGATATTGTATTCTGCAATTTTACTAAATCTATTTATTAGTTCTAACATTGTTTTGGTAGCATCTTGAGGGTTTTCTATATATAAAATCATATCATCTGTGGAGACAATTTTACTTTTTTCTTGCCTATTTGGACTTTTTAAAATTTTTTTATTTTAAAAGAAAAAAAAATTATTTTTTTCTTAACTAATTGCTTTTGTTAAAACTTCCAGTACTGTGTCAATTTAAAAGTAGTGAAAGTAGTGAGAGAATTGTATTATTTTATTCTTTACTCTTAATGTGCAGTATCACATATGTTGAACCATCCATGCATCGTGGGAATGAATGGCACTTGCTGATGTTGTTTTATTATTTTAATATGCTTTTAAAATCAGTTTGATATATTTTGTTGAGAATTTTTAAATCTATATTTATCAGGAATATGGAACTGTAGTTTTCATTTCTTATATCCTTATCTGTCTTTGTTATCAGGGTAATGCTCGTCTTATAAAATGCATTTGGAAGTGTTCTCTCCAATTTTTTGGTAGAGTTTGAGAAAAATTGCCATCAATTTTTTAAATGTTTGGTAGAATTGACTTGTGAGATCATCTTATTTTAGGCTATTCTTTATGGGGAGGTTTTAATTACTGTAGCAATTTCTAGTCATTGTCTTCATGACTCAGTCTTGGCAGGTTGTATGTTTCTAGAAGTGTATCCATTTATTCCATGGTATCCAATTTGCTGGCATATAATTGTTTATAGTAGCCTCTTATGGTCTTTTGTATTTCTGTGGTATCATTTGTAATGTCACCTCTTTTATTTATAATTTTGTTTAATTCTCTTTTTTTCTTTTTTGGTTATTCTGGCTAAAGGTTGCTTAATTTTGTTTATCTTTTCAAAAAAACCAACTCTCAGTTTTATTGATTTTTTAAAAATTATCTTTCTAGTCTCTATTTTATTTATTTCTGCTCTAATTTTTATTGTATTCTTCATTCTGCTAACTTTAGGCTTGTTTTTTGTTTTTTTTTTCTAGTTTCTTGAGGTTTAGAGTTAAGCTGTCTACTTGAGATTTCTTTTTCTTAATGTTGGGTGTTTAACCCTATAAACTTCCCTCTTAGAACTGCATTTGCCGCATCCTACATTTTTGGTATGTTGTGTTTTCATTTTCGTTATCTCAAGGTATTTTTTATTTCTTTGCTTATTACTTCCATTACTCATTGTTTAATGTGTTGTTCAATTTTTACATATTTGTCAATTTTCAAGATTTTCTCCTGTTATTGGTTTCTCATTTCATACCATTGTGGTTGGGAAAATGTTTCATGTGATTTCAGACTTGGTAAGTTTATTTAGTCTTGTTTATGGCCTATTATATGGTCTACCCTGGAGAACATCCTAGGTATAGTTTAGAAACATGTGTATTCTGCTGTTGTTGGGTGGAATGTTCTACATATGTCTGTTGGCTCATTTGGTCTAAAGTGCATTTCAAGTCCAGTGTTTCCTTACTTATTTTTGGTCTGAGTAATTTATTCATTGTTGAAGGTGGTAGGTATTGTAGTTTTCTACTATTATTGTATTGCTGTCCATTTTTCCCTTCAGATCTATTAGTACTTGCTTTATACAAAGGAGCTTTATATGGGTGTGTATATATTTGTAATTGCTATATCCTCCTGATGAATCGACCCCTTTTTCATCATATAATGACCTTCTTTGTCTCTTATTATGCTTTTTGACTTAAAGTCTATCCTCTCTGAAATAAATATGTAAACCTGCTCTCTTTTGGTTTCCATTTGCATAGAATATCATTTTTCATTATTTCTTTTCCACTCTATGTGTGTTCTTAAAGCTGAAGTGAGGTTTTTGGAGACAGTATATAGCTGGGTCTGTTTTTTTCTTTTCACTCAGTCACTCTATCTTTTGATTAGAGAATTTAATCTATTTACATTTAATATAATTATTGATGGAAAAGGTTGTACTAATGCCATTTTGTAAAAAAAAAATTTTTTTTGGCTGTTTAGTTGTTACTTTGTTTTTGTCTTCCTCTCTTGCTGAACTTCTTTGTGAATTGATGATTTTCTACAGGAGTATACTTTGATTCCCTTTTATTTCTCTTTTATGTATCTACTATAGGTTTTTGTTTTGATACAGAAAAAGCTTTTGACAAAATTCAACACTTTCATGATAAAAGCTCTCAACAGTTTAAGTATAGAAGAAACATACCTCAATATAATAAGGTCCATATATGGTAAACCTAACATCATAACCTAACATAAAATGGTGAGATATTTAAAAACATAGGCTTCTATAAGTCATATTATAACAGTCTATTTTAAGCTTATAACAACCCTACTTTTATCACATACAAAACCTTTCACTTTTACTCATACTCATATTTTATTTCTGATCATAAAATCTGAGACTGTCCCAGGCAAGCTTAGTTTTATGGTCACTCTGGATATGGGGTTGAAGAACAAAAAGACCAAGTGGATTCTTAGGTTTTATGAGCTCATGCGAAACTTCAGTCCAGCCTCCAGGGAAAGAGCTTTTTGCATTCACTTACCCTTTGTCTGATATAGAATTACAGGGTATGATAAATTTCCTAAATATGTGCTACTTTCTTCTTTTTCAGACCCATTTCGTAGTAACAGTTTACATGACTGATAAGTGAATTATTAGGATTCTAATCCTTTGGATTCTTACTAAAACTAGTTCATAAAGTATCTAAAAAAGAGTTTCCTAAACCATATTCTGAGAAACACTACCTGAAATAATGTAGTTATTTTTAAACATGTCCTCAAATTTTTTGACATTTCTTCCATGAAATATGAATTCCCCTCCCCATAATGACCTGATTTTAATGAATAGAATGTGGTAAAAATAATGCTGCATGATTTTTGAGGGTAGGTATTAAATATAAATTCTATCTGGGTATCTTTTGGGACACATGATCTTGAAACTCATATGCAATGCTCTGAAGGAATGTCCAGGCCATGTGGTGAGGCCTTATGAGTGTGGTCCAGCTAACGCCTGGGTTGGGTCTCAGGCAATAGCCAGTGCTAAACTTCCAGACATGAGAGAGAATGAGCCTTTAGATATTTTAAGACTCAGCCACTGTCAGGCCGAAATTGCATAAGAGACCCCACGGAAGAACTGGCTAGCCTATTCAAATCACAGAAATATGTGGGGTAACAGTAGTCATATGCGATTGTTTTATAAGTATTAAAGATTATAGGTGGTATGTAGTAATGGATAACTGGAACGGATGATAATCATTCTTCCACCAAAAATAGTTCTATTATCAAATATATCCTGGCAATCTATGCCATCTTGGTATTTCACCAGGCATACTAACGTGTTAAAGTTTCTGGTAAGTCTTACAGTAAAAACCTATCTCTCATAGCTTAACTGGTATATTCGAAAAGTACCTTCACCCCACCTTTTTGGTAGAAACAACTCTTAATACCTAAAAAACTCACAATGTTTCATAGAGAATATTGAAAAACACCTTAGAAAAGCCCTCTACTTCTACTTGGTATTGCAGATTGTTGCTGAAATACCTCATTAGAGGCTAAACTTATGCTTTTATGTGTATTGTTATTTTTCTAATTTTGCCAAAATAGATACCTTGTAACTGAATAAAAGCTTTTGCTCTAAGTCATCAAATGTCCTTTCTGGATTAGAAAAGATCTTCATTTCAGGAGTGGGGTGGACAGAACCTAGGATGACTGCACTGATTATTAGTCTGAAATGCAATAAAACTCAGGTTTCTGGGAAACTTGAGCTCAAATTATCTACTTGATATCTCTTGAATATCTAATTCTGACCTAGGAGACCATGTTTGCTCAAAATGTCATCTGATATTTATTTGAAGCAAACATTAACAGGCTGAAACAAAGCTAGGGCAACAGTAAGAAGAAAAGAACTGTGGTTTATATGCAAATACGGCTTTTGGAGAAGAAAGTGAACAATAGACAATTCACTCTGAGATTGAGCTTTAAGGAGAAGAAATAAAGAGAAGTATAAATTAATCATGACTCAGTTTGTAATCTGGTACAAATTACATCCTCTGTGTGCAAACATGGCAAGTTCCAGTCCTTTTCCCACCCAAAAATAGTGAGAACATATGGTTTTGGAGAAATTTGTTTTGTAAAGACGAGCTTCTGAATTGTATAGTGCTTTTTTTTTTTTTTTTTTTACATTAGTCTTACCTCCAAATACAAGGCCTTCAAAACCTTTATTTGTCACACTGTTGCAGGGGTGCCCCCTTCTCTCAGTCTACATTTAGAAACTTCTTGCTCTGGCCCTGGTCCATTTTTGTCTAAATTAACAACAACAACAACAAAAACACAATTGAAAGACAGAATATAAATTGAGTGCCTTTCCTACTTTGGTATTAATTAATAGGAGGATTTTTTTAAAAGTAACTTGGCCTTACTGACCTCAGCTTTCTTTTAGGAAAATTAATGGATTTGGGTAGAAGGCCCACTAAGCATTCTTCTCACCTAGTTATTCTGTAGCTCAGATCTCTGATACATTCAGCAGTATCTTTGTTGGGGTCAATAATGGTGTAGGCCTCATCTAATTAGCTGAAAGCCTTCATAGAGAAAGGACTAACCTACCCTGAGAAGAAGGGCATTCTTTTAGTATGTTTTAGGCTCTCAGATTTGACCTGAATCATCAACTCTTCAGAGTTTCCAGCCTGCCAGCCCACCAGATTTCAGTCCCACCAGCCTCCACAATTGTGTGAGGTAAATCAGATAATCCTTCAGAGTATGATGACCGAATATAGAACTTAAATAACATGTGGAAAAAAGAAATTTAAGTTGAGAACTAGGGTTTAGACAAGGGCTTGAGTATGACTGAGAAGAGTAGTTTTGAAGCAGTGTATAGTTGTTACCTACTTTAGATCTAGCTACCCTGACATGAACAAGCCAATGTGAAAAATAGCAAACCAACTCAATGTAAATTAAACTTAGTGTCCTCTGTGGGACACTATCACTGCCTAGGGAAGGTCTGGAGCCTGTAAAAATACTTTTATGTTATGAACCAGTTTCCAACCAGTGACAAAACAAATGCTATAACAGACCAATCAGAATCTAGTCCTCACTTTCTGTTTAAGATCCTAAAAAGGCATGATATTCTTCCAATGATGTAAATCTGTAAGCATTGAATGGTTTTGGAGTAGAAGAGTGTATTAAGGAGGAATAAAGTGGGTGTCCTGCTAAAAGTGTGCTCTGTGGGCTCAAGTGTATTACTAAAACCTTTTTTTAAGGTTAAAAATATATATCATAATTCTGGTAATAATAATAATTAAAAAATCTTGCTCCAAAAATTTAATTTACATTAATATGAGAAATATTAACAAATATGTCTTGAGCACTTACTCCGAAACACTCACAGTTCTAGGCGCTGAGGATGACTTATCGAACAATCACTTGCTCTCATGGAACTTTCATTCAAGTGGTGAAAGACAGACTGTAAAAATGAATGAATAAATAAACAAATACATAACATAGAGTGGTTGTATGTGATAGGTGCAATGGAGAAACATAAAACAGAATGGGGATAGGTTGTGCTAGAAAAGAGAAAAATAAAAATTTCCCATCAGGTTATATTTCATTGAAAAGGTGATCTTAGACCAAATATTAGAAATAGTTAACCATTTAAGTAGATATCTGTAGGAAGGGCATTTGAAGAAGAAGGAATAATCAAAGCAGATGCTGAGGCAAGCATATTTCTGCATGTTCAAGGAATATGTAGTAATCCAGTGTGGCTAGATTAGAGTGAACAAGAGGAGAATTTCAGAGAGCACAGAGAGCACAAAGGGTTGATGAGTGAGCACAGAGTATGGAGTGCAGGTTCTATATATCCTTGAAAGTCATTGTAATGGATGGAATTGAGTTTAATTGGGATAGTTAAGATTTTCAGTCAGTCTGAATTTTCACATTTAGGCAGACCATGGGAGTAAACATAAAAAACCTCTCTCTACTTCTGATTATAAATAAGATGAATGACATTTCCCTGTGGGAGTTTAACTATGAAATCAAATGTAATGAATCAAAGCAAATATAAACAGAACACCTCCCAAGGACATGTAACTACCACTAGAGGTGTATATGCTAGAGTGTCTTATTTGCCTCTTATTTATCCCATTGGTGAAGGAGAGACTCCCACCCTAGTGTTAGATGGCTGAACACACAACACCTGTCACTGGACAGATGAGATCGACAACAGTTTATGTCACATATATTTGGAGCCCATAGTTGGAGGTTGTCCATGCTGGGCACTCCATGCCCAAACACACAAGGGTTGCACTTCGGAACAGAGTGAACAACCAGCAGCTGTGGGAGGCAGGCTTAGCAGTACCAAGGGGGTGAGATACCCCTGTTCCCACAGGAGTATGCTAGGCTTGTTTGAATAATTCTGTAGTTTGGCAGGAAACTGAAGTCCACTGCTGAGAGATACTGTGCCTGGTCTCTGTAAGAAGAGAAGTTTGACTAGGGGGCCTCATCCATAGGGGCAGTGTAGGGAGAGAAACTTGTGTTTAGGCCAGTGCAGGCCCTCTCAGTTTTCTACAGATGTAAATATTAGAAGGAATGTGTTCATCCACGTTCAACTTAATTTTACTTCTTACACCAGAAGGGGAGTAGGGGAAGAGTGTCAGTTTGCAGAGCACAGAAAAAGTAGGAATAACAGATATAAAACTGTACAATGTCT
The DNA here is from genome assembly GCF_902729225.1 of Pteropus medius. NCBI lineage: Eukaryota > Metazoa > Chordata > Mammalia > Chiroptera > Pteropodidae > Pteropus > Pteropus medius. The sequence continues at coordinate 17,874,628 of NW_024346667.1, forward strand.
ATTCTCTTTCTACCTGGAAGAAAGAGTGCTCTCCCAGCCCTTGCATGCTAGTTAAGTACATCAAATTATACAAATGGTGCATCAGTTTGATTGGACCCAATAAATTTCTGCTGATTACCTACTGCTTTTAATTTAGTTGTACGATAAGAGGAAAGGCCACTTCATATGACAAAGAATCAAATGGCATGTAGCATGTCTTAAGCACATAGCTAGTAATTTAGGGCAGAGGGGTTATTGGCTGGTTATAATGCTAACACACAAGCAAGAAAGTAAAATCTTGTGTAAATATAGTACGTGAAAGGTGATAACAAAATCTCTCAGCTTTCTTATGTGAAAATGTATTTACTAAGCTTAGAAGCAAATAGCTTTCTTTCCTTTGTGTCACACTATCTACTTACCACAGGTGGGAACATGATAAGTTAGAACTGGGAAACCTAAGGCTTTAAATTGCTTTTGGTTTTAAAAGACTAAGCTCTTTGTTCTCCTTTTCTTTGAAGACTCAGTTGCTCATGCCTTGTGGTTCAGAGGCTTTGCTTTTTATTTTTTTAAATTTTTTATTATTTTTTAAAATTAATTATTTTAATGGTGACATTGGTTAACAAAATCTGGTAAGTTTCAGCTGTACATTTTAACAGTAAGGCATATATATATTTACACTGTCTGTTCACCTCCCATAGTTAGATTTCTTTCTGTCACCACATATTTAACCCCATTTACCCCTTCTACCTTCCCCCGCCCCCCATTTGCTTGTTTTTTAAGAGTGATCCTCCTTCAATCATTAATTCAGTGTGCAAACATATATTCAGTCACTACTATTTTCTTAACACTCTGTTGGAATCTTGATGATGCAACTGTGATAACTAATAAATATGCTGAAGGTGGGCTCAGATTAGGGTAAGGAAGACCAATCAATAATTTTGGAAGAGATTTAGTTTTTTTGTTAGATATATGTTTATTTTACATAATTCTTAAATGATAAAAATAATGCTAAGCACTACTTTAAATTTCAGAAATACAGAAAGAAGAAGCATAAAAACACATCTTCCCAGCATACACAAAGTCTCTCTAAATTTGAATTTTTTTTCTGTTTTTGCTTTTTCCTCTGAATAGATTTTTGAAGTTTTTATTTAATTTTGATAATTTTGTATATGTTTATTGCTTTATTTTTGCCCTAATATTATGATGCAAATATTTTCCATAATATTAAAAATAATTTTACAGGTAATTTTAAATATTGGCTTAATATTTCATTGAATAGGTATGTAGCAGCTTACATATCCACCTTCTTATTTTCAGATATTTAATTTTAGTTTATCTTTTATAAATAATGTAATTAACATCTTGATGCACAAAATCCATTTTATATTTCAGATAATTTTCTTAGAACAAATATCAGTGGTTGAATTATTTATTTAAAATATAAGCAAATATTTAAAATTTTTAAATTTGACAGTGACCAATCTTCTTTTGGAGGTTACTTTCAAACTCTAAGTTTGCACTTTTGTTTGTTCTGTTACCTTAAGTAGTGGTAGAGATGTGATCAGATAAATTTGCAACATGTATACAGGTGTATAAAGCAGAGAGAAGGAATGTGTTCATCCGTATTCAAATCTGAACATGGTTTCTTAACCTAGCCCCCACCCCAACACATCCCTTAATTAGCATCCTAGAAACACTTACTCTACGCCAACTCTGTATAGTTCATTTCTGAGTAGAGGGAAAGCAGTGCCTCAGTTCTCAGCGACTCTATATCTCTCTTTGAATTGAAAGAGTGTACTTCTCTGTCCATTCCAGAAGCAATTGTAAAGGCATGGCTGTTCAGAAATGTTTTAATTAAATAAAGACATGTATTGAAGATCCTATATTCCATGGTCCCAAGATTTGGAAACATGCTCAGAAAAGATCTATTGTCTTTGATTTTAATACTTCCTTCTAAGAGCTGTGGTAAATATTGATACCTGGTACTATAAAGCAACCGGCACATTCTAAACGCCAACATTGTATCCATCTCCTTTTCCCCTTAAGAAGACCTTGCTTACCGTTTGCCATAGTGGGGCTTAGTATATGGCACCAGAATCATCTTTTCTTCCTTTTTCTTTCTTTTTTTAAAAATTAGTTTCAGTTATACAGCACAATGGGTAGACATTTATGTACCTGATTAAGTGATCCCCTCGATTACTCTACCCACCAGACACTACACATAGCTATCACAGCATTACGGACTGTATTCCCCATGCTGTACTTCACATCCCTGTGACTGATTCCTAACTACTAAGTTGTACTTCTTCATCCCTTTACCTATTTCACACTGCACCCTGACCATCCTCCCTTCTGGCAATCACTAGTTTGTCCTCTGTATCTATGAGTCTGTTTCTGTTTTGTCTATTCTTTTCTTTTGTTCCTTAATTCCGCATATAAGTGAAATCATATGCTATTTGTCTTTATCTGACTTATTTCATTCAGCGTAATACCCTCTCGGTCCATCCATGATGTTGCAAATGTAAAGTTCTTTTGAGGAAAGATACGGTCTTCCATGTATGCAATCTCTCTTCTGCCTTTGGTGACTAGAGGACCTGGGAGTAGAGCTGTTATGGTCCTGGGGCGTGGAACAGAGTGACAATGAGGTCTTCTGGTGCTTTAGTAATAACCCACCTTGGGAAGAGTTCAAGTCATGATCTCTCACTCATATAATTTAATGGTTCTAAATAATTATTTTTGAAGACGTTTGGAATTCCATGAATAAAATAAATACCCAGAGAACACAGCAGGACAATACTATTTATTTAATCAGATCCAACCCAAGAGTCTTAGGAAACTACTGCTGGGTCCTTCTTTCCCATTCTCCCTCTCTCAGGTCTTAGGTCCACGGACCCCTAAGAAGGAGGGGCCATCTACCATAAAGATAAGGCGTTTTCAACTTTTAATACCTCCCCTCTCCATTTATCTGTGTCTGTTTTTTTCAGTAGTTTCTTTTTTGAGGTACGCACGAAGAAGAAAAACAGGAGAGAATATCATACTGTGCTACAGATTCTCAGCCCCAAGAAACTCCTCCCCATCACCAATAAAAAGGCAGTACCAATAAAAATACCAGCTCTTCCCTTAAAGTAACCCTCATTATCTGCCTCCTGCTTGATGCTGTAGGATCCTTTCACTATCAACTTCTCCCCAACCGGCATCTCCGAAGAATTTTCTCTTTCTGACAATTATTTCCCAGTGAACTGTGTTCCCTGAGGGATAGGGTTAGGATCTGGGCAACCCCTGCTGGTGAATGCTACCACAAATAACCTTTATAAGCTACACATTGCTGGAGTCCCTAGTATACCTCCCTTCACCCTCTGGGCTTCAGTTTCCTCACATGTAAGTTGGAGATGTTAAGACCTTCATTAAAAACGTTTTTATAAGAACTAATGACACTAAATAGCATGCATTGCAAATGGTATCAGGCATGTATTAAAAGGAAGGGGCTATCCTAATATTTCAGAAATTACAATATACAGGAGCTATAATTTGGAATATGAGTTCAAAGTGGAACTGCCCTTATCTGCATCCAGATCCTAATAAACACCCACATTTATCAAGACACAGCAAAACCATGATCTCATGGAGGTTTATTGGGCTACAGGGATGTACTGGAAATGTTCTCTTTTGAGAGAACATAGCTGTGATGAAGGCATCTTAGAGCGAGGAGGCAGCCAGGACTTCCGCCCGCTGTGCCACTGTTGCAGGGCCACAGCTTCGAGGTTGTGCAACACCTTCAGTAAACACTTCCTGGAGCAGAGACTGGAATGAACCCCAGAGTTTCATTCTGTCTCACTGGAGCGGAGGAAGCCACAGACCAAGCAGCGCATGTCTGTTTGAGGGAGAAGAGCAGACACTGCGTTCCTGGGATCACCCAGGATGTTGCAAGGGCTTCTTCTGGTGGCCACTTTCTTCCTCTTTCCAGTTCCAGGTAGGTGTTTAACTCCTTTTTAGGTTCTGTTAAATATATCAGTAAACTGCTTGCTTTTCATCTTCTCTCAATATCTTTTTTTTCACTGATTTTACTAACTAGTTCAGCTGGTTTTAATCTGTTGTTTTGGGAGGGATGTAACTGATGTAAAGGAGAGGCAAAGTGACATCCTTAATCTTTATTTACATGTCTGATCTGAGAATATAGAAATCAAGTGGAAGTTTTCATTCAGCATAACTTAAATAATGAATATGATCTTTGAGCTGAAAAGTGAAATTCATCAAAACCCACCTTGTCATTTTTAAGCAGTAAAGATGCAGTGGATTTGTCTGGTTATTGGTGTGCTAAAGGCATCGGAATGTATCTGTTATTATTATTGAGACCAGTTGGCTTGTCCAGTACCTTTTGAGCGGACATTTTTATATTTAGTCCTTTCTTTACTGGAGATAATAAATATGAATAAATAAAAATAAGTAATTGATCGATTTTATTTTATAAATCACTATGATATTACTTGATCAAAACAATGTTACTAAGCTTAAGTTGATCTTTCACTTTTAAACGTTTAAGAATTTAAAAGTAGAGGAATCCTATTTCTTAATACTAAATCATGTCTAGCATGTCTCTCCATTTCTGATAAGTCCTCCAATTAGATTTTGGTTAAAGTAGATTGGGAAACATTTCCTTAGCCAATTTTTATTTCTAGAGCTTATTTAAGTTATCACACTACCTTTAATACCTTGGAATCCATTCCTGGTCAGACTTTTCTTGGGTTTTAGAATGCTTACTGGGACCTAGGAACAGGAACAGGTTATCAACAAGAAGGATGGGTTTAAGGAAGAATATATTCTCTTTCCCCTTGCACTCACTCAGTACTTTGTCACTAAAAATGACTTTCCTTTTCCCCTTGTTTCTGATTTGTTTTTCCGACTTGTGAAAGTTTTACATAATATCTTTAAATATAGAACTGTTAGGCATTTAAGTTATTGACATAAAATTCTTATTCTTTGAGTCACATTTGATAGAAATCTTCTTTTCGTATGTTGTCCAAAAATACTTTCACCAAAAACTCTTTGGGACATTTTGCTTGGTTGGAACATAAGAATTGCTTGGGTACAACCTTAATGTGACAGCATAAAGATCAATCTGAATCCATTAACAGAATTACACAGCTAACACTGGAGCCCACCCACATTATAGCCTTGTCAGTTAAATTGGACATACTGACTGATTCTGTTCTCCCTTGAGTTTGTATTCACAACATGGCACCAGGAGATGCAATTTCCTTAAAAGTCATGCCTAAAATCTCCACGTATTTGGTGGTAGCAACAGAGGTTCTGAAGTAGCTCTTATGAGAACAAGGGAGCAGACAGACAGCTGCCCACCTTATCCTTCATTTCAAACAAAAAGCTGCCCCTCTTTTTACCTTCCATCTTGTATTTTCAAGACTGTCTCCCTGGTCACTGAAATACCCTCATATTGTTTTCTATAGATTTATTTCCCAGCCAGAATATAAGAAGTAAAGTGATTTTCATTTTCCCATCTCTTTTTTTGTGTTTCTGCCCCATCATTCAAAGAACAAATGTGTGCTTCTGGGAGCATGGCTTTTGCCTCATTCTCATGTATATGAAATAAAAGAATGAAGTAAAATCAGGCCAATTGTTTGTAATGAGCTCAACAATCCCCTGAGAAAAATAACTTATGAGATTTCATCATAGGAAAGAAAAAAATGTTTAAAAGGGTGTGACAGGTATTTAGGGAGAGGAATTAAATGCACAGGCAAAGAGAAAAGGTCTAGCAGAATATCCAGGGGGTACAGTAATTTGAAATTATTTTATTTCAAATTAGCAATTCTTGGTTATCTTGATAAGCTGACTAGAGGACCCTAGGGAGTATATATAATTTCATTTTAATAGCCAAAATGATAAACTTAATTAAGATGTGTTTTTTCTTCCATGTGTGTACTCACTTTTCCTACATGAACTTTGAAATCATCAGATGATTTGAGGGGGTACAGAGAACCCCAGAATTTAAGTCAATATCATTGCATCAACCCTGATTCAGGGCTTAATGTCGTGTGTTCGGTTTGTAAAGACATTGCTTTAAACAGTTTTGAACAGATCTGAACAAAAATGTCAATGTCATGTACAAATGTGCTAAACTCCAAAATGGCCCCCAAAACATTAGAAAAATAAAATAGCTTCCAGACCAGTGTCTGTTATATTAATCTTGTCAATATGCTTTATCTTTTTAAAAACTAATAAACATAAAAATAACTATCTAATCTAAACCAAAATAACAGATTTCTTTTTCTTGATCCAGTTTGCTAGTCAAAACTAATCAAGCACATGTAAGTTCTGTGGGAAAGGGAAAGCAAGTATTAAAATGAATTAGTAGAAACATATTATGTTACATCTCAGATTTGTGTAATCCCTGGATGGCAGTTAGTTACGTTTGTTCCACAGGCTTCAAAATAATTAGCCTGTATAATTCAGCTGGGAGGAGGCTGAACCATCTATCAGCCTTAAGGATGAATGAGCTAAACAATATTTAGGTCTGCTGCATCTCTCCAGCTGCTGTGTGATTTGTTATATCTCAAATTGCATTCATTCGGGGGCCATCCTGGTTTTAGAAAAATAAGGGCCATTAAGGGAAATTCAATCCTTTTCTGTAGAAAAAGTACTCTGTCGCAAGAGTTTGGGAAGAGCTGGAAATTGTTCATTTCAAACTAAAGAAAGTGAGAGGTTACTGAAGGTTTTTAAAAAATATTCTGGTTTATTTTATATATTGGAAGCGCTGTACCATCAAACAGAGTTAGAAATAAATTTCTTTGCTAATTTTCATATTTCTACTCCATATTTAAGAGGTTATTGGTAATTTCTGATTTCATAGAATGTTATTTATTATTTTTATTTTTTATTAAACTTATTGGGGTGACATTGGTTAATAAAATTATATAGGTTTCAAGTGCACATTTCAATAATACATCATATGTATATTGCATTGTGTGTTCACCACCCAAAGTTAAATTTCCTTCTATCACCATATAGTTGACCCCCTTTACCCTTGAAATATTAGAATTTAGATACTTCCTAGAAGCATGGAGATCAGTGTCTATATCAAAGAGAACTTGTGCTGGTTGTATTGGCCTATTCCTTTCTCACCCCTTCTGAATGAAGAATGTGCATGTTTTAATCACTTTCTGTTTTTATAAAAAGAATCAGTTAAGTAGTTATAATTTTATGACCTGAGGACAGCTTTGACTAATATTTCTATCAGAATAAGGTGTATTATGGATGAAAACCATTTTTTATGTAGCATTTTTTAAAAAGTTACTCTGTTTCCAACGTTGGTGAATATATGGCTTCCTGAGCTCTGTGATAATGGGACTAATTGCCCTGAATGGACACAATCCACCAGCCAGCATGTGTGCCTTATGGTATGCTTGTCTGATGTCACAGAGTTTACAGGGGGCTGTAGGGAATTGTGTCCCTAATTTCTGGCAGGGATTATTTTCTTACTTCTTGGAATCTTATTATTTGGAAATAATTATAATCATGAAAATTTTTTACTCAATGGAAAGACAATGATCAATTTAATATTTCTTTTGACTTTTGAATTTTGTTATAAAAATTATTTATAACTAATGTTATTATTGCCCTTTACCAAAAATTAACTAAATACAAATAAAAAGATGATTATGTCTATAAGAGTACAAAGTAACAGAGTAACAGAGAAATATGACTATGGAAATATGACTATGTAAGGAGATTTTTTTTATCCCAACTGATTAGAACTTTATCCAAAGGATTGCTGCCTCTTCAAGGAGATTATAGGGGATTCTGTATTTATTTGCTGAAAATCATAGGCTACGTTACTGGACTAAGAGATCATTGTATTTGCCTCCTCTTTTCAAACAATTAAAAAACCCAAATTAAACCCAAAGTTAATGTATACTAGTGTTGATGCCATGACTTTAAGTGTTTTTGAAGTGTTTTGAAGAGTAAATCTCAGGTCACTGAAAGAAAAGCAGTTTTATCACTTTACCACCTCAAATCTGATCCAATGCATTTTTAGCCATTGTAATCACATATTCTGTATTTCACAGTTACATGTAAATGGCTCTTGAATGATGAAATGAGTTAAAGCCATTATAAAATGGTAAAAGAATTTTTTGAAAGTTCCTTCTTTAGTTTCTGAAGAAATTTTTTTAAAAACAAATATTTATTCTTTGGGCTACATTGGGATAAGTGCACAGCCATCCAAGATGACCAACGAAAAATATTCAGTTTTATTTGTTAAAAGATCAACCATAGTAACATAAATTGGTATTACAATAGAATGTAGTTCGAGTACTTTAATGAACTAGGAGTACTGTTAGAGAGGCTTCTAGTCCTTACACAGAGAACTAAAGCCTTCCTAGTCAGTTGTTGGTATGGCTGGGTTAGGGCCTGATTCTTGCTGCATCTACCTTCTGCATGGACCTGCAGCCCCTTCAGCAGCCAGTGACAAGATCTGTTGACATTTCCTCAGGTGCCACACTACACAGAGCAGAGACTGGACCATGTGGGCAGATAAAAAAGAAAATAGAAAGTCCAGTGTTAGCTTTGGAAAACCGAATTTCTCTCAAAAATAACTTCTAGAAACAATATTAAAATGAGAATTCAAAATGCAGATAGAAAATTGAATGAGATAGCTTTCTAATTCTCTTTCAATATAACTGCAGGCACAACTTTTTTTCTTCTAGGCCAGTACTAGTGTTCTAATTGTATGTTTCTCTAATTTTCTTTTCTTTTTTTTTTCATGTTTTGTATACAAAAATGAAGGTGTGTCTGTATTGCAATACGAACTAATTCTATCAACTGGTATTGGAACCTTTTCTTACTCAGTTTCTTTCATGAGGGGAAAACATTGCTATTGGAAAACCCAAGAAAAATATATTAAAATCAAAACTATATTAAAATCCATTAGCTATTTCATTTTTCTAGCAGTGTAGTTTTCAGAGTGCTTCAACTCAATTATTCTGACACTGATTAACTTTCTAAAGAATTCTTTGGGGTTCTGCCTCCCTGTACTGGCTTTTGCCTGTACTGTTTGCTGCATTTCTTTGCAGGGGATCCAAGTTAGTAAAGAGAAGTAGGAAAACTCAAAAGGAATATTTTCACTAAATTGAGAAACACTTATAAACTTTCAGTGAGATAACATTTGAAGATATAAGTTATAATAAAGGTTTGAGAAGAGGAGTGGGTTTCTGATTTTGTTGATCTCTTCCAGTGTCTGCACTTTAATAATGCTCTTTCATAATTCAGAGCTCTGTGTGTAGCATCGTTCCTCAGAAATACAGTAAGGATGCCCATTGCCTATCAGTCTATATCAGTTTTGCTTTGCCAAATTTTCTGTTACTTTTTTTTCTCAGTAAATGCAATAAAAGAACTCTTTGAAATAAAGGAGTATGAAGTGGTTTATCCCAGAAGACTTCATCCACTACACAAAAGAGAGGCCAAGATGCCAGATCAACAGGTATGGCTTTTGATTTAACAAAGACAAGGAATTTTGAATATCTATCTATCTATCTATCTATCTATCTATCTATCTATCTATCTATCATCTACCTACCTACCTATCAATATATTATCTATCTATATAAAATACATGTACATACTATGCATACACACATATGATTTACACATGAATATATAATTATATTTAATATATAAATACACATATATTTATATATATACACACATTTGTATTTGTTTTTTGACCTGTGTTATCTTTTTTAATCTTCACAGTAAACCAACATTCTATTATTAGACTTATTTTACAGATTAAGATTCTGACAGTTGAAGTAAACTTTAACATTTTTATAGTAATTTATCATTTATTCTGTGTACTCCCAAAGAAATTTGATACCATTTATAATCTATCTATCTATCTATCTATCTATCTATCTATCTATCATCTACACATGCACATATACAAACAATACCATGAACATTAAAACTGATGTAGAAAATAAAATATTGTGGATAAATGCATGTATATATGCAATTAAATTAAGATTAATTACTGTAATTAAACAGGAAATTTACCTCTGTCTTTTCTAATAAGGCAGCCATTAAAAATTGTATAATTCTTACTACATAATGAGATGACATATTCGCAGTCAAAAAAGGAAAGCTAAAACGTAATTTATTTGACAATAATTTTCTAATTATCTATACCTGGAAGTATTCTACAGGGATCCTGGAAAATTCAGATAAATTAGACATAAATAATAACTTGCATCTATCGATCGTAAGATACAGCTCACTGAGGAGTTCACGTTCCCCTTACTGGACAAGGTTCCTCACAGATTACTTCTTCTAAAGCAGACATACTTATAACAGCAGGACCTGTAGTAGGCCCTATTCCCCGAAGTTATCTCTCAGCAACATGTTTCTGCTAAATCTCTCAATTTAAAGAGGACTCATGTGCTTTGGCTTCCCTGTAAACACTCAATATAACTTTCTTCAAATGCTTTCTAGCAGTCTCTTAAAAACCAGAAACCTTTTTTCACTAAATATTTTGAGAAAAATTTCAATACAAGTCCAGTGTTTTTCATCACAGTTATAAAGTGAGTTGTTCAAAACTGTAAAAATAAATGTAAGCTTTGAACGATTTATTTTGATGAAAAATCATACAGTAGTTACTGGCATATAATAGATGATCAATTGATGTTTTAAATGATTGAGCGGATGGATGCAATCGATATAATGTACTTCATATTTATTGCAAATACATTATTTATCGAGTCCGCTACTCAGTTAACTGGTCATATAAACCTTATGTTTTTCTTATCCATTGTGAAAGTGAAAGAATCTGAATTCAGAGGGCTTATTTATGTTCATGTCTTAGCTTTGTTAATTTATCCTGTGTAAATTTAGACGCATGAAAACTTCAAAGTCTAAATTTTGCCTAAAATTTGAGATAATAATAAGAATGCTTACATTATATGGCTATTTTGAAATAATGTTGGTGAAAATCAAAGTGGGTTGCAATTTATTAACTTCTTGTTCAAGAGTATCCTATGACTCTGCTCTGTGTAACCCATCAGACTGTACTTCTTCTGACTAACTTTCAAGGCTCTTTGTGCTTAATGCTATGATTTATCAAGCCATTTTTTTTCTTTCTGCTTCTCGACATAATCTTCTTTTCAGTCAGCCTGGGTATTCTCAAGGCCTTTCTTAATAATATGCTTGTTTCCATCTCTATGCCCTTCCTTATGAATTTCTTGCTACTTAAAACATTCTCTTTGTATGGAAAGTCTGGCCCATCTTACATTGTTTGCCAAGGCAACATGAAATATTCATGTATATACTAATAGATCCTTATCTTGAAGTTATGCTTTTACACCATTTGGCTCTTGATTTTTTTTTTTAATTGATTTTATTGTAGTAAGAATGTATGTATGTGTGTGTGTGTATGATTGTGTATGTAATCTTCTGGTTTGAACTGCCAGGGTCAATAAAAAAAGTGTTTTCTATGTCTTTGACATGTCTCTGCCTCTCCATCACCCTCATCTCTCAGCCCCTGTCTTATAGAAAGTATTCCATAAATGCTCATTGATTCAAAGAATTTCTTGCAAGACACAACAATTTTATCTTTCAAAGAAAATAAAAGTATTAAGTCGAATCCTATAGAGAATTGAAGGAAATTTTGCTTAAATAATTTGAAAGCTTTAATGTTTCTTTATATGGTAAATCTTATTTTTATTTTTGTAGTTTTACCTAGTATATTTACAGATTTCTCCTTTCTCCTTTTAGTTGCATGATGAATATTACAGATGAGCACTTAGTGCTTCCAAGCTGACTCATAAATACATGTAGCTCACTCATGTTTACTTTTTAGTATTGAAGTGACATTGGTGTTCTCAGGTGTTGGTGGATGCCTTTGAAGAACCTTACAGCAAGTATGTGGTTGAACCATTCAGTGTAATTCCTGGCTAAAGCAACACAAAAGAATTAATCAGCTTTTCCCAGGTCATGGTTCCCAGGCTTAGGTATCTCACAACTTCACCTCCTCTCCCTGGTCACTGATGTCTAGTTTCCATTATTTCTTACATCTCGGACTCCACCATGTGTCGAATTGCCAGATTTAGCAAATAAATATACAGGATACTCACTTAAATTTTAATGTCTGATAAATAATTAATGCTTTTTTAGTGTAAGTATTCTCAGTATTGTATGAGATGTGCTGATGTTTAAACAAATATCCACAGTTTATCTGAAATTTAATTTAACTAGAGTCTTATATTTTATCTGGTGATCATACCATGTGGCTTTTGGTATGTCCCTGTGAACATCTAGAACTAAAGCTTGGCAGTTACTCTGTGATCTCAGCTGTTGTCCTTTCTATAATTAATAAGGGCCCATGCTGCTGTATGTCTGGTATTTCAATCCTGCTCTGTCATGCAGTAGGCGCATTGTTTCCCTTGACATAGCATCTTCTCCTTTTGCTCAGGTACATCTTATGACTAATAAGAACACTGTCTTATCAATATAAGCCAAGGTCTTGAACGTTATTCTTGTGCTTTCTGTATTGATCCTATTGGTCTTCCTTGTACAAAGAACTGATTAGCAATTACTCGAAACATTCGAAAGTCATAATGCATGTGACCAAGGGATCTCTGTATTCATAGATGCTACATAGGTCTCAGTCTAGATTACTCACTTCTCAAGTTCTCCTGAAGTGGAGGAATTCTGTGATTATTATACAACTGTGCCCTTTACTGGACCAGAGACTGAAGCACCAGTGTTACCTGTCAGCTGTACCAAAAGCATAGCCCCATCTTTCTGACTCCATCATGCCTGGCCGCATCGCTTACAGTTTTGTGGTTTTATCTAGTATATTTACAGATTTCTCCTTACTCTTTTTAGTTGTGTGATGAATATTACAAATGAGCACTTAATGCTTCCAAGCTGACTCATAAATACATGTAGCTCATAATCCTAAAAATAATCCATAGAAATTTTATGGAGACACTAAAGACCAAGATAGAACCTTGAGTATATTCATGATTGTATTCATGATTGTATTTTGTATGCATGGGATAAGAAAAACTGAATAAGTATTTGTCAAATAAATGAGCAAATGAATAAGTAAACAAATGGACAAATGAATGAAGGAGTATAAATGGAGTACATTACACACATAGCTGCATAAATATGTATTCAATGAATACTTAATCAAGGTCCCTGATGTTGCAAACATATGCAAAAGGTAGTTGCTATTCTTCCTAGAATTTGGCCTCCAGATCACATATTTCCTTGGAGGCCAAAACCATCTTGCCTTTGTCTTATGCCCTAAAATAGAGTATGTGGCAGCATAATGCTTCCCCTTTCTGCGAACAATTTCAGGCGTCAGCTCAGTCTACCAGGATTTATAGAAGTCTTGAATTTTTTGTCTTATGTCAAGACTTGGATTAAGACCTTACCTGGGATTTATAGGGTTTCCTTTGCTATTTCTTATGTGCTCATGGGTGTCATCTTGACTTCACAAATCTGCTCCCATTCCAGGACCATCCACCCCCTAAACCTTATGCATTACATCTTTTTCTGGAAGAAATTTTTATTTATATGTCCCTATGACCAGCTCATCTTACTCAATAGACTCAACATCATTTCCTTCTAGTGAATTCTCTCCAAGTCAAGATGCATCTTTACTCTCCTAACCTATAGTTCAGAACCCAAAATAGAACATAAATTGGACACATTTCTTATCAGCAGGCATTACTCTCCACCATGGACTTGTACTTGAGAAGAGCAGTTATAGCCTTACCCAGTGCACCTTCTTTCATAGAGACTATGGCTTTCTTCCTGATGTTTCCTTTCATCCATAATCTGTAAAGAGCCTCCAAATAATGTTTTAGGTTGATGAATATTACAGATGGGCACTTAATACTTCCAAGCTGACTTATAAATACATGTAGCTCATAATCTTAAAAATAATCCTTAGAAATTTTCTGGAGACACTAAAGACCAAGATAGAACCTTGAATATATTCATGATTGTGAGAAATAGATATCTAGAAGGCTATTCTAGTTAGAAGGTCATATCTAGTATTCTAATATGTTCATTCTTAAACCTGAACCACAAGTGGTTACGATTCCACATGACTTATTTTTCACTCTTAGATTTCTTTCTAGCTCCTGTTATTTGTGAAAATGGATTGAATTACAGTAGCCTCTCCTCATCTAGTCCCGTAGTACAGAATATCTATAGTCATGGATTTTTGACCCCAAAGAAGACTTCAGTAATTGATAATTTAAAGAAAGTATGAGTCAAAATATCTGATCTTGGAAATGAAAAAATCTCTGCACGATACCCCTGATCTGATGGGTCTAACTCATTCTTGTCCCTCAATGAGCTCAGATACTATTCTGGCCAGGAGAGGAAGGAGAGAAAATAACTTGGGCCTCGGCACAACACAGCAGAGGGAGCAGCACACTTATGGAATAAGTGATTCTCAATCATATGTGGTCTGCCATATTTAGATCTCTTTAACAATATTGTGCTGACACTTCCCAGTGAATTTTTAGATATTGGGTGTAACTGTGGCTAATAACTCTGTTTTATAGAATAGTCAGAACTCAGTACCCAATATGATTTTTAAAATACTTCTGTATAGTCATCTATAGCTTCTCCTGTGTATATGAATCAAAAGTTAAAACCGTTCTCCTGATTCACATGGTTTACTTAAGGAGATAGTTTCTCTTTCTGAATGCCTTAGGCCATGTTTTCTTCTGGATGACTTCTCCCTGTCTTAAGGTACATGTGCCTTTTATTTTGCCCATATTTTAACATCGACTTAGCCTTGAGAAGGTCTCCAAACCAAAAATCATCAGTGAGAGGCTTGGAGGCCTTCGGGTCTGTGTGCACACAATTCTTTCTCAAATAATACCCTACTCTTTTCCACTGGGTTAATTCTTATCTCAGCTTGCACATTACTTCCTTAAGAAAGCCTTTCCTGCCCTTAAGATGTTAGATAGACATCCTACATTGCTTCCACATGTATTTCGCTTATTATACAATGTAACTCACATTCACTGTCTGTCTTTCCACAAGAGTGTAAGCTTTCTGACAGCAGGTACCAATTTTTCTTGCTTAGATTTAAATTTCCAGAACTGAGAAGTGTCTTGCATATAACCAGCACTCAAATAATATTTGTAGAATACATGGATGGATGGATGGGTAGATGGATGGAAAGTTCTCAGATAATTTGACTACCTAGTTGGCAGAGTTGTTTGATTTGTTAAAAGAGACAGAAGCAGATAATTGGTATTATAAAGAATAGCGTTAAAGAAAAGCAAGCATTGCTTGCTCATGATTAAACAGATGGACCTAGCAAAGTGAATATTTGTGTGTTTTTAATTACCAGTAAATGTTTGTGCATTTTTTCAGGAAAAATTTGAAACCGAATTGAAGTATGAAATGACAGTCAATGGAAAAATCGCAGTGCTTTATTTGAAAAAATCTAAGTAAGTGTCATACTTCTGATATAATCTTCATCAATAGCAAGTTAGCATATGGAAATTATGCTAATTGAGTCTATTACTGCTCATGGCTCTCACAAACTTTGGCTACTCAGCTTTTTCTCTCAATTAGTCTGAGGGGTTCAGCAAATATTTCCTCCCACTGAAGTAGTAGAAACACCTTGGATAAAACAACAGTTTACTAGAGTTTTGATGCTTCTAGTAATAAAATAGTGAATGAGGTGTAGGCAGACATATATTTTATCAAATTCTATGAAATAACAGATAGATTTTTAACTCTTCCCCCATGTTATTGCATTTTATTATTCTAATACTAAAAGATTAGATAATATTCAACAATAAAAAACCAAACAATCCAATTAAAAAATTTTCAGAGGACCTGAATAGACATTTTTCCAAAGAGGACATATAGATGGTCAATAGTTATATGAAAAGATGCTCATCATTAATCATCAGAGAAATGTAAATTAAAATCACAATGAGATATCATCTCACACCTGTTAGAATGGCTATCATCAACAAATCAACAAACAAGTTTTGGTGAGAACGTGGAGAAAAAGAAACCCTCAAGCACTGTTGGTGGGATTGTAAATTGGTGCAGCCACTATGGACAACAGTATGGAGATTCCTCAAAAAAATTAAAAACAGAACTTATGACCCAGAACTTACAGTTCTGGGTATTTTTTCTGCAGAAATCCTAAACACTAATTTGAAAATTCATATGCACTCCCATGTTCATTGCAGCTTTATTTACAATAGCCAAGATATGGAAACAACATAAATGCCTATCAATAAACTAATGGATAAAGAAGAGGTCGTACATATATACAATGGAATATTACTCGCCCATAAAAAAAGAATGAAATCTTACCATTTGTGACAACATGAATAAACCTGGAGAGTATTACACTAAGTAAAATAAGTCAGACAGAGAAAGACAAATATCACGTAATCTCACTTATATGTGGAATCTAAGGAACAAAATAAATGAATAAACAAAGCAGAAACAGACTCATAGAAACAAATACCAAACTGATGGTTGGCAGATGCCAGGAGTGTTGGAGGGCTGGGTGGTGCTAGTTAGGGCACTTTCAGCTTTTTCACTGAGCTTCTTAAAAGTCTTGCAATTAAAGAGTCAATTAAATAGACAAATGATTAAGAAGTACAAATTGATAGTTACAAAATAGTCACAGGGATGTAAATGACAGTGCAGGGAATATAGTCATTAATATTGTAAAACTAAGTATGGTGGGAGGTTGGTACTGGACTTATTGGGGGGAATCATTATATATAAATGTCTAACCACTATGCTGTAAACCTGAAACTAATATAAAATAATATTGAGGATCAACTGTAATTTTTTTAAAAAAAGATTAGATATGAAAACAATTTGTAACCATTTGCATGGTTGCAAAAAACAAACAAACAAACAACAAAAAAAACCAAGACATATGTAAATTAAAGAAACTCTAGAGCCAAAGAACAAGTCAGTGGTAAAACCAGAGCTAGGCTATCCCGAGGCTAACACCATTGCCCTTTCTACCCAGCTATTCACTTACCTGCCAATTTTTCTCATATGTTACATTGTGCTCTTATTCCTTCATACTTTTCACCCAATTCATTAAAATTTAACATTTTTTTTTAATTTCACTGCCTCCACTCTCACTCAGATCTTGATCATCCTATATTTAGAGTACTTTGAAAGCAATTTTTAAAAATCTTCTGTGCTTTCAGGCTCTTTCAGTCCCTAAATTGTTCTATACAGGAAAGCAAGATAGATAAATAGACCTTTTGCAAAAAATCACAACTGGCTAGATTTTGGAAACTGTGATATAATGGAAATAATACAGGCTTTGAATTGAGGTAGACCTGGATATGATCTTATGCCACTTGAGCTATTTAATCTTATCTGGAAAATAAAGAGAGTAGTATTTACCTTATAGGATTGTTGAAAAGATTATATTAAATGACTCATGTAACATGTCTAACCCAGTGGCCAGTAGAAAGATAGCATTTAATACTTAATCATTTCCTTTTCTCCTCAGCCTGATTCTTTAAAAAATATATTTGGGCTCCTATTTCCTGGCAGATAATTGAAAGACTTTTAAGAAACTCAGTGAAAAAGCTGAAAGGGCCCTAACTAGCAGATATAAGTTAGTTTCCACTAAACTCTTTGCCACTACTAGCTGTTAACAGTCACTGTTAGAATGGAAATACACTCATCCTAAACTGGTGTGGAACATTACTCTTTTGCTACATTTTTAAAATGTTGCCCTTCTCAGGTTCCATTTGATCCTCAAATTTCTCTTCAGACAATTCTGCAAAATCTGATGACAAAGCCGACATTGTCCCATATTATTCAGGAACGTCCCTGCCCCTCTCAGTCTTCCCATTTTAGCATCCCTTTCATTCTTGGACTTGTCTTGAACGTTTAGGAGGAGAAGCTTGGGAGTTGAAGCTTTTCTTCACCCCCAGTGAGAGCTCTCCCTTTAATCACTGGACTTTACACTTAGCATGAGTAATTATGACTCTTTTTTTCCCCCCGTCCAGGGATCTCCTTGCACCAGGCTACACGGAAACACATTACAATTCCACTGGGAAGGAAGTCACCACCAGCCCACAAATCATGGTAAAACAGAGTTCTAGATTAATTGTTAATTGAGGTATAACCCACACACCCAAATGCAGTGTCATCGCCTGACAAATAGTGAAAGGGAAACAGCATTTATAGCACTGGTGCTTTATTCAGTATACTAATTTCTTAATAGATCCTCCATCATTTGTACAGTTTGATAAGAACAAAGTTATTCCTTAACAACCATGGTAACTCTTTCCAGCCTTCAACGGTTCCCACTAAGAGAGTGGGCAGAAGGAGCTTCTGATTTTTATTACAGGAGTGAAGAATTAAATACATCTAGTGTTCTTGGTCAATGCCAATCACCTATCTAGAACATTCAGTCCTCAAACTCAAAACTATTTCCTCAATGGTAGAACTGTAGAATTCTATATTCTTTAAATAATTTATACTCTTGACTCTTATTCAGAGAAAATGACAGTGTAAAGTAACACGAGGGGTAGTTTGTCATTGCCATCTTTTCTGAGCTCTGTTTTGTACTGGAAGGCCCTCACACATTTTCTTCTGCAGTGGTCCCCAATCTTTTTGGCACCAGGGACCTGTGCTCTTATGAGAATCTAATGCCCGGTGATCTGAGGTAGAGCTGAGGTGGTGATGCTAGCGCTGGGGAGCGGCTGCAAATACAGATGAAGCTTCGCTCGCTTGCCCGCTGTTCACCACTTGCTGTACAGCCCGGTTCCTAACAGGCCATGGGCCGGTACCAGTCCATGGCCCAGGGATTGGAGACCCCTGTTCTATAACAATGACACAGAGGTTTACATGAGCCACTACCTTTTCTGTCCCAAAGGGGAATGTTATACTTGATTGAAGCACATCCACATGAAAAAGGATTAGGATTGGGCATTTTGCTCCAAATGGAAGCAAGGGATGCTATACTAATCTAGTTAATGTGGTGAAACTCTTTGGATAAATAAAAAAATTAACAACACAATTCGAATGACACATTCATTGAAAAGAGCTAATAGGTATTAGAAAAAAATAATAAGCCATCAAGGAAAAGAGTGAATATCTGATGTTTGGGATTTCAGGTTTTAAACATACATTTGTAAATTTTTCTTCCAGATTGTATTCACCTTATTATCCTTTTTCTGCAATATCGACATTTATACCTACATTTAGTTAACACTAAGCATTTGGGATCACTAGCTAAATATTAAAAGTTTTAAACATATAAAACTTAAATATTTTTTATATCTCTAAGTTGGCTGTTCTTCAGCATAAAATGATTTAAAAATATTGTAGATCCTATCTCAAGATTTCAAATTTAAATTTAGCAATAGGTCTAAAAAACATACACACTTTCCTAAAACCCCTTTTCTCTTTTCTTTAGGATGACTGTTATTACCAAGGACACATCATTAATGAAAAAGTTTCTGAAGCTAGCATCAGCACATGTAGGGGTCTAAGGTAAGACTTCATGAATGCTTTGTATGTGCCTGTGATGATGGTGTGCGTGTGTGTGTTTTAATAAACCTGAAGAATATCACATATAATTACCTATATCATCGTTGAGTATGAATTCTAAGGGCTCAAAAATTTTGAAATTTGAAGGAAACATGGCTTCTGTTGATAGTAGTTTAAAAATTGCACATCTGAATTGCTCGCAGAGTTGCTTTTGTTGTTTGCTTGCTTGTTTTCAAACTATAGGTTTTGAGTCCCAGTTTGAAAGTTAGAATATGTGGGGAATGGTAGCCCCTCTCCACCTTCTCTCTTCACTCTAAAATCTCTAGCTTGTCCATCCACACCTCTGATGTCCATTTTGTGTGTGTGTGTGTGTGTGTGTGTGTGTGTTAAGGACTCCCAAGTATCTGTCCACAGTAAGATATCTTCTTATACCTATCCTTGATTGCCCAATTTCCTCTTACATATCTCCATATCTCTTTAATATCTGGATGTCTTAATGAAATCTGAATCTTAATATACTCCTAATCAAGCCAATAATTCTCTCCAAAATCTGATATTTTTCTAGTGTTTTCTATCTCAGCGAATGGTATAACCAACCAACTACTTGCTCAATCCAGAAACCTAGGTTTCTTGACTTGTTACCTCCCAACTACCCATTTCAATCTATTATCAAGCCTTATTGATTATATGTTTTAAATATTTCCTGAGATTATCCACTACATTCTCTCTCTACTGCCATATCCTAATTCAAACTACCATGATCATCATGCAGACCATTGCAACAAACCACCCAATTTATCTCCTCGAGTCTATTCTTGTATTCTAATTCTATGTATATAATTATATGTCATATAATTATACATATTTGTGGATCTAACGTGATAATTTAATCCACATCTATCTTTCTTATTTGATTGTAAACTCTGTGAGAGGAGAGACCATGTCTCTTTTTTACTATTGGCCTTTAGTCCAATGCCTAATGAATAATGGGTGCTGTCTGAATATTGGTTGAATGAATCTTAGCAAAATGCTTCAGCAGAGAGAAATGAGGTAAAATTGGTATTATTTATTGATCACGTGCTTTACATATTATCTCCTTCAATTTTATAACCATCCTATTATGTTGGTATTATTATTCTCAGTTTATAGTTGCCGAAACTGAGGCTATGTGAGTTTAAGTAATTTCCCATGGAATCACAGCTAATAAATCATCGACTCAGAATTTTAACCCTTTCCTCCAAAATCTCTTTCATTTTCAGTGCACCTTTAGAGCAAACAAGACATAGGGATTGGAAGAACAATGCAAATTCATGAAATTTCATTCTAGTGCCAGCCCTGACCTACAGTAGCTATATAACATTGCAATTGTTGCTTCTCCCCAAGGGGTCTTATTTCCTCATAGAGAAAATAAGTTTAGGTTTTCTCCAAGGAGATCTTCAGCTATAATGTTACACTATATTCTACTGCCATGAGCTTGGAATGTTTTGGTACTGGTAACTTTTTAGAATCTCTGTCTGTAGCACTTGCATGCAGGAATATTTTTTAAGAAGCCTGGATTCTCATGTTTTTCAGGGGCTACTTCAGTCAGGGAGATGAAAAGTACTTCATTAAACCTTTAAGCCCCACATATCAGGATGAACAGGAACATGCACTCTTCAAGCATGATCCTGAAGAAAAGAAGAGTGACAGCACCTGTGGGACAGATGACATATCATGGGCACATGGATCTCGGCAGAATATAGCCCCACCTGCCACCAGTCTGGTTGTATGTTTACCTTTATTTTTTATTTGCAACGTTCCCACGTATTCTGTCCTGGCTGACTTGGGTTCCAGTCTTAGCAGCTGCAACTGAATGAAACTTTACAGTCATTGTTGAAACTAGTAAGCTATAGAGACACTAAAACATTGTCATACATTGATTTATTTAATAAGCACTTATGGATCAGCTATTATTAAAAATAACGTGCAAGGGCTAAAAAAAAGTATAAAGCTTGCCCTCCGGGAGCAGGCAACTTTACCAATACTACAACATTCAAAAAGGTGCACAATATTATTATCACTTTGAGATATAATATCCTGCTGTCTTCGTGAATGAACTCATTCAGCAAATCTTCAAGCACTACTGTAGGTGCTGGGGATGTAGCAGTAAGAGAAATTAATATAGGCTCTGTCCACAGGAACTTCAAATACTCTTTCATATGTGAAATTCAGTTTCCAGTCACAGAAGAATCATCTTTTCTAAATGTCCTCAGAATCTATAAGCACTGGGCAGAATTGGTCTGGATAAAATAAAATCTCTGTTGGGTTCTATTTGCTGTGAGCATAAATTCTACCAGACATATAACATCTAAGAACCCAGAATCACCACTTATAGCTATTTAATTCCATAAATGTCGATTTCCTGTTTTAGCTGGTACAGACCTCTTGTCTCTGTCTAAATTTCTTGCAAACCATGTGCAAATAGCTGTGTTTCCATGACATCCTATTGTTTTGTTTTTCCCCCTACCTCACTAGTGCTACTCCTTCTTAGCACTTCTCACTATTATCCCTCCTCTAATTGGCTACTAAATATTAGAGACCCTCACAAAGCTCCATCCTGGGTCCCATTCTATGCTTTATCTACATATTCTTCCTAGGTAATCTCATCCTATGCTATATGCTCTGTTTAAATAAGAACTCTGCACTAATTACCATCAAATGTATATCTCCAATTTTGAAATCTCCTCTAAAGGCCAGACTGTTATAATTAACTACTTACTTCATGCATCATTTGAATGTCTAATATCACAAACTTAATGTGGTCAAAATAGAACTACCGATTTCTAAGCCCTAAACAAAACGTGCTTCTCCCTCATTCTCCTCTAACTCAATTGATGGTACCACCATTCATTATTTCTCAGGCCCAAATATAGAAATTATCCTTGGTTCCTCTTTTCTTTATTTCTCTTTATCTGGTATTTGTCAGCAAATGCCTCCATGTAGTTCAGATGTTTCATTTTGTTCTCGCTTTCCAACTACCACAATAATCGCAGCAGCAGCCTCTACCTGACTTTCTCACTCTCATTCCTGCCTCAGTAGAATCCACTCTCCACACAATAGCTGAAGTGATTCTTTTATTCTAAGTCACATCATGTCACTTTTCTGTTTAAAACCCTCAAATAGTTTCTCATTACATTTAGTACAAAATCTAAAAGAACAGTCCGTGAGTTGCAAACCCTGTATGATTAGGGCCCCACCTACCTCTCTAATCAGTTCCCATCAATGACCTCCCCATTATGTTCTGACAAATCCGAACTTTTTCTGTGCTTTAAACATGCCAATATCGATTCACCTTAGAGTCCTTTCACTTTTTTTTTTTCTTTTATTTTTTCCTCTGCTGCAATTGTCTTCCAAGTTATCTTCCTTTGCATGGCTTCTCCTTTTCATTAATATGTCAGCTTCAGGGCCAATTCTTTAAAGCTTTTTCTAAGCATCTATTCTAAAATGACTACCTCGTCACTCAATATCACATCACTCCATTTGATACTCTACATAGCACTAATTCCTATCTGATATATCTATGTTCATTTGTCTGCTGTGAGCATTTTAAGCACATGGAACTTTTCACTGCTGTATCCTTAGTGTCCAGAACACAGTTGGTGCATAGTAAGGGCTAATAAGTATGTTGCTCTCACAGAAAGTGGGAGGTAAGTACATACCTCATTAGATAATACTTAAAGTCTACCTTCAGTAATCTGTTCTTGTTAATAGACCCTTATTTACCTGTTAAAAGACAAGGACTTCTAGAAATGCAACCTAATAAACTTTAATGGTTTATTATTTAGTACAAATAATATGTCTGCTATTTTTGGATGGGACAATCCACTATGAAACATGTTCTTTTGTTGTTGTTGTTTTGTTTTGTTTTGTGGAGAGAAAAAAACAGAAAATAGGAAAGCTTGGAATGTGAGAAAGAGATCCAGTTCTGTCTGAGAAGAAAAGAATAGATTAGGTTTCATGATGGCTATGGGCATTGCACCATTGGTAAAGGAGTAGTAGGTATTCACTGAGCTAGGAATAAAAAGCTATATACTAAATAAACAAAACATTAGAAGGATACCGAAGTCAAAGTCGGTCAATTTCATTTCAGAATAGTGGAAAAAGTCCACTGTTCAAAAAATCTGAAGATTTGGGTTTTAATTCCAGCATGCCTTCTAATTAGTTGTGTAATCATTTAAACTCTTTGGTGAAATAAAGGGGTCAGAGTAGAATATCACTGATGTCTCTACTAGCTCTGATATTCTGAACCTTGTCTGACTAATTAGAGTTAAAATGTAGATAATTCTGGCTAATTAGAGTTAAAATGTCTTTCTTTATTCCCAGATATCAATCAATCTCATAAAATAACACATTTCAAATAAAAGAATGACTTTTTGTAGAGAGAGATGTTGTCTTAGTAATTTCTCTTTTAATATTTATTACAGAAATCGAAAGATCGGAAGGTTTGGGAACATAAGAAATATATAGAATATTATTTGGTCCTGGATAATAGTGAGGTAATTATATCAGATAAATATGTCTTTTAAAATCCCCTTCTACCTAAATTTATTATGTGAGATATTAAATATGTGGATTAGTTTAGAAAAATCATGAACATGAGCTATTCTTTTTTACAAATTGTTCTGAATCTAGGAAATTTAACATATAATTAGACTGATATGATTTCTCTTTCTCAGGGATATGCAGCTGATGCGATATGCATTAACTGAATTCTTTGCACTATTATGCGCCTTTCTTGTTGTCTTAAGAGTTCCAACTTAGTTTTTCCATAAATTCCTTTGTCATTTTGTCTTCTGTTAAGTAGTTAAATCATTGGTAAATTAGAATTTATGCTCATCAGAGAGTGGTAAATATAAAAGGCTAATGAATGGAAACTTCTGAAAAAGGCAATTTTTTGCTAATATTCATTGTTTATCTTCTTTTATGAGAATCCATTTTCACCTGTTGAATATTCTAAACATGAGGTCTACATTGTAATTTCTAAAGAAAAAATTCTGTGCTATGATAATATGAGCAAGTGAATTAGTTGAGGCCCTAAAGCATTGGCCTCTCTTATTATATTGTTTATTTGCTGCTTATGTATTTTTAAATAAAAAAGCTATTTCTTGCACCAATTCTACATGGCTTAGGAAATCATGATGTTTTACTGAAAATACATTTGGAATAAATTTTTAGAGCATTACACTGAGTTAGTACTTCAGGAGACAAACATCATTTCTACTTCTAAAGCATTTAAATTCAGCTAGAGAAATAGGAAGCACTTTGTTTCTTACTTCTAAGTGTTAACTTTTATAACTGATAATGAATTATAACCACTGATAGGTAAAATAAACTGAAGTTGCCTTTTGTTTAAATTTTTAAAAAAATTTTTAGGTGAGGCAACGCTTGATTGACCTCACAGATTGCAAGGACCTTGTCAGCTTACGATACCTTATTTTTTATTTTTTATACCTACAGCACCTTCCCAAGTGGTCTCCCATTAAAGTTCTAACCAGGCCAGACCCTGAAGTTGCTTTTTTTGCCTTCCTATTATGTTCACTTTTATCAGTGTTCATATTTTGTCTTGTTTGTTTTTTCAGTTTAAAAAATACAATCAAGATACAGAGGAAATAAGAAAGAGAGTGTTTGAGATGGCCAATTATGTTAACATGGTATGATATATTTTATTAAATGTAGTTTTAACAGTTTGCTAGTTGGTGTCATTGGTGTTTCTATGAATGCTCATGAAGCAGTGAAGGAAAGTCATTAATTACTCTTAAGATTAAAACTGTTGACTGACTCTCAAAGGGTAACCACGACTTTTACTACTTAAATATTAATGATACATAAGAGAGACTTTCTTACCACACTATTCATAGGTCTATGAAAGTATAAAGGGTGGTTTTGTTTGTGTGGTTTTATTTGTGCAGTTTTGGTTTTTCTAAAGCCCAGTAAGAAAATACTGACAAATTTATCTCAATAGAAAGCCAATCTAAGGAGGAAAACATAAAAATAAACAAAATAAACTAAGCTCTGGCACAGTGACATTTTTTATATGTTATTTCATTTAACACTCAAAAAAAAAACCCCTTTAATATATTATTAACCCTAATTTACAGTTAAGAAACTAGATTCTAAGAAGCAAAGTAACTTACCTAAAATCACTAAGTTAGAGAACGCTAGAGATAAGATTTGAACTTAGATTTCAAGCCCATTTTGATTGCATAATTGTTGATTCTGTTTTTTATCATCTAATTTCCAAACTCTCTTAAAATATCATTTCTGTATCTTGTCTATTTAAATCTTAACCATTAGTTTCTTGTTAGTTGAACATATGATTAGCCTGCTTAGTTGAAAGGAGTGTCACTTTGTGGTGTCCTGCAAATCCTCTAAGGATAGAAAGAAAATGAAGGCGAATTCAATGACCAAGGTCATATCTCATCTTCTCCACAAAGATCACTCTGATTCCCCTTAAGGAAACCCAAGAACTGGCCATATTTATTGAGCACCTACTTTGCGCCAGGTACAAATAAAACAATAAAGTAGGGAATTAAACTAACAAATAGTCTTTCCTTCAAGGAGTTTGCATTCTTATTCAAAAAGACAAACATAAATCAAATAAAGAGTACATAGAATGGTGATAAGTGCTATAAAGAAAAACAAAGCAGGGAGAGAGAGAGATTTATTTTGGGTACTATGTTAAACAGAAAAAGCCTCTTTAATAAGGTGATATTTGAGTGGAGGTCTGAAGGGAGAGAAGTGTCTGTCCCTAAAGGAGGGTGTTCAAAGCAGAGTAAAGGACCTGAGGGAAGAATCCAGCATGTCTTGTTTGAGGACCAGCGAGAAGGCCATTGGGTCAGGAATGTAGTAAGCCAGGGCAAGGGTGGGATTAGGTGACATTGGCAGGTAGCAGTGGACAAAACCTGAAGTCTCTGGTGGGACTGTGTAAGAATTTTGTTATTCTTCATGAGTAAGGAGGACACTGGAGAGCAGATGTGTGTTCTTAAAAGATTATCTTGACCATTACATTGAAAATAAACAGGGAGAGCAAGGGCAGAAACAAGATCAGATGAGGAAATTGTGCCACAATTCAGGCAAGAGATGATGACAGTTTGAGAAAAAGTAGTGATAATGAATCTGTTGATAATAGCCGACTTCTGGATAGGTCAATGGGGTTTATGAGATGGATGGGAGATGGAAGTTATAAGAAAAAGGGAGGAGTCAAGTGACATCAAGCATTTTGACCTGAACAGCTTCAGGAATAAGGAAATATGATAGGGGATGGCGATCCAGAGGAAAGATTATGATTTCTGTTTTGGACACATTAACTTTGAGATATTTCTTTTGTGTAAAGATTTCCAGGTGGAAATGCTGAATAACAAGATTGCAGTTCAGTGACAAAGTCTGGGTAAAGATATAAATCTATGTCTTATTACATATAGATGACATAAGACATGAGTCAGCAAACTATAGCTTGTGGGCCAAATCCGGCCTCATGCTTTTTTACAAAATAAAGTTTTATCGGAACACAGCCACCTTCATTTGTTTACACTGTCCGTGGCTACTTTCCTGCTACATTGCCAGAGGTGGTGAGCAGTTGCCATCGAGACCACACGGCCTCAAAGCTTAAAATATTTTCCATGCAGACTTTTACAGAAAAAGTTTGCCAACGCTGGTGTAAAATACCAGGTATGGATAGATAGAAAAGAGACCTGAAGAGAGATCCTTAAAGTACTTCTTTGAGAAGAGATTAGAATGGAGGAAAAACTGACAAAGAGACCAAGAAGGAGTGACAGTGAGGCAGGAGGAAAACCAATAGTGGGGAGTTATTTTTAACTAGGACTAGAGTTCTGTCAGGCAAGTAGAATAAAGCAAGAAATGAGTAAGAAAGTTGAGGGAATAATAAAGGGGAGGATTTTAATCTGGTTAGAGTTTTATGTCTCTTTCGGTGATCATTGCATTCCTCAATGCTTTTATTACTTTCCAAACCACTTTTAAAAAATGTCTTCAGGTTTCTCAGCAGAAAGTTGCCCCATGAGAAAGTCTGTCACTGTGCAGTTTTTTTTCAAGCTGTATTAAGATTTAATTGGTATATAACAAACATTGTACAAATTCAAGGTGTTCAATGTTTTGTTTTGATACACTTATATATTGCAAAATGATTACTACCATCAGCTAGGTAACTCCTCCATCACATCACATTATTACCAGATTTTTTTTTTTTGTGGTGAGAACACGTAAGATCTATTCTTTTAGCAATTTTCCAGTATATTATATAATGCAGTGTTATGAACTATAATCACCATGCTATACATTTGATCACCAGAATTTATTTATCTTATAACTGGAAGTTTGCACCCTTGACCAACACTGTACAATTTTATAAACTATGGTAGCTATTTAAGCTTTTGTCTTTTGAGTAAGCATATTGTCCCATGAGTTGAACTTGCTATTTCTAAAAGTTACCCTATGTGCATTATGGATTGTTTGATTCATTCCAGGTTTAAGAATTAGAAGACCACTTACTCTATTGTCACTTACAGATGCAAGACTTTTTCAGACAGCACATTTCTTTTCTAATATCCAAACTAGCAGTGGGTCAACCTTGCTAATTCTGAAATCTTATGACTCTGAGAACATCACAAAGCTTTTGAGTAAATATACTTAAAATGAAGTAATAGTAAGGAGCTACTAACAGAAAATTATATTTCTTGAGACGCGAGCGGGAAAAATTTGTTTCAATGGGACTTTCGCTCCAAAAAAAAAAAAAAAAAAGAAATCTACAGACCTGAACTACTTAAGGGTGTCTGCTTTGCCTGAGAATGGGGATGCTAGTGTCTGCAAAAAGAGATGGTAACTTAATTTTACAACTATGTTTTAAAAGAAGTTTTTTACAGTGGTGTTATAAATAAGTTTGAAAATCTAAAGTCCATTGAAAATATTAATGATAATGTCATCACTAGGAGTCATTGCTTTACCATTTATTCTCTTCGGACAGCTTTATAAAAAGCTCAATACTCATGTGGCCTTAGTTGGGATGGAAATCTGGAATGACAAAGATAAGATAAAGATAACACCAAATGCAAGCTTTACCTTGGAAAACTTTTCTCAATGGAGGGGGAGTGTCCTCCCAAGGCGAAAGCGTCATGATATCGCTCAGTTAATCACGTATGTATAGATTTCCCCCTTTTTACATTACATGATAGTTAGCATAGAAAATTTTCAAAGCCTGAGAAAAACAAGTGATATCTCTGGGTATAGGGTAAGAAGTGGTTTACCTATAGAAGGTTAAAAGTTTAAAAAGTACTCATTTGGATCTTATGTTGAATATGTTCTTGGTTTTGAGCCAGGTATTTTCTTTTTCTTTTCTTTTCTTTAAAAGAGAAGCTAATAGTTTAACAATGAATCATAGAAGTTTGTCTGTTTTGATTGGGTGTACAGAAAAGAAAGACAGGTTTAGAGAATGACAAGAGAGATTTAGATTTGATGTTTGAAAAGAACAGATTAGTTTTAAGCATGACTCAGGACAAACTTTTAGGATACAAGAAAAATTGAATATTGTATTCTAATTACACACCTCTACCATCCTGCTGAAATGACAAATTAAAAAAAAAGAGAGAAATAAATTTAACAGCTGTAAATTATACGATTCTGCTGAACCTATGCCTCAAAAAAAATCAAGAAAATTCTGTTGAATAGTTTTGTAGCTGGAATCAGTTAGAAGGAAGTAGCAAGAAGTGACTTGAAATTACTTGTTTCACTTCCCAAGAAAACAGTGGGTGTCATGGGAAATAAGGGACTAGGTCCTGTTAGAATTCATTAATATCCTGTGCTGGTTACCTATTACTGCATAACACATCAGCCCACCACTCTCTGTCATAAACTAAGTCTTCCTCATTTATATGGCTGGTGCCTTGCCTGGAGTGGCTAGAGGAGGGGGGCTAGTTGGTCATTTCTCTGTATAGACAGCTTTTCATGAAGCTAACTTGGATTTCCCCCAACATGGCAATCTCAGGGTTTTGGACATTTTACAAGGTGTAGAAGAAGTATTTGCAGCGGAAAGCGTCAAGCCTTGTTATGAGTCAATCTCAGAAATCAGTTTCATTTCTAGTATTTTTTTTCTGTTGGTTCAAAAGTAAGTCATAGACTTATCCAGATTCAGGGAAGGTACTCCACAGTATGTGACTACTGCAAGGCTGCTCATTGAGAGTTATCTATAAAGAATAGCTGCCACAGTTCCTTAATTTGGAAAGATGAATTCCAGACTCAAGAGCCTGCCAAAAGACCAAGCATATTTTTTGGTGACGTTTAGAAAATTTTTTTTTTAAGTTCTCATAGCTAGTAAATAGTATGAGAATCCAACTCTTAGCAGACTGGCTCCAAGACCATGCTCAAATTGTAGCATATTTCTGTACATGAAGTAGTAGGGTAGAGATATAAAAATTATATTCAAGATGACAGATGTATAGATAAAAAATAGCAATCCAATATCAAGAGTAAATGTCCCAAATAGACCAAAATAAACAAGATAAAAGCCTAAAAAGAGATGATAGAAAGAAATAATTGTCCTTTCTCATAAATTGAAAGATTTACCATTTACCTGACGAATTAACACAAGGTATCTATATCTAGGAATAACTGGTAGGAACCTTAGAGTCCAAATATACTCTACCCACTAAACAGAGAAACTAAACTGGATAACTTCATAATGAAGGAAGATTTTATTTTTTATAACTGAGCTAACAGTAAGAATTAAACCCAAATAAATGTAGACTTAAATATAAGTAATTTTACAATATAATTTTAAAAGAAGATATGGATGCATGAATCTTTAAAATATGTCTGATGCAAAATGTAATTTCGAAAGTCAAGAGTGAATGAAAAGTGAGATGAAGTTATCTAATTTCCTCATTTTGCATAGCAAAATCAATATTTACATTCTCGATGTTGATAAGTGGGAAAATAAAGGTTCAACTTTTTATATAAATGCATCTACTAAGGGAATTTTTTAAATGATCTATATTCTGCAAATCTCTAGAAGGAAGCAGCAAGTCAAATCAGAACCAGACAGCAGAATAATAGTAAGATTACAAATTGTGGAAAAAAATGAAATGAAACCAAAGAAAAATTAAAATAGTAAAGGCCAAGCATATCATCGGTGTAAATACGTACAAGTGGTTCAAATTCCTCTTTGGCTAACATTTCTGGTGGTCTAGTGGTTAGGAACTGGTGCTTTCAAATCCCTTTTAAATAAGACAAATATTTCAATAACATAAGTGCTTTATTAACACAAATACTTTCCGAATGGGCCCAAACTCCAAATCCTACTACAGCTAAAACAGTGCAAAAAGAAAACAAAATCAAATAGATATAAAACTATATGAGGAAAATATAAATTAAAACAAAACCTGTGTGACAATACTAATATCAAAATATGTGTATATATATATATACATATATGTAATGTATATGTGTGTGTATGTGTATAAACATATATATTAGCATATATATGTACATATATATATAAATTTATTAGGATAAAAAATCTCCCTTTATTTTCTGACAAGGGATGAATTCCATAATGAAAAATGTAATAACCATAGATTAGAGATATAAACTATTAAAAGTAATTACATTCAGGTGCTTGGATTTAGGTGATATGATAACTATTGTATAAGAAAAAAAGTATCTCATTCAAATTCAAAAACTGATTTAAGAGTGACGATTCGCAATGTGAGTTTGTCTGCTAACCACTGAGAGTTCTGGATGAATTATCTGTAGAATATAGAGCTTAGAATCATAACTTGTCATATCGATTTCTTTTTTACAGGGCAACAGAACTTTCTGGAACAACTGTCGGTCTTGCTTTCATGAATACAATGTGCTCTCCTTATCATTCTGTTGGCATTGTTCAGGTCTGTTAGAAGATAGTTGGTTTTAAGTTCAAGCCTGTCAAATGCTCTGTTTTCTGAATCTATTGAGAAGATAGCATAGTTTTTCTCCTTCAATCTGTTGACATGATTGATTAACATTGATTGAATTTCAAATGTTTAATCATTCTTGCATATCCAGTGTGAACCCAGCATGGTCATAATGTATTATCTTGTTTATAGAGGTCATTTCAAGGGGAAAAAAACCACATTTAAGTTATGAAAATAATTATTTTAGGGAAGATTCCTTAAACTTGAAAGAACCTCAAAAAATTGATAAAGTCTCTATTTAAACACATTTCTATTTTTTCTTAATTTTTTGGTTTGTTTTTGTTCCCATTTGAGGAACTCCATTTTACTAGATAGCAAGGTTTACCAAATTCATCTCAACAGGATGAAACAGTATTGTGAATGGTAGGTATTAAATGCTCGTCTTACACAGGTGTTCCTTGTTTGCCAGTCTTGTACTGTGTCTTATGGATCTCTTTATTTGGTTCTTTGAAATGAAGTAGATGAGAGAATCAGGTTTCTGTGGGTGGGTGTTATCCATAGATTTTAGTCTCCCCACTGGGAAATTACAACCAGCAATGATTCCCTTGTGTTTTATTGCTCCTGGATAACTTGAAGCCCCCAGTCCCACACTTCTAATCAGAAACAATCTGGAATGAAGTTGACCACTGGGGTGAGTCTGGAATTGACCCATGTCTAATCTTGGTAGCAATAGAGTTGAAAAAAATACCAATGGTGCTTAAGTTCTAGGTTTTTAAAAACTTTTAGAGCCCCATTAAATAAACATATCAAAGCGCTCCAATTGAATTAGAGGGTATTAGAAAGTAAGCCAGGAGGAGGGAGGTAGATTATCTAAAAACACTTCTGATTCCTTATCATTGATAAAGAGATTTTACCACTACCTCTCATAACAGGAAACCACAAAAAATTTCCTCATTATAAATGTTCCTCATTCACAAGAACAAAGAGCAGGGTTTATGCCCTGTGACAGGCATTTAGTACAAATGTGTGTGTGTGTGTGTGTGTGTGTGTGTGTGTGTGTGTGTGAGAGAGGTGAGAGAGAGAGAGAGAGAGAGAGAGAGAGAGAGAGAGAGAGAGAGAACATGAGCCAACCAGCCAGACAGCCAGACAGCCAGAGACAGAAAAACAAAGAGACAGAAAAGAGGCAGAGAGAGGCAGAGGGAGAGGAGGGAGAAAGGGAGAAAGTGGAAAGGAGAAGGAAAGACAGATGGTTGGTGAGTGAGGAAAGTAAGCTAAAATCAGTCCCTCTACTCCACTTGACTACAGTAAAAATATTTAATTATACCCTGAGCGATAATCCAGTTTGTAAATCCAGGATCTGTTTTCTTATTCTCACCTTTAGGATCACAGTAGCAATGTGCTTAGAGTTGCAGGAACGTTGGCCCATGAAATGGGCCATAACTTTGGAATGTTCCATGACTCCTATGTTTGCAAGTGCCCTTCTACAATATGTGTGATGGACAAAGCACTAAGGTGAGGCTATCTGGGAAGATGCTCTGTATGCCTGTTTTTAATTCACTCTGAGATCTTCTACACTTTCATTTCATCTTTAGCAACATGGTCAAGCTGTTAAACGATTTAATAGCATAGTCACGAATGTGTAGCTATATCAAATCACCTTATGCCTTATCTATATTTAATATTTTTCGTTAACCAAGACATCATTTAAACATGTTGTCTTTTTGCTTTGGGCATTCCTTGTCATTTTATCCTCTTCTTATCTACATGAGACCTGGTTTCAGAAAATTATTAATTTTTATCAAATTTTCAATAAGTTCAGATTGGGTGGTGGTAGGAAAAAAGTTCTAGTAAGATCTAAAGAAGAAAGTTATCATAGGAGAATAAAGAAAAAGTCTGTGAAAAGAGATTACACATTTCTGTCTTTACTTTGGCGAAATTGCCAGGGGATTTTGTCTTTAAAAAATTCCAGGATCCTTTTATACATTAATTTCCTCTTTTCTATTTTCCTCTCTCAACTCACTCAGTCTAGGGTTAGTTTCCCATGCCCTTCCACAAAATAGCATATGGCTGCATGCCAGTTATATCTCCCAAATATTACTGCATTTTTAAACCTCACCTTTATTTGTAGAATGAAAAAATTCTGTCAGTAGGAATTCCTTTGAAGGAAAGTGAATTCTTAGACATGTAAATAAGTATGATTTTACTACCTTTAGATTTTAGAACTAAAATGACCAAAGGCTAAATAAGATTATCTGGATAAGCCAGGTACTGTTTTGTTTTTATAAACATCATCCTGGAGGCTATTCTTTGAGATATGACCATATTTGCTCACCAAGCTGGAGGCGTTTATGTCTACCCAGGTGGGCTAATTCGGGCGCATAAATGAGCTTATGATTTAGTAATTGATCAGTGGATTTGATGTGATCTTATAAGGCAAGATTTGAGTACATCGGCCCCCAAATCTGATGTTGTTCCCTACATGCTCAACATGACCGCATTATCTTTTCTCTTTCCTTATCTTCACAGCTTTTATATACCTACAGATTTCAGTTCCTGCAGCCGTGTCAGCTATGACAAGTTCTTTGAAGATAAATTATCAAATTGCCTCTTTAATGCTCCATTGCCTACAGATATCATATCCACCCCGGTCTGTGGGAACCAGTTGGTAGAAATGGGAGAAGACTGTGATTGTGGGACTTCCGAGGTATTTCCGAAAGAGTCTAGTTTGATTTCCAAATGCTAAGAAGATAGAGTATAAAACTATATAGTATGATTCATTAGAAATTGCACGTTTCTTTACCAAGATGTTATGTATATTCATTCGTAGATATTTGTCAGGCCACTTTTCTAACAACAAAAATTACATTTGCTCAACAGACCTTCTTGGGGTTTGTCCTCATTTCCTGTTTTTTAAGCACCACTCACCTACTTGGGCTTTGTGTCTTCATCCCTTCCTGTCTGAAGTGCTTCACATTTCTTATGTGCCTATGACTGTTGAGTGGTTACTTTAGGCACAGCACTGCGACAGTACTCAGAGTAGGTAGCTTGCCCAATGTCACCGAGCTGATAAATGGAGAAGCAAGATGTGGATTCTGATCTTTTATTTCAGCAGTCCCAGAACCATCCTGCCCTAGGATTTAGTTCATCTCTTTGCTACTCAACTCGTTATCATTAGAAGTGCCTGGCCTGATCCCACCCTGTGCACAGGGCAGCCAGGATTCTGAATGGTTCATTTCCTCCCATTTTATTAACACTTAATATGAGTGACACATCCAGACCTTAGGGGGTCGGCTTCTCAGTAACTTCAAAACAGGATTATAAATTTATTCATTCTACGTGAAAGAGTAATCTTTCCTAGATGATGTTTATATCTGAAATGAGGCCAGAATTTTAACCCTAAATTTTATAATTCTAAATATATCACTCCTCTAAATATATCACACAGCTGCAATCAGAAAGGTGCCTAATTTCTCAGAAACAAGGCAAAGAAAGAAAAACGAAGTATATTGCTTTAAGCAGAGTTGAATTAAATATCAAAATTGTTTTCTATGACCATGCTACTTTGAACAAGCCTGTTCCTGTCTGATCTCAGAAGCTAAGCAGGGTTGGGCCTGGTTAGTACTTGGATGGGAGACCACCTAGGAAGACCAGGCACTATAGGCGTGAAAAATAAAAAAAATAAATAAACAAATAAGGGATTGCAAGCTGACAGGGTCCTTGCAACCTGTGAGGTCAACCAAGGGTTGCCTCGCCTTAAAAAAAAAAAATCAAAATTGAATAAAGAACTATATTTTTAAATTTTCAGTTACATGCTCTAGAGATTAAATTTACTATTAGATAGGTACAAAACTGATGATTTTAACTGTGTTCTTTATTTAGATGAATTTTGTATTTTGAAAAACTGTCCTTTCTCCTTTTGTTTGCTCTTGTATTTTCCAAAAATATTACTTCTTTAATATTATCCTAGGAGAATGGGGAAACTAGAAAGATATTCAATTTTTAAAAAAATGTAAGTAGAATTCAGATAAATAACAAACCCTCAATTGCCCCCAAATTTCAATTTTTCTGTTAAGCTTTGTTTTATCTTTTATTTTCCTGAAAATTATTTTTAGACTACATTAAAGTAAGGTCTGCGTGATGGATAAACTATATATTATGGATTGTGCTGAAAGTAATTCAGCATTTGCATTTGTTTCTGATATTCATTAGGAATGTACCAACATTTGCTGTGATGCTAAAACATGTAAAATCAAAGCAGGTCTTCAATGTGCTTTAGGAGAATGCTGTGAAAAGTGCCAGGTAAGATTATCTTCTTCTATTTTAATAACTATACTTACCCTTTATTTTTCTATGTTAAAATCTCAGGGATTGCGTTAAATGAAATAGGCAAAACAATGTTTTACTTTTTGTAAAATAATGCTACCTGCCATTTATCAAGTCCTCACTGAGTGCTTGACAAACATGGGCTGTTTGTCCTCCAACACCCCTTTGAGGTGGATATTATTATCTCATTTTGCTTTTAAGAGAACAGAGGCTCAGAACAGAAAATGTACAGACTAGAGTCACTAAATGTCAAACTCCAAATATTACTGGTTCCAAAGTTGTAAATACTGGTCACTTCAACTGCCTGCCTGAGATGCCACATGGCCTTCTTAGACCAAATCTCATAATTGGTTACATAGTCCTTTAATAATGGGTTTGGTGGAAAAGCTTTTATTTTGAATAATGTTGAGGCTTCCCTACCGTCAACCTTCGAAGTCACTTCAGGGTGAAGTTTGTAGAAAAAAGATACAAAGTGAAGAAGCCCTGTCATTTTTCTGTGAGGCTTCTTGACTTGCCCTGCAAGTTAGAGTTTAGCATTTTTCATTCCATTGTTGCATAGAATCCTACATCATGATTGTTTATGTATCTGTCTCCTTTGTTAGATCGACTCCTAAGGGTAAGGGACTGGCATTCTCACTTAGCACAGAATTTCATATATTGGAAATGCTCCATAACTGTGTGTAGAAGGAATGTATAGATGGCATACTGGGTTGTAGGTAGTATTTGGAATAGATTTTTTTTTTTAAATGTCAAAGGGAGAGGAAAGAAATAAAGGATGCCAAAGGGAAGAAAATTTGAGAACTTAAGTAGTATTTAACAAGTGTTTATTAAGTGCTATTTGTTAGAGATTATGGAAGATTTCAAAAGAAAAAGTAGTCTTTGACCTCAAAGAACTTGTTATTTCCTTAGGGCAATGAAATATATACCTGAAACAGATGAAAACATATGAAAATATAAATATAAATGCTCAGATAGAAATTATAATGGTATATGTCCTTTGCATAATACTTTGCATCTAAATATTCATTTAATTTTCATAATGACCTTGTAAGTATGAGATGTGGAAAAGAATTTTCAGAGATTAAATCAATTTTTTTAAGGTTACAAACTTAGCCACTGCCAGAACCAAGGTTCAAACCTGCATCTTCCAAATCCAGGTTCAGGCCACTTTTTCCACCACATGTAAAAAGGAGATATAGCAATGTTCATGGAAGAAGTCAAGAGGCACCGTCTTGGAAACTAGTCTGGAATGTAATGAATAGACTTTAGAGAAGTAGATAGAAAGAGAAAAAAATTTCAAATAAGGAGGCTGAGAGAAAGAGCAAAGAACAGAAAGTATGAGCATGGTTTGTGTGATAGCTGTTAAGAAAGCTACTCCAGCTGGACCAGTGAGGGTTGAATTTGGAGAGTCTCATATGCTCCAATTAAAATTCAAATTTTATTCTGTCACCAGCATAAAGATATTGAAAATTTTTTGATGATATGAGAGCCTGCCCTCTCACTTCAGCTAGAGAAAGGTATGCTTCCAATGCTCCCACAGGCTTCTTCAGATTCGCACAAGTGACAGAAATTGTTTACTAAGGTTTACCTGATGAAATAAGAGCAAGATTTGCAGAAATAGATTATGATGGAATTGATACATCAAATGGATATTTGATTATTTCTTCCTCATGATGAATCATTCCATAGGAAGAAGTGAGTTAAAATATCTCAACATACAATAATAAAAGGAATTAAGAATTAGGAAATGTGATGCCTGGGAAAGTCTCAGAGTATGCTGATCTGGTGCTTGTAAACTTATCTTCCTTAATACAAAAGACCCATTTCCCCAATATATCCCCGAAGTTGCAGATTGAAATCTCCTTGAAATTTTTGACAAAGATGCATTCAGCAAAGGGAGAAACAATTTCCTTCTTTGCATCTAGGATGTTGCTTGTTTTTTTTCCTGCATTTTTCTCATTGATATTTCTATAGTATTTGTGCTCCAAATTCAGAAATACTGATTGCTTAAAGACTGAAGGGCATTGGCCAAAGTTAATAGAAGTGGTGTAACAGGAGATGGCTTTAGTTTATACAATGCAAATGTCAACTGGAATGGAATGATGCCTCTAAATATCTTGCCCCCCAAAAAAGGCCAAAGGGGAAATATTATTTGTGTTAATTTGAGATATTAGAGTAAGTCAGATGGAAAAAAACTTTTCTCCCTTTTTGGTTTCCCTACAGCTTAAAAAGGCTGGTACGGTGTGCAGACCAGCAAAAGATGAGTGTGACCTGTCAGAAATGTGTGATGGTAAATCTGGTGTTTGCCCTGATGATCGATTCCGAATCAATGGCTTCCCATGCCAGAATGGGAAGGGTTACTGCTTGATGGGGATGTGCCCCACACTGCAGGAGCAGTGCATGGAGATGTGGGGACCAGGTAGGAGGACAAACCCCAGCATTGCTGGCATTCCTGCCTCTATAAACATGCAAAAAAAAAAAATCATATTATTCTATGTGGCAGTGTGTGGTCATGGCCAAAAGGAGCATTCTGTCCCAATCTTCTTTCTTAGAAACTGTACTGCTGCTTACAATTCTGGATAAGTATATTTTAGAACTTAAGATCAATTTCAAGTTTGCTAGATTTAGCACATCAAAATAAGGATGACCCAGTGGAATTTTCATTTCGAATTAACAATTTTTTTTAGTATCAGTATATCTCAAGCAATATTTGAGGCAAACTCATACTTAAAAAAATTTTTTTTTTTGTCTATGGCCATGCCACCCTGAATACACTGAACATTGATCTTGTACTGAACATGCTGAAGATGTCTGATCTCAGAAGCTAAGCAGGGTTGGGCCTGGTTAGTACTTGAATGGGAGACCACCTAAGAAGACTAGGTGCTGTAGGCTAAATAAATAAATAAATAAATAAATAAATAAATAAATAGGGCAACTTAGTTGAAAAAAAAAATCTGACATTAAAATTTTTCGTTTGTTTGTTTATCTGAGATTCAGAGATAACTGGGTGTTCAGTACATTATTTGGCATCCCTAACCAGGATCCTGCCCAGATAAGTGTATATGAGTTTGTAGAGGTTATAGGAGGGCTCAGAGAGGGCAGAAAGTAAGGAAAGGGGAAGGAAAAAAAGAAGGACATGGGAATACAGAGGAGCAATGAGGAAAAGTGAAAGCTCTTTAATGTTCATTTCGTCCACAATACTAGAATTTTAGTATTCTCTAATTATACCATAAAAAAATTTAAAAATAAAAACATAACTTGAAAATCAACAGAAACTCTAAATTAAAATTGAAATTTTTCTAGTTAACTTAATTAAAGGCAATTTTAAAAATATTCTTTGGACTTCCTGGATATGATTGATGTATATTGTATATATATTAATTTTCATAGCCTTTTTTTTTGCTACACTTCCAGATTCCTACTAAAATGGCTGAAGAAAATTTTTTCAAATAAGGATAATACATCTTTCTAAAAGTATTTGAAGAGAGTTATCACATGCTAGAAACAATTCATAATTCCTGAAAATAGACAAAAGACAAGATTAAGGAAATCAACAGAAATCATTGATTCACCCAGAATAAAAGAAACCTGGGAAATAAATGGACAAGAACTTTGAAAAATTCCTTGGTAAAATCCTATGTGTCAGGCAAGGGTGGGCTGAGACGTAATTTGAGGAAAAGCTTGATACCATAAGTACATCAGCAAGTACAATATACAGTAAAAAAAAAAAAAAGTGTGAAAATGAGTTAATCTCCCACACTTGTCAAATTGGCAAAGCTCAGTTATAGTTACTGCTTAGTGTTGGTGAGAATGTGACAGAACAGCTAATTCCACACATTCTGGTAAGAATATGACTTAATATAATCTTTCCAGAGAGAATTTAGAAATACAACCTGAAAATCATACTCTTTTCCCTAAATATTGTACCCAAGAATATTTATTTACAAGTATTTTCACCCAGCACTTTAAAAAATAATAATGAGTAATTGAGAAACATCTTAAAGTCCAAGACCAAGTATTAGTCAAATAAATTATCATGTATATATCCAATGATTTCTTGCAGCTATGATATTATAGAATATTTAATGCCTGGGGAAAGGATAAATATACTGTTAATAGGGAAAAAGTAATTTGTGAAGCTGTGTGATAACAGGTATATGAATGATATTTTCTATAATATTAGCCATAGTCACTCTGAAGTTTGGGATTAGGAATATGTGTTTTCCAAATTATTTTTGTCTAATTATTCAGTTTTTTAGTGTAGATATTTTATTATAATGAGGAACTAAATTTTTCTTAAGATGCAAATAATCAAGAAAATATGGGAATAAACTCATTTTATCATCTTGAACATTGAAATACCCAATTCATTTAAAATGGTTTGAGTTTACAAATCATTATAATCATTTTTCTTGAAACCAATGCAATATTTTCATAGATATTTCATCATTTTAACATAGTTTGTTTTTTTTTTGAAAATCTGGATTCAAATTTCTATGTTATTTATTGATATTTATAAGGAGCATCCCACACAGAACAGGAGCACAAGTCTTAGACTCAGATAGAACTGGGCATGAAGTCTAGTTTTTCATCTCTTTCTGTGACTTAATCA
The DNA here is from genome assembly GCF_902729225.1 of Pteropus medius. Classification (NCBI taxonomy): domain Eukaryota; kingdom Metazoa; phylum Chordata; class Mammalia; order Chiroptera; family Pteropodidae; genus Pteropus; species Pteropus medius. Next base: position 17,915,023 of record NW_024346667.1, read on the forward strand.
ATATGATTTTCCATTTCCTTATTGATAAAATGGAATGATAAGAATTGCTAATATTTCTCAGCTACATATTACTATTCTAAGTGACTCACATACGTTAACTCATTTAATCCTCACAAAAACTCTATGAGGTTGGTGCTATTGTATACCCTCATTTTACAGCAGAGCAAACCGAGAGGTTAAGGCCCAAGGTCACACAGCTGTTCAGTCTTAATGCCTGAGCTCCTAACCACCATGTTCTGCTTATCTGATGGAGATCTGAGGAAGATCACAAGAGAAATTAAATATGTAATGCTCGTCCGTGTACTTGGCACAGCTACATAACTAAGCATGGCATGTAGCTGTCACCGTAGCACATAGAGCAGAGTAGTGTTCTAATATCTTCCCATAGGCTGTTGATATAATGACTGTGGCTCTCCTGGCTAAATCTTCATATTTATATAAATTTCTTTTAACCTTCAGCAAATCATCCAGATGTTTCCAAATATGTATCCATTATTCAAAAATAAAATATAATTTTTTTTTTAAAATCCAGCCAGCTCTCTTGATATCCAATATTGCAGCCTATATTTCCTAGAATGATCAATGGAATTACATCATGTGCCACACAATGATGTTTTGGTCAACAATGTACTGCATATATGATGGCAGTTCCATAAGATTATAATGGAGATGAAAAATTCCTATTACTTAGTGCCATTGCGACATCATAACGCAATGCTTTACTCACGTGTTTGTAGTGATGCTGCTGTGAACAAACCTACTGCATTATCAATGGTATAAAAGTATAGCACATAAAATTATGTAAGTACTTAATACTTGATAATAATAATAACTGACTTACTACTTAATGTATTTACTATACTGTACTTTTTATTATTATTTTAGAGTGTACTCTTTCTACTTATAAAAAATGTTTGCTGTAAAACAATATGCCAGGTTATGCCAGCAGCAGCCTCATAAGTCTCATGTTTACCAAATCTCTTTTTTAAAATATATATGTTTTTTATTTTTCAATGATATACAATACTATAATAGTTTCAGGTGTACAACATAGTGATCAGACATCCATATAACCTACAAAGTTATCATCCCAATAAATCTAGGACCCATCTGACACCGTACACAGTCATTACAATATTACTGACTACATTCTTATGCTATATTTTATATCCCTGTGACTATTTTGTAACTACCAAGTTGTACTTCTTAATCCCTTCCCCTTTTTCACACATCCCCCCAAACCTCCTCCCATCTGGCAACCATCTAAATGTTCTCTGTATTTAAGTTTAGTTTTTTTTGTTTGTTTATTCTGTTCTTCAGATTACACATATAAGTGAAATTATTTGGCACTTACCTTTCTCTACCTGACTTACTCCACTCAGCACAATACCATCTAGGTCCATCTGTGTTGTTGCAGATGACAAGATTTCATTCTTTTTTATGGCTGAATGATATTCCATTGTATATATGTACCACCTCTTCTTTATCATTCATCTGTTGATGGACTCTGCATCTCTTGATTGCATCGTTTTCTATTGTCCTTGATTTCATCTCACGTTTTCTTCATCATGGCCTCTAAATGTACAAAATCCACTGCTATCGTTGCCAATAAGAGGCCACGTCAAGTGATTGACCTGGAAACAAATTAAAAATGATTAAGGACTACGAAGGCAGAAAATCAGTGATGGTTATTGCTTGCCAGTCAGGCACAGCCCTTTCCACCATAGCTATAATCTTGAAGAACAAGAGCAAAGTGACAGAAGCTGTAAATGATCTGCTTTACTGCAGGCAACAAAACTAACAAAAATTCGAGAAGGGCCTATATCAATCAGATAGAGAGAAACATCTAATGACCTGGACTGAAGACCAGACACAAAACAGTGTCCCTCACATCACCATGATGATCATGGCCAAGACAAAAAGTTTGTTTACAATTTTGAAAGATAAAGGCTGGACCTAACTACGATCTTGAATTTACTGCTAGCTCTGGGTGATTTAAACAATTCAAGAGTCATGATTCACTGAATAATGTGAGAATGTGAGTGCTGATGTGAAGGTAGCTGAAGAATTTTTGGACACTCTAGATAAACTTACTGTGGAGGAAAATTACTTACCAGAGCAAATAATCAATATGGATGAAATCTCCCTGTTCTGAAAACTAATGTTTGAGAGGATTTCATTCATAAGGAAATCAAATCAATGCCAGGTTTTTAGGCTTTTAAGGACAGGATAACAGTATTGGTTGGGGGCTACAAATTGAAACCCTTTGTGATCTGGCACAGTGAGAACACAAGAGCATTTAGGCATATCAATAAGTACATGCAACCAGTGTACTACAAGGGCAATAAGAAGTCATGGATGACACAGCTCCTCTTCCAAAATGTCCTACTGAATTGCTATACCAGTGAAATGGAGAAGTTCTGTTTGGAGAATAACACACCTTTCAAGATTTTGCTTACTGTTGATAACGCTCCCAGACATCTTCCTTTTATTGGTGAGCTTCATCCCAGCATCAAGGTGATGTTTCTCCTTTCAAACATCACCTCTTTGATCCAACCAATGGGTCAAAGAGTTATAGCGGCTTTTAAGACCTACCATCCGAGGAGGACCATTGCCTAGGCTATTGCTGTACCTGAGGAAGACACTGAGAAGACACTGATGCAATTCTGGAAGGATTACAACATCTGTGACCACATCAAGAACATTGCTTGGGCGGGGGAATAGCGTAGATGATAGAGGCTCCGTTCATCCCTTTGGCAACCAAATCAAAATTATGACAGAAACAAGGAGCAAACAGCAAGGAAAAATTGGTGTCTAAATGATCAAGCTATACAACTAGAAAGAAATATAAGAAATCACCCTGCAATGGCAGAAGGTAGGAAAAAGCAAAGTTGCGGGGCTGCCTGTCCCAAGGAGCCAAGTGGGACGGAGGCTGTGGCAGTGGCAGCAGCAGACGCCTCTAAAACGGGCCATGTCTGCAAGCGGACTTTTGCAGTGACAGACTCACTTGCTCTGTGCACCAGTGCCGGTTTGGCTGTGCAGGGACTGTCAGGGGGACACTGAGTTGTCGGAGTGAGGACCAAGGAGATACTCGCTCTGTACAGAAGTGCTGGCAGTATCCATCATTCCTTGTTGAGTCCTCTCCCCTCCCAGTGTGCAGACTCAGCGCTGCCATAGCCAAAACATCATCAAACTGGATAACAGAAGTCTCTCCACCTAGAGAATTCCTTGAAACCCCGCCTCTCCCAACTCACAGCCCCACCAAAGAGGCTACACCATATCCAGGTGTATCCCCTGTGAGTCAAGCACTCCTTGCTGAGCAGCGCCTAGACTCCCACCGGAGGCAGCTGGCCTCGGTTTCTGGTGTGGTCTTTTGAGGCAACTATTAGCACAGCATCTGTGGATTGCTTGCTGAATCTTAACAGGTGGCCCTGAAGGGGCACAGGCTTGAGCTAAATTTGGCTTGCAGCTGAATGCCTCTCAGGACTGTGCCTCTGGACACCTATTTCACAAATCTACACTAATAAGACTGGGAGACTTAGGAGCTTTGCTTAGTACATGGAAACAGATGCAGCAAGGCAGCCAAAATGGAAAGACAAAGAAGCAGAAACTATATGAGAGAACAGAACAGAGATCCAGAAATAATGGAGTCAAGCAATCTCAAAGATGCAGAGTTTAAAATGCTGATTATAAAGTTGCTCAATGAACTTATGGGAAGTGTAGAAAATTCAGTGAGAATTTCAACAAAGAGATAAAAAACATAAAAATGGAAGTGGAAATTATAAAAGGGAACCAGTCTGAAATGAAGAACACATTATCTGAGATGAGAAGTGTATTAAATGGAAAAAACGAAGTGAATAAAGAAGAGAATCAAATGACCTATATAGAGGATGGGAAAGCCAAGGACACTCAATCAGAATGGCAAGAAAAAAGAAGCCAAGAATATAATAATTTAAGGAGCCCATGGGACACAATTAAAGGTAAAAATATCCATGTCATCGGGGTACCTGAAGGAAAAAAAAGGTGTTGAACAGCTATTTGAAGAAATAATGTTGGAAAACTTCCCTAACCTGGTGAAGGAAATAGACATAAAGCCCCAAAAAGTTCAGAGAGTCCCAAAAACCAGGAAATCAAAGAGGCCCACACCAAGACACATTATAATTAAAATGTCAAAAGTTAAATACAAAGAGAGAATCTTAAAAGCAGCAAGAGAAAAGCAGTTATTTACCTACAAAGGGAGCACCTATAAGACTGGCAGATGATTTCTCAAAAGAAACTAGCAAGACAGAGGGGCTTGGCACAAAATATTGGACATGATGAAAACCCAGGATCTACAACTAAGAATACTTTATCCAGCAAAGCTATCATTTAGAGTCAAAGGGCAGATCAAGAGCTTCTCAGACCAAAAAAAAAAAAAGCTAAAGAAATTTATCACCTCCAAGTCAATATTACAGGAAATGTTGGAGGGACTTCTTTAAGAATAAACATGTATCAAAAACATGGATAAAGAATAGTAACAACTACATTCCTATCAATGAGTACCTCAAATGGAAAAGAACTAGGCGCTCCAACCAAAAGATAGAGTGGCTGAATGGATAAGAAAATAAGATCTTCACATATGATGCCTACAAAAGACTCACTTTAGAATAAAAGACACACACAGAGTAAAAGGAAGGGGATAGAAAAAGATACTGCCTTGATGGACCTAGACGGTATTGCGCTGAATGAAATGGGTCAGATAGAGAAAGACAAACACCACATAATTTCACATACAGGTGGAATCTAAAGAGCAAAATCAACAACAACAAAAGTGGAAATAAATTCATAAATATTTAGAGGGATACTAGATGGGAGGGGTGTTGGGGGACAAAAAAGGGCAAAGGGATTAAGAGGTACAAATGGATAGTTGCAGAATACATATGAAGATGTAGAGTGTAGCATAGAGAAGATGGTTTATAATGTTGGAATAAATACATAATGGGGTAAAGGGGTACTAGATTTAGTGGGGTGATCACTTTGAGAGTTATGTGGGCCTCTAATCAATATGCTATACAATTGAAACTGGTATATTATTGTCAACTATAATTGAAGTAATTATAATTTCAATTATTGGCATAACTATAATTGTGCCAACTATAATTGAAAAAAAAACTCATTGAATTGTACAATGTAAATACAAGCAAATAATTGTCTATTATATTTCAATAAAACAAAAAAATTTTTTTAAGAAAAGAACCTTGCTTAGGCTTAGGGTGACATGACCAAGAAGTGAGTGTATGAATGTCATCTGGATGAAGATACTTAGAGGATTTATTCATGACTTCAAAGGATTTGCCAAGGATGAGGAGGCTATAATAATCAATAAGTCTGTAGTTGAGACAGCAAAAAACTTTAACCTGGGTGTGGATGAGGATGACATTGAGGAGCTCCTAGAGGTGGCTCCTAAGGAACTGACTAATGAAGAGTAGATGGAGCTGGAACTGGAACAGAAGCTGAAGAAGAGGCAAAAGAAAAGGAAACTGTAGGAGAAGAAAAGGAAGAACGCCCCTAAAAATTCATAGTTAAGGGTTTAAAAGAAACTTTTGTAGTGTCACATGGGTGCTGGAGTAATCGGGGTGATCACTTTATAAATTATATAAATGTCTAACCTGAAACTAATATAAAATTTAAAAAGAGAATATTTTGCAGAACTCAACAAGCTCCTTTAAAACTTTGAAAACATGGACCCTAACACTGAAAGGTTTTCATTAGTAGGGAGGAATGCTCATGGTGCATTATCCATTTACAAGCAAATCTATGATGAGAAAAAGAAACTAAGCAAACCACCATGGACATATTTCTGAAAAGGGTGATACCTTCTCAAGAAGAGCCTCAGGCAGGTCCTTCAGGAGGTGTTCCAGAAGAAGGCATTGTTACCCTAGGAGATGACATCTCCATGTGTTTTGTTGCCTCTGAACACCTACCAGTGAGAGGACACATGGAGGTGGAAGACAGTGATATTGACAACCCTGACCCTGTTTATTGTGTGCGTTTGTGTCAGTTTTTTCTGTTGTTGTTTGTGTACAGGTTTTTGAAGTGTAAAAAGCACACATACGCAAAAAAAATTGAAAAAGCTTACAAAATAAAGATATAAAGAAAGAAAATGTTTTTGTACAGCTCTACAATATAGCTTAGGTATGTAGTAAGCTATACCATTTAGATTCGTGTAAGTGCACTCTATAATGTTTTCACAATGACAAAATCACCTAATGACCTGTTACTGAGAAGTGCCATTGTTAAGCAATGCAAGACTGTATGCTAAAATAGTATTTCTCTTGCTGGTTTTATATTTCATTAATAATTTGTAGCATTGAATTTTCTATCTTTTTTCTTTTTAAATATGTCCCTACTGATCATGCCTCATCTCAGGAACCGAGGTTGCAGATAAATCATGTTACAGCAAGAATGAAGGTGGGTCAAAGTACGGGTACTGTCGCAAAGTGAACAACACACACTTGCCTTGTAAAGCAGAGTAAGTGACCTTATTGTTTGAATCTTTCTGTTCCACTCCTAGGGATACTCACTTCGGCCAGAGAAATAGCTAATACAATGTTTGTACAGTTTTATTTAAACTTGCCATAGAATTACATAAAGAAAAAACATGGTAAGAGAAAAAATTGTCAGTTCACCTGAAGAATTTGTTTTAATTTTTGGATTGATATTCTAGAAAATTATAGAATATTACACTCAATGAACTTGAGATTTTTAAGATTTTTTTTGATTTTGCAATTTTAAGCTGATGTTTAAAATTCAAATTATAATAGACTAAATTCCTTGTACCTGCTCGAAATTTTGATACAAATTAATATACAACAAAAGGTTGAATGAGATCAGCATTTCTCAAAGTTTTTCTATTAAACATGAACTTTCCTAGATGATAGATATTACCAAACAAACTATATTTTGGACATAGCCTCATCTTTTGGGGAGTTTGGGCCTAAAGGATGGATAGTCATTTCCTGTGGTCTATCTTTTATAGGATATTAGGGCAGATTCAAAAGGAAAAAAATTATGTAAAAAGAAATAAAGGGAGAATAGGCAATATTTAGTATGAGAGCTAGCATGTAGGAAAAGAGAGTGGGGTTATTTTCCTCTACATCACGTGCACACACCATTGTCCCATATCACCATTTGTATGAGCGCTGGACAATTTCTGCAACTAGAAATACAAGCATTTCATCCTTCCCTCAACCTGGGTTTCTTATCACTTGTTAATAGTAACTGACTGGAGAGTAAGCCTGGAATTCCCCGTGCCCTCGAATCTTCCTTATAAGACTTACACGATTCAAGAAAAACACCCTCTCAAGTTTGGAGAGAATGCATGTCTTTCTCCACTTCTCAATTATATTTTCTAACAACCACCAAAGACATCAGAAGAATCTGATTCTATCTATTCTCAGAATACTTTTTCACAGCCCTCCTCTGAATTCTCTAAAATTGACTGTAATTTTATTGGCATTGACTTTATTCACCTTAGTGGTAGATGAATGGTTTCATTGAGTGCTGAGCAGTTTCATCTGTATTTGCAGGTAGACAGTCCTTTCTGTAACCTCACATGATGCCTTGGAGTATACACCAAGGCTCAGCTTTATATTAACACAACCATAGCTGAGAGAGTTATTCTGCTGTAATTCATGAAAGTAAATAAGAAATGTTAGCTAAAACAGGATAGAAATCAATTTCCTAGGTGTCCTCCATGATGTTAGAAGGCCAACCTCATATCTTCTAACTCTATCGTGGATATGACCACCTTTCTCAACTGTTTCTCTTAGTCTATGTTGGCTTCTCCAGCTCTAGCTATTACTTTCCAATAAGCAAAAAGAAAAAGGAAAAAAAATTAGAGAAGGACATACTTCCTAACACTTAAGACACTTAAACTCTGCTTTCTTTCCATTGGCTAGACCTTAGGCAATTGGCCAAAAGTAGCTGCATGAGAATCTGGGAAATGAGTGTGTATTTTCTTTTTTTAATAGCAACAATGTGCCTGCCAATATTCAATAATTCTTTCACTGAAGAATAAGGGGTAAAATTGATCTGAAGGAGAACTAGGAGTCTGTGCTATAGGGAGAAACACTGTTAGTTAAATATTGATAGTCAAGGAGCTTACTTACATTTGTATAAAACTGCAATTTGGAGCCTAGTATTTCAACTGCAGCAAATTTTGGCTTTTCCTCAGTGATATCACGTGTGGGAAGTTGTTCTGTCAAGGTGGGTCAAACAATTTGCCCTGGAAAGGACGCATAGTAACTTTCCTGACATGTAAAACATTTGATCCTGAAGAAAGCAGTCAAGAAATAGGCATGGTAGCCAACGGAACGAAGTGTGGAAACAAGAAGGTAAGTTGAAATTATGGCTTTGATTCAAAGTGTTTTTTTTAGTTTTTATTCTGTGTTTTATTTTTCAAGGCCTTTTTGTGTTTCAAGGGAGCAGTTTTCAAGCTTATGTCCTTCATTTGGGCCTGTTTGAATTTCTTTCTTCAATATTATTTAATAAGTACCAATTATGTGTTTAGTGGTAGGTTGTTAAACTTACATAAGTTTTATTGCCCCCAAAATGGTAGGTTCTCAAAGAACGACAGTGGCTCTAATAATAATAAAGAGAATAATAACAATGATATTCATTTTTACATAAATAATATTTTTTACTATTGCAGATGATGTGCTATTGACATATTTTCCATAATAGTTTTGTTTGGAATGGGTACCTTGTGTCATGAGCAGTACTCAGCTCAGTACTAAATGTCACTCTTAAGAGTTGGACTGAAGAGGTGGGTTAAGGGAATAACCCCTGAGGAATGGGGTGAAGTGAGGAAACTTTAAAGAGGACTTTCAAATATTTTATGCTAAAAGTTACCTAGATCCCATCTTCCCATTTTCCAAAGAATGCTGATTTCCCTAAGAAAAAAGTGAATTTGATAAAGATGATAGTGGCTAATAATATAAGACTAAATTCCAAAGAGTCAACAATTTGCAGAGCCAAAGCCATTGGACGTTAGTGTCAACTTCACGTGTTTCACATCACTTTCAGGTTTGCATTAATGCAGAATGTGTGGATATCGAGAGAGCCTACAAATCAACCAATTGTTCATCTAAGTGCAAAGGACATGCTGTGAGTTTTGAAAATGTTTCCCCAAGCTTGCTGAAGCTTACATAATTTCGTATGATACCACGTTCCAGCATGAAATGATTAAAATTAAGTTTGTCTAACCCCTCAGTAGTTTGGTTCAAAGTTTTTCTATGAACCTGGTATGTACCGAAATTCCTATTATTGATTTGTACGTTATGTAGATAGCTAAAAGCCACAGAATAGGGCTTATTCCTTTTTCAGAATTACCTGTGGATGATTAGGCCCTTAATTTGGTAGTCAGTCTGGTGAGGAAACTGACAGAATTATTACTCGCCCAGGTGTGTGACCATGAGCTCCAGTGTCAGTGTAAAGAAGGCTGGGCCCCTCCCGACTGCGCTGACTCCTCAGTGGTCTTCCGTAGGTAACATTACACATCTAACCTGAGAAAATGGCTCTTCTTCTCTAAGCTTTTATTTCATATAACATGAAATTGCATGGCCTCTGTTCTCTCTCTTGGAATTTCTGTTTTATAGATATTGAATTTACAATATTCATCATCAAAATCTCATTAACAACTTTTTATTCATATTTTCCACATCCTTCTGTTTTTACTCTACATACAAAAAGATCTCCTCAGATTTTATATTTGTAATTTTATTTCAATTCCACAAATTTTCTTGCTTTATAATTGTTCCATTTTCATAGCAGCCTTGACTTAATGCATAAATATGACATCCTCATAAAACTCTCTAAAAATATGACAGATTATTTTTGTAGGTTTAATTCTGTTCTCTGACTTATCTCTATTTCTTTTGAGTTTGACTGTTCTGTTTTTTCACCCTGTCTCTTGTATTTCATTGTGCTGGTTCTCTTCAGGATTTGTGATCTTTCCTTGAATATGGAATTAGGTTGACTCGAATTAGCTCACGTAGTTTTTCTTTGCATGTTTGTGTGCTTATTGTACCTACCGATGCCTCTCCTGATGGGAGATCTGGCTGTGAGCTCTACCACTAGATAAGCACATCTCTTTACAGGCCTTCAGAGTGGGAAGAAGCCAGAGTGGGGATCCTCACCTTTAGTTGCCATGGTGAAGAGTACTTTGCCTGGAGGAAAGAGGTCTTCATGTCATTTACTTCCTGAAGAGAGTTGCTTTTCCTCTGTACTCATTCACTCCTTGATTTTCCCTTCTCTCTCTGATTTAGTATGGGTATCTGCAATTATCCTCTGTGTTGCTTCTCAGGCTCTTGCATGCCCCATTGCTTCTCAAGAGAAGTTCTCAGGGCTTTGTCCTGAGGCATGAGCAACTCTTGTTCTATATAAACAAGGGATGGGCATGGGCCTGAATGAACCATCTGTCCCAAGTTCAGATTATCTGTTGACTTCCCAAGAAAGAATAGCATCTACTTTTGATAATGGGACTTTTTTTTTTTTAATTAGTTGATTCTTCATTAGATTCCCAAGAAAGAATAACTTTTAATTCTGATGTTTGGAGCCATAATTTACTCTGTTTCTGTCTACCTAAATCCCTTTACTTTCTATATTTCTGCAATTCTCATAATTTTTATGGAGGGCGGAGAGTATTAAATATTTGAACTGCAGTTGTAATCTTACCTAGAATTCTACTTCTGATGTATCTACCTCTGTCTGCATGTATGTGTGTTTGCATTTGTGAACTTTTGTTGCATTTATACAAAAAATAATCTTATTATTGATTTGCTGATCTCTGTAATAATAGAGTGGAGCTCTTTGAATTGTTCTTCAAATTTGTGCCTCCTGGTTCCTGCAGTTTCTGATTATTTTAAGAAAATTGAATGTTTGAACTAGCAAAAGGTTGAAGTTACATTCATTACTTAGGTTAGTAGATAAAAGAAAAAACACTATATAGACCCAGGAAATTCATTCAAACCATTCTCCAATTCACAGGACCACATATTTTTTTTCTGCCCATATTAACTGCAATACAGAGCAATCATCAGAACATTCAGTTATGTCTCTTACTCATGTCTCAGTTCCTTGGAATATGATTTCAAACTTCAGTTTCTTTTTCCTTGTTTTATTTCAAGGCTGAATCTTTAAAATGTTTCACTACTCTTCTGCCATCCGCCTTACTTTATATTCTCTCTAATCTACCAGCCATTCATTTTCAATTATTATAAACATTATTCCTTCTCAGAATTCTCAGTGATATTTGCTTGAGATTTCTATACAGTTCCTCTTTATTTCCTCTATCTAAATAATATTACAATATTCATGAACAAAATGCATTTTTACTGGCTATTAGGGATTTTCTAGGGAATGCATGTTCTCTAGGGAAAGGACAGATGGAATTTGTAACAAATAAAGAAGGACTAGAGTGGTGTATATTTGTGAATTTCTCATATTCTCACTAGGCCTGGGCTCTCTTTGTTGCAGACTTCTCCATTGTGGTTGGGGTGCTGTTCCCTGTGGCAATCATATTTGTGGTGGTTGCTATAGTAATCAAGCACCAAAGCATCAGAGGGAAACAGAAGAAAGTCCAGAGGTAGGTTTTTATTTTGCTTTGGGGGCTTGTTGGCTTTTAATTTACTTTAAATTCAAGCACATGACCCAAATTTTCAAATTTAATTTTGGTTTACATCAAATAGTAATAAGTACAGATACATTTTTCTTGGACCAGAGACTGTATATCCCTTTTACTAGGAAATCCTTCACAGCAAGACATGTCTTTTGCTTCTGTTGATTACTGTATTTATAATTAATAATAAGATTAATAACTCATTATTAAAGATTTTGCATCGATTATGAGAATACAATATCTAACATTTATTGATCACTATCTTTATGGCGAGCACTATGATAAGTCTTTTTATATATATTATCTTATTTAATCTTCATGAGAACTTCATGAGATTATAAGTATTATTTCTATCTCATAGATAAAAAGATGTTATACATCAATTTTATAACAAACACACAAGGTCAGGCACTTCACATTTTACTGATGTGGAAACAAATTCGGACATGTTAATAAACATGTTCAAAGTCATACAGAGTAAGTGGTGGAGCCTTGATTTTCACCTAGATGGGTCAGTCTTTCAAACATGGTCTTGACACAGTATCATTCTTGCATGTTTTAAAGACTGACTTATTCACCCATGATGGGCAATTAATAAATATTAAATGAATAAAATAAATAATTAATCAAATGACCGAATTTAGATAAAAGTTGGATTAGACACCATCATTATTATAGGGCTCTGTAAGAGAATCAAAAAGAAAATCAATGGTGGTGATTATGAATTACAGGATATGGAAACCTGCAGAATGTTCTGTGGAACATATGAAAACCCAATCAATAGCCAAGGACGACACAGTGGGCAAAAGAAATAGGCAAACTTCTCTTGAGTTTCCTGCTCATGGTGGAGGAACTACTAAGTCAATTTGTATGCTACACTTTCACCAACAGGTCACTATCTACCACTGGCATCAGACCTTATCGACAGAAGAAGAAACCACAGACGGTGAAGGCTGTTCAACCCCAAGAGGTGAATCATAGTTTGTGCTGTGCTTGCTATGAACCCCAGTTTGTGATTCTCTCCCTCTCTTCTCCTGACCACCTATCTATCACTTCTACTCAGCAGTGTTTAATAAATTCACCTCACTAGTGAATATGTAGCAAGGATTGTGGGCTCCACAACTACAAATTCAGGAAGAAAGTTCTCCTTTGCCTTTTATTGAATGCAGAAGAGGCTCCCTAAAATGCAGAGGCTGCTTTGCTAGGGTTTACAAATTGCAAAGGGAATAAAGAAAAAAGGCAGATGTCAGATCTCTCTCTCTGGTGAGTCCTTCTTCCTTTTGGAAATGTCCCAGTGAAGATAGCAGTATGTATATATGTATGATAATATATGTAATATGTATAACCCCTCATGCTATGCTTGTGTTTTGCAAGGTTAGAAATTTTAGCAGAAGTTGATTAATGACAATGACATTGGTAAGAATGTGTTTGATGGAAATTTACCATTCTCTAATCTGGCCACAGCAAAAATGCAAGCAGCTAGCCCAAGAGATTTCCCATCTGGTCTATTATTGTCATCTTAGTTCTCATCTCCCCTATCTTGAAGGGTCTACCTGTTTGAAAATTGAACTTAGAAAATGGATAATTTCATTTTAAAATTAGGTTTGCTTTGTTCTTTTTAGATCAGTCAGATGAAGCTTCACGCACCTGATCTGCCAGTAGAGGGCAGTGAGCCTCCAGCTTCTTTTGTAAGTTAGCAACTTCTCTTAAGTATCACTTCTAATCTAACTTCATGGAAATGCTCATAAAAGACAACCCACAGTGCCCAATTATTTCTTCGGAAGAATGTTACAATCTGTGTGAATATTAATAAAAATATAGGTTCTTCTGCAAAACTTTTTAAAAACACAAAATGTGAGAACGTGTGTCTCCCCCTTATACTCCTACAGTTATCCCCTAAACCAGAATTACCAGGTCGATAAAGCTGATACCTCATCACAAGAAAAGTGCCAGTCTGCTTCACAGAGTGCCATCTTCATCATGTGTCTATTGGCACTGGACTTATGTCTGAATTGTCTGTGTATACCTAAATAAAAGTAACTGAACTTATGGGCTTAGACTCTTCTCATGGGTACAGTCCTAAATTCTCTATATCAGAAAATGATTTAAGCCTTTCTGTTAAGCACATGTGTTTTCAAGACCCCATCTTTGAATTATTATTATTATTTTTTTTACCTATTATAGCTAATTACAAAGCCAGATTTTCCACCACCACCAATTCCTACATCTCTATCATCTTCCTCTTTCCTTGTAAGTATCAGATGGTCACTGGTGATTTTTTAAATGTCTCTTATGCCCAAGGCAAATATTGTCTCTAAATCTATGGGTTTGTTATCAAGATTTGTGCTCTCTAGGACAACCTGAGATGTCATAGCACATAGATATATTTGGGAAAGTAAAGCCTACTTAATATCTATAATTTATTATGGGTATTTATTATTATTAAAAGTAGTCCTGTTATATAATTATTAAGAAATGAAATGTAGTTCTACTATAGAGGGCAAACTATCTCCTTCAAAGGATAGTTTCTAGATGGTGACTGGAGGATATAAAATTTTATTATAAGTTATATTTTACTTTCTTATTTGTTGTAGATAGAATAAGGCCTGTATTAGTCACAGTTTTCTATAGAGGGTAGGACATGAAGAATAGACAACATATAGGTAAACCTGAGATAAAAATCAGGTACATATGAAGTAAAAGGTAGAATTCATTCACTCAAGTAGTTACTGAGTATATTTTCTCATACTTGGTACTCTGTTGTGGGTAAATGAAAGAACTAAAATTTAAGGGTTTTTTTTTTTCAAGAATATTTACAATTTTAGTGGGAAAACCAGTCATATACATATGAAGCACTTAATTCCTCATAAATTATTTGTGTGTCAAAGCCGGTAAAACCAATGAGAAGAATATGGTGAAGGGTAATGAATGAATGGGATTGGAGTGGTTAAAGCAGGAGAAAGATCCATTGACTAAGTAGTTGAAATTTAAATTGGACCCTGAAATTTGTGTGTTATTTAAATGAGTGACAAAGAGGTAAAGAATGATTTAAATAAGCAAATCAGTATAGCTAAGATGGGAAATACGTAGCATTTCTAATGACTTACCATTATTTTTGTCCTTAATATAGCATAAAGACTCAAAAGTATTTCTTTCTACTGCTTTTAAGGATAAGCCAATGTCTACACCTAAGGTAAGAGATCCATGAGATGCATAGCCAAACTATTATAATCTTGTAGCATGCCTAATGTCAAGGAGAGAAGTTCTATGTTTTCCTAGGAGATGTTCACTAATAGCACTGGTGCAGTTTTGTAGAATGGATACTAACATGTCTTCCTTCTGAGTTGGCCAATAACCAAAGGGAACAAGATGGAAGGATCTTAGCAAAAAAAGTGATGATAATTGAAACATTCTCAATTTTCTCAGAAATACTCACCAAGGATATGAAATGGAAGAAGATACATACAAAACAATTACTAAGTATCTCATAACTCTTCTCTTGATTCCCCATCCTCTTCATATTATGCTAATTAGCCAGATGGATATTTAGATCACAGTGTAGTGTTTTGCTCACCTTCTTTCCCTGCACATCCATGTTTTCACTCCTTCACTGTGATGTATCAAATAATCTATAAACTAGGAACTGTGACTATAGAGAATTGATTTTAATTTCTCAATATTTCAAAGTTATGAGATACATAAATTTTTAGGAAACGTTGATGATCATTCAAGAGTTTTGTCTTTTTTAGGACTCCAATCCAAATGTCTGAAGCAACAGCTAAGCAAGGATTGGTGGGTAAATGATCAAGTTGGAAGACTGGATGATCTGGATGGAAGAAAAATATACAAACTTTCTCACTGCTATTGGTCTTGATACCCAAAGAGGTCAACATTTCTTGATTCGTGTTACATTTTGAAAGATAAACAAAAATTTTCAAGAGATACGTATTCTTGAGAATCTTTGTCTGAATTTAAATTTCTATTCTCCCTACTCAGGAGAAGGAAGATGACTCTAAAGATACAGCTATGAAGCTGAAATCTCGAATTAAGTGACTTTTTTAGACACTCCTCCCCCCCTTTTTTTTTTACTGTAATGTTGACTAATAGTTGTTCAAATATTTTGAATGCCTTGATTTTCTCATTTGGTAGGAATTAATTTACTCTCTAATCAAAATAAAATAAAACAATAAAACAAAACAAAAACAAGAAATCACAGGAAAGTGGGACAGATGAGAGGAAATTATACATTCATCATTAGAAAACTAACAACAACTTGCTTGTTTTAACTATTAGCCTGTCAAAATAGAGCCCTCAGTAAGAATATTATACAAACATTTTTGACTTATATAATATCTCTTTCCTACACTATCTTCTTTAATCCTTATTAGCTGTGCTATTTGAGGTTTACTACAATGGAATAAAATTTATTATTAATTAAAATTTTTTGTTAGAAATTTGTGAAATTCAGTTACTGACAAGGCTAAAGTGAATTTCATTTTCTAAGTAGAGAATGTTTTAGTTAAATTTTTTAAAAATCAGAGATTGTAAACTGGTGACCTGCAGAACAAGTCTGGACTGCAGGTTTATTTTATTAGACATGAATGATTTTGGCCATAAAGTATTGTAACATGTTTTGAATTTTTTGCCAATATTTTAAAATTGGGACATTTTGCATAAACATCTAGATTTCCAGCTTTTTAAAAGTAATCAAACTGGATTACTGGAATCACATTGCTCATAGCAACCATCAGCTTGGTTGGCTGGTGGTAAAACAAACATCGTTGATCGTCCACCAAATAACCCTCTTCTTCTCTGCTTTCAAACCCTCTATTTGTTCCATTGTCCATACTTCAAAAAGGAGACTCCTAATACCTCCTCAAGGGTAAATTTCCATAACTCTACATCAACATAATAATCTCGTGTCCCTTACCAGTTGTTAATTTGGAGGTGAGTATATGCTCCTCTGCCCTTTTTGTCAATGAGACAAGAAAAGAGATATGCTGGGGGAATTTCTAGGAAAGATATCCTCATCCCTTCTTCTGGATGTTGGCATCTGGATAGTCTATCTCTAATTGTTGCAATTATGAGGTCAAGGCTGATATTCTGAGTAAGGTAGAGCAGAAAAATGAAAAGAAAAAAAAACCTGTTTTTAATGATGTCATTGAACTGGTAGATTAGTAAATGTTAGAGTCACCCCACACTTTGTTGGGACCTCCTGTTATATAATTAATAAAATTTCTAATTGTTTAAGACATTTCAAGTTGTATTTTTCTCTTACTACTTGTAACAGAAGTCATCCCAATTCATAAATAGCTACTTCCATTATTAGAACACATACTTTTCAATTCATCATCACTGCTATATATATATATTTTTTTGTACTTGATTTGTTTTACATTTGCAACAAGGACCTGGCCCTGCAGGCCATTTTTTCAACATGAAGGATTTGCCCACAAGAAGTTCATTGGGGCCTTGCAGTGTGAATTTCTAGATAAGCTCATTTTGGCCTCTAAAGTGAAACTCAATCCCAAGCAAACCCTGTATCCACCCATCAAATCATTCTCACGGTGCTATCTTTTCTTTCCATGTGGGAATTTACTCAAGAATACATTTAAAATATAACGTTATCTTCAGTGTGAGGTTTCAGAAGACCCTGACAGACCTAGCAATAAATCCCTATTTTCAGTAAGGCCATAATCTTACTTGTGATCAAACTATAGATCTTTGCTGTTTTTTTGTTTGTTTGTTTGTTTGTTTGTTTTGTCTTTTTAATATTGATGGAATGGAAATCTTGAACCTGTAAATCTTCGATTAGCCATTTGCATAACTTGAGCTAGAAGTAAAACCTATGCTCTCAAGAAGTGGCATCTGAACATTCCTGTGGATTCTGAAATAATGACAGTAGATTCTTGAGGCGTAGGCACTATAGGTCCCTTATGGAGACAGATGATTGAAGGACAATGACGAGAAAACCATTCTTTTATCCTCACTTTGAACCAAAGCCCTACGTTTCCTATTGGGCTGAACTATAGAACAATTTAGACACTTTAAAGCAAAGACTTTGATTACACAGTCCTGTTTCCAAACTAAATTTGCAGCTAACTTTAAGGGAATTCCACTGATATTAAATTTAACCACCTCAGTTATGCCACCAAGCCTATTTTTATAATTAGTTATTTTTGCCTTCTCTACTATTTTTTTTAATAGATTAAATTGTGGTCTTTTCCATGTACTCTATAGTGAACCATAGGGTTTCTCTAAATATTCCTTAGCACTTCACCCAGTTACTGCTTTTTTATGAGTTTTGGGAATGCTTCTAATTTCCTATGAAATAATGAAGTATACATGAAAAAGAAAGCAAATTTTAGTTGCAATCAAAAGTTATGGAAAGGGTGGAGCTATGTTACTATTTAAGTTGGTAATAATGATACCTGTGTAGCAAAAAATTGAGAGTGGCCTCTGACCAACAGCCAGCAAAGAACCAAGCACTTCGGTCCAACAGCCCTTCAGAACCTAATCTTGCCAATGACCATTGAATGAGCTTGAAAACAGCTCTCGACCCAATGGGATCTTGACTGACACCTTGTGAGAGAAACTGAAGCAGCAGACTCAGCTAAGTTTTGCCTAGATTCTACAAACACAGAAACTGTGAGGTAATAACTTTGTATTCTTTTAAGCTGCTATGGTTTGGGGGAAATTTTTTATGTGACAATAGTAACTCCTATAAGGAGCATAAAGAGCAAATGTTTCAAATATTCCAGACAGGTTTACATAGAATTAACCACTGTATTTAAACAGGACCTCCATTATCTCAATTTTTTCCCCTTTCTTTGTCTCTCTATATTCTCATTCATTCTTCTCTCTTTTATAGTGGCACTGATTAATTGCTTGACATCTCTGATATCCACTCTTCTCAAACATGTTCTCTCCCCTTTCTTTACACATTTTTGAAGAATTTCTTAAACTTATCTTCCCAATTTTTGATTTCGTGTTCAATAGTGTCGATCCTCCTTTTCACTAATTTTAAGGCATTTTATAATTGTTTCTCATATTTGCTTAATATTCTCTTTTTTCCTATGTCACATTAGTTTTATAAAGGCTTGTCAATTAACTGTTTTTGCTTTCTGTTTCCACAATTTTACTTCTAAATTTAAATTAAAAAATATATAAAAAATTTTGTCTAAACTTTATTAATTTGTCTAAAAAAAGTAACTGTTTTTCCAAAGTACATTCTTCCTCAGCCATTCGAGCACTGTGCTTCCAGTCTTTCACAAACACAGTTGTTTCATAGGTATTACATTGCTATTTTCCAGTTGGCTCACTTTTGTGTTTTAAAATTTTATACTGATCTGTAAAATACTCTCTATTTCATATCTTCGATGTTAGAGTCTATCCCTTAATCTAAAGAACTTTAGTAAACTAGCTAGCATTCTGAGTGCAATATGGGTATAGGTGAGGCCATGAGCAAATCTTGCATATTCTTTTCTGCCCAGATTCTTTTTTGTTTTTTTTCTTAGCAAAAGCCATCTACCAGGGCCAGACTGGGAGCAACACAGTCCTATTGGTGATCCTGAGATCTATCTCCTCAAGAAAACTCTTGATTCATTAAGAGGAAAGCCTATACCAACAAAACCTGCAATCACTTGGCACATCTGCTTTTGAATTCCCCTAGTCTCTTCTGCTGCTTCCATAAAAAGACTTTTCCTTGCCAATGACAACTTTAGTCTTTGCTTAGCAACTCACCTGGATGGTTTGCTATACTCAACACTAATATGCTATTACTATGACAAGTCAGTAACATTGTTATGGAAACTAAAGCTCTAAGCAGAAGAAAATTATGTGAAGTCATCTCCATGTTAAAATTTAACTCTTTTCTCTCACCTATTGCCAAAGTCCATATTCTTTTTTAAAAATAATTTTTAAAATTGTGGTATGAACACAGCATGAGATCTATTTTTTAACAGATTTTTAAGTGCACACATGGTATTATTAACTATAGGCACAATATGTGCAGCGGGTCTTAGTTGTCTTACATAACTGAAATTTTATACCTGTTGATTAACAACTCCCCACTTTCCCCTCCCAGTCTGTGGTAACCATACAATTCTATGTTTTGATTCCATGAGTTTGACTATTTTAGATACCTCATATAAATGAAATCATGCAATATTTATCCTTCTGTGATTGACTTATTTCACTTAGCATAATATCCTCCAAGTTCACCCATGTTGTTGCATGTAACAGGACTTCCTTTCTTTGTAAAGACTGAATAATATTCTATTTTATATATAGACCACAATTTTTAAAATCCATTAATCTTTCCATGGACATTTGTATTGTTTCCACATTTGGTGTATTATGAATAATGCTGCAATGAACACAAGGTTGTAGATATTTCCTCAAGATCCTGATTTCAGTTCTTTTGGGTAAATATCCAGAGATAGAATTGTTAGATCATATGGTAGTTCTATTTTTAATTTTTTAAAGAACCTCCATATTGTTTTCCATAATGGCTGCACCAATTTACATTCCTACCAACAATGCACAGGGGTTCTCTATTCTCCCCACCATTGTCAACACTTATTACCTCTGATCTTTTTTATAACAGCCAACCAAAGGGGTGTGAGGTGATATCTCACTGTGATTTTGATTTGCATTTCCCTGATGATTAGCGACCTGGAGCACTTTTTTGTGTACCTGTTAGCATTTGTATGTCTTCTTTGGGAAAATGTCTATTTAGGTACTTTGCCCACTTTAATATGCATAACAAAAATTAACCATTTTAACTAATTTCAAGTTTATAATTCAGTGGCATTAAGTATATTCACCACACTACATAGCCATCACTACTATCCATCATTTTGAATTTGTTCATCACCCAGAAACTCTGTATTCATTAACTTTCCATTCCTCCTTCCCTCAGGCCTAATATCACTTTAATCTATTTCTTTTCTGCTGAAAACATCTGGAGACAATTTCTGGGACTCAACATTCTCATTGCTCATATTAACATTTTTTTATCTTTGCTCTTTTTGTAGTCAAATAATAACATTTTTTATATTTTGTTTTAATTTGTACTTCTTTGATGACAAATATATTTTTAATTGATAATTTTACTGATTTTATTCCTAGTAATTTAAAACCTGGTTTTAAATCAGAGTTAATGCTATACCCTTCTTAGCAAGAACCATATCAATAAGGTAGCTTTCTTGCCGTTTAAAGCACCGCATCAGTTCAGTGTTGAAATCCTTGGTGTGCAACTCTGATGGGAATAACAACAAAAGGAAGTTCAGAAATTTATCTAAGTAAAAACCAAGGTGATGACAATATGACTATAGATAATGGTTTCCTTCTGATGTTTCAACACTTTCTGAGAATGATGGTCTCAACCTCTGAATTGTAAAAATTGTTGCATTTATCATAGGGAATGCTCCTGATTCACAGGCCAAGTGTTATGACTTGGCACATAGTGTTTTTCCTTTGTAAATCAACGTGTGTCACCAATTTGGCTTTCTAAACTCTTTAACTGCTATAAAATAGCTCACTGAGATTTGTGAGTCTTTTGGGACTTATTGTAACTATAATTGCAAGTGGAACAGTCTACAGAGCCCAGTTCCAGGCAGAAACTCTTTTAGTCCTGCTTGTCAATGGCAAGGCTGAGCAGATCCAGCAGAAAGCTAAAGTGTCAGGTAAGGGAACCAAGGAAAGTCAAGAGAAAATTTAATAGAAATGTACAGAAGAGAATAAGAGAGAGTAAAATGAATGAATGAATGAATGAATGAGTGAATAAACATTATATGGAGGAGGAAGACAGCACACAGGAATAAAAGCAGAGACAGTCTCCCTGGCTCCGCCAAGAACTAGCTTTTAGACTTAGTAAATAATTTAAACTATTTAGGCATCTTTAAATTTTCTCATCTAGGAAATGCAATTAGTTCATGACTTGTCAATTTTCAAAGAAAGTTTTCTAAGAAATGTGTGAAGGCGGTATGAAAGTATAAAAAGAAAAAGAGAAAAGGAGAAAGTTGGCCATGGTTTAGAAAGGGAGATAATGAACTCCTGTCAATGATCTAGCCACAGGTTGACTCTGTCCTTAGGTGTATCAGAGGCGAGACCCCTTTCTATACAGGCTATTTCACACTTCCTAGAGCAGAAAGGAGGGCAAAGTTACTTATTATTTGTATGTATTTCATGGTGAGTCTCCATTTTTCTTGCTGTTTTATTCTGCCTCTGAAGTGTTTTAGAATTTATCTTTACATCTCTATTCAGATTCTTCCTTTTATGTTAAGTCTAAGTCTAAATCTCAACCAGAACTTCTGGGTTAAATCAAACACTGTCCTAGATATGAGGCTGCCCTGTGCAGTGACCCTGAATTGATATTTTGGAGAGATCAACAAGCACCGAAGCCACAAAACTTTTAGAAAAAATTAAACTACAACCGATTATAAATTTGATTTATTTTTAAAAATCAGAATCTTATCTCATAATAATACGGTTTATATCTGTAGCATGCACTGATTTATACAAGATTGTGTGCGTGTTTGTGTATAATTTAACTTAATCTTTCTAATAATTCTATGTGAAGAATCATTGTCCTCATTTTACAAATGAGAAAACCGAGATAAAAAAATGAGAATAGGTGATTTTTTCTAGGACACACAGCTAGTAGGTGTTGGAATAGGGACACCAACCCAAGTATTCTAAATCCAAGTTTTTAGTTTCTTGTCCACAACCACACTGACTGCAGCAAAATATTTGACACAGAAAGGCACATTCAATATTACAGTATTCAGTTCCATTTTATCTCCAGCTACAATTTCTTTAATATAATGTTACCAGTGAAAATTTGTCTCATGTTGCAGTCGAATTGTATGCCCTTTGCCTGTTCACTCTTGAAAATCACTTTTGACTTTTTTCCCCACCCTTGTGATTAGTGATTAGTACAGAGCCTGAAAACTGATATTTTCTCAGAAAGTCTTTGTTTAACAAAAGTGTTACATCAAGATTCTGAATTCATGGATTATGCAATTTACACTTATCTGGTTGTTTTTCTTCGGTTCTTTAATTCAAACATTTACGAAATCCCCATTTAGTGTGTTCACTCTGGGGATATAAATACTAACCTCTTCTCCTGCTATCCAGGGACTCACGGGCTCATTCTAAAGACTTACATGAATAAATATAGAAATAAAATAATCACTAGAAGAGAGATAAATCACTAAAATACCAGCAAAGGGAACACAGGGGAAATGTTTATAAGGGGAAGGCATGAGAAGTGTCTCAGGGAGGTATTATTTAAATCCCAAATTATAGGTGGTTTATCAGGCTAGTAAAATAAGAAGAGAAAAAGGGCATTCTGAGGGAGATAATGAGTTTCAACAATAGCCCAGATAAAGTCATAATACATTAGGTTTATTTAGGCTAGACTGAACTAAAACATTGTATTTATTTATTTTTAATGAGTCCCTTTATATATTTATATGTACCACCCTTCATTAAACATGCACACACATATGTGTGCATTGACAAATTGAGGAGGTTTAGAGAAGTCTAAGGAAAGAAAAAGGAACAGTTAAGAGAATTAGAAATTAGGAATGTTGTAGAAATCCTAAAGCCATGGATCGGATGAGACCAGAGAAATATAAAATGTACGGCCTCACGTGTTTGATCAGTATGAGCTCCAAGTGTTACTCTAAACTATGTAAAAAATAAAGTAAACAAGATTGGTAAACAAAATTGACAGATTTAGTGTCCCTAAAGTAAAAAGAACATACTATAAACAAGGTTAATAAAACCACATAAACAGAGCAAGACCAGCCAACCAAATAAATAAAAAAAACAGTGGCTCGGAAGGAACACAGCTCTTCCTGCTTCAGAGACTGAAAGAAGTGTTTATGATGATGTGACTGTTGGATCAAACTTGAGAACTGACACTGCCTTTTTCCCGGCTCTCACACTCTTAGCCCCTAGGTCTTCCTATTTCCAGACTCTTGGCTGCTTGTCCTATCCTGTACTCTGGTCACACCCAGTAAGAAATGAACCCCAGCAAGGAGCAATGCATAGGCTCACATTAGGGCATCCACCGAATCTTTCCCCAGTAACTTTTATGTCTTGTCATGGTAATGGAGTAATTATTTCTAACTGACCAGGGTGCCATGAATTGAGAAAGAAGTAATAGCTCCTTCTCAAGTTAGGATCTCATATCATCACTAAATAAATAAAATAAGTATTTTTAACTGTTTTAAGAGTATTTAAAATTTTTTTTGAAATGTACACCATGACATATTTAAATTTGTCATTAAGGAAATTTAATGTCTGAAAGCACAATGGCTTTATGCTGAGTGATATAGATTGCATTTTGTATCACTGCACAGCTATTAGTAATAAATGTTTCTATCTCAGTTGTTTGCGAGCCTGAATCTACTTTTTTTTTTTCTATAGAATTATTCCTAGGCTCATTGGATTGACCTTTTTTGGTCACTAAAGTATGTGTAGAATATTACAATATTTGCTCTGTTACACTAATTTTATTTATAATCAATTCTGCTTGGAGTAAAATAAATAACAGCAAAGTAATACATAATTTTTTCTTCATTTGTAAAAATCAGTATTGAAATTGTTACTCTTGACCAAAGGCAAGTGTTGAAATAATCTATATTACTTAAAAAAATAGAGGCCCCACTTTATAGCAACAGAACCTGAACACAGGTTAAATGAATCAAGATGTTAGGTTTTTAATAAGTTCTAGAGGTGATCCTAATATGTACTCTTGGTGAAAGAACTAAAGATTTATTGGGAATATCTCAGCCATAATTGGCTTCCCTTCTCCTGTTCCTGTTATTGATCTTGACCATCTCAATTAGCATCAGGAATAGCAAAAGTAATTCGATCACAAAAATATTTTAAAATATATGGTTTTTAGTAATCTCAACTTTTTATTCAAAGCATTGCAATTAAATCTAAATGGAGGACATTTCATTGGTGCTACTGATAAAACTTTGGAGCTTTAACTGGGGTAAACAATAACAACAAAAATTAAGTATTAGAAACAAAGAACAAGCAATATTTTGACTTGAGACTATCATTTTCTCTCTTGATGGTTGCTGAACAAAAAAAAAATTGTATGAAGGTTTCAAGCATAAACAAGAAAATATATGCAACTTCAGCAGAACTCAAATCATTTTGGGATAATCTGATCAGCTGTGAGGTACATCTGTGGTTCATTCACTTCTTTGTGGTTCATTCCTATAATCAAACAGAAAAGACGTAGCCTTTTTTTATAGTCTTTGTTTTCTAAACAGGTTTAGGTTCATAGTTCATGAGTGGATAGTACAGAGATTGTTCATAGGCCCCTGCCCCACCAGATGCACAGCCTCCCCAACTATGAACATCCCTCACCAGAATGGTACATTTGTCATAGCTAATGAACCTACTCTGACGCATCGTTATCACCCAAGTCCATAGCTCATATTAGGGTGAACTTTTAGTATTACAAAGTCTATGAGTTAGACAAATGTATAATGACATGTGTCCACTAATATATATGTATAATTACCTTACAGAGTATTTCGACTGCTCTAAAAATCTTCTTTGCTACATGGATTGATTCCTCCCTCCCCCTAATCCCCGGCAGCCACTGATCCTTTTACTCTCTCCAAAGTTTTCCCTTTTCTAGAAGGTCATATAGTTGGAATCGTACAATATGTAATGTAACCTTTTCAGATTGACTTTTTTCACTTAGAAATATGCATTTGAGGTTCCTCCATGCCTTTTTATGCTTTATAGTTCTTTGTGTGTGTGTGTGCTGAATAAGATTCTATTTTCTAGATATACCACAGTTTATTTATCTATTCACCTACTAAAGGGCATTTTGGTTGTTTCCAAGTTTTGGCAATCATGAAAAAAACTGATATAAACATCCATGTTCAGGTTTTTGTGTGAACATAAATTTTTATTCATTTGGGTAAATACCAAGGAGTGCATTGCTGAATTATAGGGTAAGAGTATGTCATGCCAAACTGCCTTCCAAAGTGACCATACCATTTTGTTTTCCAACCAGCAATGAATGAAAATTCCTTTTGCTCCACATCCTTGCCAGCATTGGGTGTGGTCAGTGTTTTAGATTTTGGTTATTCTAATAAATGTGTAGTAGTATTTTATTTCTGTTTTAATTTGCAGTTCCTACTAAATAATGTTGAGCATTTTTCATATGTTTATTTGCCAGGTATAGCCTTTTGAACTGATCCAGACACCTCTTAATTCGTTGGAACTAGAGATAATGTCACAGTAAGACCTATATTTATCTGAGTTCTCTAATTTCTCTTTGGATTGGGAATCTCCCATACACTGACCTCAAAGAAACCTTTCATAAGCAATTTGTGTGGCTTTGTGCAACAGGGTCTCACAACTAAAGACACATGAGCAGTTTGGTTTAGACTTCTGCTTTCTTCTTAGAACACAAAATAGAGAAACAAAGAGGAAGAAAGAAAGCTAGGCTAAAAACGGTTTTATACTAAAAAGGAGGTGTTGAAAAACCCGCTCAGTTGAATGCTTTAATTAAATTTAATGAGAAAAGAAAATATCTTATTTACATTAAAAAATAAATCCAGTGATTTCAAGCAAATTGCTGATATGGCACAGCTGTCCTGCTCTTGAATCTGTTTGTATACTTCTGTGTGTGGTTGGCTTGGATAGAAGGCAGCTTGGTAAGTCTGTGAGAGGGTAGAAGAGTTGTAAAATGCATTATTGTGTGTACTTCTCCAGCTGCTTGCCCGCTTTGTCTTGAACACACAGTGCTGTCTTGCAGCAACTGGAACCTGCCCTGGCAGACTCAAGAATAAAATCAGGGCAATAGAGAAACCCCATGCAGTGAGAAGCCAGGGGAAATGGGATTAACTAATCCCTCACAGTTGCTTTCTCACTCTACCCGCTTTAAACCTACAAGGGAAGTAACACCTAAGGAGTTTATTTTCCTGATGTTGCTTCTCTTGGGGCAAAAGGTGAAGATCGGACCTGAGAGCTGTCTATAGGGAGTAAATGAGGGTTTTCTGGTATCTGAGGTTTTCTGCTCTGTGGGAGATACATCAACTCTCCTTTCCCTAAACTTTCGAGTTGATGAAAGCTGAGGCTGCCCTTCTACTTATATGTAGCTAATAGAAAGAATAAGCAGTAGTGTCATGTTAAAATGCTCAAAAACAACACATTAGAGAATATAAACATTTCCAAAGAAAAAACAATATATGGGATTGTAGTAAGTATGGAAATCTAAACTTTTCATTCAGCCTTTGTTGGGATAGTAGGAGTGTAGCCATACTTGCTAGGCTGTCTCAAAACCCCCTTACCCCCTTCCTTTCTGGGGAGATCCCAGAGAAGGCTGAGTGGAAGCTTGGGCCTCTAAAATTTAAAAACTCAAAAAAATAAATTTAACAGCAAAATAAAAAAGACAAAGAGTCCATGTTGGAAAATAGAAATATAGAAATTATTCAGTCAAAACCATATAGAGAAAATAGACTGAAATTAATGAACAGATCCTCAGATACCTGTGGGAAATTTAAAAAATAATAATAATATTCATTTCATTACCCAGAAAGTGAGGAGAAAAACAGCAGAGCTTAAAATTTCTTCCAAAAAATGTGGCTGAAAACATCTCGATTTTGGCCAAACCTACAGATTCAAAAAGCTAAGTAAAACTTAACCAGATTCTATCCAAAGATATCCACACCAAGATGTACTGTAGTCAAATTTTGAAAACTAAACACACACACACACACACACACACACACACACACAATTGAAAACAGTGATCATAAGAGAAAAAAACAATTTAAATGATGCAGATTTCTTATCAGGAACAATACTGGGAAAACCTGTCAATCTAGAATCCTGCATCCCATGAAAATGTTGTTAAGTAATGAAGGGGAAATCAAGACATTCACAGGTGAAGGAAAACTACAGGAATTTTTCACCAGCAGACCTGCCATAAAGGAATGATTAAAGAAAATTTTCTAAACAAAACAAAAATAAAGAAGAAATCAGAAAACATCAGGAAGAAAGAAGAAGCAAACAAAACCGTAAGTGTAAAGACTATCCTAATTCTTTTGAGTTTTCTAATTATGTGCATCGGGTAAAGCAAAATTTATAACACCAATGTACATAACCTCTGATGTCACAGAGAAGGAATTTTTTTCAATTTTTTATGAAGCTAGTGCTACCCTGAAATCAAAACTAGTCAAAGACAGTACTGAAAAAGTAAACTACCAATCAACATTCTTCATAAACATAGACACAAAAATCATTAAAATAATAGTAAATAGAACTCAGCAATATATAAAAAGAATTATACACCATGATTAAGTGGAGTTTATTCTAAGAATCCAAGATTGAGCTAATATATGAAAATCTATCAGCCACGACATTAATGGATTAAAGAAAAAAAATCACATGTTCATACCAATCAATGAAGAAAAAAATTTAACAAAATTCAGCAGCAATTCATGATTAAAAAAAGAAACCCTCAGGGAAAAAAGGAATAGAACTTCCTGAACTTGATAAAGAGCTTCTACAAAACAAAATTACATTTAATTATATAGCATTATATTTAATGATGAAAAACTCAACATTTCCTTCTAAAATTGGGAACAAGGCAAGGATATGTTTTTACAACTCTTATTTAACAATGTGCTAGAAGTTCTAACCAGTGCAACAGGCAAGTAAAGGAAAACTTAAAAAACAAAAAAGTTCAAAAAAGATAAAACTAAACTCTATCTTCAGATGACATGATTGTCTATATAGAAAAACTCAAAAAATCTACAGAGCAATCCTAGAACTAATGAGTTAGTTCAATGAGGCAGCAAAATACAAGATAAACCTATGAAAATAAATTGTATTTATGTATCTTACCAATGAAAACAAGGAAACGAATTTAAGATACAATGCCATTTATAGTTTTTTAAAAGTTAAATACTTATGTAAATCTGATCGCTGGTCTTATCATGGTGATCATTTTTTTAGGTATATAAATGTTGAATAAATATGGTGTACACCCAAAACTAATACAATATTGTATGTTAGCTATATTTTAATGAAAATCTTTAAAAAATGTATAGAACTTATATGCTGAAAACTAAAAAAATGCTGATGAAATAAATCAATGATTTAAATAAATGGGGACACCTACAATGTTCATGATTTGGAAAACTTAGTGTTAAGACGTCAATTCTTTTCAAACTGGTATTAAGTTCAACATGATTCCTAACAAAATTTCATCAGGATTTTTCTAAATACAAATGAGATTACTCTAAAATTTATAGGGAAAGGCATAGAAACTAGTAGAGCTAACACAATCTTCAAAAAGAAAAATAAAGTGAGAGGAATCTATTTACCTGATTTCAAGACAGATTACACAGCTATAGTAATCTAGATTGTGAAGTGTTGGTGGATGGATAGACACATTGATAAATAAATCAAATAGACAACTCATAAATACCTTACAAACATGCCCAACTGATTTTGACAAAGGGACAGAAGCATTTCAATAAAGGAATAAATAGTCTTTTCAATTAATGGTGCTAGAACAAGCAAGCATTCATCGGCAAAAAAAAAACCTCCAAACACTTCACCCTAAACTTCACAACTTTCATTAAAATTAATTTAAAATGAAGCTCAGGCTTACACATAAAATGCAAAACTCTAAATGTTGAGAAAATACATAGAATAATATGTTTGGGATCTAAAGCTGGGCAAAGAATTCTCAGATGACACCAGAAACACAAACCATAGAAGGGAAAATTGATAAATTGGACTACATTAAAAGTTTAAAATTTTGCTTTGCAAAAATACTTAAGAGGAAAAAGGACAAACCACAGACCTGGATAAAATATTTGCAAACTACACATCTGACCAAGGACTGATATCTAGAATATATAAAGACTTTGACAATGCAACAATGTAATTATATAAACAATATAATTAGACCATGGAAAAAAGACATGAAGGGGCATTTACTGACAAAGATACATGGATAGCAAATACATGGATAGTAGTTGAAATGTTCAGAGTCATATTAAAATTTAAATCACAATAAAAAAATTGTGATTTAAATTAGTCACACCTATCAGAGTGACTAAAATTAAAAGTAGTGATAGCATCAAAAGCAGGCAAGGATGCAAAGAAACTGGATCACTCATACATTGCTGGTGAGAATAAAATGGGGTTACCAATTTACAGTGGTACAGACACTAGAAAATGTTTCGACAGTTTCTTAAAAAAACTAGAAATGCAACTAACAAATAACCCAGCCATTGCACTCCTGAGCATTTATCCCTGTGAAATGAAAACTTATGTCACACAAAACATTACCTGAATGTTTATATCAGCTTTATTTCTAGTAGCTAAAAATAGGAAAATGTAGATACCTTTCAATGAATGAGTTATTAAATGAATGTATATCCATCCGTGAAATACCCATCAGGAATAAAATAGAATTACCTATTAATCCACACAACATTGTATGAATCTCCAGAAAATTATGCTGAGTGAAAAAAATATTCCAAAAGTCTATATATTCTATAATTGATTTACATAAAATTATTGAAATGATGAATTATAGAAATGAATACAAATTAATGGTTGCCAGAGGTTAGGGAGGGTGAAGCAGTGGATGGGAATTGAATGTGGCTATAAAATGGCACTAGGAGGGATCCTTATGGTGATGGAAACAGTGTGTATCTTGACTCTGTCAACATCAATACCATGGTTGTGATATTGTGCTACAGTTTTGTAAGATTTATCATTGTGGGGCAATGGGATCTCTCTGTATTATTTCTCATAATTTCATGCAAAACTGCTGTTATCTCAAAAAAGATTAATTTAAAAACACATTTACTCAATTGAGTTAACACCAGTTTGATCCACTAGGTCAAGGCAATTCCAATTAAAATCTCACAAATTTTATAGAAATTGACAGATTGACTCCAAAATGATATGAAAATGTAAAGATCCTAGAAGAGCTGAAATGAACTTATAAAAGAAGAAAATTGGAGTACTCACAATACTCGATTTCAAATTTCATTTTGTTTGGTTTTGTTGGTTTTAATTTTTATTCATTTTAGATAAAACTACAGTTATCATGATGGTAGTGAAATATTGGTGAAGAAACAGGCAAATAGAATTACACTTAGAAGGTCAATTGATTGCTAACAAAGTCACCAAGATAAATAAATGTTTAATTATAGTCTTTATAAAAAATGTTGCTGAGACAACTGCATAAATACATGAAAAACAAAGCAAGAAATATCAGGAAAAGTAACTAAGGTAAATAAAATAGGATAGTTTTACAACAGTGCCAAGCAAGTAGGAATAAATCTGAAAGATGTTAAAAATTCTACAAAGAAAATTATAAATTTTGCAGATATAATAAAATAATTAATGAACAAATGGAGAGATATATCATGACCTTACATAGGAAAACTTAATGTTTAAATGTATCGATTATCCAAAACTTGATTTATAGCTTCAACAAAATATTAATAAAATTTCCGAAATTTGGTTTGAATTTCAAAATTGTTCTAAAATGTATATGAAAGGGTGAAGCAGAGTAAGAGTGATACAAAAGTTTTACGTTTTTTCTGATCAAGAGGCGGGCCCGTCCCTTTTTTTTTTTTGGTATTTTGGTGGCCTGACCAATAGAGTATGGCTGAAGTGATTCTAAGCCATTTGTAACCTTTAAGAGAACTCACAATTTTTGCTTTGGTCCCTTGGACTTCTGAGAGAGAGAGAGAGACTGAGATTGAGATTGTTAATTTTTTCTGTTATATAATAACAAAAACTTATTTTTTTCTTAAGCATTTTGATTCTGATTTAAAGAGTCCTAACATACCTTCTATGTCACTTCTAACTTTCACTAACTACTTGGATCTATTATGGTAACTAAGTAAAATAATGTATATGAAAATTCTTATATTTTAAGAGATTATTGTAATTTTGTCCATGTTGCTATTTAATTTTCATTTCTAGTTAAACAATGTTTAAACATCCGCCACAAATCATCAAATGTACTTTAATATGAAACATTCCAGAATGTTAAGTTGTAAGTTTTATGAGAATAAAATTCTTTGTGGTCAGGATGTTGGTCATGGTTTCTTAGTTCATGATCATAAATTAAGTCCTATGTTTAGTCAATCCTTGGCTATTGCATTCATAAGGCTCCATATGGATGTTATCAAGTAAACAATCTCTTCACTGTTATTTCCACAGTTTTAATTTACAGCCTGATATTCAACTATCTAATAAACAACATCAATATCCCAAGAAGATAGTCCAGTTTACCAACATCTTTCATGGTACAAATTTTCAACGAATATTTTTGAACATCTATAATCTTCGAGGTGCTGAGCTCCTGAACTGTACACCAGGAGATGAATGTCCTGCCTTTAAGGGGTATAACTAAAGTGCAACTCCTGTCAAATGACCAAATTGGAAGATGTCATCTATAAGTTGCCGATAGTTGTTCAAGCTGCACCTTAGAAATCATTTCAGATTTCTCTATCTCCCTCAGGTGTCACATCCAATCAAATAACAAGTCAGATAATTTTATGAGCTAAATATTTCTCAGATGTGTACCTTCTTCTTGAGAGACTTTAGCGTTTGTCTCTTCATAATTTGACCCTCGCATATCTCACAAGCTTTATTCAAATACCTGTTACTTATTTTTTTTTTATAACTTTTTTTTCTGGCTTTATTAAAATATAATAGACAGTTGTTTGTATTTACATTGTATAATTCAATGAGTTTTTTTCAATTATAGTTGGCATACAGTAATATATTAGTTTCAGTTGTACAGCATAGTGATTAGAGATTTATATAACTCACAAAGTTATCACCCCTTATGTATTTATTATAACATTATTAACTATTTTCCTTATGCTACAATTTATATCTCCATGTCTGTTTTGTAACTATCCATTTGTACTTCTTAATCTTATGTGTTATATTCAAGTTATGGAAAACACATCGTAGATCTACAAACATATTATGATTTTCTGCATACCTCATGGCTTTACTCATATAGTTTTTTTCTCACCAGAATACCCATTTTCCTATTTCTTTTCCAGCTGACTCTCTCTATTCCCCAGATGATATGTATCTATTACCTGACTCTCTCTACTCCCCAAATGACGTTCATCTAAAATCTACTTGAATACAATGCGTAATCCTTAATCATAATGTTTACTGTTTTCATAAACTGTATGTATAGGTTTATCTCAATTATTAGTCTTATTTTATTAAGAAATACCTTAATAAGAAATATCTTAATAGTAAGGGTAGTATCAGGGTCATCTTGGAATGCCCAGAAGTGATATTAACTTAATATAAACTAATATCAATTTAGTATAAACTCAGATTTAACATGATCTTGATAAATATTTAACTGATCTTACACCAGTTGTATAATTAATAAGTAAAATTAATTTCTAGTTAATAGACTGAAAGCAGAATTTTCAACAGAAACAATAATTGCCAAGAGATAATAAAAGAGCTCCCAAATGCTGAGAGATATTGTCATCCCATAACTGTATTCCCTGTTAATCTACCATTAAAGAATAGGGTGAAATAAATATACTCTCAGAAAATAAAAACACATAGAGGTGCTTACTTCAAGAAAACTTTAATAAAGAATTTTTTAAAGAATATGTTTCACAAAGCGAATTTATTTTTTAAAAAGGACCAATACTTAAAGGACCTGTGAGCAAAGAAGGTGGTATACACGCAAGTAATTCCACATAGATCATCTACATAAAACACAAAACTAATAATAATGACAGACTTTGGGGTCAAAATCATAGAAGAACCAAAATATGTGACAACAACAAAATATGTGGCAAAGGGGAGATGCTGATAAGAGTTAAACTATTTCAGAGTCTTTCATTGTTTGATGGTAGGGATGTTAATTAATTAAGATTATGCTTTGTTAATATTTAATGATAGCCACTATAAATTATGTAGAATGTTGATCTTCTGGACCAGCAAAATAAATATAAAATTATAGAGAAAATGTAACTGACTCAAAATTACATAGAACATCAACAACAACAACAACAACTTAGAAATAGAGAGGTAACCATAAAACTTACAACTAGATGCTAACAAATTCCCAAATATATCAGTAAAAATATGCTCAGTAGTTAAAGAGATGTTTTTAGATTGGGAAAACTCTATAAGTGGAAATGTAATTTGGCACTAATCCTTTACCTTTTTAAACTAAATAATACCATTTCTAGTAACTTATCAAAAAAAAATAAGAAATACAATCAAAGATATATACAGAGTGATACATAACGTATCATACAAAGCAAAATTCCAAAGTTATTAAAATAACATCTTAATATTCAACATGAAAATACTTATGTCATAAAGCCATGGGAAAAAAATAGGTTCCCCAAACCCTTTTTACAATAAGAGCTAAAATTAATAAAATTTAATTTTCTTTTATTTTTCATCTTTTATTAATGCATAGAAATGAGATAAAATAAATTATCAAAATGTTAACAGAAGTCATTTTTTGATGTTGGGGCATTGGGTGATCAAGTTTTGGTATTTATGACCATGAAAATGTGTTATTTTTGTAATTAGAAAAATATAGTTATTTTCCTCCAGTAGAGCTCATAGAAGTACACTTCGAATATATTTTATATGCAATATTGTTTCTTTGAGACTAAGAGAATTTACATTTGTACATTTCTTTATAGTTCCATGTGTGTACATGCATGTGTGTGTGTTATTTTACATGAATTTTATAAAAAGTTTGAGGTAGGTATTGCTATCATCATCCCCTTTTTACAGAAAAAAGAGACTGAGAGTCAGAGAGATTATAATATGCTAGCTTGTAAGACTTTGCATGGTACTTGTTTTATAGATGTTTGTTCTCTGTGCCAATTAATTTCTCAAAATATGTACAGACCACTCATATATTTTCTAACTTTGTAGATCAATTTCTGTAAGGTTACTGACCAGGAATAGTGATGTATGCAAATATATTCATGGTCATCTAAGTCCAGTTGTACTTTCCCTCTGTTGTAGGAACACCAGGCCAAACAGATGTCCAGAAACAATTCCTTAGCAGGCTGTAACCACAGACATAAACACCTCTCATCAATGAGGAAGGAACATTCTTATGATCTTGACACTGCAGTTACTTGGAAATTTCCCAACACCATTAGGAAACATTCCCCAATCTCAAAAATAAGGTTTGAGAATTTTATTTCTCAACTTGTAAAAAGAAGTAGGGGGAAGATAAAACTAGAAGATAAATAGCTGGAGAGACCACCTCTTCATGCTGTGTGGGACTTCTCAGCCAGCTACCTGCAGTCGCCAACATGTCTTTGGTCCTGCTTTCTGTCATCTGGCTCATCGTACAAACTGAAGGTAAGCACTAATGTGTTGACATTTTATATAAAAGTCAAATTATTTAATGCATTTTTTAAAGTAACCTTAAGAAAGTGACATGCTTGCATGACAGTCCAGGCATTGCGATTGGCCTAATAATTTAGTTAAGATGTCTCTGAAATTTTATCCCTCATTCAATAATTCTGTAAGTGCTATGTGCTATAATTTTATTTTCTAAAACACACAGACCCTAATGACACCAGAAAATTACCTTCCAGGCTAAAATTCAAGAATTTTCTAACCATCTCCAATGTTACCTTGAATAGAATTGATACTTTCTACCCCATAAAAAGACAGTCATTTATCTGAGGACACAATTTATCCAAAGGTTGCACTAGGGTGGATGACAAGGATGGCTCTTAAGTAAAATCAGAGTTAAGTTAGACAGCATTGCATTATTATACAAAATTGAAAATTAATTGACAACCAAATAGTACTAGAATTGGGACTAAAAATTATTAAAATTTACTTTAATATCAGTCCCACAATTCTTTCCACTTAACGAGATTCGTATTCTTTTTTGATAAAGAACTTTTAGTAATATATTTATAAATTTCTTTTTTTTTATATGTAATGAATCCTTCTTAGGCCAGCATCACAGCAGAACTTTGGGGGCTGACTAAAAGAGATTTTTTGCTTTAGTATTTCCTTTTAGTTTCTCCACATCAGTCAGGTATAGAATTGCTTGGTGTTCTGAAGGTCACACTGAGTGTCACACTGAGTGGGAAATTGTCTCCAAGCAGAGACACCGATCTATGGAAATGAGAACATTTAAATATGAGACAGACCTTGTATGGATGATTGAACAATTAAAAGAAAAAATGGATAAAGTATATATCCATTTTACATATGCCATCTTCCTAGACTGGTGTTAAATAATTTACATATTTTATACTATTCAATTTTTATACCAACATTTATTTTAGATAAGTGAACTGAAAGAAAGGTAAAATGGCCTTTATAAGGTCATTTAGCTAGGAATTAAGGCCATATATTTTTGCTCCAATGTGAATTATTTTCCTATATGCAAGCAAAATAGAAAAATACCTATGCAATGCAATTTCAAGTGCATCAAGAACATTTAAACTATAGACAATTTTTTTACTTGTTCTCTGATGCTTTAAAATATTCCAACAGAGGATCACAAAAACTTTATTTCCTGTGAATCTAAAGTTTTCGTGGGCAAATTCCAATGAGAGAAAGAATATAATGTTTTATTGTTACACTGAGAAATAAAATAACATAGTAGAATCTTTCCTAAAGTATTGTCTGTACATAAAAATTTTGATTTTTGGAGGGTGAAGTAAGAGATTGCACCACAGAGAGAAAGAGAGAAAGAAAAATCAGAGATCTCTGAGAAAAATGAGAGAAAAATCCACAATTTTGAGGAGGACTATAGAGGAAGAAGAAACTGGATTACTATCGAGTATTTCCTGGCTCCCATAATCTTTATTCTAATCCAAGACATGCCTTTTCTGGGCATGGTGGCCCAGAGTTTACACATATTGGGAGATTATCTGAAGAACTGTGTTCATCATCATGATGTCTTTCCAGAATGGGGTGGGGAGAGAGTGGAGAGCAAAAATAAGTATCTGTTATTAAAATTTAAGTAGAAGGAAGAATTTGTTCTTCTTAATGTTTACCTTCTCCATGGGAATTCAGTCTTTGTGCCATTTCAACAAACCAGCCCAACCAAAACCAAAAACAAAACAAAATCTTTTCAATATTTATATCAATATTATCTCTCTTTCTCTAGCAATAGCCATAAAGCAAACACCTGAATTAAAACTCTATGAAGTAGTTCATCCTAAAAAACTACACATTGTACAAAAAAGAGGGATACAAACCAACCAGACAGAGAAGCTTGCCAAAGAGGTAAGTGATGTGAATGACAGTAGGATTTTACAATTATCTTGAGACAATAAAGAGACTTTTAACTAATAGAAGTGATGTCACAGTCAACATCTTGTAGTTCTTATCGGGGTGATCACTTCTAGATTATATAAATGTCTAATAACTATATTGTATGCCTGAAACTAGTGTAATATTGCATCCCTGTAATTGAAAAAAGTATTATTAAAAAATGTAACAGTTTAGTCCTGAAGCTCATATATACATCTCCCCCTTCGTCCAGGAGAGACCATGGGATTTCTCAGAAAGCTTTTACAATTAAGCAGCAGAAAGAGAGTTAACTGCCCACTTAATCAGAAAGAATATAACGGTTTGAACATTTCTTTAAGGGTTTTCTTTTTTGGAGGGGGAGAGGGAGGAGGAGTACAGGACAGGCAGCCATTTTTGAAGAAGTTCTTTATCAAGTTCACTAAACTCATGTCTTCTCCTTACCCTTACCCCTGTCCCCTCAAAATTTTTTTGAATTTTGAATTTTTTGAATTGTCTTTTCCTTGGCCATTTTTTGTCTATAAAGGAGAATTCAACATTATCACATACAATGTTGCCAATATGTCCCTCATTTTATCATTTTACTTTATTTAATTCTTAGCAGATTTTTAGTTGGTTTTCTTTAATATATTTGGTTTGGTTTTAACAGGATAAAAATATATACCTTATTATTATCCCATTAGTGATTCATTAGGATACACAGGACTGTATACTGTACATTAGGCAAATGATTAGTCCCTAGCTTACATATTAGAGTTAGTTTAATCTTCCAGTATTACTACCATGTTATTGTCCTTTTTGGAAATCCAACTAAATATAAGACTTATGTTTTATTTTACATATATTAAGGGCATAAGAGAGCTGTTTTTATCTTACATATATTCATAATTATTCTATATAGACAACATATATCAGTATATTATAATAATTTTAGAAAGACTCAGAAACATAAAGTGATATTATAATATCATTAAATATTTTTAGGAATACGAACCTGAACTTCGGTATCAGATTATATTAAATGGAGAAGAAGTCATTCTTTGCTTACAAAAAATCAAGTAAGTTGTACTTCCTGAATGTTTAATCACTGGAATGTATTAAAAGAATATGGAAAAATAAGTCTTGAGACTCTGTAAGTGTGATATGAGGTAAAAGACATGAAGTTTAGATTATGCTAATATCTAAGACAGTTGATGCTTTTTTAGGAAAAAATATGCAAAGTGTATATGCATATTTTATATGCAAAGTGTAAAACAAAAAAAGAGCTTTTTTCCTTGATGCTTCTTGGAATTTACTAAAAATAGTTTTTACCCAGATAAGCTCAAACCTTTGATGTGACTTTCTATTACTTATAATAACATCTGTTCAAGGATCATTCAGGGCACACAGTCTTGAAATAGGTCCCAGGGAATGGGGCTCCCTCCAGTTCTGTAACTGTCAGTAAAGTTCTCTCTGGACTCAATGGTCCTTGATGCACCCTTCAGAGACAGTGTGGAGGCTATGTTCTTGGTGTAAAGAATCTCAAAATAACCCATTTGAAGATAGAGAATCTGCAGCTAAATAGTAGCTGAGGGCATTTCTTTCCTCAGATCCAATAGGTATAGCTAATGCTTTGATTTGCATTTTCAGCAGCAGAGTTCCAATGTCAGAAAAGGATCTATGAGTCAGAATGTCAGCTCATTCTCATTATAGATATTATCATTCCTTTAGCTCTGGAGGTCATGTCAAGAACATGCGTCTTTAGTACCACAGCGAGTGTATCATGCAACTTTCTGCCTCCACAGGCATCTCCTGGGGCCAGGCTACACTGAAACACATTACTCACCCAGAGGAGAGAAGATCACCTCAAGCCCTCAGAACGTGGTAGGTGGGATCTTCTTGAGATCCGCCACTGACATGATAAGATTCATAGGTCCAAGAACAACTTTAAAACATTTTTAAGAACTTCAAAACAAGGTGCTCATCTATGACCAATGAGACAACAGATTAAAAAATCAAAGTCAGCTTTTTCAAAAGGTAAGAGGCTTTCAGATATTACATTTTTAGGAGCAACCGAAAGTCCACTTTTCCCTAGGCCATCTTATCAATAGATTAGAAATAGTCTCCCTTATAGGTACTTGAAATATCATGTCACTATTTACTGTTTTCTGATGATACATGCATTTGTCCTGAGGCCAGTAATGAAATATCAATAATTTAATTAATATATCTGGTTAAACTACCACCCTATAGGTAATGCCAAGGCCTAGATATCAGACATAGAGAATCAAGGCCAAAGGAAGAGCAGAAAGAGAATACAAAAAGGCTTAATCATGGAGTGTTACCAAACTAAGTGAGTCTCTCAGAGCCACCCTCTGTGGCATTCTAAAAATGTATATCTGTGTAAAAAACAGTCTTCTGCCACAAAATGGCTCTTTGCTTCCTTCTCACATCAAAACTCTCATCTCATGACTATCTGGAATTTTGCTAACATTGACCTCCAAGGAAAGTATCTGATAAATTAATTCATGCTCAAGTGTGAATGGCTGATGATATTTTACTCTGATACCTTTTCCAACTCTTCTATTAGAGAATGTTTATGATAATATGGTTTCTTCCAAAAGAAAAGGAAAAAAACATGATAGAATTTCAGACTCTGAGACAAATCAGTTTATTTCGAACAAGAGGTTAGTTATTAGCTTTCTTAGATCATTCTAGACGAGTGACCCCCTAGTTTGCTTTTATGGAACACCTAACATGTCTGAATTTCTAGTTGTAGACAACTTCTCTGGGTTTTTGGTAGTTAAAAAAACAATTCAAGTGGTGAATGGGACCAGTTAATACGAGGGGCCCACAAGCAGTAGTGCAGCCTCTTGAGGACTCTAAAATTCAGAAAAGTGTGTACCCCATTTTATGGATATGTGATGGATAGTGTCTTAGGAACTCAGCACAAGAGAGTCAAATCTGAGAGCTCTTCAGAGTACTGGAGATCCCAGGGGAGCTGGCTACTTCTCAGATGCAGTGTCCACTTTCACCATGTGCCCACTTAGACTCAGTGCCCCTGGACTTTAGTGCACATTAGTGCCAGAAAGATAGCTCAGCCATCTAATACGGAGAGTTTCCATGTTCAGTTGGGGAGCAGTTACTAAAACCTTTGAGGTTCTCCTTATTTTCATTTCTGGGAACTGCTCTGGCCACAGCCACTCAAAGAATTTTCATATATATTCAAGATAACAGTGTTTACTGTTACTGTGATACATTTATTCTTGTAATTATTTTTTTTTTCTATTTCCCAACCTTAGGAACAGTGCTACTATAAAGGATATATCCTGAATGAAAAGAATTCTGTCGCCAGCATTAGTACTTGTAATGGGTTGAGGTAAGAACTACTCCTCAAAATATTAAACATTAAGCACCATTTTGTTACACAGAATGAGTCTTCCTGGACATAATGTCTTATTATCTTGGTAAAATTTCCTCCATCTATAAAATGCTGAATATATGTGGTTAACGTGAAGAATAAAATATCACTCTTGCAATCATTTCATAATCTGCTTCTCTAGTAGAATTCAGTCCTAAGAATAAACAAAATGCTATACTCTGGACCTCGATATCTGGATCCATTTCCACATTTATTCACCCCACTCCCAGAAAACATTCTTTTTTATTTTCTTAAGAATTCTACTCTGAAATTGAAATGGTGAAATGTAATTTTTTAAAGTTGTGTGCGTGTGTGCGTGCGTGCGTGTGTGTGGTACAAAGGTAGTTCTTGCCAATAAGGGAAGGTTTGGAAAGTTAAAAAAAAAAAAAGCACAAATAAGAAAATAATCACCATGAAATTTTACCTCTGTGATTTCTTATTAACATTTTATCATGTTCATCGGCTTGTATGCATATAGACAAATATATCTGATACACGGTTGAAATATGAAATAAAATACACATAATTGTTCTTTCAACATGGTTTATGCCATATGACATTATAAGCCTTTCCCATATTATAAAATACCTTCAGAGATGTAATTTTTAATGGTTGTGTTGGCTTCATAATATTCCATTATATGGATTCACTTTATATTTCTGAATTAATTTTCTTACTAAGAAGAGAAATTCTCTAAGCTACTGATTCCATACTGTTCCTTTGGCCAATTTGCTCGTTATTCTTTCTCTCCTCTGGGATTCTTAAAATCTACACACTCTTTTATTTTGTTTT
This sequence comes from Pteropus medius, assembly GCF_902729225.1. Classification (NCBI taxonomy): domain Eukaryota; kingdom Metazoa; phylum Chordata; class Mammalia; order Chiroptera; family Pteropodidae; genus Pteropus; species Pteropus medius. The sequence continues at coordinate 17,956,215 of NW_024346667.1, forward strand.
CCATTTTATTCCTTGCCAAGAGATATTTGCTAAATGTATAAATAAACTATGGACAAATATTTATTGAGCTCATGCTGTAAATTTCAAATCCTTTGAGTAGCTTCATCTTAGTAATTCTTCACAATTCTCTGAGAAAATAATGTAAACTCTATTTTAGTATCGATAAATACTGATTGTAACTTATGTTAGCAAAAGTTAGCCAAAAGCCTATGAAGAAAAACTGTATGTATGAGCTTGGGATGGAGGAAGAGGTGTCACTCTATTTTGGTCAGTATATGTGACTCTGTGGCAGAGAATTCTCAAACATGAATCTCTGAATCTCACAGGGGATACTTCACACATCACGATCAAAGGTATATGATAAAGCCTCTGAAAAGCACAGACCAAGAAGAACATGCTGTCCTCGCAGATAACCAGGAGGAGCTAGACTCAGCTAATCACACCTGTGGTGTAAGAAATGTTGGCAAGAAACACGGCCTTATTCGAGCCTCTAGGTCACTCGAAAGCCCAGAGGTAAGTGTAGCATTCCGATGTCATATTTATTCAGCTGTCTCAGCGAAGATATATGACAGACTAGTGTGCTCAGCAATGACTGGTATAGATAAAGGTAAAGCCAGGATATTTACTTATCCTTCAATATAATTTCTCTCTGAAAAAAAAAAAAGAATCTTTTTGTAAGCTTTTTAATCTTTTAGGATGAAGATAATCATTAACAATGTTCTTTTACACTTTGTAAAGCAAGAAGACTTTCTTCAAGCTGAAAAATACATTGATCTCTTTTTGGTGCTGGATAATGCTTTCGTGAGTATGAATGTGTGTGCTTCTTGGCCAGCTAAGGCAGCTTTTAAGTTTTCTTATCAAGCAAACACAAGCTATAAACTATTCTAGCCTGTTCACCTGATTGTTTTCTCTGTTCTACATGCCTTGCCAGCAATAGTTTTCACTCACCCACTGCTTTAGAATCCATCTGCTACCAAAATATTCAGATATTGAAAATATACTTAAAATCAGATAACTACAGGAAGTCAACTACAATATTGAAAAACAAACCAAAAAAAGGAATGGGTTATTAAAATATTTTGTTAAATTTTTGCCGTATTTACTTTACAAATTCTACTTTGTATGTAAATATAAAGTAAATATAAAACTATACATACTTTACAAATTATATTTACATATACAAAAGCTGCTGGAATCTGTGATTCTAACTAGCAATTATCGCTTTGTAATCAAATTTTAATATTATTGAATTTGTTTAAAAACATCGACATTGTTAATTTGATTTATTCAGTGTAAAAATGAATAACACTGAAATTTTATATGAATGCTTAATTTTTCTTTAACCAAAAAATATTTACATCTTAAATAGAAACACAGACTTGAAACACAGAGTAGTATATAAGGTAGACATGGAATGAATAGACACTTGTTTACATTGATATATATAATTTTTCTCAACATGTAGACTTCTATGCCCCATCAGCTTCTCGCTTTAATTTGCTGTTTTAATTATAATTTGCATTTTGTATTTTACAGTATAACATATATAAGGGGAATCTAACTTTGATAAGAAGTTTTGTGTTTGATGTGATGAACCTACTCAATGTGGTAAGACATTTGTCCTGTAAACATGCGTTTCCACATGGGAGCCTGGGGCCTTCCTATGGTTTCACCAAATAAGGAGTTGGGAGGATCACAATGGCTTAACGTCAACGGTTTGGGGAAATTTAGCAGATAAGGATGAACATCAAGGTAAAATCAAAGGCAACTTCTAGGATTTCTGTTTTCAAAATGGGATATATTTATTTATCACTTGTGGTCAGCAAAGGATCAAAAACACTAAAGACATCTCAAAAATTTTTATGAAGAAAAATGCTCTTCCCACAGATTTATAACACCATAGATGTTCAAGTTGCCTTGGTTGGTATGGAAATATGGTCTGATGGTGATAAGATAAAGGTGGTACCCAACACAGGCATCACCTTTAACAACTTTGTGAACTGGCATCGTTCTAACCTGAGGAAAATGAAGGTCCATGACCATACTCAGCTACTCAGGTGAGCACACGCAGGCCAAGGCCAGGCATAGGAAGGCAGAGTGGATAGTTATTGTAAAGGTTTCTTGGTAGCGATTACTGTTCAATTATATCTCCCCCAATGAGTTGTCAGGGAGCCTGAAGTTCTACCACTAACAATTTACCTGTGAGATTATCGGAGACCCGTATCAGATCACTAAAATGGACTCTTGGATGTGGGATGACCATCTGTGGTCATTATAATGCTATAGAACTACAGAAGCTTTTCTGGGGCCTAGTGAATATAAAAAGGGTGGAGCAAACAAGGGAAATTTAAAACATAATTGGCCAAAACTAATGGTTCCTAAGACTCAGATCGTGACAATGTACCTGTAATTTTCACACAGTGGAATTGAATTCAGCAACCGACGTGTAGGAATGGCAGCCTCGAATTCCTTGTGCTCTCCATCTTCGGTTTCTGTTATAGAGGTTTGTAAACTTATAAACTTAAACTTATATCCTCTGCAAAGACCAACATAATGCCTTGTATAGAGTTAGGACAATGAACATTTGCTGAGGCAGTAAATAAAAGTAGAAATGAAACTACTAGTAGCCCATTATACTGAAGGTTCCTTGGATTGTGAAAAAGAATATTTCACTACATTTGTCTTCCTAGAAGGCTACCCACCTCACTTGGTGTTAGGGTGTAAGAACAGGAAGATCGGAAGAGAAAGAGAATACAAGTCCCCTCTGCGGTCTGAGCCAACTTCAAATTAATCATCCCCAGTATCGATGGCCAGAGAGCTCAGACAGGTGCATGTTGGTATGACATGGTCAAGCACTACCAATGTCATAGGCATTATTGCTACAGGTTTTGGTATCTTCGCATCCTACGAAGAATGTATTTACTTTAATTTAACCATGGTTTACAGAGAACTTATGATTAGTTCAGCAAATTTTTGATTGAGCACTGACTTGATGGTTGGATTCATGAGAGTCAATCATTTTAAATGTTTATTCAACATTTTACAATAACTGATGACAGGAAAAGGGACTAAATGACTATTTTTTATCTGTCAAACTACTGAACATTGGCAACAGTTAAGAATTAACTGAATAAAAAAAGAAGTAATAGATGTTTCTATTTTTTTTCAGGCTAAAAAAAAGAAAAATGTGGCTCTTGTAGGAGTGATGTCACATGAGTTGGGTCATGTCCTAGGTATGCCTGATGTTCCGTTTTACACCAAGTGTCCTTCTGGGAGTTGTGTGATGAATCAATATCTGAGGTGAGACCTTGTCATCCAAGAATTCAGATATAGTCTATACAGTTTTTTTTTTTTTACCAAGGGCTGCATATCCCATTAATTCACCCTCCAGCCTCTTGATGCACAAGTTTTACCAGCTATCAGGGCTCATTATTTAAAATGTCCAAAAAATACCAAAATAGAGCTTAAGTATGATGACCATGTTATTTTAACTTAAAATAATTTTAACTTTAAATAATATATTTTCTAAAAATATTTATCTAATTAAGATGATGACAATTATCCCTATTGCCAATCAATCAATCCTTTTGTCATGTTATTACTAATTACCTTCCAATGCTGAACATTTTGTAAGGACTTGGGATTTAAAAAAAGGAATAAAACATACCTTGCTCTTGCAATACTCATGAATAGGAAAAGAAATATGTTCATAGAAACTCTAAGTCTGCAATTATGTCCTTTCACTAGTTTATTGTTATTATCACTTACCTCTCAGTCTCTTAATGATAACAAATGGCGAAGCTCATCAGTGCTGCCAATTAGAGAGTGCTGAATCCATGCAGGAATTTAAATTCTTCCAGCTCTACAACTGAGTGTCTAGGAAAACGGTTTTCCAACCAGCCTGGTAGGCATGCTCTGTCGCCTTCCACAGTGCAGTCCTAAACAGAAACTAAATTTGGAATTTCTACTGAACCAGGTAATAATGTTAGACAAGTTAGATTCCCACAGTCATTTATCATGGTATTTATGATTTTTCTTCTGGACACAGTTCAAAATTCCCAAAAGATTTCAGTACATCCTGCCGCTCAAGTTTTGAAAGATACATTTCATCTCAAAAACCAAAGTGCCTGCTGCAAGCACCAATTCCTGCAAATATAATAACAAAGCCAGTGTGTGGGAACCAACTTCTGGAAGTGGGAGAAGAATGTGACTGTGGCTTTCCTAAGGTTTGAAAATATTCACGGTTTAAAATACTTATTAGAGAGTGATTATGGCATGTTTCCTTTTTCTTTTTTTAAAAAATGTTCTTTTGAAAATTCTGAAGACACAAGTTTGGTATTATAGTAAACGGTAGACTTGCATATGTATTTTTGGCACTGATTTTTGTCGTCTTTTGAAAGGCATTTCAAAAGCCAGGATATGCTTATGGCATGACTGTATGAAGTTCAATGTAAAGAAGTAAATCATTATCTACAACATGTCACTTATGATTTTTCCTAGGTATATTAGTCAGAAATTCCTGAATCACATAAAGGCATAATTGATCATCAGTTGAGCAATAATAATTACAGATCAAGAAATTAATTCTCTCCATAGAGAGAGTTGGTCATCTCTCATCAAGCCAATGTGTAAACCAGGCAGTAAATAAAACGGAAGAGAAAAAAAAAATTACATGCACCTGTAGAAAATGGGTTACTAACACAGAGCATATAATTCTGCTAATATTTATAAAATCTGAACCCTTCAAGGCACCAGTGTACTCTAAAGAATCTTTCTGATGGAATATTTGCTAGCAACCCCGTACTAAGTTTTTAAGAGAGCATTCTATTTTCTTAGCAATTTTCATTTACTTTTAAGACCAACAAAAGGCTAATATTTGAAGAGATATTCTATGTGTCAATCTGCAAAATGCTTTTATATACATCATTTCTTTTATTACTCACAACAAACTGACAGAATAGGTTTTGTTTTCATCCCAATTTAGAGAAGAAGCAGTGAGACTCAGAAAAGTTAAAGAGCTAGTTCCAATGATAAAAAGCTGGTAATGGGTGAAACCCACTGCAACCCAAGATTTATCCATTACTTTAAGAGGCTCTATTAAAAAGAGGAAAGCATATAATCTCTCTGTGCTTCAGTTTATTTAGAAATTCCAAGCTGTTTAATTATATTAGAAGATTACTATTATAACTTAATCTTTTATGAAGAATATTGCCAATAATTATTATAAGATAGAATTTTAGAAATGATTTGATACTTTATAATAAATTAAACGTAAGTTTATCTCATTCTTTCTTGATCATTTATTGGGTGGAAACAGTTGAAGTTGTTCATAATCTTAGGTACTTTTAATTTCAGCAGGCAAATGCCATACATAGCTTATATACTTTAGAGTATCCTTTAGCAAATAATCCAGTTTCCCATGATCTAATATGCCATTTTATTATTTTTATGTACAGATATAGGTCTTTTTTTAGGTTTTTAAAATGATCATTCTATGTGTCTAGATATTATAACACAAACATTATATGTTTTTAATAATTGTAATTATACAATGCATTTTAATATCTTTAATGGTAACTCTCTTCATCGACATACAATTTTTTTTTTCATAATTTACATAGCAATTCTTTAGCATTAATGCTTCCATATAACTCGTAGTATTTTTTTTTTTTTTGCCCAAAAATACAATTGAGAGTCTGAATGAAATACATTAAATTCATATTTCACTCTGGAGGCCACTACCATGTTCACAATATTAAGCATGGTCTTAAAAGACAATTTGCTTTGGAAGTCTCTCAGGAAAATTATGTATAAAGTTCTTCATGTGATTCTGGCACATTTTGAAATCTTATTCTGAAATATTTTATATGTATACATTTTTGCTATTACTATATGTAGGTTTTCTTTATTTTAAGTTCTAATTTATTATTGCTTTTTATGTTATTTGATTATTATCTTAATCAGCTAGCTATCTTAGTGACTCGCCCACTATTTTTTTGAGTTGATCCTCTATTTATTCCAGGTCAAGAATTTTATCACATACAAATAATGGAACGTGATTTATACTTCCCAATTATTACACTTTTATATTTTTTTCTTGTCTCATAGCACTGGTCAGAATTTCCATACAAATATAGACTATAAATAATTCTTATTTCTTATTTTATTGGATATGCCTTTGCTATTAGATAGATTTTTTTATCATGATGATTCATAATTTTGTTTATAATTTGTTTATATATGCCTAAAAAATTCAATAAAGGCCACTGAGTTTTTACCAACTGATTTTTTCCCATCTATCACAATAATGGTTGTTTTTTCCCCTTAGTCTCCTAATATGATGGATTATATTACTTTATTCTGTACAGTTGAGACACCCTTGCATTTTTGGTAAACAAACAAACAAACAAACAAAAGAATGCTGCATAGTTGTAATGAAGAGTTATTATATGAATAAAGTGGTATTTTACTAATATTTTCAAGTTTTTACATTTATATTCATAAACGTAAATTGTATATGTATGTGTGTGTGTGTGTGTGTGTGTGTGTGTGTGTGTGTGTGTGTGTATTCATTACCAGTTCTCATTATCAGAATTATGCAGGCTTGGTAAAATGAAGATTTAAAATATTTTTTCCTCTATGTTCAAACAGTTTTAATAGTATAGAAATATTCTCCCTTAAGGTTTTAAATTAATTTACATGTATTAATTTACATGTATTATAGGCCAAATTTATTTGAGGTGGTTCTTGAGTAACTCTATTTCTGGCTTTTTGAGAAGTCGTTTTCATTACTCCTAACATTTTTTTTCTTATTATTAACTTGGTCATTTCCACTGCAATTTGTAAAGCAGAGTAATTGAGTTCAAAAACTAACATTGTATTGCCATCTTGTACCAACATTGCATGTACCTAGTCTACACGGGAAAACAATGCTGAACCCACTTTCCTATTGTCTGTGCTTTAAAGGAATGCAGGAATGCTTGCTGTGAGGCCAGGACCTGCAAGTTAAAGCCGGAAGCTGACTGTAGAGAAAATACTCTTAACGATATCACGTGAGACCTTGAGCTTTTGTCTTTGCTGTCAAATATTTTCTCACTTTTATTTCAGATTTGAGAAAGATGTGCCACTGTGTTCTGTAATACATTTGAAAAGAAATTTTTAAAATGACACAATTTCAGAAAGGAAAACAAAAATCATTATAAATATAAATTACTCAAGGTTGTATGTATACTAATATGCTAATGAGAAAATGGCTAATTTGTCATCTGGGAGATTATAACTGCTGAAATCTGCACTAAAAATTGTATAGATTTCTGTTAGGTAGTGATGACTTTAATAGGAACTAAGATAAGAGAAAGAAAAGTTTGTTTTTAAAAAGGTTTGATTGTTGAGCAAATTTTATTCATGGTTAAGAGCTGATACTTGTAGAGCAAGGTAGTCAGGAAATCAATAACATGTAAGAACACATTATAAGATTTGATTGTTTTATTCCTTTTTTATTTTACTAAAATTTTTATTTTATTTTTAATTGTTTATTTTTATTAAAAGTTAACATACAATATTATATTAATTTCAGGTGTACAACATAGTGATGCAACATTTATATACAATGTGATCTCGCGATAAATCTAGTCTGGCATCCTGTAAAGTTATTACAGTATTATTGACTATAGTCCCTATGCTGTACATACATTATTATCCACGGGCTTATTTATTTTATTACTGGAAGTTTGCACCTCTTAGTCCCCTTCGAACAAACAAAACAAAACAGAAACGGACTCGTAGATACAGAGAACAAACTGATGGTCGCCAGAGGGGAAGGGGATGGAGAAATATGAACAAAACTGTATTCCTTTTAGACTGTTTCAGTAAACTATAATTGACATTTTTTGTGTGTGTTTTATACAATCCTCTATGAATTGGGCTAGGGAACCCATTTGCATTGAATATGGTATTCATTTCAGTGAAAAATATTCTTTGAATTTAAAAATGGTAATAACAACAACAAATCATAAGTAGGGGAAAGACTCAGGATACATTATATGGAAGCAGTTATCTCTACTCCTATTTCCTGAATATTTTCTAGGATTGAAACTGGAGAGAGGTTATAAAGGGAACAATTGATTCAAACACCATTGACTATCACTCTCTCAGGAAGAGACCAGCAAGGTCATAGACAAGGAACACTGCTCATTTATTTATAAGGCACCACTCACACAGCTGATACCCTGGTAGGATCCATTCTGCAGGAAATTCTAGAAACTGTGCCCATCTTCTAATTCTGTCACAGAGACTGGAGCACAGCATCTCAAAAAATATCCATTCAACTCTTTAGGGGCTTGGAATTATAGGTGGGCAAACCCCATTACTGGGAAAGATTAGTGATTTTGTATCATGGAAGGAAAATTGGACCTGGCCTCAGGAAACTTTAATTCTTTTCTTAGTTCTGCCCAAAATGAGCTGAGGGACTTTAAGCCAAGTTATGTAATTAGTTTTCTAACCTGTGAAATGGAGGTAATGATATTGTCTCTCAGTAGGGTTGTTAGTATTATTTAAACTCTATAAATGTTATCATTATTACATAACATTTTATAATTCATATTAACCATGGTTTCCAAACTTTTTTTTCCTTTTGACCAGAGAGTGAATGAAAAAATCTACTTCACTGAGCTGCTACCTGCCAGGACAAGAATCAAGAAATCTAAACATACTGGATTCTTGTGTATTTTTGCCTTTGCACTTAGATGTATTTTGCTTTTCATTTGTCATTATCCTTTCTATATTTTTTCCAGTCCAGCCAATAGGTGAATAGATGTGCTTAGAGAAGTTGCCCGTTTTCTAAGACCTGATCTACAGTATATTTTTAAGGATCATGAAGCTATCGCTTAGCTCTGCTCTTTGCAAAACAAATTAGCTCTAGACCAAAATACTTTAAAATGTACGGCTGAATTACATGCAGAGTTACTCCAGGCTTGTAAAACTACAAATGACTTTTATTTTAACCCCATTTTCATTTTATCAGTTATAGCCCATGAAAAAAATAAAATCACTTGCTAAGTGAAGCCTTTAGTTCATGCGTTATTACTTCTCTGTCTTTTACTGGCTATGCTCTTAGAAGTGTGGTACTTTTCTATACCATATCAAGACTTATTAAATATAAACATTTTGATTTTATCGTGTATAATCCTTTCACCATCACATGTAATATTAATATTGAGAAGTCTGCATTCCTTACATTTTAACTCAACCATCAAGGAATGCTTTATTCATCTATTGATTTAATGAATCGTAATGTTAATGAATAAAAACACAATTTGGGGGGGATTTTCTGCATGGTCATTTTCAAAAATCAGTATTTTTAAGCTCTGTTGTAGGTCTGTGCTAGGTGTGGAAATGAGGGAAAAAAGTCACATCTTTTAATGCTTAAAATGAAATGACTTGAAGCCAGTCACACAAGAGGACTAGATTTCTCTCTGAGGTTTCTTTCTCTAAATACTTTTTAACAATTACTCACAAAAATTACTCAGATTTCCAGTGATGCTTGTGCTGGGAGACTGGGAACTTAGACACACTTCAAAAACTTGGGCTTTGAAAGGAACGGCTTTCATGAAAGCCCCAACTGCTGGTCTTGGCTGCCTCCCGCTTCCTTGTGTCACTGTTAATGGTGGGTTTGGCCCTCTACCAGTGTCACCACGGGAACTGCATGTCAGAAGTCCCTGACAGACAATATTTTATCAATATCTCTGCTGTCCATGGGTCTGATACAAACTTCCAGCCAATTTCTCCAAGGAAAAAGCATTTCTTTAAACATGTTCCCCCCCCGCCCACAATTCCCACCACTTCATGCTCCGGTAGAGGCTTCTTATAGTAAAACTGCCTGAGCTGCAAAGGTTATAGCTAGTGATAGGCTGCAGACAGCGAGTCCTGGCTCGTGAGTGCCAATGGCTCAGTCTTTTGGAATGTTATGAGCTGGTTTGAAACACAGCCATTACTGAAAATCAACCTGCATAGATTTACAATTAAATAAATTATATTAAAACCTATGTTAGATTTACCCAGAGAGACAGAAAATATATTTATTTATATAATATATATATATGAGAGAGAGAATGAGAGAGATATTAATCTACTATGAGAAATTAGCTCATATGACTATAAAGACTGAGAAGTGCCACCATCTGCCATTTGCAAACTGGAGACCCAGGAGAGCTGATGGTGTGATTCTGTGCCAAGGCAGCTGATGAGGTGAGATGTTCTAGCTCCAGCAGGTAGTCAGGAGGAAAAAAGGGACGAATTTCTCTTTTCTCTGTCTTTTTTGATACTTAGTCCTAAGCCTTCACCATGGCCTTGAACAATATTGCCATAAGGCATGTTGTGGAGTTATATGATAGATTATATTTAGGATCTATTAAAAGAAAAAGGACTTTTAGTCTAATAGCTTTAAGACACTACTATGTCCTTGCCATATATCATCTTATTTAATTTTCATGACATTCACTCCATTCGTTAATTTTTTTTTTCATTTTGCTGATGATAATATTAACATTCAGAAAAGATTTAACACAGCAAATAAATGGGTAACTGAGTTTTACCCCCGGTATGACATTCTCTTTCCAGTGAAATACACTGAAGTTTTAGAACTTGAAAATTATATTTATTCTTTGTTTTACAAACTAATAAGAAAATAAAATAATAGTTAAAATCATCATAATAAGAAAATTGTCCACATATTTAAATAGTTGTCTAACCAAGTTATCTTTTCAGTGTTTAGCATAAATTTAAAAAGACAAAATAACACATGTAAGCTATGTGGAGGATGGTGACTAATTATACTCCATTACTCATGAAGAGGCAAACAAGAAAATACATATGATAGAGAGCTAGATATATCAAGCAGTTTGAAAGGCTTTAAAATATATATTTTTTTCCCTAGAGATCAGGGAAGAAAAGTAGGTTACTGCTAATATTTCTTCCAATCGTCTTATTCCCTGAGATAGGAAAATGGTGTAAAGTGCTCAGTAGAAGCGACGTGGCTCAGACTGCCCCCAGCTCTCTCCTCGGTGTTGAAATGTGTCCAGGAACTTGCTGGGGTTGCATTTAAGCTGATCCCCAGGAACCCTTGGAAGCTTTCGCATGATAACAACAGACCAGGAGAAACTAGGTCTGACCGGCTTTTAACATGTCATAATTTTTTTTTAAATGTGATGGCCTTCTTGGTCTAGAAAGAAACCGAAATAAAAAAAATCTGTACACTTAATACCTAGTCTAGATGAAAAGACTGACCTAACCAAGCCTTAGACATCACTGAAGTTAAGGGACAAAAGGACAGGTCCCGTGTGTGCGAGCATGCGTGGTGCATACGCATTTCCTCAGAGAATTTGGTTCAAACATGGATACACTCACACAAAGGAAAATTTGGGTAACAAGCTTTCCTAGAACGTTAGAATGAGTGAGGATGCTGAATGCGATAGAAGCAGAGTTCAGTCAGCCATGAGAAGAATATAAGTGCCACGTGGGGCCAGGTTTGGAAGGGAAGTGGTATTGTTGCAAAGATTTTATGGATCAAAATGCTTTTCTGTGGATCGTGATGAATGAAGAAACTCTGAGTTACAAAGAGGGGGACAGTTGAAGGGAATTCGCTGATTCCAAGTGACACCATAAGGTTGAAGAGGAAGCAGAGTCAGCAACAAGAGAAGCCGCTTTTGTGAGAGAAATTGTAAGATGTGTTTTTTTGTTGTTGTTGGTTTTTTGTTTTTTGGTTTTTTTTGGAAAAGAAAGTGAGGAAGAAACTGTGACCATTTAAAGGGAGAGAATAAAATATTTTTATTTTTGAGGAGCCCATATTTGGGGGGTAAAAAGCATTCGTATGGAAAATGTGGTTTGGAAGATAATTTTCCAGGGTCGAAATTAAAAGAGTCAAAAGCAAATGAAAGATATCTGTGAATGAGCATGTTGGGGAGGGCTTCACCTGCTTTTGATATACCAGACCAAATCATGGCAAAGTATGAGGCAAACACTGTGTTTAGAGGGAGAGTCAAGGTTTGAAAGGTAAAATTAGAACCAGACAGATTAGCTTTATAGAGGTTAATTATAAGTAATAGAATCCATCTTGTAAGAAAAATCCATAACTCTTCAAATAGACCGAAGAGAGTCCCTGCCTGCCCTACTGTGCCCCTGGGCTCACTCACTCTCAGTTTGCTGACTCACCACGCCAATTCATCATACGGCTGTTCTTCCCCTATTACAAACAGATCTCACATAATGGAAAATCTAAGATCCTTTCTTGGGGTTCCCTTAGCAGAGCCAACTGAAGCACTTTACCCCAAATCTAAATTTACCGTATACTTAATAATAGCAAACAATAAACAGCAGTGTAAAAGACAAATGTAATTATAGTCATCTTCTTAAAGTGCATCATTCTGCTCTTTGCATGAACTCCAGCCCTAAGGACCGGGCATCTTTATGTACCTTGCCCAGTTCTCTTACTCCTCTTTATTTCCACATAGGAGATCCCATTTTATTGACTATTAACCTTTCTTCTTCCATTTCCGGTCCTCCTGCATCCCTAAAACTCTCACCTATGCACCACCTGCAAGGCCCCGCCCCCTAAGTTTGCAAGAAAACCACTTACCCGCAGGAGACTCCCTTATAGGAATGCTTGTGAGTAGGGGCTGAGTTAGGGGCTGAGATGACATAGAATAAGCCAAAGATTTGTTCAGCCCAGCGGGCCTTGCGCCGCAGGGCAGGGTGGGAGGGGGTCCCCAAGGTTTGGCTGAGCTGAAGGCCCCCCTTAAGCAAGGACTTTTGCTTTTCCCTCTGTTTGCATTTCAGTCTACTTTCCTCCTGCATCAGAGAGTCCGTGACCATGAGCCGTTGTTGAGCAGAGTGGAGGACTCCAGGATAGAGACGGATGGGCTTTCGTTTGAAGTCTGGAAGCTTAGAGAAGGGGCTCAGGCAGTTTTTTTAATGAACAAAATCTTGGGCTTTGGGTGCCCTCTGGTGGCCACAGCGGGTAAAGCAGCAGATCCCGTCTAAATTCTCTGTTGACTTTGTATATAAATCCTAGTACTAAACGCTAGTATAGTCCTCTAAGAGTGACTTTCCCAGGACTCAGGGTATGTTAGTTAAGCACTCTGTGACCTTGGCGGAGATAAGAAACCCAGTTCCGCAGAGATTATTTAGGACCTGTCCCCGAACCAGTCCTACCCGGGAGCCTCTATTGCCAGCGAAACCTGCATTTCCTTCAAATCACCTTAACGAGTTTGACCTTCTTGGGCTGAAAGCTGCCTTTTTGGCCAAAATTCATCCATTCAGCTCATAGAAATAACTACTCTCTTGTTAACTGTTGGGTGAGTAAGTAGTTGACCTCTGACTTTCCCCAAATGGCTTGGTTCTACTTTTGTTTTAGAACTAAATTTGGGACTTAGAGTTTGCGAGGACCCTTTTCCTTACTCATTTCAGATTTGACCATTTTTCCACCTGAGAAGAGTCTTTGAAGGAGGACCAAGGACGGAGGGGCACGCGCTCCCTGGAACGGTCTCCTCACGGCACTGCTAATATAACACGCGCACACAGCTGACTGACACCGAATTACCTGTGATGGTTACCGACAGGGTTCACAGATTCCACACAGCTGTCGCCTACAGCCTGTGCAGGTGGGTAATGACCATGGTTTTAATTGTCTGTAGTCAGGAATACAAAAAGGAACAGCCAGATTCTCAGGAGAGGCTGGTTTCTTGTCCAAGGATCTGGAAAGGAGGGGGAAAATCTGGATTCGAGGAATCAGAGGTTGGAGTTGAGGATCGTTGTGGCAGTTTACTTGCTCTAGAGTGACATATGACAGAGACTTCAAACATCCAGTTCTGGTCGCCAGGGATAACCTAGCACATTCAGCCAGAAGGAACCTGCTAAGCCCTGTTAGGCAGATGTGCCATGTAACGGGCTTTCAGGCAGTTTGGGGCCAAAAGTAACCACTGAACCTCTGGGACTCGTCCTCTATTCTGCCTGAGAAGTAAAATGAGTCCAACCATGGCATCTCCTATCACCAAACTTTTCATTTGCCTTTCTTCTCAAAAGGGAAGCTACCGTCTCATTAAATTCAGCACAATCTCCCTCTTTTCTCCTTAACCTCAGCCTTGAACCACGAGATGCGGGATAACTTGTCCCCTGGGTTTTGTTGTTGTCGTTGTTAATTCTGAGACTGGAGCCTTGCCTCACTTCTCAGCTGTGAACCACATATCTCTGGGATTATGATCTACCATCACTTTTGAGTTCCATTATTCTGGATGCAGGTCCTTTATTGGACGTATCTATTACAAATATTTAGATTATATACATACAGAAGGCGTACCGACCCTCCTGCAGTCAAAAATCCCCATATAACATTGATTTCCCTCAAATATAACCACAGTTGTCTCTTGGTATCTGCAGGGCATTAGTTCCAGGCCCCCATAGACATCAAAATCTGTGGGTGCTCAAGTCACTTATATAAAATATAAAATGGCTTAGAGCAATGCCTTCTGCGTGTGTGGATTCCCAACCGTGGACAGAAAGAACTTTACTATTTTCAATCTGCAGTTGGCTGAATCCATGAGTATGAAAACTGGGGATACTGAGGGCAGACTATATATTTATTGGAAAAACTCCACGTACAAGTAGACCCACACTGTTCAAACTTGTGTTATTCAAGGGTAAACTATACATACAAATATTTTCTTCCAGGCTGTAACTTGCCTTTTTTATTGTCTTAATGTTTTCTTTCCAAGGTTAGCCATTTTTAACTTTAATGAAGTCTAATTTATGTTTTTTTCTTTTATACTTGTTCTATGCTCTGTATTAACAAATCCGTTTCCCCTTGGCTGTGAAGATTTTTCTCTTCTAGGATTTCTATTATTTTAACTTTAACTTTTAAGCCTGTGATGCATTTCAAGCTAATCTTCATGATGGCAGGTCAGGTCCAGTGTTTACTTTTTTCATATATACAGCCAGCTGTCCCAGAACCTTTTGTTGAGTTTCCTTAATGCATTTGTAAACATAAAACAAACAAAAAATCAATAAGTATATATGTGAGAGTCAACTTCTAGACTCCGTATTCTGTTGTATTGATCTGTGTATCTATGACCTTGCTAAACTAATGTATTAGTTCTAATAGCTTTCCCCTCCTAACTAATTTTGATACTGCTTTTTCTTGTTGCACATATTCTGCAGGACTGCAAATCCCAATGCTCTTCATTGGCTTGTCATTCATTCCGATACCTGTGTCCATCTGCAAATATCCAGTGCCCACCATAATTCTTCACCATTCCAAGCCCTGCTTTTCTCAAAATTCTCCATTGTTTTCTTGATATATCTGCAGGGGCACTGGCACTCAGTTGGCCCCCTCCAGCGTTAAGCTCTGTGGGAGGGAAGCTAAACTGGGCAGATGTCTGGGAAACCAGGAAGCAGTGGGGAGAGGTGTGGGACTTCCCTGGCACCTGCAAATAGCATGTGGCTAGTTACCATATTTCTTTGATGCTAAGGGTAATATCTTCCCACATTTTCTCATTTATAAAGCTGAGATACTGATTGTAGTATATATGGATGCTACACACACACACCACACACACACACACACACACACACACACACACACACACACACACACACGTTTGATGAGCTTTTGATCCCCTTTTCCCCCCTCAGTAACTATTATTAGATCAATCCGGTAGCTTACCTGCATGTTACTAGTGAATGGAGGAAATGTACTAATTATCGCATCAATTCCAACAATGTGTTAATGATACTAACTGAATATATTTTAAAGTCCCATTTTAAGACAATTAGAACCCTGCTGTGTTAAGAAAACTTGTAGTATCCTTTTCTTTTATGAGGCAATTGTGACACCTGCTGTCAGAAGTAAAGAACTTTCCTATGGAAAAGAAATAAATATTGCTAGGACATGAAAACTAGGAGGAAATGAGCAAATGATGATGAACTTTTGTTGACTGTTGACATTCCAGGATTAAGCAGGTAGCACTTTGTGTTGAAACACTACAAGCAGCCCAAGGCCTGTCTCTGTCCCTCCCAGGTTTTTTTTTCTGGAGGATTTGTTCATGAGCCATGTAGTGACCACTAGGTGGATAGATAGTTGCAGGCATCTACCTATCCTTGGGTAGATATCTACCTAACAATAGCACCTTTCTCTAGTTTCTAGTTTCCTCTGTATGTTTGTATTTTTCAAATACAAATGAATCAAGGTATACTTTGCATACAGTAAAATACACTTACTTTAAGGGTACGGTTCAATGCTTTTTGACAAATGTCACTACTACCACAATCAAAATATAGAACACTTCCATTACCTGTGTTTTAAGCCCTTTTCCAGTCTGCCCCACCCCACCCCAGGTCCCAGGCAATCACTCATCTACTTTTTATCACAGTACATCAAGTTTGTGTTTTCTAGTTTCAAGTAAAGGGAACTATACAGTGTATAGTGTTTATGTCAGTATCTTTCACTTGAGATATTTGAGAGATTCATCTATTGTTCCAGTTACTATGATGCATGACTGCTTATTTCAAAACTTAGTGCATTTTAGTACGCTTTCTGACTCTGTGGGTCAGGATTTCAACAGGGAACAGTGGGGACAACCCAGTGATGTCTGGGGCCTCAGCTGGAAAGATGGGGACTGAGTAAATGCCTGGGGGCTAGAGTAAACTGGAGGCGATGTCACTCACTGTCCAGTGGTTGGTGCTGGCTATTAGCATGGACCCCAAATGCATCTATGGACTGGGAAACTTATATGTGGCTTCCCCCCAGTGTAGTGGCCTCAGAGTAGTGAGCATTAGTACATGGCAGGTACTGGATTTAAAGCAAGTGTCACAGAACCAGGCAGAAGCTGTACATGTTCTGCCCTACTCACAGATGTGATAGGACATCACTTCAGTTGCTTTATTGCTTGCAAGTGCACCATTATAGTCAGTTTAGATTCAGGACAAGGTCCAACAAAGAATCTGGAAAAAAAATATCTGTGAACATATTTTAAAACTCTCATTTATTTAAACGCGTACATTATCAGTTCATTTTTACAAAATCACTGAGTAATATACCATTGTATGGCTATACCATAGTTTGTGTAATCCATCTTAGCATTCATGGATATTTAGGTGGTTTCTAGTTTGTGGCTATTATGAATATAACAGCAATGAATATTTGTATCTAAGTCTTTGTGTGCACATGTATTTGCATTTCTTGGGGTAAATACCAACAGTGAAATAAGTAGGTCATGTGGCAGTATATAGTTAAACTTGAAAAGAAACTGACAAAATTTGTCTAGAATATTATCGCTTTACATCTCCATCAGTCACATGGCAGAATTCAAGCAGCTCCAAATCTTCACCAAGAACTGTTGATCTTTTTCAATTTTCAGGCATTATATTGTGTATGTCGCTGTATTTTGAAAAGCCTGCAGTTCTCTCCCTCTGTCTTTATTCTTCACCTTTACACATAACATTTCACTTCTGACACCCCTGGTCACCAAATATGTGGCAGGTTTTCCCACATCGGCAATTCTGTGACACCAGCAGGACATCCTACAGTTCAACTCAATTTGACACTATCGACCTGGAGAGAGCGTCAGATCTCGCAGGCTAAGGGCTCAGTCCCTCAAGACTGCCCCCCGACCCCCTACTTCAGAGGCCAATTGTGAAGAGTATGTCCCTAGGTCACCACAACTCTGTCCAACTTGGCTATAAATAAGAGCTTCCCATGACCTCCTCCCGCTTGGATTTGATTGTTTGCCGGAACAGCTCACAGAACTCAGGGAAAACCATGGTAAGGGGTCCAGATGAACGGTCAGATAGAGAGAGACATAGGATGAGGTCTGGGAGGGTCCTGAGTGCAGGTACTCCTGTCACTGTGGAGTTTGGTCCTTGGATACCGTCACCAGTGAGGACTCCCTCCAAACCTCCTATCATTGGTATTTTACGGAGCTCCCTCACATAGGCGTGATCAATTATTAATTCCTTTTCCATCCCCTCTTCCCTCTCTGAAGGATAGGGGGTAGGGCTAAAAATTCCAAGCTTCTAATCATGGCTTGGTCCTTCTGGTGACCAGCGCCACCCAGGAGCCCACCCAGAGTTGTCTCATTAGGACAAAAGATGCTCCTGTCGCTTAGGAATTTACAAGGGATTTGGGAGTCCTGTGTCAGGGATGCAGTTGAAGGCCAAATATGAGAACAAGAGGAGCTCTTATAACTCAAGAAATTACGAGTGTTTTCGGAGCTCTGAGCCAGGACCTGAGGGGCAGAGACATATCTATGTATGCCTTTCTCCACTCCAATTCATCATCCCAGATTTCCGTATCATTCAAAAACAGGTCTAACACAATATTTCTGTGTTTAAAATTTTGTAGCTGTTGCCTTCAGGGTACACGGTCATCTCCGTCCTCTGGCAAGCAGACCTCCACATCGCGTCTGCGGCCTGCAGGCTAGGCTTATCTCACGGCACAGCGCCCCCGCCTCATCCTGTATCACCCTTTCTACTGATAAACACAGCTCCACTGAATGCCTAGTTCCCGGCACCTGCCCGAGTTTTAGATGTGAGATGATTTCCTCTAAATTTTTAGAAAATTATTTTAATTTGTACAATACTCTGCTAGAGAGTCTATATCTGTAGGCAAAACTCATCATTCTATTAATATATGTGTGTGTGTGTACATACATATATATATATATATTATATACATATATATATATATATGTTCTTCTTTAATAACTACAGTTCACCTTTGAACAACATAGGTTTGAATTGTGCAGGTTCAATTATATGGATTTTTTTTTTTTCAGTAAATTCCTGTACTGTTTTTGATCCCTGGTTGGGAGTCTGCAGATGGGGAGGGCCAACTATATGCCTTGATCTTTGCCATTTTATATAGGGGACTTGAGTACTCACAGATTTTGGTATCTGTTAGCAGGGGCCTGGAAGCAATCCCTCGCAGATGCTGAGGGACAACTGGTATAGTTAAGTTTAGGGGGAGTCAAAAGCTATAACTACCACAATTGTTTAAAATTAATGAGCAAGTGCCCGACAGAGTGAGTACTCTGGACATAAGTTTTATTTCATCATGATAAAGGGTTAATTTCAAGCCCAGATCAAAATTGTGCATTCTGATCTAAAGAATATCTAAGTGCCAATGTCCCCACCCTTAATTTTCTCTTGATGAGGAGGCAACCTTGGCCATGGGGAGTCTCTGGCACAGGTGTGAGGGCCGTACCCAGCCTCTGCCTGATGGTTAATGGAGTGCTCCTGGAACAGAGACACAGAGATCAGGCTGTGCTGGAAGGTACGATGATGGGAGAGAGAATCTACAGAGCCTGAATGGGCAGGCTATAGAGATGCTATCACATTCATTTCTGTTTTCAGAAGGAAGGCATGATGGATATCTAAACTATTAGAAATATCACTATGACCTCAGCTCCTAGTATTTGTTGGTCCATTTCTAGCTCCTGGTCACAGGTGACTCTGAGGCTTTTAAGCAGCTTTGTGTTAGCTATACAGAGACCCGAAGAAGCTTGAATTTTCGAGAAAATTAGAGTTGTAGTAGAATTGTTTTTAGTCACAGCAAATCGGCCATGTTTATCATCTATTCTGTAAATCGAGTGCAGCAATAAAGCTGTGACAAATTAATGTACTATTTATTGAGTCCCGACTGTGTGCGACATCTGGAGTTGTTAGGCCCTGCGGGGGATACATGAGTGTTTGCCGTGGTCTCTGTCTTCATAGGGCTTGTACATGTTTCAGAGGATAAAACAAAAGTTTGACTGCTACTTCCTGGCATTGTGAGCGTTTGAACAGCAGTAGCAGACGGAGGGCACGGAACTTCAGATATATTGCTTATCAAGATCGAAACAGACTCACTAAATACCTCAGACTTCACTGCATCTACTCTATACAAACAAGCAGAGAAAAGAGAGAAAAAAATACTCATACAGAGTTTCTTTCACACCAACATACGAACCGTAGGGCAGGGGCAGGCAGAGTTTTAGGAGTCAGAGAAAGGAAGGAACAGCTGTTCCACGGTGGGTACAGAAGTATCACGAAGAATGTCGTACGGTACGTGTGGGTTCAGGTAAGGTGGATAGGGGATGGCCCTTTACCCCAGAGAGTGACTTATTTGTCTAACTGGAGGAGAAAGGTGGCAGGAAATGAAGAATGCGATTAAGCCATGAAAGACTGACAAGTACACTCTGAGTTCTGTTCAATGAACCCTGAAAAGCTGTTTCAGTGGAGTCTGGAAGCAGATGAAAGGACAGCCAACTACGTGGGAGAACTCGCACCGTGTGCTAATAAACGGAGCAGGGACACCAAGGCCTGAGCAGGCCAACCGACCAAAGGAGCAATTAGCTAAAAGTAAAACCCCCACGTTTATAGTTGGTAATCTTAAAATATTTTGCAAAAAGTGTCTGGACATGATAACATTTCTCCTTCCATTTGGCCATCTATACTACTGGGACATCTTCAGAAAGGCAGAAGAGGGGGTCTCAGACTTTAGCAATACTCAGTGTCTTGAAGAGAAAATGCAAACGATAAGGACACTGTCCCTATACGCATGGTTAATTTACACCGACAATATTTATTGAGAGTCCACTATATGTGAGGTACTATTCTAGAAATTGGGGACCTAGCACTGAATAACAGACAAAATTTTCTACATTGCATTCTAATATAGATAGATGAAAAATAGAAGTCTTCACTGACAAGGTGCTTAGTCTGCACTGGCCAAGTGAGAATGGGGATAAGGAGGGCTGGGGTGTGTCGCACGAGGGCTGTGCAATCTAAAACAGAGTGGGCAGAGAAGATCTTGACCAAAAAGATGATATTTGAGGAAAGAACTAAAAAAGCTGAGAGATAGAGCCCTGAAGTTGAAGGGACAACATGCTGATGTATTTGTTCTGGATACATCCAGAGGGATGGACAGAGTAGCTGAAGAGAGTTGAAGGGAAAGGTAAGGGGTGAGGCTGAGAGTAACAGGCACCAGAGAGTGTGGGACTTGAAGATCATTACAAAGAATTTAGCTTCTTGGCATTAGATGATAAGCCACTGAAAGATTTTACACAGAGGAATGACATGGCATCGCTGCCGTACTAAAAAGATGATTGGTTACTTTTGGAAAATAGACTATAAAGGTGAGGCAAGGATAGAAACAGTGAAACCACTGATGGGGAGGTTATTATAGTAACGCAGGTGAGAGATGATGGTGGACTTGCCCAGGGTGGTAGCGATGGAGTAGGTGGAAGGAGGTTAGATTCTGAGTATTTTGTGAAGGAAGAGCCAGCAGCATTTGCTGACAGATCATGTATGGAGAATGAGAGAAAGAGAGGGCCCTGGACAACACCCGGGTCTTTGGTTCGAGGAGCTGTATTAATTGACATTTTCGTCATTTCCTAAGATGAGCAAAACATTTGGAGGAACAGTTCTGGGGATGAAAATCAGGAGTCTTGTTTTTGTATATATTAAATTTGTGATGCAAACCAGACATCAAAGTGGAGATGCCAAACAGACAAATGAAGAAAAGAAAAATATTTCTGGTACATATAAATTTGGCAATCAACAGCAGAACAATAATTTTTTTAAAGATATGTGATTTGTTGAGCTCTCCAAGGAAATAAGTATAGACAGAAAGAAGAATAAGTTTAAAGAGTTAGTCCTGGGGCCCTCCAATGTTTAAGGGTCTGTGGTATGAGGGGAAATGAGTGAAGAAAAATAAGAAGAAGTAGCTAACGAGGGGGACAAAGCAGGTTGGAAGTCAAGTAGGAAAATGTATCAAAAAAGAGAGAGGGTTAAATAACAAATCAAACATGACCAAGAAATGAAATCAGAACTGAGAATTGACCATTGCATTTAAAATCTGGAGATCATTCATGACTTTGATGAGTAATTTCAGTAAAGTGGCAGGGACAAAAGAGATTGTCTCTTGTACCTGAGTGGAGTGGCTTAAAGAGAAGATAAGGAACTAGAGACAGTAACGATATGTAACTCTTTGAAAGGACATCGTTATAAAGGGATCAAAGAAATGTTGAAGTTGTTGGAAGGGCATATGAGGTCAAGATGTTACTGCAGTTTGTTTAAAGATTTATAGCTTGTTGAGGGATAAGAAGAAGTCATGACATCATTTTATAGAAATATGGGACTTAGGAAAAGAATCAAGAATACTATCACCATGGACCTACTTATCCAACAGGAGAAAAATCTAATTATGTTATATTTTATTTTACACTCTGTCACCATTTGTGTATGTTGTTAAAACCAGTTGAGCTTATTGGATTTAGTGTATTTGTTAAAGCCCTTATGAAACAGAGTTAAATTGAAGGTGAGAAATAATGTCGACCCTTCAATAAAATTGAGAGTTTTACATGTGCTATGAACTAGTCATTAATTATCATACTTAATCTACACAGTGATCCTAGTTTACCATGAGGAAACCAAAACTCTGGAATATTAACTCAATTTGTTCAATGTCACTAACTAATATGATTATCAGAATTAAGAATAAAATTACCACACATTCCATTTAGTCTGGGTCTGCCATTTCCCAGAAATAACCTTGCACTTTGGGTGGCAGAGTGAGTCAACTTTTATGGCTCTTGTTGAATTAATTACATGACATTTACTATACATATTGATTAATAAATCTGTGGTTAGAAAGGGAAAATATAATAGTGATAAAAAGCCCCAAATTTGTCATTATACTGGCAAGTCAAAATCTCTACTTACAATGAAGATGGTCTTAGAAAAAGGGACATCAGTAAAGCATGGCATCCTGATGTTAAAAAAAGAAAAAGATCTTAGAGATCAAACAGTTTAATAATCCTAATTTATAAATAAGACCCTGGGGCACAGAAAATAAGTAATTTTCCAAAGGTAGCAGACATAGTCACAGGAGAACATAGAACTCCTGATTCTGTATCTAGTGTTCTTTTCAATGCACAATTAATGGACTGAAATTTGCTCCTACAAAGAGAATTACAAGTTCACCTTGATTAATGTGATTTAAGTGTACTTTATAATGATATTTCTTTTAAAGTCAGACTGAAAATGCTCATTTTATTTCTATGTAAAATTTTTGCCGTTACTATTATAGTTTGAATGAGATACTTCTCTTCATTTGCTTGAATTTCTTGCCCCTTTTCTTCATGTTTCTCTTTAAAGGTGGTATAAGAAAAAGCCTTTTGGGTGTGCAGAGTGGGCTGTTTCTTGTTTCTGCCTTAGAATACATTCTCCATCATCCGTCACTTATCCTGGGCCTTCGCCATTGCACGTTTATTCCTTTAAGTCCTTAGGAAAGTCTGAGGGGTCGCTCTCCAAGATGCTAGGGAGAAGGAGACAGAGAGCAGGATGGAGGAAAAGAGGGAGAGAAGGAAGCTCAGGAGGGCAAACCTGGGTGCATCTGGATTGTGAGAGGTCGAGGATGTAGCAGGCAAGCTCCATGCAAAGCCGAGAGGCCTCTGGCTGACTACTTTGTAAAGAGTTGATCCTACTGACAATAAGGAACAAACATGAAAATCTACAACCTCAAACCCATCATGGAAACCAGGATGAGAGCAGATTAGAGAACCTCTTGTGGAGGTTGCTTCACTAATTTGCAGCAGAGAAATAAGAAGAGGATAGGAAAACTTCATACTTGTTTAATCTTCATTAAAATATGTTTTGTCTGACATTTGGACTCTGCAGAGTCCCTTTGATATTGAAATGTTTCAGGGTTCTTTTTTTTTTTTTTTAAAAGCTTTATATACTTTAGTAATCATATTAATTTAAACATAAAAAGCTGACCTGAGAGAGAAAGCAAATTATAGGTTACTTATAATATTGTACTATTCCACACTAATCACTTGGTAGAGTTTGAACTGATGTAGAATATTCCCCAAGTTTGAAAGATTGATTATAGAGCAATTATGAAAAAAAAAAAGTAAAGCTTGTTTATTCTCAAAAAAGAGGCATTAGTATATGATAAAAAGCACACAGAGCCAGGCAGAAATTTTCTTTTAATCTCTGTTTTGATGGTGTGGCTTGAATAAGTTACAAATATTTTCCTTCTTTGAAAGTTCTTAGTTTTACTTGAATTAATCAAAGATAATGCTGTATCTTTAATATTTTAGATCTTCTAGAAATTTAGCCTAGCCATAACTTGCTCAGAAACATTAGACAAATTCCTTAAAGCCTTATCATTTAACATGACACCATAAATAATTGAAATTCCAGGATTGACATTTTAAAAATTGTTTATTCTATTTTCCACAATTTTAACTGTAACAAAGTCAAGCTCGAAATAATTCTTATCACCCGATTTAAAATGCTCTTTTCAACTGTCATTGTCAATGAATCTGATAAGTTCCATTTGATATGTGGATGAAAATTTGTTTGGTAACCAGTCAAATACACTGAATATGCCCTCAGTCTTCACCTATATTTTGTATTGACCTGAAAGAGTATCAGAGATTCTACTGGTAGAGATGATCATTTGGATTAAAATTGTTCTAATTATGTTCAGAATTTCTGGAACACATGAGGATGTAACCAGACAGTAATCAGGTTGCAAATTAGTTTATTGCATTCAACAAATTTATATTGAATACAGTGTGTAATATGCAAGATACTCCTGGGTGTGTGGTACCAGAGTAAGCAAAAGCAAGCAGAATCTTTGCTTTCTTTTCTATAATCACTAGAGAGTATATTCTGCTGCAGGACACAGATATTCAAATAATCAGATGAGTAAGTGTGTTAAACTAAAATAACTTTTCAGAAAATGAGAGACTCTTGTTTCAGAAAGAAACTTGGTCTAGACTCTGGGGTTAGGAAAGGCCTTCCTGAGGGAGTGATTCTTGAACTGAGAACTGATGAATGAGGAATTAATTTGGCCACAAAGAGGCATGGGGAGGACTCTAGGTAAAGAAACAAGTATGCTGGAGGCTCTTTAATGGAAGAAAACGTAGCGTGTTGGGATAAAAAGAAAGCCAGAAATTCCAAGGGGGCAGAGGGGCGGAAGAAGAAAAAGAAAAAGATGGAAAGATAAGATCGGAGACACGTTCAGGGTGTTATGGTTGTAGACAAGAAAAGAAGAAGGAAGAAGAAGGAAGGAAGGAAGAAAAGGAAGGAAGGAAGGAAGGAAGGAAGGAAGGAAGGAAGGAAGGAAGGAAGGAAGGAAAAAAGAGAAAGAAAAGTGGATGAAACTGGCAAATAAAACAGCAATAAAAACCAAGCGAAGATTTATATACCTCTTTAAAAATTAATACTTATCTAGCTTTTAATATGCAGCAGGCACTGCTTTTAAATGATTTAGATAAATTACCTCATTTAATTCTCACTACAACTGCTATAAGTTAGATATGATTGTTATGCTCATTCAGGGGGATGAGAAAAAGCCGAGGCAGAGAGAGATCAAATATTGTCCCAAGTCCACAGTTAGGAATCATCAGTGCTGGACACTGAACCCAGGTTGTCTGGATCTGAGTGTGTACTTATATTTACTGTCGATACAACCTCCTTATTATTAAAAGTTAAAATAATTATAGTTTACTTTTATTAGATGCTTATGATTATCAGGGATTTTTTCCAAGTTTTTAAATGTACTGTATTAATACATTAAATTAATAAAAATCAATTGTCAATCTATTGTTCTAGGCATTGAAGACACAGAATTGAACAAAACTGAAAAAATCCTTGCTTTCGTGGAACTACATTTTAAGGAGGAGACACAGGCAATTAAAATATAAATAAATAAACAAGTAAATATGTAGCATTCCAGATGGCATCTAAAGCAACCCAACAAAAGGCTCAGAGGTACCAGGATGAAAGTGAGCATGTCTACTTTGCATAGAGTTTTTGGAGAAGACCTCACTGACATGATGACATTTGAATAGAGACCTGAAGGCAGAGAGGAGCAAGACATGTGGCTGAAAGGCGAATACCCCAGGCAGAAGGAACGGCAAACAGAGACCTTTAAAGCAGAATGTTCTTGGCATGTTCAATAAACAGCAAGGACACAGGGGACAAGATTAGAGTGAGTGAAGAAAAGAGTAGTGATATATGAAGCCAGAGGCTAAATCATGTAGAGCCTAGTAGGTCTTCAGCTACTTCTCTGAGATGGAAAGCCACTGACAATGTTTGAGCAGAAGAATCACATAATGTGATGTATATTAATGAGATCATTCTAGATGATGTGTAGATAACACACAATGAGGGACTAAAAGCAAAACAGAAAGGTCAATTGAAAGCCTGTTTTGATAAAGTAAGCTAGAGATGATGTTTTAGATCATCACAGCAGCAGTAAATGTGGTGAGAGGTGGTTAGATTCTAGATGTTTTTTGAGGGTAGAGGCAACTGCATTTGCTGATGGATGGGATGCAAGGCGAGAAAAAAGAGGAATCACAGATCGCTCCCAAGTAAATGAAAGGATGGAGTTGTAATACCCTAAGATAAAAAGCATTGTGGAAATACCAGGAAATTCCAGAAGATCAGGAATTCAACATTGTACCTGTGTTTGAGGTATCTATTAGATATTCAAGCAAAGATGTTGAAAAGACAGTTGCTTCTATAAGTCTAATATTCAGAGAAATTTGGGTTAAATAAATAAAATTGGCAGCCATCATGTTCCAAATGATATCTAAAGCCATGAGATAAGACAAGAATCACCTCATTAGTGATTGTAAATAGGGAAGAGAGAAGTTTCTAGAGTTGAGCCCTAATAATCTTAAATATTTAGACACTGGGAAGAGGAAGAGGGTCCAACAAAGGAGACTCAGAAGAAGCGGTAAATAAGCATGAGGAAATCCATGGTGTACCATGAGCTGAACTCTTCCAAAGAGGAAGTGACAACCTGTATTGAATGCTGCTAAAAGGTCGAGTTAGTGAAGATGGAGAATCAACAACTGGACATATCAAGGTGCAGGTCATCAGTAATGTTGACAAGAAGTGTTTTATTGAGTGAAAGACAACAAGTTTAACTGGAGTTAATTACAAGACCAAATGGGGAGAGAAACAATGAAGACAAAAGGTATACTCATCTTTTAAGAAATTATATTATTAAAAGAATTAAAGAATGAGATAGTAACTGGGTAGAGGGGAGAGTGAAGTAAAAGAAGAATGCTTTTTTAAAAAATATAGAAAAAATGGCGGCATGTTTGTATATATACTTTTGAGATGATACAGTAGAAAAAGAAAACAAATGCAGTGATGATGTCATAGGGATGGGGCAAGAAGGAATGGCATACAATATATTCATGATGGGCAGACCTTAGAGGCATGGACAGTACATCCAAAGAAATAGGAGAGAATTAATTTATCTTGGCACATATCGTGATAATAAGGTAGATGTGATAATTGGAGAAAGTGAAATTTTTTTCTTCCGATGACTTCTTTTTGGTCGGTGAAATAGAGATTTGAGGAGAGAAGAGAGGATTTAAAATAGTCAACTAAGAGTATAGGAGAGTGAATCTCACAGGGAATGTGAGACTGCCTGTCAGCACAGTCATTTAATACTACATCATCCCTAGGAGATACACGTTATTATTATACCGTGTTATAGATGAGAGAACAAAAGTACAGAGACATTTTATACTTTGCTCAAAGACACAGAGTTAAAAAGTGGCAGGCAATTTATGTTGTGAGGCTTTAAAGCCCAGTCTTAATTGCTAACACCAGCGAAAAACTACTGAAGCATTTTCAATGGGCACATGACATGATCAGATTTGCACTTTGAAAAGATCACACTTGTTGGAGCATAGCCAAATGTAGTTTGTGGTAGCTTGTGCTAGAAGAGGTGGAGAAAAGTAGATAAGATGTTTTTAGAGAGTAAAATCAACATATTTTATTTTAGGGATGGCTTGATTATGAGCACTATCGGTGATGACTACTGAGTTGCAATGTGGAATAAATGAGGACATTACTGAGACAGAAAACACGTGGGAGGGCATACATTAAGTTTTGTACATATTGAGTTTGCAGGGGCTTTGAAGTTTCCCAATGAAGATATTGAGTAGAGAGTTGGCTATGTAAAGATCTATCACTCAGATGACTAGACATATAAAATGTGAATCATAGAGTTGGCTATGTAAAGATCTATCACTCAGATGACTAGACATATAAAATGAAGATGATAATTAAACCAATAACTGAAGATAGGATGGTTTGGAATAAGCATGCAGTTAGAGAGAAAAAAGGGTATGAGCTAATACCTTGAGAATACCAAAATTTAAAGGTTGGGTAAAAGACGATACGCCCACCAGCTGCCAGGGATCTAGGAAGGAGTTAAGAAGACTGTGTATCACGGGAGCTAGATAGAATTTTTCAAGGGTGAGGGCATGGTCCACAGTGCCAAATATTACTGAGAGGGCAAGACGAGGAACCAAAATACCCATTGGATATAGAAACTGTGAACTCAGCAGAATAATAAAGGCAAATGCCAGAGTGAAACGTGTTAAGATTAGCAGGAAGTGAGAAAATTGCCACGAGAATTATAAACTTTGTGAGAAGTTTAGCTGAAAAAGGAATGAAAAAGTAGGTAATCGTAGGGGTCTGTGAACTAGAGGATTGAGGATAGGATATTTTGAAAGGGAAAGACTCGAGCTCATTTAAATATCAAAAGAAAGTTTCCAATTGTCATAGATTAGTTTACAGGATTACTAGAGAGATAATCAATAATGTGAATAGGGAAGGGGATAGAATGCCAAACACAGATAAGGGATCGTATTGGCCCAGGAATATCTCTTCTAACAGGAGAACAGAGACATACAGGTAGGTTTGTACAGGTCTTTGCCCATTTGCTTGTTAATTGCCCTCTTTTTTGCATTGATATGAAAGAGTTCTATATTACAAGGATATTTACTCTCACCTTTTATGATATATGTTGCATACAATTCTGAAGTGTTTGTCTTTTCATTTAAAATAATTTGTGATTTATCACATAATAAGTTTTTATAAATAAGTTTAGATGAAGGTGGTCAAAAGGTACAAACTTTCAGTTATAAGATAATAAATCCTAGGAATGTAAGGTACAGCGTGGTGCCTACAGCAAATACTGCTGAATAATATATAGGAAAGTTTTTAAGAGAGTGGATCCTAAGAGATCTCATAACAACAACAAAAAAATCATATCTTTTTCTTTTCCTTTTTTTGTATCTATATGCGATGATGGCTGTTAACTAAACTTACTGTGGTAATCATTTCACAATGTATGTCAGTCAAATCATCACGCTGTACACCCTAAACTTACACAGTGCTCTGTGTCAATTACATCTCAATGAAAATGGAAAGGAAGAAAAGATTAAGTTATTTTCCCTCATTTTCCCTGGTCATCTCAATGATTCTCTGGGTTGGAATAAGAATCTATATCCTGTGTTTCACACAGACTCTAAAGGCCATTATCCTCGTGCCCCTTACAGCCCAACCGTTTATTTAGCTAGAAGCTAGAAAATAAAAGTTTTCAAGTATTTCTATCTAGTTTGTTTTATCAGTTTTTCCTTTTTAGTTTCTACATGTGGCATGTGGCATTCTGCATAGAAAGACCTTCTTCAACCAAAGTTTTCATAAACACTCTTTAATCATTTTTTCTAAGGCATACGTGATTCTCTTTTTACTTTTGAATTTTTAATGCACTTGGAACCATATTTATAGTAGGCATGAAGTAGGCAACTCTGCCCAGCTCACCTCCACCAGCACCATCACCACCACCTCAGTGGTTGCCTTTAATTAGGACATGATGTCCACCCTCCAGATTTTAGCCTCAAGCATCTCATGAATTGTGTAACTCGATCAAGGAACACTTCCTTGTGCCTGATCAAAACTGCCTATCTATCTGTTAGATCCTTCATCTTTGCTGTGGATGCAGGGACGAAGACCTGTGCATGTTTTTTTTTTCTCAAGCCTGTGTGTCCCTCTTCTACCAGAATGCTTCTCAGGAGTTTATTTTTCATGACTTTACTCATTTCTCAGATTACAGGTATGTCTTAATCTTTTTATCAAGTTTTTCTTATGCTATGAGATAATGTCTCTTTAGTCACAAAGTTTAAATTGTAAATGATAAAAACAGGAAAACCCATTGGTGATTTTGCTAAGAACATAGCATAGGGCTTGGACTAGATTACAGCTAATTTTGAGATTCTCTGATTCTATGAAATGCCATATTACTCTTAAATACTCTGACTTACAGTGAGATGGAGAAGGGGTACCCATTACTGAATATTGGTAATGTGGCAGACACTGTGCTAGCCGTTAATCACTTTGTATATTAGCATGTTTAAAATTCTATATTTATTATCTCCATTGTACAGGTAAGGAAATTGAGACTAATATGTACAGATCAGAGAGATCAGATATGCTGCTCATCATCACAGAGCCAATGAACTGCTAAAACTTTGATTAAAACAAGAGCAGACTCCAAATTCCTGTGTTCTTTCCTCTCTATCACTCTTTAGTGAGGTAAGCAGGGCTCAACCATGTGACAGAAAATGTGTAGTAGATTATGTTTAGTACTGATCGAAGAGTACTTAAAATCATTTTAACAAATAAAGGCTTATATTTAGCTATGAGAGTTAAGACTTCAAATGCAACCATCCCTGGGAGATAAAATCAGTGATTTCCACTGAAACAGTACATTCCAGGGCAGGCTTTGAAAGGTGGCAGAATCCAGAGACAGGTATGAAAAGAATAAGATGACAGAGGTGACAACTGCAGAACAAGATGAAAAGCTAAAGGATCCTGATTTCTTTGCCTGCTTTCCAATTTTGCTTCTATTTTTCTAATTTGGAACTAACGGTCTCAATTTCCTTACCTGAAAAGTGGGGATACTATTTCACAGTGTTGCTATGCATGGTTACTAACTGAGAACAAGGGAACTCTGTAAGAATAATTCTGTTATCCAGTCGCTGTGGGTGTTTGTTAACAATGCTAGGTGTGATTTCTCCCTCTGTTTCCTTTTAGAAAAGGTGATACTTGGAGTAGAGGGTCAAGAATTGGTTTACCCTAAAAAACTTCCTGTGGTACAGAAGCGAGATGTTTGGCACACCCATGACTATGACACTCAGGTACCGATTTTGAAATAATAAATAAAACTTACTGCTTTCCTAGGCATGTGGAAAGCAACCTCTGGTTCTAATCAGAAGCAAACAAGACAGGAGTCTCAATTTTTCTGAGGACTCCCAATCAGCTCACAGCCTGTGTTTGGGCAGGTGGGGGTTGAGGGGTGAGGGGAAAACAACCCCTCGACAGATTATAAAACAAAAGCGTAAAGTTCAGATTTTAGAGGTGCCATTTAAAAGTTTCCAGTTTATGTGAGGCGTTCCGTTCATAGCTTTTTAGGATGATGTAAGGCAACCTTATTTATTCTGATCTGGTTCCTCGTGTGCTATAATATCTGAGTATTTTACTTTCCCAGTGATCTGATGTGCAGCCTTATTTATCTTACAGATTCTGCAGCAAAGTTGAACAAGTTTCACGGGAACAATAAAGGCCTACTTAGCTTGTTGCTTACAAGGGTATTTAGTCAGGTGTTAAAGTTTTAAAACAGTTAACATTTTGTTTTCAAAAGTAATAAATGTTTATATAGAAAATATATAATTCACAACATAGGGATAAAGCTCTGAAATTAGGTTATTTTCAATTCCTACTGTTTAGAAGACATTCAAGGACTCTCCTTAGATATTTATCATTAAACATGTACACTTAGAGACTTAGGTTTTTAATTTGGCCCATGGAGAATACTGACTGTCACTTTGCTACAACACTCGTTGGGAGTACAAACCTTTCCCAACACAATGGCTTGATTTTTCTTCCCTCCACCATCGGAGGAGCCAGCCTTCCAGGCTCTCACTTGCTAGGATTCTCCATCATAAGTGAGACACATTTCAACTTTCCAAATGGTCCCATTGCGGCCGCTTTCACATGGCTTGCGATAATAAAAAAGCAACTCTTCATCTGCTGCCATTTGGAAATATTGTGTAATCATTTTTCTGTAAAAGTCAACTTACAAATAGTTTTTCTGTTGATCTCCAGTTCTCGTCTCACCTTCTCATGCCTTTTATTGGTTGAAGGTTGGTGCTCAGCTAAGAAGGTGAAACCAACTTTCTACCACCCATTGTGGAAAGGCTGGTGGGCTCTTCTGACATCTTTTGCCTGAAGATTTAATCAAGATTGATACTAAAAGTCCTATTATGAACACACAGAATGACTGGACTGGGGCAGGAAATACACAAGATGAGTTTGGAGCACTATGTAGTACCAGAAAGAAAGGAAGTTCTCAAAAAAACGAACAGAACCCCCTAAACCCATGTTTATGGGAGTACGTTAAAAGAACACAGAGCTCCCAATGGCCAAAGAGGGGATAATTTGAGCAACAAAATTAATAACATAGTTTTGGACTGTAACGTAAAGTATAAATTATTATCCATAAACCCATATTGATATAAATAAATAATTGAATACGTAAATAAATGGAAGATAATAGACAAATCTCTCATACAGAAATAAAAGGATTGATTAGATACTCCCCTCCCCAAGAGGTGATGCATAACTCCATATCCTTTAAGCACGGGCTGTGTATAGTGACTTCCTTCCAAAGAATAAAATATGAAAGGAGGAAAAGTATAACTTTACAGTGGAGAAAGCTGTCAAATGCTACCTCAGCCAGGTGATCAGGGTCAATATCAGTGATAAGTCATGGCGTTAGTATACACTCCTGCTACAGTGTGATGAAAATGGTGCTTTATTTTTTTTTCTCCAAAATTTCCATAATGCAATCTAAACACAAGAAAATTATCATGAAAACCTAAATTAAGGAACAGGCTACAAAACACCTGACCAGTCAAGGTCATCAAAAAGAAGGAAATTCTTTTTCATGGCTGAGTGAAATCTTACCATTTGCACGAATTAAGAAGTATAAATTGGTAGTTACAAAATAGTCACAGGGATGTGAAATACAGCGTAGGGAATATAGTCGATAATATTGTAGTAACTGTGTATAGTGTCAGGTGGGTACTAGACTTATCAGGAGGATCACTTTGTAAATTATATAAATGTCTAATCACTATGTTGAACACCTGAAACTAATAAAAAATAAAATAAATAAAATAAAATAAAATAAAATAAAATAAAATAAAATAAGTAAAAATAAGGAAAATCTGAGAAACTGCCATAGTCTAGAGGAGCCTAAAGAGACATGATAACTAAATGTAATGTGGTGTCCTGGATGAGATCCTAAAACAGTAAAAGGACAATAGACAAAAACTAAAAAAATCTGGATAGTGTAGACTTTAACTGCTAATACCAATCTTGGTTCATTAGTAGTGACAAATATACCATAGTAAGGTCAGATCTCACAATGGAAACCTGTGTGGTGGAGTACGTGGAAATTCTCTGTATTTCCTTTCTAATTTTTCTCTAAATCTAAGATGATTCTAAAATAAAAAATAAATTTTAAAATGAATTAAAAATAAATAAAATTTTAAAATAAAAAATGAAATTAAAAATTCTGTTTATGGACACAATATCAATGACAAGATTAAAGGTAATATTATCACCTTGGACCATATTAAAAATAGTTTCTCAATATTAGGTAGTATAAAATCTATATTCAAACATTCAAATTTCAAAAATATTTCATTATACCATTCTGTTCCACACACACATATCTACACATGAAGGTCATCATGTTACAGAGTGGGATTCAACCCTTCTTATTGACTGAACTGCTGTTTATTGCCTACCCACTGTGAATACGGTGTCTTTATAATAAAGTTCAGTTTTTATGTTAAACTTGCAATTGAAAAGCCCTGACGAATGCACACTTCATATTCTCCAAACACAAAACTCCCCTCTCCTTCCCTCAAAGCCGCCCCTAGTCAGAAGATCCTCCTCGAGGCAGTGGCATGCATAAACCAGCCAGACACCTGAAGTAATCCTTGGCGCCTCTGTTCTGCCTTCCCCATCAATCGCTAAGCCTCGTAGATTCTGGCATGTAAATAGTCTCCAAAATTATCTACTCTTCCTTATTCCTGATGCCATTCCCCTGCCTCATGCACCACCGTGGCCTCTTCATGGAATGAATATCCTTCTGGGCAGCTTTTTTTCTTCTCCTGCAGTTGTCATGATTTCTGCTGATCCATTGTCCATAATAATTAAGCCACCTAAAACACCATACTTCTGTATTTTTCTGCCTAAACTTTTTACTTCTCTTTGCCCTTAGGATAAAGCCTAAATCCTCTTAAGTGACTTATTAGGCTGTATAAAATTTGTCTCCTTCCTATTCTTTTCATTTCTCATTTCTACTCATCTTACATTGACTTTCCAGCAGA
This sequence comes from Pteropus medius, assembly GCF_902729225.1. Lineage (NCBI taxonomy): Eukaryota > Metazoa > Chordata > Mammalia > Chiroptera > Pteropodidae > Pteropus > Pteropus medius. The sequence goes on from NW_024346667.1 coordinate 17,990,531, forward strand.
ACTGAATGTCTCTCTGTTCCTCAAACATGTCAAGTTCCTTCCTACCTCAGGACCTTTGCATGTACTGTTGTCAGTCACTGACTTCTTTCAATATTCCTGATACAGTCACTGCATTTCTCTTATTATGATGCTTATAATATTCTTATATTTGTTTGTTTGTTTGTTTGTTTGTTTTGCAAATCTGTAGCTTCCATGAAGGCAGTGACCTCTAACTTATACACTATTGTATTTTCCATATTATCACTGTGCCCAAATAAATAAGTGAATGTACATCCAAACAAACAAATGAACCATAAATAAACTAAAGAAATGCATAAAATATATGGCCTAGAACTGTAAATCCTTAAGTTATTAAGAATTTTTATGAATCATAAAGAAATAAAATGCCAGAAAAGAAAATGGTGAAAGGATATAGAGATTTGTATACAAATCTACCAATAACTAAATAGACAAAAGAAAATATCAATTCCAATTGTTATCAAAGAAAAATTTTCACTTTATGTTATTTTATTATTTGAAAGACCTTTATTAATGACAATATTTAAGGCAAGAAAACAAGAACTGCTATAAATTTCTAAAGAATTCTTAATTTGTATTTCTGTTCTTTATGGTTATCTGATTATCATTTACCAAAAACTTTACATTTTTTCCATGTTATTTACAATGAAATTCTAACCATAGTGAATAATTTAAATCAAATTTCTGATATAGTTGTAGATTTAATAAGTTCACATTGCGCTTCTCAGGCATAAAACATATACTATAAATGAACATTTATTACAATAGAAACATGATCATGGTCATGATTTATTTTCTTGTGAAGATATGTAAGCTATAAAAAAGTAAGCTATAAAAGAGTGTACACAAAATTGTTAAAACACATCAACAGAAGATTTACTGATTCAGTAGAACTGCAAGGACATAGAGTAACTTGTATGTCTTCAGATAAGAGGACAATATGCATTTTTTCATTTCCTTTTACGTTATTTTATAACTAGAAAAAGTCCATCAAAAAAAATTAAGAATAGCTTGAAAGCAAAATCTTTCATATATTAGCTTTCTTATAAATTTGGCTTTATCAGTATTAATCATTTTGACTAAAAGGACTGCTGGGCTGCTGGGTAGACTGTGAAAAACCTGTAATTTTTCCCTCCACTCACCCAATACACACTAATTGAGCACATATTTAAGTCATGTAATGGATATTGTTTTTCAGGAAACTTATGAAGAAGAATTGTTGTATGAAATAAGTCTAAGTAGAAAAAGCTTTATACTTCATCTTTTAAGATCAAGGTAAGTTCTATTATGATTCAAAAACTTACAGATTTATTAATCTATTATACCTCAGTTTTGGTAAAAACAGCCAGTGAATTCCTTAAGTCATTGTTATCTGTATATAATTTGAATTCTTACTCGTCTAATGTAAGCCCATCTCATTTTAACAGCTTAACAATTATGGACATGCTTCTCCAGTTCCTAAATTACTCCTTGTTGGGGTACTGGAGTTCTTTGAGCTCCAGTTAATACATTACCACTTTGTGAATCAGTGGGACAAAAGAAATTTGAAAATCACGGTTCTTAAAGTGACGCAAGTTTTATAAAATAGATATCAAACCAAGTTCTGTTGGAGAGTAAGCTAAGAACTGGAAAGAATTTTCTTCATCGAGTTATCTTGCGTGAGCTAAATAATTTCAGTGCCCTTACCTCTCTTCTTTAGCTCTCTTCACACCTCCATTGTGGTTGTTGAATTCCCATTTTTTTTCTTTGGTTTATTTCTACACACAATAGTTCTGCCTCTCGGCCCCAAACATTAAAATCATGGAGAAATGTCAAATGCTCAAAAAGAAGGATAACTTTATTGAAGAATTGAGACTCTGGCCTATAAGCTAATAAAATAAAAATAAAATAAAATAAATAATAAAATAAAATAAAAACAAAAAATTCCTCTACACTGAGTCTCCCACTGGACAAATGTACAGAAACATAATAAACCTATTAACATAACTATATTAATAATTTATTCAGTCAGAATTTATGCATATTCTGACATTCTCAGAATAGAAGGAAGCTAACATTTATCAAGCCTTTCTCCAGTTATCTCTTAATTCCTACAATATCCATATAAAGCCAATATTGTTTTATTTCCATTTTATTAAGGAAAAATCAAAAGTTTACCTAAATAAGAACTTGTCCAGGGTTACAATGCAGGTGACGATACTGATGCTCTAACTCAGATCTGTCTACTTTCGAAGTTACCCCTTGCTGCTTATGCCTCAAGTAGCCAATTTTATATTGTTTAATCCTGCTAATAAGCTCAGACTGGTATGTTATAGAATCGTAAACACGAAAGCAGTTTAATATGATATTTGTATCTCTGGTGAACATTACTCTCGTTCCCTTAGCTCCACAAAGTAAGTAAATTTAGTGTGCACCACAGAGCCTCCAAAATCTGTGAATATTATTTATTCAGAGATTGACATATGATATGGTAACAAACGGAAACCTGATTTTATTAATTTAGATTTTATTTGTCTTTTTTTCCATAACTACTTTTTTCTCCATATTTTCTCAATAAGTTTTGACTTGGTTTTTTATCATACTTATTTTATATAATATTGTATATTATGTATATATAATTATATAATAGTCATTTTACAAGATCATGTTGAGAAATAGAGGTAAACTTTCATAGGCCAACCATTTTAAATGAGATTGTTTATTCATCCAGTGGAAACATTGATCGGATTAACTTTGTTTTCACTATAATAAATCTATTAATAGGTGAAAAGTTCTATTTGTATGTGTGTATGAGGCAAAAGAAACATTAATTTATACCATATGATACTACCATATTACTAAAAATATTATATATCCTATTTCAAAATAACCATAAAATGATTGTATTCTACTTAACTTATTGTATCTATTTTTACAGTTTATTATAAAGAAATTTTTACACATCGAACAAAGTTGAAAGAATTTTATAGAAAACATTTATATATCCGTTAATATATACATATACCTATATGTATATATTACATCAAGATATATATACACATATACTCATTAACACTTTATTATGCTTATTTTATATCACAATTGCTTGTCTATCCATCCAACATTTATCCATTCATTCATTCATCCTCCATTATTTTTATGCATTTTAAATTACATTGCAGACATCAATATACCTCCCACTAATATTTAAGCAAGCATATCATTAGAGTCTAATATTTATGTTTTTTCTTTTGATATAAAAATTTTATACAATAAAATGCATAAATTGTATACATTTATTGTTTTGACAAATGCACATTTCTGTTACCCAAATTCCTATATATGAACTATAAGAGTTTAATCTGAAATGGCATTTATTTTTCCCTCTTTCTTGAAGGCTATTTTTTTGCTGAATATAAAATTATAAATTGATGAAATTTTATTTCTTTTGGCAAATGATGCTGACATTGTTCTCTCCTCCAGGTTCTACAATCTCTAATGAGATTTTTTTTTTTGCATTAATTTTTACTCTTAAGGCAAGAGATTTTTACTCAGATAATATTTTCTCTAGGTTCTTCTCAAGATGCCGCCTTACTAAAACAGCCAGAATCTTTTTCTTTTTCTCTTATAATTTTTAAACAAACCAAGAAATCTAGGTAGAAAGGCTTTTTGTGTGAGTGGGATAGATTTTGCTTATCTATTTTTAACATAAGAAGACCTCTCTGAGATTTGAAAGCAGCCTGGAGGCTTCTCTCTCATATAATTGTTTTTATCTAATAACTTTTCAGAATGAGTAAATCTCAGAACCTCTCTGTCTTCTTTTTCAGGGAGTTCCTAGCCTTGAATTACAGTGAAACCTACTATTCCACAAAAGGAGGGGAGATCACTAGGCATCCTCAGATCATGGTATCTCATGGAATCTTCCTCTGTCTTTTCTCTGAAACTATCGTTTCTTCATGTGATTTTGAAACCCAATTCCAGCTTTACAAGCAGCTTCAGAAAGTGTTACAACAGAAATTAATCCTGCCTTGACTACTGTAATCGAGTGATTTTAGAATAGAAAATCGGACCCTCTGAAATGTAAAGGAGCCTAAGCACTGCCTAACAAGCAAATCAATGACCGCTTATGTATTTTTATTTATTAAACTGACTTCTATGTACTCACAATGATATTAAGTCTGAAGGAAGTATAAAGCAGGAAACTAAAGGAGTATAAGGCACCCTGATGAGGTTATAATTAAGTTAAATGGAGAAAACCTACAGACATAATACAGTTTTAAAACCTCTATCTAATTGATCCTTAAGTGAGTCACATCCGCTTGCCCAGTTTTTTCTGATGTATCAACATTGAGGTCTTGCCTTCATTCTCTAAATGAATCTTTGTTTGTTTGTCATGAATATTATTCCAGTGGATACAGGTTCTATTTTTTATAACTCTTTTATTTCTCTTTCCAAAACATGCCCTCTATAGCCTATCCAACAATGACATTATTCTTTCTTACCAAAAGTATACTTTTTAAAACCTGTTTCCTCTAAGGCAGCTGTCAACTATAAAATCCAAGTCATCATGTAATCTTTATAAAATAGAACAGGAAGAAAACTAGGTAATATTATTTCATGCAAGGGGTAATTATTGGCTTGTGAGGGTCCGAGGTCCCTGGAGGACCATAGAAAGTATCACATATAGGTGATAGTTGACCAGATGAAAATGATAGAAAGAGTAATTACTTGATGGAATCATCATGGGCAGAGCACCAAGTAGAGAGTGATAAAGATATCAACTTAATTGAAGGAGAAAAGAAGCAAGAGACATGGTTGGAGGATAAACCTAATTTTAGCAATTATCAACAACTTTCGCTTGATTTCACAGGCAACTCAACTGGGGGAAATTATAATAACACAGGAGGGGGAGCTTGGTAGAAATTTTAGGATGGATTTAAGTAGTAATATTTCTAAAGAGAAGGGTCATATTTCTGAATCTGGTGTCATCAGCTAACAGACTGCTAAATTTGTGAGAGCTAAATCCACATACTACTTTATAGAAAGTAATCATGCAATTAAAATAAAAGGATTCTAAAGTAGTTTAAAATTTTTCCAAATAAAAGAATGCAGAGAATGAATACATGAATGAATATAGCATAATTTGTGAGAATAAAATACTGATATACTGTAACATAAAATATGTAGATATTTTATTTATATAACATCAATATATGTGCTTACATCAATAACCTCTTTATTTTAGGATCACTGTTTTTACCAAGGATCCATTATACATGAATTTGATTCTGCTGCCAGTATCAGCACATGTAATGGTCTGAGGTAATGCACAGTATCTTTCTATTTTCTTTATGTTTTCCTATGGATTTTCAAAGAAATTCACTTCTCATCTTTCTTCTTAACAACCCTGGTACATAGAAAAATTAATAGGAAAAGCTACTATATATTTTCAGCATGAGTGTCCACTCTAGCCCCATTGTTTATGTTCACTTTTGGCAAAAAGATGTCTAATGCCCAGACCCAGGCAAGACAAATTTTTCGGTATATAATAAAGGGATTCGGAGTTGGAAGACTACTGGGATTAATTTAGCCTGTCTCATCCTCTCATGTTACAGATCAGATTTGCTCATGAACATTCAAATTACTTGTGATAGAATTAAGTCCAATCCAGACCTCCTGACTTCTAGACCTTTAAATTCCGGCCACACTACAATGCTTCACAGTGTTTCCAGTCTCTAGAAAGTAAAACATCAAAAGTAAAGCCTATATGTGTTCTCCATAGATATTTGGCTCAAGGACAGAAGAAGGTGTGAGGAAGCAAAAGGTAGACCAAGAAACTTCGATCTTCATTGATCAGGATTTGACTTGAGTAGTTTCCAATATTTTCAAGTATAACTCCTTCAATGACAAAATTACCACATACTAGTATCTGTACTTTCATATATTTATGATTAATGCATGATGGACATAAAAATTTAAAACATGTTGCAAGAACCCTGAGGCTTGCCCAGGTTTCCGCAACTCCAGGTGGGAATCACTATTCTAGCTATACTTCAAAGTGGAGATTGGGCTGAAAACCCAGATGAGCTGACTCTCGCAAAAAGTTGTTAATTCAGTCACAGTCCACATGTCATCTCATTTCTTTATCACTCTGAACACCTGGCTACGTGTTCATGAGCTCTTGACCTTATAGTTTCCTTTCTTAAAAAGCAAAGTCAATAAACATGAAATAAAATAGTATTGTATAGTAATGCAATAGTAAAAAGTCTTAAATACACATTGTATTCTCAATTTCCACAGGGGGTTCTTCAGGGTATATGACCAAAGGTACCTCATTGAACCAGTGAAATATTCAGATGAAGGAGAACATTTGGTGTTCAAATATAACCCAAAGATGCAGTATGCTGCCAATCACTCTTGTACAGAGCTCAATTTTACCAGGACAACTGTTCCAAACAATAATAGTAAATACATAGAGGACATCAAAATGGGAGTGAGTGCTTTATTTTTTATTGGATAAAAATTATCTTTTCCTCTAGTAAAATGCCTCTTCTTTCCTTTATGACCTCAAGAGAGAGATTATGAGCCCAATGAATGAAGTGTAAATACTATCTGAGTCAGACTCTTTATTGTTTTAAATCTGAAATGTCAAATTTTGTATTCGTTATCTACATAGAAAGTGTTCATTTCCTACAGTAAATCTCAGTTTGTCCCAATGACTTAGTGAAATCTTTGAACCATATGCTCTTGGTTCATACTCAGAGAATATGCATGTACCTCAGTGCATGCCATCGAAAACTGAAAATTTACAATTTCTTAATATTGCTGTTTTAAAAAAAGATCTAATTATTAGCATATTATAGATATTTTATAAAACATGTTTCCTTTCTGAGACTACTGCAACATAGGAGATTTTAAGAGAGGGGCAGGAGTAAATGGAAAATGGTCAGTCCTATTAGTCAATCCTATGTGTTAGCTTTGAACTATAGATGGGCGCTTACTTAGTAAGCATTTACTTTGTAAATAAAAAACTAAATGTTAAAAACTGATGAGCTTACTTAGTAAGCATTTACTTTGTAAATAAAAAACTAAATGTTAAAAACTGAATTCATAATTCTTTATAACTCTTATTTGAAAAATGAAACAAATAAAGAAAGGATAATTAAATATGGAATGTTATTTCAGGTTTATTACAATCTGATGTATAGGACCACATGTTTTAATAATACAAGAGGTTTTATTTAGATAAATTCTTAAAATTATTAGCTATACTTCTATACTTCACATTCCTGTTTTGCTATTACATTTATCTTAAAAATTTTAACTTAAAATATTAAGATAAGAAATATTAACCATTCTTCATTAAATTTTTCACAAATTTCCAGGTTATCCATACAGAAAAGTATGTTGAACTATTCATTGTTGCTGATAATAACGTGGTAAGTTTTAAGATGAACTTTTGCTCTTTATTTATCCTTTTAATAGTATAGCTGTGATTCTAACAACAATAACAAAAAGGCATTTTAATCAGAATTTCATCCTGGTCTCAAAGTTCTGTTTTTAGTTTCCCAAGACAGACTTATATAAAAGACAGTAGGGTCCTGTGGCAGCGTAGCAGCCTGAACCAAAATAGAACCACTCTTCCCTACACAAACATGTGAAAATGCTGAACAACATATAAGAAATAAAAATATATTCATAATCTATCTTTGAGCTCCAAGAAAACACAAGAAATCTCCAAGTGCTAAAAATGAGTTAGAAAATCTCTGTCATAGTAGTATTCCCTAGAAGGTTGTTACTGTAACAATCTATGATGACATTGATAATAAACCCAGAGAATTAAGTAAAATTATAAGCCAATTTCACTTATAAACATAACTACTAATATCCTAAAAAAAAATCTGCAGACCTAATTCATCACATATAAAAACATCTTCATGACAATGGTTTATTATAGTTAATATAATTTTTAAAAACTATGTAATCATCTCAAATATTTTATATATATATATCAACATTAATAATAGAACTCTTAGCAAATAAGAAATGCAAGAAAATGAAGAATGTTTACCAAGATCTTATCCTGTGTAAACATTAAACTTAATTGTGAATAGGATACATCTGTTTATCATCGATAGATTTTTTTCAACATATTTATCGAAATTCTTATCCAATGTAATAAGAGAAAATAAATAAGATCTGTGTTAGTTGAAAAGAAAGACAGCATTGTTGCATACTAAAAAAAGAAAACAGGAGAAACTACAATTAACCTAACAATTAAAAAAAATAGAAACTAATAAATTTCAGGTACTAAACAATAGACATACATTAGCATGTTGGTGAGAACATGTTAACTAACTTTTAAAAAGAATGCTAAGACAAGTTTTGTTCTTAATTTATTAACAATAAATAAAAACAATCTATTAAATTTAACATTTTACCCCAGATACCAGGTGAAGGTTTGCTTGATATGATTTTAGGTGCATTAAACTGGGTTTTACATGCATAACTCATACATGCTGCCTTATTATTGTCTTAAAATATTTAAGGGCTTCTTTTTTTCAGAGAAATTCCTCTGGTAAATTACCCGTTTTAATTTGCAAATAGTTAATGAATGTCCACTATGCTATGTTCTGAGTATTAAATACACACACACACACAAACATTACTATAAAGAACATGACAACAAAAGCAAAGCGCAGTTAGGGTATTTTGGTAAAACAGAATAGAAAAAACAAAGACAGCTTTTAGAAAACATATTGAGGACTTCACATATCTTGAAGGCAATATGATGCATTTTAAGCAGTTAAACAGAGTGAGGCTATGGATGTGTACACTCAGAGCTAGCAAGTTGAAAGAGAAAGCAGAACACAAATGTCTGAATCCTGAAGAACACTAATTCTATAAAGATTTGGAAGTAAGAGTACAAAGACCCTATATCCATCTATCTCCCTTACATCCATGGGTAGGAATCAATAACTGATAAGGTACCTATTTCTGTGGTCCCTAATATAGCCTCAGAATCTCTCTCAGCTGTGGAATTTAGGCAAGCCCTAGCAATTCATCAATGGAAACTCTAGTGCAAAAACATATTTGCCATCCAGAATTTAAGGGGATGGTGGAAAAGAGAAACCTGTGCATTATAAAATATTGGGAGTGTATAGAATAACAGAAACCAAGATGATAAGAAATTTCTTGAAAAAGAAAATGATCAATATTAAAATGGACAAAATGATTAGGAAGATGAGGGAAAAGTGTTCAATGGGTTGATATTAAGAGGACATTTGTAGGCCTATCAAGAATAATTTCAGTGAAATTGTGGCGTTAAACCAATGAGTAGTGGACTGAGGAGTGGGTGGAAGATGAGAATTGAAGAGATTCTAATGTTATATCTTTGAGGTATGTAGAGATTTAAGACAACAGGGCAGCAGTGACATGGTAAGTAGAGGATACTTGTGAGATTCCGGAAAGGTAGATATATTTTTATTTTTATTATTTAAGAAGCTTGGCCATTTGCATTCATCTAAGTAGGATATCTTACATTATTATTAAGTATATTTTATCAGGTTTCAATTGATAATACTGAGAACAAGGTCCTTATGGCATAAATGGAGAATCCATTTGTAAGAAGAGAACAAAAGGCAGAATAGGCTGGAACAGAAAAGTCAGCATTGCCTTCTTAGCCTTTTCCTGGAGAGAGGGGCGAACCATGCTTTCATGCCCCTCCCCTCACATCTCTGGTTCTAGGGTTACCCTCGATTTTGTGTTCCTTAGTCTGTAACCAACATGGACACTGGAAGGCTGAGAAAGTTGCTGTTTTCCTGCAATATGATGGTTGCTGTGGAGCTTTAATAAGTTTTGTTTTATCAACATGATAAATATGAACTCTAAAGAACACTTATTAGTTGGTTTAATAAGTCAATATAATGTATTGTGAAAAGGAAACAATATTATAAAGAAAAATTTACAGGAGTGCTAAGGTGAACCATGTCTATAGAAAATGCTGTATCTAGTTATTTTATGTAAAAAAATGTATTTCTGCTTCAGTCACCCAGATTTTTAGCCTCTTTGAAGGAAGGAATGCCAAGAAAATATTTTCTTTGAACTAACTGGTAACAAGTAAAGTATTATGTTGTTTGTATTCAATTCCAATTATTAATGAATATTGATCTGATATTTGTATTTCCAGTATCACAGGAATAAACATCACGGTAAACTGAGGAACCGAGTTTGGGGAATGGTCAATTTTGTCAACATGGTGAGAGTTTATGCATTTTGAATCAAGCTAAAAATGAAAAGAAACTGTTGAATTTTTGTGGTAGTTCTGATATTGAGAGAGCCCAAAACACAAAAATTTACCGTCAACTCATTGAGAAATTCACAGAAATGAATGAACCACAGTCTGAGTTTTTGGTTTTCTAAGTAAATTACATTTAATATTTTGATATTTAAATAAGTTTCAAATATTGGTTACTAATCATAGAATTGATAAAGCAATGTACAAAGATTTGAATACACATCATGCATAAATTAAATCCACTATATTTTAAATTACTGTACCACGATCTTGTGTAGCAAAAAGATTTCAAACTATAATTGATTGTCCATGCTTTAACACAGAAACTAGGAGAAATATTTCAGGCAAATGCACTTAAATGATTGATTTGTCTGAAATAGAATTAACTGTTACCTTTTTTAAAATGCAATACTGTGAATTACACATATTTTTCTTCTGCTGACTTCTAAGTCATGAAGCTTCATTACTACGAAGGAAGATGCATAACAAATAGTCCCCCTAAGTCACTGGTTGTTCATTTACCAGTTGAAGGACATTTGATCTGTTTCAGGTTTTTACTAAAATGAATATAATTTCTTTGAACATTTGCATACAGATGTACATGCACACATAGATTTTTATGTTTATTTTTGTAAACAACTAAGTGGGAATGCTGGCTTAAATGGTGATTGCTCTTTAGCTCATTCTCACAACTTTTTATATTTTATTTTTCATTTTTATTCAATTCAAAAATATTTTAATACCCCTTATGACTTCTTCTTTGATTCGGTGCTTACGTATGTGTATCTTTTAATTTCCAAATGTTTAAGAATTCTTAAATATATCTTTATGTTAGGATTCTGCCTACCGCATCCACATTTTCCACTGGCACTTTAACATATTAATAATTATTATTTACATTTCTTATCAGATAATTTCACCATTTAGATTTTCTCTGAGTCTAGTTTTGTTGACTCATCTGTCAAACAGTGGGTTGTTTTTCTTTGCTCTTTTGTGTGCTCTTAAATATTTTATTGGACATTATGTATAAGATAGTAGGGACAGAAGAAATAGAACTTAGGCCTAGAAATGTACATTTTTCTTGCTAGGCCATTAACATATGGGATTGAATCAATCTTGTCAAAAATTGAACTGGTTCAGGGTTTTGTTGTTGATATTGTTGCTTAAGTAGAATACAATCATTTTGTGGTTATTTTGAAATAAGATATATAAAATTTTTAGTAAAGTACATGGTAGTATTGTATGGTATAAATTATTGTTGCTTATAATAGATTCTGTTAGTGTTATTTAGAGTGGGGTGATCACTCCTGCCTCTGCCTCAACCTCAAGCCTTTATCAAGAGCCAGTGCTCAGAGAAGGCCTCCCTTCACTTACTTATCTCTTCTTCAGTGGTAATCTGGAGTGTTTTCTGTTACGCTGATCTGCCCTTGGTATTAGGAAAGCCCTGCCCCTGGGCCTTGGGGATGTATTTCTTAATGCTCATGTTCCTCTTTCATGGATAGGGGACCTCAAATGATCTGGCCTCAGGACAGTTTCCTTTCCTGCTTCTCTTCTTTTATCCACAATAGGTCTTCATTTCAGTTTTGGGGATGTGGAGAAAAAAAAAAAGTTGACTAAAGTTCATACAGCAGCTTAGGGCTTGAGGAGAGAAGAGTCGGGTAGGTTTTAAGATATTCTCAAGGCAGCAGTCGCTCCCCTCCTTCAGGCCTGTAGCACCCAGGAGGATATCTTCAGTACCCCACTCTGCCCCCATCACTTCTGTAGGCATCTGGAAAAGGCCCATGGAGAAAGAAGAGTCTGCACGTAGGTGTGATTACTTCTGTCTGTGTCTCCCAGAGGGTCCTATACTTTCATTCTAGCTCACACTTGCTCTTTATCGATTTCTTAAAAACATTTGGTGAATTCTTACCTGTTTGTACGGTGCTCAGCATCTCATTTTCTCATACTCTGTCACCAGGAGAAGTCTGTCTTTCCTTAGATTTCAGGCTACTTGTTTGCCAGTTACCTCAGTTCTCTTATGCTTTCAAGAAGAGCTATGATTTTGTAGATTCTCTGGCTTTTGTGTGGGTGTGTCATGGCAGAAGCAACATTGTTTTCAATTTTATACATCTTAGCTAGAGGCAGAACTCCTCTGAACTTTGAATCTATGTCTATGGAACTTAAAACTCATCACCAAGACTTTTTCTAAAAGGCAGAAACAACGTGGAGTGGAATGATTATACCTCATGGTCATCTCTGCTTTCTCCTATTTCTTATGTCTTACAGTTGTCTTTATCACTACTCTAACATTGATCTAAATATAAAGATCAATTTATTTCCTTGGGTTTTCATCTGCAAAGTAAGCATAAATACAAAATTGTTGCACTTTGCTGAACTTTTATTAAAGATTTTTAGTTGAGGTAGGGAGGTCATACTACAAACAATTTAAAGTAACATTGTCCACAAATCCTTGACCCTTTCCGTCATATCACTCCTTACTGGCCCTTTAACCTCCACAGAGCCCATGGGGGAAGAGTCTGAGGGGACTGACAGGAAGCAATCTCTGCTCTGGCCTGGATCCAGCTGGGTCTAGCTAGAGTCTGGCAGCAACCACCTCACAAATAGTCTGTCCTCCACAATAAAACATGGCTTTATTGTACAGGATGCTTTCTCACTGGAAGAAAATACATTCATAGTATGACAAATATTGTTTTCATTTGCACTTGCAACCTAAAGACCCATATGAATATAGAGAGTCCAAAGCGCTCAGGTTAAAAAAAATTCTTGCTCTGTGGGACCTGACTCATGAAGTTTATTCCACCATAAGATTAGGCCAAAGAGAATGGGCATCACAGCCTCCAGTATGTATCTGAGATCAAGATTTGACTAAAGGCCTTCATGAGAGTTTGTAAGAAATTTAATTCTCATGGTTATGAAATGAACTTGTTGGGTTATGTTGACACATGGAATTCAATATATTCATAATACACAGGTTAAGAAAATTGGAAAATCAACACAAGGTTATTGTTTTAGCAATGATATATTAAACTTCTTAATAACCAGTTATATTCTTTATTAATATTACATTAGTGACATTTCCATTTCTATTCTTAACACAATGTTCATAGTTTGTCATTCATTTTTTCTTTCAACCTGGCTAATATGGCATATAAAATTGATATAGCACATAGTTCTTTGTCTCAAAATCCTCATAGTATTTGTTTAAACTCCATCTTCTTTCATCCTGGCATCAATGTATCTGTCAACTAGGTGTATACAAAAGCAGATAGGTATTAGGGTGAGAAAGCTTATAAGCTATAACTATGTCTGCCTGCTTTGAGCAATTCTCAATAAGATTTCTTAGATAACAAAGTAGTTCCAAAAATCAAACGTGAGGAACAAACATGGCAGCTAACTATTGGTTTTTGAAAACCAGTATCTGCCACGGAACCAACTCATGACCTAAAAGTAGAGATGAATAAAGAACATTAATTCCACTGCATGCTACTGTTAGGAAAATCATGTTTTCAGGTCACTTATAATCTCAGAGCTTTACTAAATTATTTATTCTAACACATCCTGAGCCCAGTGCCTATAAGCCTTCTGATAGTTGAAGAGGAATCTGATGTTTTTGGTCTAGTTTCTTGGTTGGCCATGGCCCTTCACCCAGTGTCCTGGGCACCTCATCCCACATTAGGTTTCAATACAACTGTTTGAGGCCTGCACTTTTTGCTTATTTTCATTACTCATTAAAATTACTTTTTTAAAAAAATGTGAAAGAATGTAGTAATGGTGAGGATACTTCTGCAACTTGACTTTGTGAAAAATTATTTCTTTTTTGAACAGATCTATAAAACCTTGGACATTCATGTTACATTGGTTGGCCTTGAAATGTGGACAAATGGAGATAAAATAGAAATAGATTCCAATATAGAAACTACTTTATTACGTTTTTCAGCTTGGCAAGAAACAATCCTTAGAAAAAGGAAGAATTTTGATCATGCTTTGTTGCTCAGGTATGTAACTGCTCTATTTTCCTGCATAACTTAGGTGGATTATTAAAAAAGAAAACAAAACAAATGAACACCAACCAAAATACTTTTAAAAGCAATTGACTTTTTTTTTTTTTTTTTATGCCTATAGCACCTGGTCTTCCTAGGTGGTCTCCCATCCAACTAGTAACCAGGCCCAACCTTGCTTAGCTTCCGAGATCAGCCGGGATTGGCATGTTCAGGGTAGCATGGCCATAGACAAAAAGAAGCAATTGACTTTTGAATAGTACACAGGGACAAAACGTTGTCTGACTATACAGAAAGTTTCCGTATGAACTTCCAAATAATCTTTCTTTCTAATTGTGATTAATACCTAAAAGGAAAAATCTGACATATTCATATTCCTGGACAGGATTGACATTGGTAAGCATAGCACATTTAGAATCCACTTAATATACTTATCGGCTTCCGACACTGTCTCCCCTCAGCCTTCCACACCATGGCATTCCGACTCCACCAAAACCTACCTTTCTGGGGAAGCATCTCATTCTCTGAACATGTTCCCTCAGCAAAGTGTGTCCGTCCAGTGAGCAATAGCAGAGACGAGCATCTTCTCTACCATTAAAAATGACAGATAACGAATCTCATCAATTAAGCCTGCCACAGCTTGAATATTCCTAAGAAAGTGTTTGGATTTATCTAGAATACTAGGTCATTAATTTATGAAAAGGGGGGGGCATTTTTATCATTTTTGTTATTCAAAATACCTAGCACACATTCCTCGTCTATAGAAAAATGACAAATAATTGTGGAGTCAAACTGACTTCAACCTTGTATTTCACATAGTCCTGTTATTGTAAGGAATATTAAATTATGGAAGAACAGGTTTGGAGCAATGGAGTCTTCTGGCATCTCTCCCAATGCCCTTAAAATGACTATATAAGATAGATACCCACTTGACCTACTTCATTTACCTATAACACCAGTGTTTCTCCTAAGGTCTACAAACAACCTGCAAATGTATTTTCTATCACTATCTAAATGTTAACTTTCAGTTTCAAATCAGAACTGTGAAGCTTCACTTGTAGTGAGAGGTTGGGTCCAGCCCTTTGGCTGATTGATGAGAGTGACCTAGAACTCCAAAATAATATCATTTTGATTTTCATGTCCAGGATGACCTGTAGCACATATATTTTCAGGGAAACATGTACCCGGCTTGATCTTGGATATGCGTGCACTGGTATGCCCCCAAATTTGGGAGAGTTAAGTAAAATAACACCATAACCTTCGTAGTAAGCAAGATCAGCCCCTTTGTCTATTCCTTGGACATGTGTTTTAAAATACTTAATAAATTAATCTGAAAGTATTTAAATGGGTGTAAGTGGAAAACTTTTTACTTCCATGACTGTCTCTTACTCTGAGCAGTAAGTCTCTCATCAATAGCATGTCTACAAGTAGAAGAGGGGTGGGGGAGGGGGAGGAAGTGCTACTAAATGTCTAGCTGGGTGTTATATTTGGGATTTCTCAGGTCTTGAGTTTCAGGTATGCCGTCCTTTCTATATTCACGTAGATCTAGAAGTGATGAAACTCAATATGTAGCATTATCATGGTGTGACTTTTGGTTTTAAGAGACTATGAGCGAAGTCACAATTCAGACTGTGCTTTCTCTGGTGCTTCAACTTCATAGATGTTATTCTCTCAAGATCTTCAGAGTCTAGGAAGACCAGAATTCTAAGTTCCTCCAATATGTACAGTCAAATACTGAGACTTCAAAATGTAAGACGAGACCATTTCAATGGTAAAGAAAGAAACAGAACATATCTTCTTGATCAAAAAAGTTAAAAACTGAAAGGGGTCATCTAGCTTGACAACTTTTATTGCATTTGAATCTTCTCTATTAGACTCCAAGTGTGGCCCTCCAGACCATAATAGTTCTCTTTAAAGTGTTGCAACTCTAAATGTCCTTCTCAAAAGCATATCAAATTTGGATCCCTTTAATATACGCATCTACATCATTCTTTCTTGGTACTCTGGGAATTGTCCTGTTTTCACATGATAACTCTTTTAAATGTTTGATTGTAACTATCAAATTCTCTATGCATATCTATGGATTATTAAACATTTTTAAAAATTTGCAACCACAGCTAATTAATTATGGTGTTGAGTCCATTTACTATGTTGCTTTTTCTTCTCTGAACATTTTTAATTATTTCTTTTTTTTAGTCTTTTACGCAGTTTTACTCAATGCTGAGTGTAGGGTAAACGAAAGTGAAGTAAAATGGAACTCTAACCTTATTTATTTATTTTTTTTTGGAAAGTATTTGTTTTTACGATTTCATCTTAAGATTGCATTGACTTTCTCAATGCCTCTAAAAAACCATAGGTTTAAAATGAGCCTAATTTCAACTGACATCATCCTCAAATCCAGAGCTCCAGAAAAAATGAAAGAGACTTTCATGTGCAAAAGAACTAGCATTGTGGGGATTCATCACAATTCATTCTATGTGTTAATTTAACTGGCTCAGACTGAAGAGTGTATTTCATCTTGTTTATAGTGGGAAGTGGCTCTACACGAATGCTCAAGGAACTTCTTATCCAGAGGGCATGTGCCTACCCTATTATTCCTCCAGTGTTGTTAAGGTGAGTTATGTTTTTTATATGTTACATTACTTAATCAAAAAGTTTGAATTAAGTTTCTGTAATTTTCTGTGTCCTATTGAAAGGAACTATGTATGCGTTTGGTCATATATTCCCACAAAAATATTTCATTATGAAACTATCATATTTCCTTTATTAAATGAGAAAAATATATATTTTATAAAAGCTATAAATGAATAATGAATGTAAATGAGTGCTCAGACTCTAACAGAACATCATACACAGATCAATGTACAAAGATTAGAAAAGCTCTTTTGTATATTAAATATAGTTATATGTAAGGATGTGTAAAGTCCATAAAATGTGGCTGATTTAGCAAGTGAGGATAATTGTACTTGTGCTGAAAAGAAAGTACAGAAACCATTTAAAATATCATATCAGGGCGGACCTACAATTTGTTTTCCAAAAGCATAAGATGTTTAAATTGCTGACTCCCTTTGTTTATTTAATCCTTTCCCAAGCCACTAAGCTTCTAGTAAATACTGTTCAAGCAAAAGAAATTTTTAAAAACATCAAGATTTAGATTTGTTTCCTTTAGTTTCTCTGCCTAGTTGTCGCTATGTTCAGTCCAGTGTTGTTAAGACCTTGAAATTAAAAGCTAGTATTTACTAAAATAACTTCGTGACCTATTTATTATGTGATTTTTGTATGATTATGCTTTGCCTATGGCATTTTAATAACAAATTTTGCATAAAGAATTAATCTAATCTAATATAGGCTGTCAGCTCTCCAATTATGATATTATAACCCATCCAGGACACAATTTAAACTTAAAATGAGCAAGATGAAATTACTGAATTAGGGGTGTTTTGCTTTTACAGTAATCTGATATGCCACCCCTTTTGGAAATTAATATTTTTCATTAATATAAAGATTAACATATTAAATAGAGCTATCAACAGAGGTAGCCATCAACTTTGCCTTGGATTCTGCATCTCTGACCTTCTGGTTTTCTGCGTAGTAGAAACTCCCTCATGACTGCAAAGTGTTGCTGTGAGATGTGAGACTGTACACTGAAAGTGTGAACCTGGCCTATTTTTAATTTTATCCTCTTTGTATATCTAGTATATAGAATACAACTGAGAATGTTTAGTAGGTAGGACATTCATTGATAATTTTTAGCTATTTATGAGAATAAGTATAAATCCAACAATGACTATCATCAAGTCACAAAAAAGAATTACAAAATGTTAGAGTTAGAGACATTCAAAAAGTCATTTGTCCAACCTCATTATATAATTAAGGCACAGGAGAGGCCAATAACTAAGTCAGTAGCCTCTCAAATAAGTATCAGGTAACCAGAAGCTAGAACCAGTTCTCAACCACCGGTTCAGAGTACTGTGTACTACAATGTGCTATCTTATTGAAATTACCCAAATCATCTTTTTTTTTTTTTTTGCATCAGGATCTTTTACCTGATCTAAATATAGTTGCAAGCAGAATGGCACATCAGCTGGGGCATAGTCTTGGCATGCAGCATACTGATTACCCATGTACCTGTACTTTGGGAAGATGTGTGATGGATGGTAGTGGAAGGTGAGGCTCAAACAATATAAAGAATACATTTCAATATGTGGGGAGTGGCTTTGGATTAAAAATCCATATTGTATGGAAATATTGTGATTACATGGAATTTTTCCTACTATACCCAGGAAGGTCTATTTTAAAATCAAGCATGGTAAGGAGTTTTCCTTTTGGGGCTAAATCTTATCAGTTGTTAATGTCTCTCCTAATAATATAATGAGAGAAATTCTAAAACTCCATCTGAGCATACTGCAAAAGTACACAAAAATCAATTCATAATTATACCATGATGCCTAGGAGAGGAATATACTCTATATGCTTTGTTTTATCATCGTCACTCTAAGCTATAATTTCCTCCTTCAAATCTTTACTCAAATATCATTCTCTGCAAAGTCTTCTCCAGCCACATGATCCAATTTTTCAATCCTGCCCCCTCATACACATACCCTGGCATTACCCACCCCCTCTCTTTTTACCTTTTTCCCCTCCTTAGCACTAACCACTGTCTAATAGAGTCTATGTTTTATGTATTTGGTTTATTTATTATTTCACTCCCTCACTAGAATATAGGCTTCATGAGGTCAGAAGGTTTCTTCTGCTTTGTTCAGTTATATCACCACTGTCTAGAAATGCCCCAGACACATACTAGGTCCTCATTAATACAGAATGAGTGACTGTCCAATGTCCTTCCAGCATGTGAATCACCTGCCGTCAGGTCCTAAGCCTTGCCCATCTTTGAACTCTTTCACAGGGGTACACACAGTCCATTGTATATGGAAAGAAAAGTGTTTGTTGATGATGATCAGTACTTCTGTATATTGATTAAATGAAGTAAAGTATCTAAAGCATCCAAGCACAGTGACTGGCATAGAGTAAGGACTTAGTAACTGATACCTAATTTTACATCATTAAATACATAGTAATAGTACTATTATTACATTAGTATTAATTGTTACATAGTAATAGTACTATTACTACATTAGTTATATTTTTTCAGGGTCCCACCATCACAATCTAATGTATTCAAGGCTCTAAAAGTCCATCTGCGTTTAATCATTACGTCGATAATAATGGCAAAGGAGTCAAAACAAAAGAAAGAAAAAGGAGGTGAAGTTCAGTTTTTCCAAACTTCAAATTTCCTCTTAAAAGTACAGTATATTGCATTCCTAGGATGTGTAAGAAATTATTAAATAAATAGTTTGTTTCCATAAACATTTATAGAGAACTACTTTGTGCCAGGAGCTTTGTTAACTAGCGCTTATTTATTTTTTTTAAAGTTGAACATGATACAGTCCCTGCATTGAGATGTTTGTAATCTTGCTTATTATAAACAAGTATATAGATTAATTCAAAAGGAACAAATAAAAAGTGATACAGGAGCAGTAAACACAGACAATCAATCTAAACTGTGGGCTTCAGGAAGAATTCTCTGGAGGGTATACAGTCAGAGTATTTTCATTAAAATAGCATGTGTTGGCTGTGTTTCAGTGAAGCATTTTCTATAATGAAGAGCCCATTTACCACTCTGCTTGAGCTGTAAGGAAAGAGCAAAAAAAGTAAATGGACTTTTAGAGTCCAGCATTTATATTTGTTCTTTCTAAATTCTTTATAAAATTTTAACAGCTGTTTGGTATGCATCGATATGATTAATCTGTGTTTTTAATTCATCCTACTTCTAGCACCCCTGCACTAAAATTCAGTAAGTGCAACAGAATCCGGTACATGCAATTCCTGAAGGATTATAGGCCAACGTGCATGTTTAATGCTCCATTTTTTGATAAGTTCAGTGATTCCCCATACTGTGGAAACAAAAAGTTGGATGATGGAGAAGAATGTGATTGTGGCCCTGTTCAGGTATATACAAATGATGGCTTTAAATTACAAAGTTTATGCTCAGCTAGAACCTAAGTAGAGATGTAACCATTAATCAACCATGAAATTCCTTTTAAAGCTTTAAAAGTGTGCTTTTTTTTTTTATCATTTTTTTTTGGAAATAATTTTTAATCATTTGGAAATGAGCTGTTGGTGCAGCCTTATTGCAGGCTTCTTACCAAGTCATAAAATGTGTATACTGATCTTATAGGAGGTACAAAGCATCACATTTCCTGGCTTATATGTTAACCGATTCTTCTTGTGAGAAGGGCCCATCAATGTCATTGTCTAATTTCTCATGCACAGTGGGAGCTGTTCTAAAAAATCCTTCACAGTCAGTCAATAGAGTTTTACTCAGGAACTTATGAGGTGAGCCTATAGCCCAGTGGGACAGTTCATGTTATGAGAAAACTGTCTCAATTGAGTAAGAGTCTTCTAACCTTTCACATATTTATTGCAATCTCAGTCTCTGGAACATTTAGAATAAGCTTTTGAGGCAAATTTTAAAGTGATTCTTAATCTGCTTTTCTCCAACATAGAAGCTATTTCTTCAAGAGCTCATCACGTGAGTCCTGGAAAATTTCTTCTCAATTTAAATTTTATTTTCAAAAGTAATAAATGTTTATATAGAAAATACATAATACACAACATGGGGAGCAAGCTTCAAAATTAGGTTATTTTCAACTCCCATTGTTTAAAAGACATTCGGTGACTCTCCTTGGATATTTATCTGATCCAGCAGATCTAGAGGGGGCCAAGGCCCTTCATTCTGACCGAACTGCAAGGTTATGCGATTGCCGGTCCAAGGACCACAGTTTTAGTACGTACTTACGTTCTAGACACTACGCTATGCAAAACTCTCATAGGATGGCAATTAGAGACTCCATGATCAAAATGAGGGTGGTGACATGTGCAGAGGTTACAACATCTACTCTTCAGCTGTTTCAAATTAAATGTGAATAGGCTTTGACTTTGGAAATTGATGTCTTTGCCCTATAGTTTTACTCTAACACTTGAAGTATCTTACACGACAGGATGCAGACAGGGTTTTTGCAGTTTTAATTTTGTGTTTGTGCAGATAGGGCCTAAATGTCTGTCCTGCTGTTATTACTGAATGATACATTAAAGAAACCAAAAGTCAGCCTGAGATACTTGACATCTTGAGGAAAATGTCAAATCAGATCTTCAGAAGTTGCATTATCTCACACCAAACCTTTAGTATAGAGAAGCAGCAGGACCTTCCCAGAGAAAGGAGGTCATTGGTAGAATGGAAGGTCACAAACTTAGGACTTTGTATGCTGACAGTGAGAATTCCTTAGCTCTGGAGTACTGAACAGCCACACGGAAAGGAAACAAAGTAAAAATCCCAAACACCAGTAGCAAGCAGTAGTCTTTATATACATGTCATAGCCAGGGATGATGCAATTGTATTTAACTCTGAAAGACAAGCAATGTATTTAAATTACAGAAAAGCACAAACTAATTAACTCTTCACACATGGGTTTAACTGCAAACCAATTTCTGATCTTTGATTTTTGGTTATTGCCAGGAGTGCAGTAATCCTTGTTGTGATGCGAAGAAGTGTGTGTTGAAGCCAGGATTTACTTGTGCAGAAGGAGGATGCTGTGAGTCTTGTCAGGTGAGATCTTTTGCTAGGATCAGGCTTCTCTGTTTTCAGTTTATTAAGTGTACATAGAACCAAAGAGTGGTCTGACCACTGAATGACCTTGTACCACTAATCCTAGACTGGGGCTAGGCTTGATTGTACACTTCTGAAGTGTCACAATTTCTAAGCACTGGACAATGCTATGGTCTGGGGAGTGAAGAATTAAGTAAGCAGCACTTGGCCTTGTAGGAGTGGAGTTATATGACTAACATTATTCTCACTTCCTTGTAAATCATTACCAACCTATTCCACTTCAGCTCGGGTGGGGGTGGGGAATTGCCACCCCAACAAGAATGAACTAAAAAGAAAAACATTATCCTGGAACTGGAAAGTGATAGTGACTAGTATATGGAGATATATTCCTAGGAAAAGCGATCGGAAATTCAAATGGCTCTGTCCAAGCTTGATTGACATTTCTTTCAGCTCATTAGGGAAGTGTGTCTTACTCATCTAGAAACATTCCAGAACTCAGCACCATTACATTCATGCCGAATGGCTGAATGAGAGACCATTGCGATGCAGTGCCTTCCAGCAATGAGAGCCAGAGCATTTTCCTAGTTTATAAGGAGAAATCTGATTTCTTGGGAGTGGAGATACCTCTTTATAGGCAGGGGCTCCCAGCTGTGTGTGTGCTGTGGTAGTGGGGGGAAGTACTGGAGCAAGGAAGAAGGAAGACAAGATGAACAGAACACTTACTCATCTCTCTAATTTATGTTCATTCCAACTCTCCCCAGTGCTGTTCTAAAAACAAATTTCAAACACACCATGTTGGCATTCCTTATATTAATAAAAACCAAGACATTTACAAATGATAATAATTCTCAGTGGAATGGAAAAAGAAGTTATGATCCATTTCTAAAACCTTTTTTAGGCAAATTAAATGAGTCAACCTTCCTCCTGCTTAACTTTCCTTCTACCTGCCTAAATGTGTCCAAGATTCAGTCTCTGTTTTTCTTCAATAGATGAAAAAAGCAGGATCCATATGCAGACCAGCAAAAGATGAATGTGATTTTCCTGAAGTGTGTACTGGCCACTCGTCTGGATGTCCCAAGGACCGATTCCAAGAAAATGGATTCCCTTGCAAAAACGCAAAAGGCTACTGCTTCATGGGGAGATGTCCCACCCGAGATGACCAGTGCTCTGAATTGTTTGATAATGGTGAGAGACAACTACAATGAATGACTGATAAAATTAATAACCATTATTTCTCTGTTATTGTCCTGCAGGAATTTAAGGACAAGATTGGCGATAACGCCACTTGTAGCATTTTTCCAAGAGATTACCTAGCATATCTCTGTATCTTACCTTTAATAGTAATTGATATTACCTCTAATATTAATTGATTAGCTCAGTATGTGAGTTAAGGCATGTTTATTACATTTTTTTATATCCATACTCCTTCTCAAGGTAATAGGACAGATTTTTAATTATTCATCTCATTCTACTTGACCACTACATAATACTGAAATTTCAATTACATTAGGAAAATAAAGTATTTTATAATAAATAATATTCATGCTTTCATCATTTTACTTTTATTATAATATTTTGCATCCCAGGAGCTAAAGACAGTTCTGATATCTGCTACCTGATGAATAAAAAAGGAAATAGATTCGGATACTGCAAACATAAGGAAAACCGATTAATTCCCTGTGAAAAGAAGTAAGTGCCTTGTAAAGAAAAGTAAGTGTCCTCTAAGGGTGTTTTGCAAAATCAGAACAGCTCCTGTTCTGGTAACTGCTAACCTCTTTTTACTGAGGAAACTAGGAAGAGAGGGAAGCAGGGAGGGAGAGAGCAGGCATCTCTGACAGTGTTAGCTATGGACTGTATTTATTAGCTGAAGGTCATGGAATATAAGGAGATAAGATGGAAAACATTTCAGATTCTTAGGAAAGAGAAGCAAGAGAAGAAGCTACAAAAAAGAGAAAGGAGCACACAGGAGGAGGGAGAAATAAATAAGAAAGGAGAAAAGAGAAAGAGCGAAGGAGTGAAGGCACAAACAGAAAGAAAAAGGTCGAAGTTGAAATTGGAAGAGAGAATGGGAGACTTGGAAGTTAGATCCGATTTTAAAACGTGAGCTGACCCCTACTTCCAGGTTTGTTATCGACATTTGGCAAAGCTTTTTGTGTGCCACAAAACAGGATTTGGACTGAAAACAACAGCAGCAAAAACTTATGGTCAAGTTCAACGTTGCTCTTCAATGGACTATGTAAAAATGGGCATTCACTTAACTTCTCTCGCTTCCAATTACTTCCTAATCTTTAAAAATGGAAGTTATAATAATAGCAACCTCAAAAGGTTTATTGTGAGAATCAATTGACATGCTTTATGCAAGAGAGAATAAGAAAAAATCTTAGTGTACTGATTAAAGTTATGCTAATTCAAATTATTAATAAAAATATTTTTCTGTAAACTTAAGCTACTATTGCCTTGTAAGAATCACAGAGATATCATAAAGAAATATGACCATTTTATATGTTTACTGACCTATCTCAGTTCCCAGGGTCAGGACTATATCCAACAGTTTACCTGCCTCTCTTGGCCTCTCTGCAGCCTGTTGACAAACCCGGGTCTAGAAAAAAGTGGCCAGGCCACTTCACTGCAAACCCAGTCTCTAAAGTTCTATTTCTGGTCCCAAGTCTGAAAATATTCTCCCTTTCCTTCAGAGATGTCAAATGTGGAAAGATATACTGCACCGGAGGGCAGCACTCATCTGTCCTTGGAGAAGAAAAGACCTATTACTTTAATAAAACCCCAAGGCAGAATGTCACCGCTGAATGCAAAACTTTTTATTTATATCACAATTCTAAAGATTTGGGCCTGGTTGCTCCTGGAACAAAATGTGGTGATGGAATGGTAAGATGAAATTGTTTGTTTTATTAAAACTTCTTGGTTCAGCCACTTTGAAACATCATTGGATCCTATAATTGGTTCCAGAGGGCCTATATATAGGAAAGCCGAAAAAAAAATGGTAACATTTTTTATTGAGCAGAGTAGCAATAACACTATCACAAATATTCATTTTATCTAATCTTTATTATATAACTGATATGTAAATGTTATAAGTGTGCTTAATTAGTGTCTTACAGTAGACATCTAATGTAATTATAAACATAATTTTTAAAAATTAATTTGACAATGAAGTAGCCATACATTCTTCATTTATTTTATTCATGTAGCTCTATTTGCTGGGCACATACTGTGGTGCCAGTGACTGTGCTGGATGTGGATGATGCAAAGATGAATGTACTTGAGAATTTCATGTAGCGTAATAGCCTAGGCCTCCACATTCATTTCATCACTCACAGACTCACCCACAGCAACCTCCAGTCCTGTAAGCTCCATTCACGGTTAAGTGTCGATCTTTTATACAACATTTTTACTGTTTCTTTTATACAACATTTTTTATACAACATTTTTACTGTTTCTTTTATACAACATTTTTTATACAACATTTTTACTGTTTCTTTTCTATGTTTAGATATGTTTAGATACACAAACACTATTGTGTTGTAACTGCCTACAGTATTCTGCACACAGGCCTGTAGCCTAAGAGGAATAGGCTGTACTCTATAACCTAGGTGTGTACTAGGTTACACCATCTAGGCTTGTGTACGTTCACTCTATGACATTCACACAATGACAAAACTGCCTAACAATGCATTTCTTAGTATGTAACATATCCCCATCATTAAATGACACATGACTGTATATAGAAAATTTATTTTATAAGGATAAGCAAAAAAGATAAATAGTAATAGACATAAAAGTATTCAACACTGTAAATAAAGGAGACTAATCTGAGGAATCATAGATGATAATCCCTTATTAAACAGATATACATTAAAAAAGAGGAAAATCCTTTTGGAAAAAATTAAATCTATATTTAATAAGATTTAAAAGGGTATAAAATCTATAAAAGTGGTATAATTTGAAATGAAGAAGCATTGCCTTCAAAGTACAAAATAAATTGATTGCTGATTTATATGTAATTGGGGCAGTAAACCATTGAATAGATCTGTAAAAAGATAGTAAGTTAGAAGCTAAACTTCTTAAAACAGGAGATTAAGATAAAGGAATTTTTTTTTTGGCATTTACATAGTTTATGAAATGATTCCCCTGATTACTCTATCATTCCTCTGGCTCTACATACAGCCCCTACCTTACTGCTTACTGCATTCCCTAAGCCATGTTCTCTATCTGCGTGACCATCTATCAACTACTAATTTGTACTTTAACCCTTGATGAAGGAATTTTAAAAAAATAAAATAAAATGAATAAAAGCAGGAAAAATAGTCCTAAAATATCTAATACAGATTTAATAGGAATTCTAGATTTAAAAATAATAGAGGTAAAATAATAGAGGTAAAAATATAATTAAAGAAATAATAATAAAAAATGTCCCTGAGCTGAGTAATGTATAAAATGAAAATTCACTTAGTACCAGGAAAAAGTCATAGAAAGAGATAAACATTTATACATTTATACTGACCCTCACACCTTGAAGTCAATGATGAAAACAAGTTATCTGAAAAAGAAATCAGGAAAACCGTCCCATTTACAATAGCATTGAAAACAATAAAATACTTAAAAATAAATTTGACCAAGGAAGTGAAAGATCTGTACACTGAAAGAGAAATTGACTTTGATAAAAGAAACTGAAGAAGACACAAATAAATTAAAAGATATTCTGTGTCCATGAATTGGAGGAATTAATATTTTTATAATGTATATACTACCCAAAATGAACAGATTTGATGCGATTCCTATCAAATCTATAATAGTATTCTTTACAGAAATAGGGAAAACAATTTTAAAATTTGCATGAAATTACAAAAGACTCCAAACAGCCAAAGCAATCATGAGCAAAGAACAAAGCTAGAAGCATCACACTTCCTTATTCCAAATGATATTACAAAGCTATATTAATTAAAACAATATGATCCTGGCATAAAAACAGACATAGACCAATGGAACAATAGAGACCTGGGAAATAAACCTATGTATATATAGTCAACTAATCTTTGACAACAGCAACAAAAGCATACAATGGGAAAAATAACGTCTCTTCAATAAATGGTGGTGTGAATACTGGATATCCACATGCAAAAGAATGAAATTGGACTCCTATAGCATGAACAAAAAGTAACTCCAAATGGATTAAAGACTTAAATTTAAGCTATTAAACAGTAAAACACCTAGAAAAAAACATAAGGGAAAGTTCATCGACATTGATCTTGGCAATGATTTTTTAAATGTGATACCAAAAGCACAGGCAAAAAGCAAAATTAAATAAGTGGACCATATCCAAGTAAAGCATTTCTTTAAGTAAAGGAAACAATCAAAATGAAAAAGCAAATTATGAATGGGAGAAAATATCTGCAACCCATATATCTGACAAATAGCTAATATATAAAAGTTATAAGTAACTCATACCACTCAATAGCAAAACAACAAAAAAATAAATAATTCGATTAAAAAATGGGCAATGGACCTGAATGGACATTTTCCCGAAGAAGACATACAAATAACCAACTGGTATATGAAAGGTATTCAACATCATTAATCATCAGAGAAATGCAAGTAAAAACTTCTATGGGATATACACCTCATATTCACCATCCGGCTATTATTAAAATGATAAGAAATAACAAGCATTAGTGAGGATGTGGAGAAAAAGGAACCCTTGTCCACCGTTGGTGGGAATGTGAATTGATACAGCTCTTATGGAGGTGGCTCTAAAAATTAAAAATAGAACTAATATGTGATCCAGCAATTCCATTTCTGAGTATATCTCCAAAGGAATTGAAATCAAAATTTTGAAGAGATATCTGCACCCCCATGTTCATTGCAGCATTATTCACAACAGCCAACATATGGAAACAATCTAAATGTCCTTCGATGGGTGAATGGATAATAAAAATGTGAATAAAAAAAGGAAATCCTTCTATCTGCAACAACATGGATGAACTTGGGGAATATTTTACTTATGCTAAGAAAAATTAGCTAGACCCAGAAAGACAAATACTGTATGAATTCACTTATATGTGGAATCTAAAAAAGTCAAAGTCTCAGAAGCAGAGAGTAGGATGATGGTTGCCAGGGGCTAAGAGGTGGGGAAAATGGGGAGATGTTGGTCACAGGGTAAAAACTTTCCGTTACAAGTAAGTTCTAGAAATCTGATGTATAATTAATAATATTGTAATATATACTTCACATTTGCTAAGAGAGAACACCTTAAATATGCTCATGTTCTCACCACACACACAAAAAAGTAACTACTTGAGGTGATGGGTGTGTTAATTAAGTTGTTTTTGTTAATCATTTTATAATGGATATCAAATTATCATGATATACACTTTAAAAATATACAATTTTTATGCATCAATTATGCTTCAGTAGAATTGGAAAAACATGTCCCAAAATAAGCTCTTTTTAAAGAAATAGGTAAAAATAAAAATAACAATTAAAAATTGAATAAATGGGCTAAGATAAGCCAGGAAATAACTATGAGCAACAAAACAATAATAATTTGGTCATAAAATTTACTAAAAAAAAATTAAAACAAAGGTGATAAACATAAATAAGATTAATTGATATTAATAAAATGCTCGACCAGCAACTGTGATATGACAAGCACAGATCTTCTTCAAATGAAAGAAAACTTGATAGAAATAATAGAAGAAATTGTTGTAATTACAATTTTAGAATCTTTGCTAGATAAACATTTGAAGAATTCTAAAGGACACAGACATAAATTAAGAAGATTGTGTATAACAATATTTGAATGTACAGTACATTATTTTCTAATAGAGGATTTCTTATTCCACAGAAGATTCTACATGTGATTTTTCACAGTAGAAAATATTATGTAAATTCTAGGAACAAGTCATTCTAATTCATGTTGGTTACTTTATTTCTAGGTGTGCAGCAATGGTGAATGTGTGACTATTGAAAATGCCTACAATTCAACCAGTTGCTCCTCCCAGTGCAATGAAAATATTGTAAGATTTGGTCCCTTTTTAAATTAATGTCTTACCAGTCATTTATTTACATAAGACTTATTCCAGAGCCTATGAGTATGTGTGCGTGTGTTTGTGAATGTATATATGTATGTATATTTGTAAGGTGGTTTTTAAATCAAATATACATTTTGAACCCTTTTTTTTAATGTATCATCTATAAAATTGACCCAAAGAGCCAAACCAGGTATTACATGTAGATATCGTCAGTATTGCCAAATATTTTATCATTGGACTGGTAATCTAGAAACCCAGTAACTTAGATACATATGAAGTTTATACCTAAAGTTTAAAGTTAGATTTATCACAATGTGAAAATTTGTTTAAAGCTTTTGAATAAAACAACAAGACAATTTTATTTTTTAACTCAATTAACTTTGTTCAATACTAGCAGTACTTAACAGTCATGTTTGTGGGTGACATTTTTCCTAAGCTCAGTTAATCATTAACACATATAGAGTTTGTATATGTGTCAGGAACTCTTTCAAGTACTTTGCATATATACTAAATTTTAAAAGCTTCATAACAGATCGAAAGGTGAGTACTACTCGTATGTCTACTTTTACAGATGAAGAATAAGTCACACCAAATTGTGAAAGGAAATGCTGATATACAGAGAGTGTGTTCTTAACCATTACACATTGCTCTTTAATGGACTAACCATTGTTCCATCATTCTTCCCCACATTAATATTATCCCATTATTAAGCCTAGCTTGAGTCTGTTCTTTGACTATTATCTGTCCAAGTCTAGCGGAGGCTGTTTATTTAATAATATTGACGCTTTCTGGAAAGATAAGTAAAGCTATCTTGTTTGTCTAGTTTTCAATTTGTCAGAATCGCTCTCTTGTTCAAAGGCCATCTTCAATGGTAGTTGATTCTCATATTTTTTTCCTTATTTTTTCCAATATAGACTTTGGTATGCAGTTTAGTTAATAAAGAGTTTGTGTATGTGTTTGATACAGAACTAGCACCAAGCTAAGTGAGGTATAAAACACAGCTATGTCAGTCATTTGATAAAATTATGTGATGATTGCCCTTACAGGTGGATGGCAGTGAACTCGAGTGCCTGTGTAAGGATGAACAGGTAGCTGTGGACTGGGAAGAAAGCTTAAATGTTACCAGTAAGCATCCTATAACATAATATGTTGCATATATCAAAGTCTAGCCAGTGAAAAAGCTTTTTTGTTCTTTTTCAGGTCTACTACAAATATATGTTATATTTCTGTTTATGGTCTTTTTATTATTTTCCATATTTAATTAGTCGAATTTGAATTTACTACTATTGCTTTTTGGAATTAATGCATCTTCTCTTAGTTAAATTTGGATCAGTCCTTCTAAGAGCCCATAACACAACAAGGCCTTTTCTATGTCAGTTAATAGCTGATGATCAAAACTTCTCTGCTGATTGTGGGTCCCTTAAACATAATGGACTCCTGAGTGGAGTGGCAATTGCTAATATGGATGATAATTTGTGTAATATTTTGGCCTTTTACTTTATATTGAAAAGTTATAGGGAGGGGGAATTAACATATTTGAAGGAGGGGAGAACCAGGGTTGTAATGGCTCAGTTACTTAATATTCCACCGTCCTAAAGATATCCTGGTTGAAGCTTTTGTTTTGTTTTGTTTTGTTTTTTTACCATTCCAGATCTCTCCATTCTGGTTGTCGTGCCTATCCTGGTTGTTATCAGTATTGGGATTATCACATTATTAATTCGCTCCCAAAAATGTATTAAACTGAAGCTAGTTCAGAGGTATGTCTGTATTTTCTATGTGTTGAATGGGACCATTATTGAGAATATATAAGCTTTGTGGTCATAGATGATACTTTATGGGGGAGAAGTATAACCTATTATAGAAGACCATGTAAGAGTAGCAGTAAATCAAGCTTTTATATACTTTGTTCTCATTCAAATGTTTATCCTAATGGTTTCCAAACTTTGCTGCCCATTGGAATTACAAGGGATTAAAAAAAAAATACTAATTTGGTTCCTCCCTCAGGTTTAATTGTTATAGGGTATAACCTGTATATTAGTCTTTTTAAAATCTCCCAGATGATTTATTATTAACCACAGGCGTATCCCATATCTTATCCGAATATTCAATTTCCTTCTGACAGCCCACCCAGAGAAACACTGGGAGTGGAGAATAAAGGATACTTTGGTGATGAGCAGCAGACAAGGACTGAGCCAGTCTTACCTAATATTCATCCCCTACACGTAAGAAAATTTCATTTGTAATAGTTAATTAATTAATCAGTTTTAAAAGTAGTTCTGTATGTGTTCAAAGTGGAACTAGCCCTAAGCTAAATGAGGTAGGAGATGCAGGACAACAATTAACATGATTCCATACCACGAAACCTTCAAACTACATGTTGGGAGAGAGAGAATGGCAGAGTCAACGCAAACCATGACAGTATTTCAGAACAAACTATATTGGTTAAATAAAATATTGATTTGTGTACTATTGGAAAAAAATTATAAACATAAACTATATTCTGGGACATAAAATAAGTCTTAATAAACTTAAAAGAATTGGGACCATACAAAATATGTTCTCAAAATAAAATCATATTAAAAATCAGTAACAAAAAGGTATTGGGAAAATCCCCAATTAAAAATTAGGTAACAAATTCCAAGGAATCCATGGGTCAAAGAAAAAAATCAAAAGACAAATTAGAAAGTATTTTAAACTAAAAGAAAATGAAATGCAACATATCAAAATTTGTGGGAAACAGTGAAAATACTAATTAAAGGAAATTTTATAGCATTAAATGCTTATGTTAGAAAAGAAAAAATGCATCAGATCAATGACTTCGGCTTTCACTTTAAGAAATTAGAAAAAATAAAATAAGTGAAACAATGTAAGCAGAAGATGGGAAAAAATAAATATCAGATTGGTCACCAGTGAAACAGATTACAGAGAAAATCAATGAACATGTAGCCGTTTTTTAGAGATTAATAAATCTTATACCCTCTAGCTAGACTGATCAGAAAAAAAATAAGAGCATAGACTGTCAGGAATCAGAAAGGTGACATCACAGGAGATTATACACTTATTAAATTGATAATTGGAGAATATTATTTAAAAATCATTTCCATATATTTCACAGTGTAACGAGATAGTAAGCTTTTTTGAAAGGCACACATCACCAAAGCTTACTCATGAAGAAACAGACAACCTGAATAACGAAATCGAGTTTGTAGTAAAAACCTTTCCACATAGAAAACACTGTGCCAGTATAGCTTTACTGTATGAATTATACCAAATATTTAGTGAAGTAATACCAATTCTATATAAATTCTTCCAGAAAATGGGAGAAAATGGATACTTCCCAGCTCTTTTATGACAACAGGATTTCTCTCTTATCAAGCTGGACAAAATAATTACAACATAGAAAACTACTTGCCAGTACTTCCAATAAATAAATGTACAAAGCCTAAACATAGAAACTATAAAATTTTGATGAGAAAAATTAAAGAAGACCAATATAAATGGAGTGAAATACATGTTTATGAAACAGAAAATTCACTATTGTTGGGTTGTCAATTCTTCCCCCCAAAATGACCTATTGATTCAAAATAACCCTAATTAAAATCTCCGCAGTATTTTTTTTTTGTAAAACAAATAAATAAATTTAATAGTTACAGGATACAAGAACAATAAGCAAAAATTAATTATATTTCCCTATTCTAGCAACAATGTGAAAATAAAATTTTAAATATATCATTTGAAATGGCAGCAAAATGTGAAATATTTAGGGATAAATCTGAAAAAAAAAAAAGAACCAAAAATGTGCCTGCAAAATGGTAATAGGATGTTGAGAAAAATTTTAAAAGACCTAAATAAATGGAGACATATAGACCTACATATAGACAGCCAGTCGATTTATTATGAAGGTGCAAAGACAATTCTGTGGAGAAAGTTACTCTTTTCATAAATGGTGATAGAACAACTGTACATTCACATGTACAAAAACGAACTGTGATCTATATTTTGAACCATGGGCAAAATGAACTCAAACAGCAATATACACACATAAGTTATAAAACTTATGCGTATATATACATATATATGTAATTTTCTTATAAAAAATTAAAATATAAAATGTGCAAGACTAAAATATAGGGTTGAGAGATAAACATAATGATATGCAAGGCAGAGATCATTGTTTTAAGTCAGGAAAGTGGCTGATTTAAGGGCAGGAAGTGAGTGGAAATGATGATAGAAAACTTGAGATGGCTGTTTTATTTCTTAGCCAATGCAGCAATTACAAAGATAATGACTTAAAATTGTTTGTTAGTCCATGAATCCATTCTTTTATCTTTATTATATTTCCCATGAAATTATTAAAAATAAATAAAGGATGGAGACACTAATTACTAGTGGGGATATGGACAATGAAAACTCTCATGCACAGCTAATGAGAGTTTAAATGGTATAAGCAATGGAGGAAATTGGTACTATGTATTAAAACGATCATACACTTGGCCTGTGACCCAGCAATTCCTGATGTAGGAATACACCCAACAGAAAGGTATACATGGGAACATCAGAAATCATTTACGATAATGTTCTAACAGTAAAAGGGATAGACAAATTGCTAAATATTCATACTACAGACAAAGAATAGTAAATGAACTACTGATATCTACAATAACAATGATGAATCTCATAAACATACTATTAAGCAAGACACCAAATCCAAAATCAAACTGTATGATTGAATTTAGATCAAGTTCAAGAACTGGCAATGCTAATTTATGGTATTAGGAGTCAGGGTAGCAGTTACAACAGGGAAGAGAGGATCTTCAGAGAGAGAAGTAAAGTTTTCTTTTTGGATCCGGCTAGGGTTTGGTCATACAGATGTGCTCATTTGTGAAAATTCACCCACCTCTACACTTAATACCTGTGTACTTCTTTGTGTATATTTTACACTAAAGGAAAAAAGTTTATGAAAATAACAGCTTTAGCGATATATGAAGGCCTAAGATAAAAGCTGACAATTCTACAGAAGTCTCTACAACTAGTGGCTTGTTAAGTGCCTTTAACAACAATTATGATTTCCAATGCCTTTAACAACAATTATGATTTCCAATGCATTTAACAACAATTATGATTTCCAATGCATTCAGCTCACTAACAAACTGTAGATTAAGAAGCTATAAAAGCATTTCTTTAAAAATATTAATCATTGAAGAGATCATTCTTGGTAAGAGTGTACCGATGAAACTGCCCTCTAGGACCTTAGTCTTGAAGGAGGTAGTAAAAGCCTTAAGTTTTGAGGCTAAGTATCAACTGACCATTGTTAGGTGCAAATGTCAATGAAAATAGACTGGTGCTAGTATTTTAAAGTTGTTTGTGTGTGTGCGTGTGCGTGTGCGTGTGCGTGTGTGTGTGTGTGTGTTTTGTTTTTATTTTTTTGGTGGGTTTTTGTTTTTGTTTTTGATTTTTGGGTTTGTGGCAGTCCAGTAACACAGCTCCAGGGGTTTAAAATGTTTAGCCCCAACTCTACATTTCCCAAAAGGCATGTGTTTTTAATTGCACAATATTGCATAACATGCTCCCACCCTACCCCCAGGAACACATATTATGATGTTATAGCAGAAATGTTCTTACTAAATTTCATGTGAGTATTTAGGGATGGATAGGTCATCTTTCTCTGGTTATATGATGGTTTGTCATTTTTATCCATTCGTACTTTTTATTATACAAATGGTGACACCAAGATGATTAAAAAATAAGTCTTAATTGTCCACTCAAATGGACAGAAAATATTGTGTGATAATTTTTTAAGCTTACACTGAGATTTTGGGGACTGAAACCACATGATGCTAATATCAATAATATTTGCCTTGAGGTTTAAATAAGAAACGGTATGTAAATGTACATAGCACCGTGTTTGGCATATACTTAGCGCTTAATATGTGTTAATTATGTACTATGCCTCATGTGCTGTTGCAGTTTCTTTTATAATTATGGTTTCCTTAAATTCATATGCAAAACAGGTGCACTCCCACAGCAGAGCATCAGGCCACAGTGGCCTTAGCATGTGATCACTGATGAATAGTCACAGAAGCCAAAAGAGGTTTAAATAGAGCCTGGGGCACATTTGTTACTTTCTAGAATACAAGCTCCTTAAGGGGTTTTGGTTTTCTAGTTAAATGAGGAACTTAGAAGAGGAGCCTAATAAATATTTGTTGACTATATGAATAAACTTAACTCACTACTAATGGAGTATATACCATAATATATTATAAACATAGATTGTATAGGAGAGTATGGGCCCTGTAATCTCATGTTCGGGCTTGCTGTATTATTTGTCGTAAAACTGTACACATAATAATGATTTAGCTGGTGCTTGTTTTGCATATTACCAATCAAAGTCCAGTTCTCAGCAAATTTGGTTTGGGAAAAGTCTGTCTTTGGTGTCCTTTCCCTGTCACATTAATAATCCTCGGTTAATTTTTCCTCTGGCACTCAGTGCCTCTTCCAGGTCCCGATTCCACTGGAACATGCTTCCCAGTTATATAAACATCTGCTGGGGGTTAACAGAAAGCATTTTAAAGAGGGTAACCTCAGCCAGGCATATCTGTATGGCAATAGTAAGTTCTGGAGGTCCTTAAAGACCTTCAAGATCCAAAAGGATATAGCTGGTTGGGGAATTTCAGGCATTCAGACAATTAGAGATATTAAGATTTGGAGGCTAACAGACGTGCCTTGTGCTACTCATGCTATCTAATACGTAAAGAAACTCCTAATCTTCCCATATGTAAGGTTTTATAGGTAAAACCTTAGACTCGTCCATCATAAGACAACAACCTAGGGAAGAAGATTGTCTCCATGTATTTTAATATTTGTGCATTTACTAAGACTGTGTTCCAGGGATGGCTGAAAATTTTATTTTCTGGGCTTGGAAAATAATCATACTTGCTTGAAAACTAATTGCAAGTTAATAGTTTTCTTTTCACCAGAGAAGAACTGCAGAGTCCTCGGAGAGACTTCCAACCAGTTTTTCCAGTCCACACTACATCACACTGGTATGGTCCCCTGCCTCCTTTATGTTGGTTGTGCCAGTTTATGTCCATTTTGGTAATAAATTTGATGGACTTAAGCATTCATTGGTTCCTTGAAAAGATCCAACAATGTAACAGGATTCTCTAATTTGAAGCAGAAATAGGACAGTTCCTACTTTTCAGCAGGGCTGGGATTAGGGTGAAAAGAGCATGGTGGGTCATCAAGAGCACGTTCAGATGCTGTCTTTATTTAAAATATTGACATTGTGTTCATCATGAATTCTTGGGAATGCGTTTTGATTTTTTGGAACGATGCATTAACATATTATTTAAAATGATCACTGAATTTGTTTGCGCTCCTTAAATGTTGCTCCTGAGACAGATGCCTCACTCACCTCACTCTAGTCCTGGCCCTGGTTCTCAGGGATCAAAACTCAACGATGGCTTCCAGTGAGGCCGAGATCAGCCTGAGGGCCTCCCACTGACAGAAGAGGTATATGCCCTGAATCGATTGATGAGAGAGAAGCAAATTCGCCAAATTAGCACACACATGCATTAGAGACAGAGTCAAAACAGAGATATTACAGGACTTCTAGGATCACCCAAAGTGCTAGAGTCCCTATATCTACATCCATATCCCCCAGGTCACACAGTAGAACATTTTATAGTCAGAATTGGATGTGAAAGCACCAAGATTCTCAATGGTGGATTTTTAAAATTAGCAATTCTCATTAAGCCGTCTCTATTCCTGGCTGAAAGAGTGTGATTAAGGTAGTTTTCAATCCTCCTGTCACATGAAAGGGGCTTAGAAGGTGCTACTGTCAGGACAGAACAGAATGAGCATGCCTTCCACGCTCAGCCAGCACAGTCCACTTTCACGAATCAGTTTCACTGGCATTTCAATAGACACAGTTTTTGGAAAAAAGCTCTAGCACTTGAAAAATCTTTGGAAACCAATTACCAAATATATTGTTGGAGAAATTCACCAGGTTTACAAGGAAAAATGGTTTCTAATAAAACTTCACTTAACCAGAACCATGCTCCCCAACACACCCTACCCCATAAGCAATTTACAAACTGTCATATTTTTCATGAATCAAGAAGAGGTAGTCTGCGTGTGTCCCCTCACATGCGTGTGTATATGTGCGCGTGTGTGCCTGTGTGAGATATCTGGTGCAATTCCTGACACAACAACATTCATTTATTATAGAAACCGGCAAGTAGAGATTCAAGAGGACTCACAGATCCAAATCAAATTGCCAACATGGTAGGTTCTCATGACAGATAGTAACCCTGCCGCTTTTACGTTTTTCAAATGCTAGCATCCTTTTGTGCTTTTCGCCTACTCGTTGACTGATGGGGGACATCCTATGCCCTTATCAAAAGAAGAGAATGGTTGGAATTGTTTCCTCTGATTTGCTAACATTTCTAACAGACAATACAGCAGAGCATGTTTTAGTCCAAGAGTTTTCCACCCGACCAAAGGAGCAAATTAGAATTCAACAGTGTCAGAATCTCAATACATTTTAGACATAACAACAACAAAAAAACTTTCCCAAACTTTTCTTAGAAAAAATATACATACCCATGGATTCTTATAAAGTATTTTAAAGGACATAATAGTACTGGTAATCACAGAAAAGGTATCATCCTAATAGAATGATTTTTTCACGATTGCTTTACTCAAGTTTTTACTGACTATATCTGAAGGATAATTTCCCTTGTGAGTTATTATATCTATGTTAGAAAATGTATCAAAAAATGTGGTTTTTGTCAAAGGGAGACAAAATGAGCATTGTTTGGCTACATTTCAGAGTTTTTGTTTTCATTCTTTCATTCATCCATTCATTGATTTTTATTGAGTTCCTACAATGTTCTGGATTAATATGAAGCTTTCCCCCACAAGGCATTCTTACAAGAAATCTAACCCAATACACTTTCCCTGTTGGGATGGAGAAGGAAAAACATTTCTAATGTCCCTTTCATTCCACAATGACAAACCTGTCTCATGCTGGAGAGTAGAGAAAGATACTCCCAGTGTAAGTAAACTGGCTTTCTGTATTGAAAAACTAAATGATTTTCTTTCTTTTGTAATAGGCTTGTTCATTTTACAATAACTGCTTAATTAGCCATGGCTAAGGAGAGCTGAAGAAATATGAATAAATGTAGTACAGCAGAATCCAGAAAGGTTATTGTAATGAGGAGATATAAACGAGTAACTGAAATAGAACATGCTTATAGATTTTACAGAAAACTGTTTTTAATCATCTCTTTCTACTTAGAACTTGAAATTGGATATCCAAAATGGCTGTGCAAGGCTAGGTTGAGGCTTCGGGATACAAGATCTTCACAACCTTCTCTCGATATTTGCTGCACAAATTTCTGGCAGTTTT
Source organism: Pteropus medius (assembly GCF_902729225.1). Lineage (NCBI taxonomy): Eukaryota > Metazoa > Chordata > Mammalia > Chiroptera > Pteropodidae > Pteropus > Pteropus medius. The sequence goes on from NW_024346667.1 coordinate 18,028,947, forward strand.
TTTAAATGTTCTTTACCCAGACAGAAAACATTGAAGAGAAATAACTTCTTTCTGAAAACTTCATAACCTGTACTGTAGACGGATGCTACAAAAAATTATTACAGTTTTCCGAATCCTCTTTAGCTTAACACGAAAATAAACAGTCTCCTTGCTCTAGTATTCTCCCGCAAAATGTTAGTCTAGTCACTTAAAAAAAAAGAGTCAAAACCTTGAGGACACTGTAAATTACAACCCTGAGTGAGTCTAAGAAACAAGACCTTGCTTATAAAGGGTTATTTTCTTTGGGAGCCTAAAAGTACTTACCTTAATTTGAACATGACACAATTAACATGAATTCCAGTTTAAATGAAATTCTCTTCCACAGAAATACCAAGAGATCAGTGCAGGAAGGCAACCAATTCCATTAGCTAGTTAAAAGGTAGATGACTGTCTTACTCATTTCCTATCAGTGAAAGAGACAGAAGAATTAGTCATCTTCACAGAATAGGGCTTAAAATTGTGGTGGTAGCAATAGAAGACTTGACATGTTTCTGGTAATTCTAAATTCCTAGAATTTAATTCTAAATTCCTAAATTTTTAGAATTCCTTAAGACTCTGACAGAGAAGTCAGAAAGTTACAAGAATTTCAGAAAATTAACTCCAGCAGACGAGGAATACTCCCCGTCCCCATGAAGGGCTTGTGAGATCCTTATAACATGTGGATTTGAGCACTTAACGTGTGATTTCTGTGCCATCTCCATTCTTCCCTGTAAGATGATTGTAGTATTTGGAGTTGTCCTGGGAATGATTTCAGCTATTTCTTTATACTGATGATTCTCAGTGTGTTCTCTTGTGTTCTCTATTTCCTTTGTGTTATCCGTTAAAGCTGTATGCAATTATTTTTTCGTTCGCTGAAATAATGGTTTCAAGTGCTAAACGCAAACTTAATGATTCAATTAAATAAAGGCTGCAAATCAAGGAAGAAGGCTGGTTGTCCTTGGTGAAATGGTTGTTGCTATGCTGACTAGCTGATGTCAAAATGAGATCAAACAGCAGTGACTCAGCACTTTACACCTAGGCCGTTTCTCAACAAGCGTTTGTTATTCTAATTAAAACCATCCGTTTAAGAAAGAATATTGATAAATGTGTACTTAAAGCAGAGGATGCTAATTTAAATATTTTATGTAAATGTATGAAGAGAGAAATTCCATATAAAATATAAAATCTCATCTACAATCGCCTCATTAAAGCAAACAATAATCCTCTGATGTCCAAAAGGAAGAGACAGTCACATATTCGTATCCACCTAAACAGTTCATATGTTGATGAACAGTATACATTTTGGTGATATCTTATTCTCCCTCTAAAAAGATAGTCCTCTTGATTTGTTATTTTTGTTATCGTTCCCATATCTCTTCCAGGGAACTCACCCTCACTCACTTTCTCTGTCTTGGGCTCTACATGCATCTAACTACTAATTTCTGGTGATTATTTTTTTCAAATTGGAATGTCTTTAGGGATATATATGTACATATCGGTAGAGAGACTGCTCATTAAAATTAATTGATACTTTAAGACTTCCTTTTTAAATATGAAAGGACCTGTCTGAACTATAAATGTCATGTTTTTAAGCTAACACCATAAGTAATAAAGACTATAGAGCCTCCTTGAAAAAACCGTATCTACATTAAATTTTTTGAATGTATTAACATTTTAAAAATGACATTCGGTGGGCTGGATTTGGGTTGGGGAGGAGGAAGTCAATCATTAATGAGCAAAAGTGCTAATAGGAGACAAATAAGACCAAGATGCATCTCTGTTGGTCTGCAGCAGGGTGAAAAGTGGACTGGCCCAGAATGGAATGAGGAGGGGAGGGACCTGGGAATCAGAAGAGTGGCAGCTTTGACCAGCTTTCCACACACCCCTTGCTGACCAGGGAAAGACCTGCGTGGGGGTGAGCACCCCAGGAGCATCACAGAGAGTAAAATCCCAGAGGGGTGAGAACTGAGCGACCTGTGACTATGTTCCCCAACCCACCAGCAGATCGACAGGGGAGAGCAGAAGCTTTACCTGCTTGAGGAGTTCGAACAAAACCTTTTCTCAAATCACTGACCACTGAACAATGCAGATCCAGGGCAACACGAAGAAAAACAGTATAAAATATAAAAATGAGAAATAAAACCAGAGCAGAGCATCAGCAGTTGTACTGCAGGGGGTGGAGGGTGGGCAAGGTTCTGCAGTTTAAGTTCAGGCAAGTCATTTTTTAAAAACATCCAGAAAAATAAATCAGAATCCGTATTTATTACTATATATTATCTAAATGCTATTGTGTCAAGGAATCTCAAGTATATTTTTGTATCAGTTCTGCCAGGAATGCAGTGATGGTGATCTAAAACTAAACTAAACCAAAGCAAACCAAACCAGCATTCCCAGTACAGCATCGACTGTTCTCAAATATCAACCAGCTGCACGTAGACACTTGGCCTTTTTTTTTCATCTGTCTTGACAGATGATTGTGGAGTTTAAAAAAGTATGTTGGATGCACTAAAATTGAGTAGTCATAGTCTGAAGGAATGTAATTACTTCCTTTTTAGCCTGCAAATGTGTGGCAGGCCTGCCTGCACCTGACAACCCCTCAAGGAAGTTCCTAGAATGATCAGTAGGTGGCGATCTAGCAAAGTAAATCTCCCGTGAGCTGGCAACCTCCGAGATTTCATCCCTTTGTTAGGGCAACCCTAGGGCTTCGGAATCGTGACTTTAAATAAACTTACTAAGAAATTTGTTAAACTCCGTTTCTGGTTATTAAAGATGTAGCTCTAGGGGAGTTTTGCCACACATCACTTCCTTCTCTGCCAAGGTCGTGACTTCAGGTACACAAACAGGGACCATTCTCCTAAACAGATGGAGAGCTGGGCTGGCAGCCTGAAAGCTTTGAATGGAGATTTTAAATTGGAAAGATAAATTCTATTTACCCTTCATTCCGAAGTCCACTCTTGAATATGACATGAGCCCCCAAATGACCCAGTCTCCTGGAAACTACTGTGATGTCTAGTTTTTTTTATTTTTCTTTTTTTTAAATTTTATATTATCTGTTTATCTACTTTTGGTGGGGGGGCACACATTAGCCACTGCTCTCATGGAAACCTGAAGCGCTTCCCCTTTCCCCAAGCACATATAAGGGATAGTACATATCAGGAAAAGCTGAAGCCGGTGTGACTTATATGACTTTGTGGTGGACCACTGATGACAATTGATGTCTCCCTACTAATCATCACTGAATAGGAAGAAATATTAATTGGACTCCTGAACTTATCGGAAGCTTCCTGATCACTTTCTAACTGAAGGTCAGGCTTTTAGGAAGCTAAAGAGCCATTATGTAGGGAAGCGTCTCTCCCTTGGCCATGACAGAATCCATTAACATCTTTCTCCAGGAAAAGCTGTAAGTGTGAGCTATATGTAATGGATATTGATTGTTAAGAAAAGAAGATACATATAACTTTAAACCTGAGGGGTCTCCAGGGACAAAAGACATAGAAGAAGGGGCTTTCAGGATCTCAGGAGTGCTAGCTGGAAGAAATTGTACCAGAGCTGCCTTAGAGAATCTTAGATAAGTGAATTTAAAAGTCAGTCCTTCTTGCTCAAAGATGCCAGCAATTTGCTACAAGGAGAGTGAATATAGCATTTATCGAGTACATACTTTTTGTCAGGCATTAGTTTAAGCACTTCACATGTATTATTATTTCTTTTAACTTAAAACAACTCTATGAATTAGCTACTATTATTCTCATTTTATAGTGTGAGAAATTCAAGGTAAAAGTCAAATAATTAGCCAAAAGAGCTGATTAAGTAGCACAGTTAGAATATCAACCTAGGAAGTCCAACTACAAAGAATATGCTTTTAATCACTACCATGATGCTGGTGTAAATATAATTTCGATTAGGAAAAAACACAAGCCTCACCTAAATTCAGACTTGTATAAGGGAAATTCATATATCTCACTTTCATTCTCATTTTTCATCCACCAAAATTCCCGACCTTCGCAGTCACCTTAGCAACGATGCATGGGTTTACACAGCAAGAAAGGAAAAGGGAATCCAGGCAGCTGTCAACTCCACATTTAGCCAGAACCTAGGTGAGATGCTGCTGTACTCAGTGGAGCCATATTTGGGGGATGCACCTGAGTCTTTAACACCTGTTACCATTCTCCTGACCATGCCCTAGGGGGCGCTAGTGACCCTTGAATCTTTTCTGGGTTTCACAACTACTTCAAGTTCTGAAAGATACTTTCTCAACAGAACAGGGCTCTTCTTGGTTGATGTTTTGGTTCTAGTTAGCGTGCCCCAGAAGCTGTCTGTCGCTGCCTCCACCATCTCTGTGCAGAGAAGGAAAACCAACAGAACTATTGGCACTTGGCAGCAGCCGGCAGGCCAGGGATGGCAAGGGTCGATGAAGAGGCAGAGCCTCAATAAAGCTTTCTTCCTTGCTTTAATAAAATGAAGACTGTACCAGAAGATTGGTCATCTTTAACACTTAGGAGAGAGTGTCTGCACTGCACCTGTCAGGTTGCCCACTGCAAGGCTCTGTGACAAATATTATTTTACAGACCAGGAAACTAAGGATGATTTGTCCCCAGACATACAGCTGTATATAGCAAAACAGAAATCTGAACATAGGCCTTGCACCAAAGCCACAATTTGAACTGTTACCCATTCCAGTTTTGAGATACCAGTACAACAATGACATCAGAGGTGGCCACTGAATGAGCTAAGAGATTATTCCTGGGAAAGGTGACTTTGTTCTGTAAAGGGGTTGTCCGTCAAAGCGCAGTGGGTGGGCCTAGGTTTTTACCATAAAGCAGCAGAGTATCAATTTTATTTTCCCATCTTCTCCAGCTTCTCCTAAGTAATGATTTGAGGGATAAAAATGTTCAAAGGTCTATTTTCTTTCTAACGGGACTCAAAAGAGAAATTACCGGGTGGACAAATACAAATAATTTTAAACAAATCCTCCAGCATTTAAAATCATTCTCTATTTAAACTATTCTTTTCTCTCATATTATCAGCATTTGCGTCTTGATATAAAAGTTTATGTCAATGACCCAGGGATGGTAATGTTAAAAAAAATAATAATAACTTAAAGTCTTGACTCAGGGGCATGCCTCTTCAGGTCTACCAGGGAAAGTAGCCAGAGATTAATTTGATCTTCTCTGAAATATGTCTGATGCTCTCTCTGAAGAAGGACATAGTTTAAAATAGCATTAGCTACCGCAGTCTTCAGGCTGGCTGAGGGAAGGAAGAAATAATCTAAGTAGCACATTGAGCAAATTTGATGCCTGAGTATTGAGGCACTGCCAAGCAATTCAGAAGAGAAATAAATCAATTTATTCCATCTCGTTAATGCTGCCTTGGTAGTTTTAACAGGTTTCTGTGCTGAAAATATCACCAGCTGGACACTGTGTCACTCAATATTTCACCTTCAGAAATGAATTATCAGGCACAAGCCCAATCAAATGTCATTCACCTCCCTGAGTTCACTGGGATCTTCAAGCGAGAGAACACTCAGATGCAGAAAGAAGAAAGGTAAAATGGCAGTACCACACAATGTTATTTCTGGGGTCACAGCACAGCTAAAGCCATGACCTTCATTAGGATCTCCCTGCCCCACTCCCCCAAGTGGCTCTTCTAAAAGTAAACAAATGAAAACTAGAGACAGCAAAAATATTTGCAGATCTAAGATAAAAAAAAAAGTCTAAAAATAAATAAGTAAGTAAGTACATAATATGGGTTTATACCATTTAGAGTCTTCATGTTCAATTATTTACTTCTTTATTCAACCTGTACTCAATGCACGTTTGCTGTATTTGAGGTGTTGTTCCAGGTACATGAAGTCACGTAGGTATATAAAGCTCTGCCCCAAGAAATCCAAGCATCAGGGGAAAGCAAAACAAGCTTCTAAATGAAGGATCATGACCAAATGTGATGAATGGCACGAAGGAGGAAGCAGTAAATGTGACTGCCAAGGGGAAGACAGAGGAAGTGTACACTGTTTGGTGGAATAGAGAAGGCTTCAGAGAAAAAAAAATTCTCATCAAGGTCTTGACAAACGTACAAAAGACTTGCCAAGAAGAGAATTGTCATTTCAGGGAGAATCAGTGAGTCTATGCCTATCAGAATCTGCTGGGCCCATGGACAGTGAGTAGACAGTGTAGCTGAACTATGAGATGTACAGGAAAGCCTGTGTGAGGGCAAATTGAAGGTAGGTTGTATAGGGTTCCTATACTGTGCGTATCTCAAATGTGAAGAGCTTACTAAAGGGATTTAAATGACAGCTGCAGCATCAAACTTGTGTTTTAGAAAATATGACAGTCGTAATTATTTAGGGAAGATTAGAGGAAAACTACTGGACTGTTCAGATTAGAAGATATCAAACTTGATAGAGACCAGGGATGGTAGAAACTGAGAAAAGAAGGTGGCTTCACAAAGCTTTTTATTACTGAGGGATGAACAGGATGAGGTAGAGAAGAAGGTTGATATTGGCTTCTATGTTTCTGTTTGTGCAAATAAGGCTTCATTGTTCCTTTCCACGAAGAGAATGTAAGTGGGGAAGCAGGTTAGACTGGAGTTGATAATGAGTTACATTTGAGATATTTTTAACTAACTTAATATGTATAATGAATTAATATGATCATAAGAGCAAATTGGGAAAAATTACTCAGAAAAGTTTTCCTTAAATAAATAAAAATATCTATTCAATTTATTCAATTATTGTGCTAGAAGCAGACAACCTAGAGCAGAACCTTGGACTTGTAGGACAGGGTAGAATACAAGACAGGCTCATCAAATACTGGTTTAGAGTAAAAAATGTGTCTTCTTTTCTTAGGTAATGAAAATAAAGCCCATGATGTTAAATAACTAGTGGAAAATAACTGAGATGTTGATAATTTTGGAAATAGGATCCAATTCTCCTAGTTGTTCATATCTTTCAACTAAATTGAATATTGTGCTAGAAATTTTAAATTAGGCTATTTTAATGCCAAGGAAAAATGTACAAGGAAAGAAATGTAATCACAGATACTATGCTGTTCAAAAATGAGTGATGCTTAAAAGAATTGTGCTGTAACTATTTTGGAAAGATTAACAAAGAAAAGTGATGAGAGAAAGTAAGTAAAAGAGTGATAATTCTTATCTTTCTTAGCTGGAATCATAGGAGTGGTTAATTCCTAAAACTGACAAATGTACAAATGGAAGTAACTTATTAAGAAATATGCAGGTAGCTAATATTGGAAATAACTTACAGTGTTGAATGTTTAGTGTGTAACAAGTTGGGAACTAGGAATGGGAAAGTGTGCAGCAAAAATGTCTGACTCTCATTATCAATCTTTGACTGTTCATTGATATTTTAAAGTATATGTATTTCTATGAAAAAATATTTTTCAAGGAGGTTAGGTAACTGTCCATCATGAGATTCAGTAATCTAATTAATAAATTAGAGTTCTGCTTCATATAAATAAGTAACTTAGAAAATTTTGATGAAAATTAAATATCTTTATTTCTTGATTGAAACACCAAGAGATGCAATTTTTTGACCTCTGCTATATATATATATATATTTTCCCCATTATTTTAAGTTGGTTTTCCCTATTGGAGAGTTTGGGCAGGGCAGACTGATGGGAGTGTGTCCATGGGTGGATTCAGGAGCACTAAGACTTGTCATTATCATCTCTACATGGAGCCAGAAGGACAATGTAAAATTGTGACTGAGAGACAAAATAGAGCCTAATCCAAAGAGGCATATGCAAAGGGGGACCTTAAAACTGCACCAGAGGAAGCATCAAGAGCTCATGTATTGAAATCAACTGGAATTGGAGAGCAAGGGGTTTTGGGGAGAACTGGCTAGAATAGGAGGTGGACTACAGTAATTCCAGAGATAGGAGCCCATGCCTGCCACTACGCTCGTATGGATTCTCCTTATATGGTGGCATGTGAGAGCTCTTCCAACTCAGAGAGGATGGCAGAAAAAAGGGTCAGTCTGTCATATAAAGGGAGGACTCGAAAATTGAACAAATATACTTGCACATACCCAGACAAACACACAAACGGTAAATTATTCTCTTACTTTGAAACAATGTACGGCCTCTGCGGGCCACACAAATGATGAAGTAGATGAGATGACCAGCCTACAAGTGATCGAGACAAAACTCTGCTTTGCTGCGATGCTGAAGCAGCATCTCTGCATGACAGCTTCACCACAAAATATCTGCATCCTATTTTGACTAAGAAATCTAGAACCGAGGGCTTGTTTCTTCTGGGTAATGGGTTTACTTCCCTCTTTGCTTCAAGGAGAACTGCTAATATAGGACTATTATAACCAAGGCTTCAATAATAACATGAGGGTTTTTTAAGTGATTTACTATTTTAATTAGATGCAGTGATTAGGATATCTTGAATTGCATTATAGTAGTTAGATGGACAATACGATTTTCCTTTAATCACTAAGAATAATTTTTATTAGTGGATTCAGAGGATGTACACACATCTGAGAAGTTGAGATGGTTTTTAGAAGAGCTATCTCACAAGAAAAAATTTTAAATGCACTAAGCTAATGTCGTAATACTTGCATTCATGTGGTTAAAACCTTTCCCTTTTTCACACCCGAATTTATCAACTATGCATATGTTAAGTATATAATTTTTCCCCTAGCTACAAGAGGTGCAAAATTGTTCCTTAGGGCAGTTGCATTTTGGCTTGTACTATCCACACCCCTTCTTAGATCATTCAGAACTTCCAATAATCAGGCTGCCTCTGTGTGTACTTTCCATCTGCCTCTCGAATTCGCTTTCTGCCCTCTTGCACCTTGTTCTTGCCTGAGGATGCTGACGATTATAGACTGTGCCAGTGAAAGATTTCTTCCTCTGGCTTCCTTTTAGAATTGTCCAATAGGAGACGACAGGCAGGAATAGACATAGAGAGAAGTGTGGCTGAGTTCTTATTTCCCAGTCCTTCTACATAGGGCTGTGGGCTGGAAGCTGCTGCGCGTCTCTACCACAGTGCACCCTCTCCAACAGCCATGATTCATTCTCTCTCTCTCTTTCTCTCTCTCTCTCTCTCTCTCTCTCATCTTCTCTCCTCTCCCTCACCCTTCAGACTAGGGTGATAAGGACTAACTGCTATTGATAGTATTGGGATGTTTTACTACCCATTTTTAATCCCCTGAAATCCTAATCAAACCCTTTCACAAAATAACAAATTCTCTTCCTGCTACTTACTCCTTTCATTAACACTCATCGATTATCCCCATTTGAGTGTGGAATCTGTGAGCTGCCTGGACCCTGATGGCTACAATGTCAAAATTCTGCTTAGTTTCATGCAGAGATAGAATAGTCATATTTTTTTCCCTCATTTGGTATGACAGGCAATTACATGAACCCTAAAGCAGATCAGTTTATATCCAGTTAAATTGCACCAAATGTCATGAAAGTCAGTTCTCTAAAATCTTAGGAAACAGGCAAAACAAACAAACAAACAAACAAACAAGTAAATAAATAATCTTAAATCGTTTCTCTTCGTTCCTCCCATTATGCCCTGTTCCTATCACAACGCCCCTTATAGGCATAAAATATGGATACAAAGAGAGACATAATTGATACGGGGCTGGCATGTGAAGGGAAGGCTTGGCTTAAACGGTATTAATTTGCCCAAGCCAAGCATAACCTATTAAAATCATAGAATTGGGGGGTCGAGAAGTAAGAAATTTATAATTGCACAAGTCGGACTAATCGGAAAAGCTTTTGTGGACAAAATGAGAGCAACTTAACCTCAATAGAGAAAAAGCATTTGGGATGCATGAAGGAGCTTAGAAAGCATTTCAGGGAAAGGTGATATTTTGGTACAGATGGATTGTGTGCAGCAGGTGCTGGGGAGCAAGGGAAGATGGGATTGAATGAGTAAATGAGGCCCCTCCATGAAAAAGCTTGAAAGCTAGGTAGAAATATTTAAATTAGATGTAGTCGGCAATAAGAAAACATTGAAATTATACGCTAAACATGACCAGACCACTGGAGGGAATTCTAGTCTAGCAATTTGGATTAATTTAACATGATTTATCCTCAGAACAATCGTATCAGACTTCGAGGAAGATATGGAAAGCAATAGAAGCCAAGCCAGTTCTTCCATAATGGCCCATGTGGAAATTTTGAAATCCTACAGATAGTTATGGTGCTTTGCTAAATTTCTGCTCAGTAGCAGAGGTGAGGAAACTGACACCCACAGAGGCTAGATGATTTGCTAGCTAGCAACCCGATGGAGCTAGGCCCCTAAACACTGGGAACTTGTCCAATATTACTTCCACTACAATGTTTCTTTGATACCTTCTCCAGTGTAATTCCACCATTTCTAATGTAATCACAATGACCCATTATGGAGCAGTTTCAAGAAGAGTCCCATCTATTCATTCAACACGATTCTAGGTTCGCATGGATTTTTATTCCAGGCAAAGCAGCCAGGATGAGAAAGAATGACACCAACAAAGTTTTCCCTTCCTTTGTGGCATGTACCACTCATTAGCCTGTGACTTATGTTGAACACTGCCCACTCTAGTGATTTAGCATTTAAAACTTTAGAAAAACTGTAAGATAGACATTATGCTGAACACTTTGCCTATGTTATCTCATTCTGTACTTGCAAATCTCTGAGGGGTGTGAGAGTGTGTGTGTGTGGTTATTATGTAGATCAGAAAACTGAGGCTCTTAGAAGCAATCTGTCCAAGTCACATACCTAGTAAGTGATGAAGCTGAAAATAAATCTAGTTTCCCTGAACCCAAATTCATGCTCTTTACACTGCACCAGTTTACTCATCAAATGCATCAACTCTGCCCTAAATTAAGCAAAAGCGATATTTGTTTTCATGCAAGGTAATCACAATGAACAAAACCATGCTTAAATATGTGTAGCATTTTGCATTTTCCAAATGTTTTGCATCCTTTTTTTATTGCTTGCTCAATGAGAAAAATCTTTATAAGCAATTTTTGCAAGTCATAGTGGTTTAAAAAAAAAAACTGCAAGGAGTAGGGGCCTTGAGCAGGGATAGCTCTGGCATTCTACAGACTCAGAGGTAGAGAAGGATTACAACTTTTAGAGTTCCCTAGATTTTGTCAGTGCACTAAATTGACAAGCTATCACTCTTAATTCCAGAATTGGTATAAAATTGCCAGTGGGAATTATTCTCTAAAATACCAGGTCTCTCTGTTAAAAAGCACAATGAAAAATATTACAAAGGTATACCTGGGAGTCACAGAAACTCACGCCTGTGATTTGTGAAACACTCATTACCATCACTGAAATGTCAATGACTCCATGCAACCTAAAGAGCCATCAGCCTCAAGCCACCTAACATTACACGTTGTGATAGAAACCCACTGGAGTGGGGGAGCAGGAGATGGCGTTACTGTATTACAACATTTCAATGCAGTGGCCAATGCAGTGACTGCTTCAACATCCATTTCCTTTGGGTGCATTGATTATGCTGCATTAATTTACATAAACACAGCATAGATGCTACTCTGGTTTATACTGCAGTGACTCAGGTTAGCAGCTCCAATACTACAGAAACTCCGGCCTCATAGGTCTCAGAACTGAAGACTTGAGAATGGTATATTTAAGCCAAATCGAGGTGCTACAAGGTTGAACTAAGATGTGGGAGTTAGTCTTCTCACCTACCTCCAGCTACAGAAATAGATAAACCGTGGAAGTCTATTTGGATCATGAGCAGAAAGGAAAACAAGAAATGGAACAATGATAAAGGAATTTTACCAGCAGGTATGAAAAAGTTGCAGAAACAAATTTTTCTGTAAAACACTGCTGTGGCTAAAATCTGTGGGTTTACAAGTAAAATAGAAGCCAGGTGCTGGAAAAATCTGAACTTACTCCTAGTTCAGCACCAATTCTGTTGAGTAATGATAGACACAAAATCTGAATTTGGGTACCTATTTCCACATCTGTGGTTTGGGTCATATATAGTTCCACCCTACCAACGACATGTCTTAACTCATATTTTTCACATCTAGAGCACAGCAGTATCCAATTCATAGATGACACTAAAGTTAGGTTTTTTAGTAAATTAGAATGTGGTCTTATTTCCTATGGTGCTCACACTTCATTAAGAGATAGCGTAGTTTGGGGGTTAGGTATATAGATTGGGCTTGGAAAGCCTGTGTTTGAATCTTAACTACACTATCTACACATGTTAACCTAGTCACATTCTGTCACCTTTTCGTGCCTCGCTTTCCTCAAATGTAAAATGTGATAATAGTACCCACTTCATAAGGGTAAATGAGTTAACATGTAATATGAAAAGTAATTAAGACAGAGCCCACACATAGAAAACATTGGTACATGTCAGCAAGTAATACCGTGTTAAAAATAGCTTCATTAACTCTGATTCCCTATTTTATTCTCTTTCATGATATTCTACTAAAGATATTTATGAATACTGGAATGCCAAGTGAAAAGGAAGGAAAATAAGAGGCAGCAATTAATAACTTCAGAGAAAGAATAAACATCTTACACATCCCAGACGAGGTTTCTCTTATGACCTAGAGCACAAACAAATCAAAGCATTTCGACAACACTCTTTCATAAAACGATGCATTACTCATTAACATGGGACTTTAAAAATGAAAGGTATTTTCTCATAACTGTAAAAGAGAACTGGAGGGCAGGTTTGTTATCTAATTCCCTTATTTGAATTCATATTACAGTTTGCATTCTTTTTAGACTAGAATACACTGGGCATGAGGTGTTTATTATAAGCTTTGTCTTTGAGACCAGTAATTTGCTAGCACTTCCTCCCTACATATACCCATTGCAATTAACTGGCTGGCACTTCCTCCTCATTACAGTCCCAGCGGAAAGCACTTCTTCTGAATCTACGTCTTACACAGAACTTAGAGGTTTACTTGTCTTAATTTCACATTCTATTGAGAAAAATAAACTATTTCCAAAGGGATAAGGCAGTGCAAGTCCTAATTTTGTTTTTAAAATACATAAGTTATCTATTTAGAATTAGGTCTCCATGAATAAATAGGGTTGGAACACTTTACAATATCCTGCTTATAAGCTCATTCCTGCCCTAGCTTTCCAGGCTTCACTATAGCTTTTGGCCTATTGAACATATGAAGACCCAGCTTGAACTCATTTAGGTGAAACCAAAGGAGTCTATAAGGGAAGTGGCTGCCACCCTTAGATAGAGTCAAGAACTGGTCTTACTTCAGCAAGCGCAGGGCTGTTCTAGCTGGAGTTATTCATATTTAATTGTCAATTGAGCTGCAGTTTTGCATTAACCTTAACATTGACCTCAACCATCAGTTTCCAGACTGCAGGCCTGGGCTTCTGATTCTGTTTCCTGATGGGAACTCTCATACCCAATGGCATTGGAAATTGGGGCTAAAGCCCAACGGACCTAGACAGGACTCTGATCTACAACTTAGGCCTCACTGGCATTTACTCTAGGGACTGGGCCTGTCTTCTCGACTTCCTTCGTTGCTTTCTATTTTGTTCTGAACCCAATGGACCACTGTGATCATGATATTGATTTCACTTGACAAGGTGTAGCTCCGCCATCTAGAAGTTCTCTTTATTTTGAAATATCCCTTGTGTATAAATGACAGCCCAGATCAAGAAATCATTAATGATGTTTATGGATAAATTCATCCAGGTTTATTTATGTGCTCAGAGATTAGAACTTCATTTGGGTCTATTAGTTCTGGCCCCCGCGGTGTCTACTTACTCTGTTCTTGGCTGAGCAGATAGCGGTGTTTTATCATGCCCCACAGCAGAGTCTTTTGTAGCCATGCTTCATTCAAATTTAAAATCATGACACACACACATATATATATATATGTATATCTCTGTGTATACACATACGCAGTCTGGGCTACTAGGAGCTAGTTTCCCGTGTATTCATGTGCCCGATCTACTTCCAAGTCATTTACTCATTCATTAAATATTATTCGAGCAACTACAATATGCTATGAAGTGAAGAACAGAGGAAGAATCAATGATTAAGGAGAAATGGTCCAACACAAGAAAAAATAGAAAATCTTAATAATCTTATGTATCTTAAAATATTAAAACTATAGTTTAAAAAAACATAAAACTTCCCACAAAGAAAACCCTGGGTCCTGATGCTATGGTAATGATTTCTACCAAATATTTAAGTAATCGATTGTTTTACTTCTACACAAATTTTTCTATGAATAGAAGAATTCTTACAGTGAATAGCAAAATGTAAACTTTTGCCATTTATTTTATGAGATGAAAATAACTCTGCCAAATTCTGCAAAGAACATTACAAAAAGAAAAATTATAGGTCAATCAAGAATATAGTTCCAGAGTCAAAAGCAAAATATATTCAAATAAAATTAATTATGTATAAAAAGGATAATACATCACAATCAAGTTAGGTTTATTCCAGAAAGAAAAGGTTGGTTTAAAATTAAAATTTAATTAATAAAATCATCATATTAACAGACTAAAGAAGAAAAATTTCACAATTATCTTGATATATATATATAGAACATCATTTAATAAAATTTAACATCCATTTTGGATAAAAATTCTTAGTAAAGTAATGACAGAAGGATATTCTCTTAACCTGATTTAAGTCATCTGCAAAAAAACTTACAGTAAAATTTATACTTAACAGTGAAAAATATGAAGCTTTATCATTGAAATCAGGAATGAGACAAGAGTGCAACTTATCACAACGTCTGTTCAACATCATATTGATGTCTTGGCTAGTACATTAAGGTGAGTATAAGAAGACGTGAAGATGAAGAGGAAACTATTATTCATTGATAATGTGACTTTTTATTGTTGAATAAACAGCAAAATCTACAAATTGTTTCCATGACTAAGTAAATTTAACAAGGTCATGAGATACGAGGTCGATATGCAAATATAAATTATATTTTATTATTCTATCAAAAACAATTAGAAAATAAATTTAAAACAACATAATGTTTACAATATCATCAAAATCATATACTTAGGAATAAATCTAACAAAATTTGTACAAAAACCTCTAAACAGAAAACAATAAAATATTTTTGAGAGAAATTATATGTTTAAAAATTGGAGAGATATAGCATTTTCATAGTTTTGAAGACTCAATATTTTAAAGATGTGCATTGTTCCTAAACTGGTCTAGAGATTTGATACAATTCAAAATCCTCAAGTTTGTGGGTATATATGTAGGTGTAGGTGTGCATGGAAAATAGCAAGCTGATTTTAAATATTATCTTGCATCTGGAAATGCAAAGGACTGCAAATGGCTCACATAACTTGAAGAAAAACAAAATTAGAGAACTTAAACTTCCAGTATTCAGAATTTTCTAAATATATAATAATTAAGACAGTGTGAGCAGACATCAAGATTTTTTATGAAACTGCAATAATTAGAACAGTCTGTAAATATAGTGGGATATTAAAAAAAAAGTAATACAAAGAAATAGAGGGTTGAGAAGCAGACCCACACATATACTGACACAGGTCAGAGCAATGGGAAACGGCAGTCTTTCACTAAATGCTGCTGAGTTATTTGATGTCCTTCTAAGAAAAGGTGACTATTGGCCCCTATCTTACTGCATATACAAAAGTCAATTGCAAGTGGATTGTAGACCTAATTTTAAAATAATAGAGAAGATATTGTACGAGAATCTCTTTATAATATTGAGGTAGCGAAAGATGCCTTATGTAGGACATACACACACACTCATGCATATACACACGCACGTACACACACATGCATACAAAACCATTAATTATGAAGAAAAAGATGAATGAATGAAATAAAATTAGCAATTCCTGCTCATCAAAATATACTGTTAAATATGTCAAAACACAAGCCACAGAATGGGAGAAGATACTTGCAAAACATGAAATTTAAGAATGTTTGCATCATAAATATATAAAGGACTTCTACTTACCAATAAGTGTACAACAGATAACTCAGAACATCAGGCAAGAATGCTAAACAGGCTTTCACAAATGAGGATAACCAAATGACCAAATGACAACACACACACACGAAGGTGCTCGATTTCATTAGTCATCAGAGAAAATACAAATTGAAACCCCAATGAAATACCACTTGACACTCTCCAGAATGACTAATACTAAAAGACTGATAACATAAATGTTGGTGAAGAGATAGAGCAGCTAGAACTCACGTACACTGCTGGTGAGAGTGTTAATTTGTATAATCACTTTAGAAATGTCTTTGGCAGTATGCTGAAGATATGTATGTGTGTGTGTTTGTGTGTCTGCGTGCATGCATGAATACATTTTAAGTCTCAGAAATAACACTCCCAAGTTTATACCCCAGTAGAAATACATGCATACATGCATCTAAAGACATATACACGAATGTCATAGCCATATTATTTTTAGTATCAAGTCATTGAACTGAACAGAATATATAAATAAATCGTGATGTATTCATACAACAGAATACTACACAGGAATGAAAAAATATAATTTACTGTTACATGCAGCGTTACAGATGAATTTGCAGGAATAATTTTGAGTAAAAGACACTAAACACAAAAAGGTATATTTTAGATAATTGCATTTATATAAAGGGCAAAACTAAGTGGGAACAGTTACCTCTGGAGAGAAAATAAGACTGAGAGGGGACATATGGGTATCTTCAGATGCAGATACTACTCTATTGCAATTGCTCTGTGGACAGATATTTTCACATTTAATACCTGTGCACTTTTCTGAATGTATATTATATTGTAATTAAATGTTATTAAAGCATAAAAACATGGTCCCCGCAACTGAGGTCCCCTCTACTTTGTTTGAAGAACACAGATTTATAAATAATACATGACCTTTCCTTTCTCCATTTATCCACCTTCAATCTAGTATTATTCTCCTGTGGGCATATAATGCCAAAATCTATAGTTTAAACCTGACATCAATTCTCTCCTGTCACCAGACTTGATACAATGTGATCACTTGAGCCCTTCCTCACCTAATCCCACAATATCATTATTTCTGCCTCTAAAATCATTTGAGTCCATTCACTTTTCCCTACCTGACAATACTCATTCTGCTTGACACCTTCATGCCTTTTCCTGGACAATTGCAGCAGCCACCTAATTGATCTTCACAAAGACATTTTATACCTATTATAAATATAACTCTCTCAAGACCTTAAATATGACGATGCCATTTCTCTTTGTTTAAAAATGTTAATGTTTTTCCATTTCCTACTGAATGAAATCAAGGCCCTGGACTGTGGTCTTACTATCCATATTTTGTTTCCTTTGTTCATGATTTTCTCTCTGCCAAGAATTTCTTTCCTGTCATCTTCAGACACCTAAGTCAATTTGTTCTCTAATGTCCATTCAAATGCCACCCCTTTTGTGATTCTTTTCCCCAATTCTTCTCCCTCCTTTTAGAGACTATCACTTTAGTCTTATATATCTTGTATGCATCAATCAATTCCCACCATATAGAAAAGGCCTAATCTGCATAAAATACTAAATGTATAATCAGAAAGCATGAGTTCGAATCGTCCCTTTGCCACTTACTAGCTGTATGATCTGGGTAAGTCATTTAACTCGATCCTCAATTTCCTCTTCTGTCAAGATACAGTATTGCCTAAGACTTTTCAGAACTCACTACAACATAAACCTATCATAAAATAAAGCCTTCCAGATTCCCAGGAAGTCTTGGAAGACAAATAAGAGACTCTTTGCTAGGTAACCTCTAAGGCTACTCCAAGTCTCATGAACTTCTCCATGTTTTAAAGACATTTGTGTACATTTTTCTGCCCTCTGCAAGGCTTGAGTTGCTAGAAGATGGAGTTTGTGATTTATTCATGTTTACTTCCTTAGCACAAGTGCAGCACCTTACATCCTATGCTTGCTCAAGAAATATTTGTTCTTTAATAAATTATGCAAAAGAACCATATATTGACAGGGTGGTATCTTACATAGACAATTAGGTAAGGAATTTGATTGAGAATGGCTAAAGATGCTGTAATCAATGATAAAATCAGGATCTAAGTCCAAGTGTCATGTATCAGAGGTTAAGGCTATAAATAACTTGAAGGATCATCCAATCATAGATGAAATAGTGACAGGAATTCTGGTGATCATCTAGTTCAAACACGTCATTTTATCATTGAGTTCTCCCCTCACTGCTGAAATGCTTTTCCCATGTAATATAGACAGAAAGCTACAGCTAGCAGCAAGGTTTCCTTTCTCCTCCAGAGATCTCTTCAGCTTGTTGTTTTACTTGCCTCTGGAAGTTCTGTTGCTAGGCAACCATGAGCTCTTTCAACCACTTAAGTTTTAAGTGCATTTTATAAAATTTCTCTGCTTGACATACTTGAATGATGGTGGCATTTGCTAGCAAGAAAGAACAAGCTGGAAATGGCCAGTTTGTGAGCTTAGGGCAGTTAACTCAATCCATTTCTCCAACTGGAAGATGGGACTGTCCCACCTGATGGGAATAATGAGCAGAATAATGTCATTACAGCATCAAGCACTTAGAATCTACACATGCCCTGGAAATGCAGTGTATATTAATCTCAGCATGTCCTTTTAAAATACTGATTTTATACAAAATTACATTTTTTTTATTGTTTGCTTTAACAAGATTTTCACATGGAAACTTCTGCATTTAATCTGATTTCAATAGCAGCTTAAAGCAGTACAGAGGCCTCTCTCTCTCTCTTGATTTATCACCTTTCACTGGAAAATTGCCCTGAGACCCCTTCTGGACCACTGCTGAGCTCTGGTTCTCTTGGTTTCTTTGGCTGCTTGACCAAGGTAGCAATTAGGAATTGAAGCTGACTTCTATAACTGGATTCGGCAGTGCTACACCAATTTCTCTGCAATGCACCACAAAAGTCTCTTCCAAGCAGAGCTAGCTCTAATTCTAGTAATATTTTCATTTCTATATTTTTAAATATATAATATATTCCAATTTTGGAACATGGACCACATATTGAGGAGGGTACCTCTATTATTCTTCAAATGCTTGGATATGATGAGCGGACTGTATCCAATTATTCTTCTGATGATTCTTGTTTTCCATAATCAAACTTTGGACACAATTTACTTCGCCCAAAACTGGTCATTGTGGGTTTTTTTTTTTTAAGATTTAATCCAACTCTGCCAATGATAATTCACCTGTTAAGTTACAGGTGATACAAAAGAGCTGTTAATGTTTTGGTACTTAAAAATATTTAAAAGTTGCCAAGTGCTATCCACATTTTTAATGGTAAATTGTTATTGTAATAAAACATGTTAGAACTTGTAAGTTTATAATTATAAGTTTGTTATTTACTTCTATGTAGCAATTCTCAGAATGTAAAATACTTTTTTCCTGATGTTTATAATGATCCTGTGAGGTGGACATTCACTTTGCGAAGGAAAATGTTGGCCCCGATCCCTACAGATGAGGAACTGAGACTCAGAGAAGTACTATGATTTGCACAAAAGCATTCTATGGAAAAACTGAGACCTTAACCCAAGACTTATAACTTTAAATGCATTACTCTACTAATAATGATTCTTTGTCCAGTGTTAGTAGATCATATTGATCAAGCTATTTATCCCATCTTCTGCTTGGTAGAAATGAGAATTCTGATTATCCAATACTAATACTAAAAGTACCTAATACATTTGGAAGCATTGTAACTTGCCAAATATCACAAACACAAGAGAGGAAGGGAAGATTCAAACCTCGGCCATTTGGTGACTCCTAACACTCCTGTGTTTGAAGTAACAAGTACAAAGAAGTATCATTAAGGAAGTATCTAGCAGAAATAAGGTACAATGGTGACTATGTAAGCTCTCAAATTCATTTGGGAACCCCAAGGTCATTACTACTGTATTTATTCACTACAAGCTTCAAACAAATAACTTCTAGGTTTATAAGGGAAGAAGAATTATAAGCTATCAAGATTATGCAGCTGAGGAATATAGACTTAAAGCACTGAAGGTCTAAACACACAGCTGAAGATGGTGGAAGAGCAGAGATGGCTCTTCAAAATGATGGATTAACACACTTGCCTTCAATCTTGCTCTAAATTATTCCTACATCTATTTTTCCAGTAACATAGTTTAAATAAAACATGGTAGGTCGAATAATTATGCTTCGATCATCCTATTTTTCCCCAGTCGTTTTCGTTTTATGTCTGTTGTTCCAGAGTAATTGTTAATCATACTCCTTTTTAGTCAGGCTTTCCAATTTGGGTAATAGATAATGTGCTAAGAAACTTGTAGTTTTTAAACTACTCAAGTCTTTGATTTAGAGAAAAAAAACCTAGATTTTGTTATAAAACTGGCTCAAGTGAGGTTTCTAGTTATTAATTATTTTAGCAATTAAATTATGAACACTATTTCAGCTTCATATCTTTCATTTGCAAAATAGGGGTACCCATATAAATCTTGTACAGGTCTTATGAGGATTAAGTGATGTAAAAGCATTGGTTCTCAGTAAAAGCCTGTTCCCATTCTTCACTTCTAGTATTTTATTCTTATGTAACACTAAACTGCATGCTGACAGAGACACCTTTCCATATATGCTGCTTCTCTTCCAAATTAGAGAAGTCCTTTAGCAGTTATGATCAGATGTGAAATCA
Organism: Pteropus medius; assembly: GCF_902729225.1. NCBI lineage: Eukaryota > Metazoa > Chordata > Mammalia > Chiroptera > Pteropodidae > Pteropus > Pteropus medius. The sequence goes on from NW_024346667.1 coordinate 18,049,588, forward strand.
TTGTATGTCCAAAGCATTCAATATGCTTTCTTGTACCTGCTCTTTATGTAATAAATATTTGTCGACCCAGGATTTATCTATGAATTCATCTTACTGAAATATTTAAGCATTGATAAGATATAATAGTATCATGGAATTAATATTAATGCTGGAAAGTCATCCAGCCCAACCTCTTCATTTAACAGAAGAGAAAACTGACACCTGAAGGACAAATTCTGTTCTCTTTGGCATAAGCAAAGCCAATCTTGTTGGTTATAACACTTTTTTTTTTTTATCTTACGAGGGCATTCCTTAGCAAACAACCATAAAAATATTTCACACAGTTATAGTGCTTTTCAACTAAAAGTACTTTTCCATGCATTATCTCTTTTAGATCCTCAAATCAACACTCATTATCTTCATTTTGCACATAAGAAAATAGTGCATCTTTCATTAAGGAAGTATCTAGTATAGCAGTGGCTTAAAATAAACTAACCTCTCTGTTAGAGATTGCAAGTCTCTTAAACACTTTATGGTATCTTTTTTTTTAATCAATTAATTTATTTTAATTAGTTTCAAGTATACGATACTTTTTTTTAAATCAATTAATTTATTTTAATTAGTTTCAAGTATACGAGACATCTATATAGTTCATAAAATGATCTCTCCAATTGCTCCCTCCCTCTTCTGGCTCTCCACCTAGCCAACATATTAACGCTAACTTCATTCCCTCTGCCGGGCTCCCCATCCCCGTGACCAATTAATAACTACTAATTTGTACTTCTTTAACCCTTCATCTCATTCTCCCAGCCCCCCAAACCCGCCCCTGTCCATCAAAAAATTGTCCACTATATTCGTGAGTCTGTTTTTGATTTTAAGAATGCACTGATCGCTAATGTGGTCTAGCTACAAAGTCAGTTCCAAGTCAAAGTATGCGTGAAGATATATTTGCAGAGATTTTTGCAACCTAATAGGTCAATATGCATAGAATCTAGGGACTTTTGCACATGGAGGTGAGGAGAGAAAACAGAGTGTCTAGCCTGAGACGAATGCCAAAGTCCTAGGGAAAGTAACTGATCTGCTATAGAGGCCAGCTGAAGAGATAACCAGGCAGCTCCAAGGATAGTGAAATAGTAAAACAGGCCTCAATTATGAGTTTCTAAGTGATCAGTGTTGAGAAATAGAACCATGTAGAGGGGAGGTAGTATGGGAAAATCAAAGGAGAGAGGGGCGGGATTCTTGGCAATCAGGTAAACTGCGGTTATGATTTTAGAAAATTTCCTTATTGAGCATAATTCAAGATTGAGCTCCTAGAGGAGATAGAGATTATGTTTCTCATGTTAACACTTATTACATTTTATAGCAATGTCTTGTTAAAGATCTGCCACCTCAATTGACTGTAAACATGGTGAGGATAGGGGAATGTGACTTGTTCTTGTACTACTTTGGTACCCAGATGGCACATTGTAACTGTTCAATGACTATTTGTTGTAAAAATAAATAAATTAATAAGATACATGGAACAATAGGATCTTAATCATGGAGACTAGATAGGATACATACACACACACACACACACACACACACACACACACACACTTTGGATGGGAGCTAATGATTCAGGCAGAGAAAATTCTACCATAGAAGTGCTTATTGAGGACCTATAGGGTAGGCTAAAGTTCTGGTTTTGGTGTTCACTCACCTCCACATACAAGAGCCAAGGTCAACCTAGCAGGAAAAGAGACTCCATGGGATCATTGAAATTCAGGCTGGATTATATGACTTAATCCCTAGTCTAACCAGAGAGGAGCAACTGACACTCATAGTCCCTGTTCTCATTAGGGCTGGCTCAGAGAACACAAGTCTGGTTGCCAATGGGTTGAGCATTGGAGAGCACAAAGGCATTAGGGTATTTGTCCTTGCATTAGGTCATTTTAAATAGACATTCTGGCAGACCCTGTAAAGTCTACATATTGGCTTCATTCTTTATTATATTATATTATTTATTGGAAAGCTGAGTATTGATTTTTTTAAAATAAAAGCAAATATTTGGAAAGATTTTGATCATTTCCATTAACTTATTAGGACTATAACAAATCAGCTATCTATTAAGACTAGAGCATTTGTTTAGACAAGACAGAGTCCTACATTAAATTTATTTTGCCCCACGCTCTGCCTCTGACTAGGCAAGTACAGTGTGCTACTATATTTTTAAAGATTTTTCTGTTTCTAACTTATCATTTTGTTTACCTCTTTTAATATAAATAATTCTACTTAGGAAAAACCATTTCCTTATTTGCTTTGAGGTAAATTAAAAATTTCAGGACATATTCAGTATATTCAATATGCATTTGGATCTGTTAACATTTTCTTCATTTCCTATTTGAATATCTTTCCCTATAAACAGTATCAGGTAGCATTTAAGGATAATTCAGGCTCAGCAATGAGTCAGGCTGGAATAAGTGCAACATAAGGTAAAGCTGAGACATGATCAGATCAAGACCAATGGAATTAACCCAAGTGTATTTAACTCTGCATCCTGGGCTAAGGCAAGGGTCTGAAGGACAATTACGTGCTCAGAAAATGCATGAAAAAATTGGATGAATAAATGAAAGAATGAATGGATGAATAAATAAAAGAGCAAACACATTCACTGATGTATGTAATAATGATCTGCCCAGCAACCCAAAGCAATGTGCAAAGAGATTCAAACGAACAGTTCACTATTAGTAGTAATAACACAGAGTCATGTTAAGCTTACGGTTGATGACATGAGTCCCCAAAGTTTGAGAGGATAGCATAGCTTTACTTGAGGAAAGGCAGATGCCAGCAACAATGTCTAGGTCTCAGTAAAATGAAGTACAGTTGATGTTAAGACTCTTATCTCATCATAGAACTGAAAACTTGAGAAGAAAGATGAGACACAGCCATTTGGGACAAAGAGGTACATTTTAGACTGTAAAGCTGAAGACCGTAGCCCTATGATATTCAGATGCTTGAGGTTCATCAGAGGTGAAACAGATCAATGCCAACAAATTTAATCCAAGATCCATTAATTCAGAAGTTGGATGCTGTCAATGTACTTCTTTTCATCTTGATGGGGATTGGCTAGAGTCTTAGAAGAAAGTTAGCCACAAGTGAAGGGTTTCAACATCTCATGGCTGAGCAGGAACAAATAAAGTAGGAGGTGATACCAGAAATATCCAGCTAAGTACAAAAATTTTTTTCTCACCATCCAGGATGAATAAATCTTACCTAGACTAAAAAGGAGATGACAATATATATATATATATATATATATATATATATATATGGCAAGGTAGGTGAATCTAAGCACCTGTGCACATTCCTGTAATACCTACAACTATTTCGTGAATCAGGCTCCATTTCTCCCAATTTTATAAATGAGGAAACTGAAGCTCATGAAATTTAAACAGCTTATGCAATATTATAGTACAAAAAGTGACAGAGCTAGGTGTCAAATTCAGATCTTTTCTGAGCTCATTTTACCCTCAGCAGCCTTAAGACTCTGAGGAATGGGGTCTGTGAACTGCAAAAGGACAAAAACCAAAACCCAGGTCTTCTTTTCTAAAGTTTCCTCATCCTGTCAGCCATTAAGAAGTATGGTCATTTTCTCCTTCTCACCCTCAAGTTCTGACCCAAATCATTACTTTATTAACCAGTCTGCAGATTTTTATTGTGCTAGGTTCTAAGAAAGATGAAAAAATTATAACTCCCAAGTCTTGAAGTCATAGAATTTAATATCTAACTGACAACACAAGATAGAAATTGTTAGATAGCAATATACTAGGTCATAATATTAGTACAGAACTGTCATGAAACAGGACTAGACATAAGAACACATGTGAGGGGTCAAAATGTGAGCTAAGACTAGGTAGAACTGTTTTAAATAGAAGCAATAGGATTTTTCTTTTTCCTAAAGGGTCAGTGGGACTAGAAAGATGGGGTGATAGTGTTCTTATAACAAGAAGAGCAAGTATTTGCTCTTGATAAACAATACGAGTCTTGTATGCCTTTTAAAGATACTCTTATCCCTTAGCTATTTTCATCATTTTTTTCCATATATAGATTCCTACTCCCCTCTCCAGCACCTAAACCCAATACTAACCTCCAACTTGCAAAAGACAAATGGGTGAGAGAGTATAGTCCATAGAAAATATTGCATATTTCAGAAGCCACAGGGTTTGGTACATATAGCAGAACATCAGTTTATGATTCTCTTTGCTCTTTTTTTTCAAGGACCAATATTTTTCTAGCCTGCAAATAGTGATATTATGACTCAGCAAAAAAAAAAAAAGGTTTCTTTTTATAATAAAATCAAATCTACCATTGGTACTGTTCTGTGTTTTGAGTGGAAATAAGCATTTGCTCCCTTAATCTAACCATACGTTATGTCATATAGAATGTTTTCAGTATCGAGAGTTAGCTCCAACACTGTACAATGTAGGATTTTTAAACACAAGGGTTAAAATATTAGAAACTGTCTTAAACCTCGGAAAATGAATAGCCAATGAAACAGACTTTCAATGAGGTAATGTCATATCCTTGAGCTTCATTGGTTGAGTCTAAAATTCCTGTATCCAGGAGTTGGAGGGCAAGATTCTCTGAAACCAGAAAGAACTGGATAGTATCCAATTGCTTATGTAAGATATTTTATGATCACTCAATAAAGGCAAGTCCCTCCTCAACTTGCCAATAGCCTCCTCTGAATTATTTCCCCAAAACACACATACATAAACTAGACTGCAGGGGTTTCTGCTGGTTCTAAATGAAAATCTACATAAAAGATTAAGAAATGGAGCATTAGATGCTTAGTGATTATATTTGTATGCTATGGTGTAAAGCATACTGCACTACAAGTTCAGACATCTTGTTCTCCATTCCAGCTCTGATACAATGGTCTTTGTAATTTGTGCTGCTACTTACTACATCTAGAATTTAGTTGTTAATTTCTTCTTTTTTTTAAGTTTGGATTTCTTAGCTGACAATAATTCAACCTACGTTGTAGAGGTTTTGCATGCAAGGGCATCTAATTAGATGCTGTAGGTGCAAGTGTTCTGAAAGATATACATGTCAATCTCAATTTCCAGAGTTGCTTATCTGTTTAAGGAAAGAACGCATTGATAATTTCTTATTTTTTGAGGCAATATTAGCCCCGTTTATAAGCAAGCACAGAAAGCCTGCTGTCTAGAAGTGGTACTTCCATATGTTGAAGAATCCTCGGAAATGAGAAAGCAGTCTGTGCCTTAAAGCTAGAGAGAAGGATGCAGGTTTTCTTTGGGCACAGTTCTATCCAAGTCAAACTGCCTCAAGGCTTAATTATCTAATTAGAATATTGCTTTTACCTTTATGACATTGGGAAGCTCAACTTCTATCTTCAAACACGCTAGCCTTTGAGGCAAGTAGCCCACTTCACATTGCAAAGTCTAACTATCTGGGTGTACAACCCACGGCATAGGCACATCTTTGGCTTTAAATTTCTTGCTATTTTGGCAAAGAAAAAAAAGCAACAAATTCTTTTTTTAGGATACAGTGCTAGCTATAGATCATTAACATATTTAAAAGCAAAATTCTTGCTAACCTTACTATCTAATTCCTACCTTCCATAATCATCATTCCTTCCATATTAGTAAGTGGTAATCTCATCCTTTATGTTATTTAGAGAAATATGGGGTCATGTTTGCTTCCTTTTCTTCTTTCTACCCAATTATGAATCTATCAGCAAATCCTGCAGGCCTACTTTCAAAACAGAGCCACAATCCAGGTTTTTTTTTATTGTTTCTTTTGCTACAACTCTAGTTGAAATTGCTGTCATCTTCCCCCTGGATTATTGGAAGAATCCCCTAACTACTCTCCTTGTGTATGTCCTTGTCTTCATACAGTCTATTGTTCACATAACAACCTGAGTGATTCTTTTAAAAGAGTAAGTAAGCTATGCCACTCATCTGCTCCAAACCCTCCAAAGGTCCCACCTCACTCAAAGTAAATGCCAGAAGATTTACAATGGTCTGCCCACCCCCCACCACCTGTCTAATTCTTCTACTACTGCCTCTTTCTGTTCCTTAAATACATCCAGCCCTCGCACTTCACCTTTGCACTGGGGGTTTCCTCTGTATGTGATAAATTTTTCCCATCTCTCCTCTCTCTCTCTCACCAAAATAAGCTCCATGAAGACAAAAACTTGGATTTTTCTCCTATAATCTCAGCATCTAGTAGTAGATGCTGAAAAAATATTTTTAAAAGTACCAAAGGAAGATGCTGTTTTAATATCTGACTTGAGGTAGGTATGAAATATTTTACTATTTAAGGTAAACAAAAGTATAATTATGAAATATTAAGATTAATTCTAAAGATATGGTAATTAATGTTCTCAGAAGAGACTTTTGGCATTCGATTAGTGACAATGTCATTGAAATAATTATACAGTTATTTGAGGACATTATCGTGGTGATAGAAATAGGGAAAGCAGAAGTGAATGCTTAGAATTACTTGGGCATTTTCTTTTGTTAGCATTTGTATCTCATTTAGAGAATCTCAATAGTCAATAATCATTTAGATGTACATATATTTTTCATTCTTTATAAAACCAGTCTATCATATGTTTAAGTGTGAACACATGTATATCTTTTATTTTAAATGTAAACAGTCAAATTCTGACATATAAGTTAGTTACCTTGTGGACATAAGTTAACCATCACATAGGTTGGGAAGAGCATATTTAATTAAGTTCGATTTTGTAGAATCAGCATACTTCTCAGAGATCCTCGTTTAAGTGCAGAGGATAGCATCCTCACAGGGAACAACATGGCATATGTAAAAGAAAAATTATTTTACACTGGTTAAAATGAGAAGAAAGACTTTACTCAGGACTATTGCAATAGGTGTCAAGACTATATAGGAGAGAGAGATTGGGCTCAATTCTGAATATAACCAAATGAGCAGATTGAGGGGCTCAATGGATAGAAAATTACTAAGAGGAGACATAAAGGGTTGGGAGACTGTCAGTCTTTCTAAACTGAAGTAGGCAGGTCAAAGACAGGGTCTAAGAACAAAGCCTAGTCTAAAAAAGGACACAGAAGGGCCTGGCTAAAGTTCGGTCAAAGAGAGTTTTAGTCACATAAAAAGTCATTGCAAGAGTCCATCTGAAGTACTTTTGTTTCCAAATATCAATAATTAAATAAAAATTGCTAATTCAACAATATGTCCACTGACCTTGCTCTAGGCACTGTGCGACATATGGAGGAAATAAATTTGAATATGAAGCAATTCTGACTTGGGAGCTCCCACTGTTGTGGGGAGACCAAGGTATAAGTTAATAATTAGAGTGTAATACAGCATATGCTTAAATAGAGGGATAAAGACAGTGCTATGGAAACACAAGGGTTGAGAGGGAATTAATGCTGAGCAGGAGAGAACAGAACAGGGATCAAGGAAGACTTCTCAGAGGAAGACTTCTTTGGTTTGGGTCTTGAAGGAATAGTAGGCATTGACCAGATAGAAAAAAAAAAAGATTGAGGAAGGTCCTTCAAGGCAAAAGAAACAACATCTACACAGGTAAGAGACAGACAACATCAGATGTGAGAGTTCACTGAGAAATGTAGAAAGAGGCTAAACTCAGCATCAGGCACCTGAAGGGGATGGGAGTAGATAAGACTGGTAGTTACATGGGACCAGATTGTGAAGGATATTGTGCTTTACTATGACAGGTCTTCCCTCATCCATGGGGGATACATTCCAAGACCCCAAGTGAATGCCTGAAACCACAGATAGTACTGAAACCTAAATATACTATATTAATTCCTATACATGAATACATTTTTCACTTAAAGGAAGACTTTAAGGTTTCTCTTTAGCATATCTAAATTGCCAGTATCGCTACTATTGCACTTTGGGGACATTATTAAGTAAAATAAGGGTAACTTGAACGCAAGCACTCTGATACCATGTCAGTTGATATGACAACCAAGACAGCAACCAAATGACTTAAAGGTAGGGAGTATCTACAGCGTGCACACACTGGACAAAGGGATGATTTACATCTCACGCAGGATGAAGCCCGACGGTGTGAGACTTCATCATACTACTCAGAATGGTACACAATTTAAAACTTATGAATGTTTATTTCTATAACTTTTCATTAAATATATTCAGGCCACAATCAATCCGTGGGTGGTTGAAACTGGAAAGCAAAACTGCCGATAAGGGAAGACTCCTGTACTTCATGTACTTGGACCTGACTTTGAGAGAGGGGTAAAAAAGTAAGTTAGATTTGGAGTTTAGAAAGATTTCTCTGGCACTTGGATGAGGATAGATTGAAATAGGAACTGATCAAACGCAAGTCTACTAATTTGGTAGGGAGTTTAGGGAGAAAAAAAAATAATGAACATGTCAAGGAGAGCTAAAGGGCCTGGAAAGGAAACCATAAATTTTAAAGGAGACAGATTCCCAAAAATCTAACATTATTTATAAAAATCTAACGTTATTAATACTGGCTCCCAGAGTTCTGTTTCGGGCGTTTGTGAAGATAGTGGTGGTATTAACAAATATAAGGAGCACAAAAAGAAACAGTAGGTTGTTTGTGGGATATAGTGAGATTTGCTTCAAATCTATTGAATTTAAGGTGCTGCAGGGACTTCCAAATCTAGACGTCCAGTGTGCAGATCTGTGTGTGGGTTTGCAGTACAGGAGGAGGCAGAAGTTGAGACCAGAATTTGCACATCACTGTAATAGAAATAGGAGTTTGAAACACTGGTATACAAGAAGAGCATCATGTGAGAAGGAAAAGAAGGCAATGCGAAATGGAACCATGGACGCAGTAATGCTTAAGAATAGCATTTTGTGTACAATGAAAAAAGAGAAAAAAAAAAAACATGTTTTATGTTATACAATCACAACCGTTCTTAAAAAGGGTATATTATGTTAATGAGAAAAACCTTGTTTTGAGAGCACATTGACAGGTTTGAATAAGCAAATTTGGGATATGCAAATTTGCTGAATTACTCTGCGAATTAACAGAAGAAGAACTGAAGTCTTTTGGAGAAAAATAAGGGAAAAGAGAACAAAAAAGAAAGGCTCAATGCTCAGAGAAATCAGAGAGATAAACCTTGGCAGGAAATTTAGGAAAAAACACACGGTAAAGAGATTTGAAGTTCTGTGTTCAGCTTTAAGTTCTTGTCCCCAAATGAAAATTTCAGTGAGTCCACAGTTCATAGATGTCTTTATGCCTGTGGAGTCACTGGCATGGGGGTGATGGTGAGAGTAGTGGTCAGTTTTCCAAGATCCATTAATTTCCACTTTTTCCTACTTAGTGCAATTAAAAGACAGAGGAGGCCACTAGAGTCTAGGCCACAAAAACTGACCAAAAAAAAAAAAAATGTGCGGAGGGCTTCTTACCTCTCATGGGAGGGAACAGGAAGGTTCCTGTTGACCTTTGTGTTACACGGTATAGACATGCCTGAATGATGCATATGAAAAAAACATGTATAATGGGTTTAGCTAGCTAGCTATATGATCTTAGGCAAGTTGCCAATATTTATCCATATATCTACTGACTTATATGTTATATGCTCCCATATTCATATATCAAATTCAAGTTCAAAATGATAGCCTCTTTGAGATGCTTAGCATGAACCATCATATTTGTCTATATATTTAACCACACTTTTATATTCATTAACATATATATATGCAAAATGTTGTTTCATTGTAAATCTCAAATTAATAAAGGAATAGTATATGTACTCTTTTTAAAGCTACATATCAATCTCTGATTTTTGAAAATGACAATTTTAATTTTATGAGGGTTTTGTGATTAGTTAATTCATGCAAAAGGGATAAAAGGAGCTTAAAAAAAGACCCATGATGCAAAAAAGTCCATCAGAAAGGCTTTTCTATAAAAGTCAACACAGCAGAGCAGGCCTTCTGTGCATTCTGCAGGCAGCCTGGTGTCAAGATTTCATGTTGTCCTATAAGATTCAGAGGACACCCATATTCTTCCTGCAAATACTGCAGACATGTGGGTAAGGTTTCTAATACAGAAGTTGATTATCTATGAATATTCATAGACACACTCTGGCTGAAAACCTCGAATGGTTTTCTCAGAACAGTTAAAATAGCAACAGGAAATTTTGAGCTAATCAGATACAATTAGTTAAGGAAGGATTCTGAGATCTTTGAAAATGAGTCCAAAGCCTTCTTAGGACATGGTATGTGTTTCACCTGAATTAGCTTCCTCTGAGTCATGGGTGCATATGACTTTATATAAATTGGTAAGAAACAAGAAACACAATTCAGACAGCTACAAAGCAACAGAATCACATTCTTTCTTAAGGTAGTATCTATAATTGGATATTTCTTGATGCCATGAAGAGTTACAAAACTCAGATAGTCTCAAGTTTATCTTATATAATATTTATTTGGGCAAAATCATGCACCTAAAGATGTCATTTTTTTCTCTAATTATAAGCTGATCTTTGAACAAACTAGGAAAAATAAAAGCTGTATAAAGTAAGCTAAAATGCTTTTAATTTCCAATCAAAATTATAAACACTATAACATAATAGACTATTATTTATCACAGATAAATTCCTTTATGCAAATTTATTCACCTATCCATCTACCTACTCATGTATTTATCTAATATATCTATACACACATACACATATACACAATATTTTTAAGATTTTTTTTTAGTTTTACATTCACAGCAAAATTGAAGGAAAGGTACAGAGATTTCCCATATATACTCCCACCCTCCACACATGTACCATCTCCCCAATATCCATATCCCATAACAGAATGGTATATTTGTTAAAACTGACGAACCTACACTGACACATCATAATCACACAGAGTCTACAGTTTATATTGGAGTTCATTCTTGGTGTACATTCTAGAGATTTGAACAATTGTATAATGACATATATCCATCCATCATTATAGTACCATACAGAGTATTTTCACTGGCCTAAAAATCTTTTGTGCTCCACCCACTGACTCCTGGTGACCATAGATCTTTTTACTATCTGCATAGTTTTGCCTTTTCTAGAATGTCATATAATTGGACTCATACAGTATGCTGCCTTTTCAGATTGACTTCTTTCACTTAGTAGTATGCATTTAAAGTTCCTTTGTGTCTTTTCATGGCTTGATAACTCATTTTTTTTTTAGTATTGAATAAAATTCCATTGTCTGGATGTACCCTGTTTACTTATTCATTCACCTACTGAAGAACATCTGGGTTGCTTCCAAGTTTTGGCATTTATGAATAAAGCTGCTCTAAACAGCTGTGCACAGGTTTTTGAGTGAACATAAGTCTCAACTTCTTTGAGTAAATACTAACAAATATGACTGTTGAATCCTGTGGTTAAGAGTATGCTTAGTTTTGTAAGAAACTGCCAAATGGTCCTTCAAAGTGGCTATGCCATTTTGCATTTCCACCAGCAAGAATGAAAGTTTCTGTTGCTCCACATCCTTGCCAACACTTGGTGTTGTCAGAGTTCCAGATTTTGGTCATTCTAATAGGAGTGTAATAGTATCTCACTGTTGTTCTAATTCGCATTACCCAAATGAGATATGATGTGATGCATGTTTTCATACACTTATTTTCCATCTGTACATCTTTTACAAGGTCTCTGTTAAGATCTTTAACTCATTTTTTAAATTAGGTTTTTTGTTTTTTTACTGTTGTGTTTTGAGTTCTTTGCACACTTTGGATAACAGTCCTTTATCAGACGGATCTTTTGCAAATATTTTCTCCTAGTCTGTCACTTTTCTTATTCTCTTGACTTTGTCTTTACTGTAGCAGAAGGTTTTAATTTTAATGAACTCCATCTTGTCAATTATTTTTCATGAATTTTGCCTTTGGTGTTATATTTAAAAACTCATCATACTCAAAGTCATGTAGGTTTTCTCCTAAGTTATATTCTAGACATTTCGTAGTTTTACATTGTACAATTAAATATGTGATCTGAGTTAAGTTTTTTTTCTTTTTGTACTCTTATAACCATCTTTATTACATGTGTTTTTAAGCACTTATCTAAATGCATTACAGAGTGGCTATTACATTAATTCCCTGGAATAACACTATTAAGTTAAATTTTGTGAAAACTGTGATTTCTGTATTTGGATTTATTATTTTGCAGTACTTGTTCATTTATTCCAGTACAATTTGTTGAACAAAATATCTTTGTTCCACTGTATTGCCTTTGCTCCTTTGTCTAAGATCACTTGAGTATATTTACATGAGTCTATCTCTGGGCTCTCTATTCTGTTCCATTGATCTATTTATCTATTACTTTGCCAATATTACACTGTCTTAATTACTGCTGGTTTATAATAAAGTCTTGAAGTCAAGCAGTGTCAGTCTTCCAACTTTGTTCTTTTATTGCTCCAGATAAGGGACTGATGGTAAGGTGATCCTGTAGTCTCTTCTATGTCAGCGGTCTCCAACATTTTTGGCACCAGGGACCAGTGCTCCTATGAGAATTTAATGCCTAATGATCAGAGGGGAGTTGAGGCGGTGATGCTAGCGCTGGGGAGTGGCTGCGAATATAGATGCAGCTTGGCTCACTAGCTCGCTGCTCACCTCCTGCTGTGCGGCCCGGTTCCTAACAGGCTACTGACTGATACTGGTCTATGGCCTGGGGTTGGTGACCCCTGCTCTATGTATTCCCAGCAACAGAATAGGCTCAAGAATGAATATTGCAGGTTAGCCCTCTCTCCCTTCACACTCAGTCCCTTTTGTACTCTTTGTTGCAGACTACTTAATTTTTCTGGAATATAAATGACATTTACCTCTAATTAAAGCATTGATATTGGTTTTTCCTCATTATATTTTGTTGAATTTAATTTACCTACTCATTTTTTTTATTTTATTAAAAAATAAAATGAACCTCCTAGTATGTGCCAGACACTGTTCTAAGAGCTTACACCATAGTAATACATTTACCCTACCACTGAAATACTCATTTATCTGTACGAGATTTCATATATCAAGGATATTGACTCTTTCTCTATAATTTAATATAAGAATGATTTATACAGTTTATGGTTTGTCAGTTTTATTTTTAACTTTATCATAATTATTATTTACCAAAATGTTGATTATTTTTTCCTATGGTCAATTGTCATGTTTCTGTAGTTTCTTTGGAATGCTACAGAATGGCTATTACATGGAAGGGCTAGAGGCTATTGTGCCACACTGAGAAATTACAGTATTCATTTAATATTTGCTACTATTTTATTCTTATCTATTTAATTAAATTTTTAAGCAACCTTGGATATATTATGCTATAAACTGAGAGAGAACTAATTTTATTTTGTCGAAATTTCTAGCCATTTACCAAAATATCATTTACTGATTAATCAGTCCTTTGCTTACTGATTTAGAAGTCCATCCCAAAATGTACTTATACGAGAGAAGTCTATAATCATGATGTTTTACATGATGAATTTTATAGTGTGTTCACACATCTCTTAGAGAGGAGACAAACATAGTTAAGAATACAGATAAACAATTATATCTTCCCCAATAACTTAGCTTATTTAATAACATCTAACAATCTCATCTTTTTAGAAAGCAGCCAACAACCTGCTGGAGGAAAAGAGGCCTCAAGCATTCACCTTTTATATGACAAAGAGCATGCATTATATCTCGGCCTCTTAGAATATACATTTTCTCAGTTTAGGCTCTTGTCAGATGACCTTGATTATACAATTCCTGATTCACTAAGATTAGAAAGCATGAAGGGCATTAGATCTAAAAGAAGGCTTATAGAGAGCACTAAGAAATGATGCTGAACCCTGACAATAATGGGAAAGAGATGCAGAGCAAAATACAGCCAGGAGAAATAACACAACAGTCAAAGGTCATTTAATATAGTGTAAATAATTCTACTCAATTCAAATGTTGTAAAAATTGATAATCATGCTATTAATGATAAGCCATAAATAAACATATTTTTACAACATTTTCAGTTTAGAGTGGCAGGAAATCAAACAACCCACCTCTTAATAATGTGTATAAATTGACTTATATACGAAATACATACGAATACTAAAGCATTATGCCTTAGTGTCCAACATGTGCTTTTGTGGAACACATTTTGAAGATGGTAAACCATGAGATTTTTCTATTGTTTGAGATAGATACAATTCTATTGCTATGCAGTAAAGGGTTAATTCAGTGGGATTGGGGTATTCAAACCCTACGCATTCCAAAGAAAGAAGCTGACTCTTACCAGAACCTTTAAACCTCCATAGTATTCTGCTTTTTAAGAATATCTTTGTATACCTGGGGACTTGAGACAAGCCAGATTTATGCCAACAACTTGATTTATGATGAACACCTGTTTTTATTCCCTTGGGGCCCTGTGCCATACTGTATCAATTTGGCCTCTGGGCAGAGATGAGAGGGCTAGAGGCTGAATGTTAAGATAAGTCATGCAGGCACTCTATGCCAGGGTGACTGATCTTCAATAAAAACCCTGGACTCCGAAGGCCCCATATCATTGCTGAGAGAATTAAGTGCTATTTATATGATTCCATTGGGAGAGCACAATCAGAAACTTATGCTAGATTCTGTTGAACAATGTTCTAAGCACCTTTTTCCTTTGCTATTCTAATTTGTATCATTTTACTTTGTAAAATAATCCTAACTATGAGTATGACAGCTTTACTGAGTTCTGCGAGTCCTTCTAAGAAATCTTTAAACCAGAAGAGTTCTGACAGAGTTGCTGAGAACATTAAAAATCTTCAGTAAATGCTTGTTACGTGTTATGAAAATTATTGAAACTAAAGTTTAGAAAAGGCTACCAAGGAAGCCTCAGACACAGCTGGAGCCGTAGCCTGAATCTGGATTTCATGTTTATCACTCTATATTTTGCGTGAAACCTGAATGCCAAAGTAATTATGCCCAAGAAACAGACCTGGTCCAGCTGTAGATTAACCCTGGAACATTCAGAGAGGCCCAGAGGAGCCCAGGTTGGTGCTCAGGGCTGGATGCAAAGGTATGAGTTTAAGCAAGATATTTGGATTTATACTGACCACCTCCTATCTGTTGAAATGGGCAAGTTAAATAATCTCTCTGTATCTCAGGTCCGTTAACCTGTAAGGTGGGGATAACGGTAGGTGGTTTGAATATTGATTGAACAAATGTAAGAAGCATAGAACAATATGTAACTAAGAGCTCAACAAATGTTACCTATTACTATTATGGTTATATTGTTTTGCAGCCAAAAATTTAAGGAACTCATTACAAAATTGATGATGAAGTGATTTAGCTCATTTAGGAAAGAAAAGTTCCTTGGCAACTAACAATGATAGCCTGGTCTTATAGTATACTTAAAAATACATTAAAACAATATTTATAAATAAATATATAAAATTTATAGAAATGTTTATAAAGTAACCATCAACAATATTGAGATAAAGAGATATGAATCTATCCTACAAGCCATATCAGTTTTTTTTCAATATTCATATTCAAGATTTGCCTTTATATATTTATATTGTGGCTTTTTTCTTCTATAGATTATTCCCAATAGCTATATTGCCAGGGATGAGATTACTGCTGTAAAGGACGTTAACATTTTTATGATTGTGGTATTTATAATCATACTGTTTTATAACAAATTACCCACCACTATTCAATGCCAGCTAAGCAGAATGTGCAACAGTTAAGCTCTAGGGTCCTAGAATCATTTGATTTGAGTTCACCAACCATCGCTGTCACCTAACCCTGTGACATGGCACTTGTCACTTAAGTTCTTGGGCACAACTCACCTCTATAGAATTCCAGATGAAAATACCAAGATCATTTGGACAGTAGAAGGATTAAATGAGAAAATGCATGGAAGGTAGTCAGAATCATCAACAGCAGTAAATTCTCCAAAAAGATGTTACTTTTGTTACTATTTGTCTTAAATATGTGTTTTGTGTCATGCCAAGTGTAGAAATACACAGATTTAACAAATATTAAAATATGGCTAAGTGTAGGTACATAAGAATGAAAATAGATGTTGTGTCAAATTGCTTATGGTTCAGTAAGGAACAGACATATATGACACAATGCATCAGAGACAGAAGAACTGAATCCTGCCCAGTGAGATGACAGAGGTGACAAGGGAGCTGGGGAAGGGTATTCTAGGTACAGAGAAGAGTCAGTCATAGTTTGTGCAAAAGTGTGATGAGCATATTGAGGAGACAGTGAAAGTTTCCAGTAGCTGGAAACTAGGCTTTGAGTAGAGATTTTGGCGGGTCGGAGAGGGCATCCGGGTACTCAAACTGAAGGCGTTGACCCACAACCTCATCAGCACTTCCTCTTTTGCTTTCTCAAAGGCAGAGAGTGCTCAGGCATTTGGAGTCTGCCTTCACTCTGCCTCCCTCTTAGACTGTGCAGTCTGTTCCTTCAGAAGCTAAAACAAATTACCCTTATTGGCAGATGGCTGAGACTACTGCAGTTACGGCTGTCTGGCATGCCTGCATTTCCAATGAGATCCTCCTGATTTATTTCATCTGCAGTAATTAAACTTGCCTTTCCCCACACCTCCCCCCACCCCTCCCCCTTGCAATGACTTAAAAATACCAGGCGCTCTGGGCCTCACTGAAGATGTTTGTTGTGTCACTGCCAGGTTACCCAGGGACAACTTCAGACTATTTCAAATTTTCACCTGAATACCCTAAGAAAAAGCCCCTCAGCTACAATGTAGAGGTGCACCTCACAGCTATTCCATTGGTTAGAACCAAAGACATAATGCTGTCCTCTCTGTATTTGTATCCTGACAGATTCACTCTGCCCTAGAGTGTGCTTGTCAGCGTTGCTCAGGCAGTAACAGGGGACTAGAGCTCTGTCAAGCTATGTAGAAACATTTTGGAATATTGTATGTGCCTAAAAGATGCAAAATATAGAGACTTCAAGCCAAAAGAAATATATAAACTTTTTAAAACTTCCATGGCATTGCCAGCGTCGTCTGTCATGTACCCTGCGCACACCGCGCACACACACACTACACACACACACACACAGAGCAATTATTGCCAGAATTCCACTTAAGAAATCCACAGATATTTAAACTAAGAATCTATTCTTCCATCTTCAGGAATACCCTTTGATTGTCTCATTGCAGAATCTGCAGGCACATTAGAGATGGTGCAGGTAAAACAGAGAAAGTCACGTGAGAGACACAACCATGTGAGAGCAATACAACCACTCTTTGCAAAACATGGCTGCTGGAGTAAATCGCCCTTCAGATAAAACTTAAAGAAGTTAGCCAGATGTGATACTCTGTTTATAACAAGGAATATAAATTCAGTATTTGTCCCATTTCTGGCACAGAGCTCCTGAAACCCTTGGAATTTCTTGTAATGAGACTCATCAAGGTATCTTTTGTTATGTTAATGAGGTGTCCTTTGGAGACTGCCCACAGATAGGAAGTGGTTGCCAGAGAAGCCAACAAGGTATTTAGAAGGTCTGAATCCTCAGTGCCTTCCCTCTGACATCGTGGGTGGGGACAAGGCCTGAATTAATCACCAATGGCCAGTGATTTAATCAATTATACTTGTGTAATGAAGCCGCCATAAAAATCCAAAAAGGCAGGGTTCAGAGAGCTGCTACGTTGGTAAACACATCCATATACTGGGTGGATGATGTACCCCAACTGCACAGGGTCAGAAGTTTCTGTGCTAAGGACCCTCCGGGCCTTGCCCTAGATATTTCTTCATTGGCTCTTGCCTTTAATACTAGATTATGAGTTCCGTGATCTGTTCTTACAAATTAATTGAATGCAAAGAGGGGGTCTTGGGAGCCTCTGATTTATAGGCAATAGATCAGAAGCACAGGTAACAACCTAGATTTGAGATTGGCATCTGAAGTGGGGGCAGCATTGTGGGACTGAGTCCTTGCTTAACTTGCAGGATTGTGACTGTCACCACACACAGACTTCAGTTCTTTAAGATGAGTCTTGCTCTGGTTTGAGCAAGCTTAGCCAGCTATAATAAATAGCACTGTGACTCACTTGCCTTTTCTGCCCTTATCCTTCCACCTTTGTGTGCCTACTCCCTTAATCATTAAGCCTTAGGACATAAAGTTCCAGCCAGTGTCAGATCTTTTAAGAATAAAGCCTGAGGCCTATTGATCCTGAGGACAATAAATTTCTACTAAACTAGGATAACATCTTGGCTTTGGGTATGTTTCAGCCCTAGACCCATCCAGGGGGAAAAGCCCCACTGGCCAGGGGACCAGATGCGATGACATCATGGCTGATTCCAAAACTGGACATGATAATCATTACCCCAGCCCCGTCCAATTAGTGGCACCCACGACCCCAACTTCCTCAGTTTCCATGGCTAATGATTTTTTCCTCTATAATCTATCCCCTCAAGACACCCTTGGAGCCAGGTCCTTGAGAGTGATAGCTTGCCTGTGTCTTCCTGACTTGGAACTTTCTAAAATAAACCCTTGCTTTCTTTGCTGCAAAGAAATATTTCTCATTGACTCAGATACACAGAGACAGATGGATCCCTTTGTTCTGGTGACAAGACCTCATGCTATCTCCAGGTATATAGTGTCAGAACCAGGTTAAATTTGTGAGACACCCAGTCATGTCCTTGGAGAATTGGGCTAATTTTTGGTGTGCTAAAGAAAAAAATACATTAGAATTGGTATCTGAATTGTGCCAAATAAATAGGCTATTGGGAGGTGGGTGTAGGAGAATGAAAGTGGCACTTTTGATGTGGCAAGCAGTAAGGTCCAGTAAGATTGGAAGGAGTGTGTGATGAAAGTGGCAGGAGGTAAGAACAACAATAACAATACAGCCAGTGTCTTGCTCACTTACTCCATGCAGAGCCCTGAGCTAAATCTGTTAAATTCCTCATCTCATTTAATTCTCACCAGGGCCCTGTGAGGTAACAACTTCATTATCTTAGTTTTGCAAATGAGGGAATTGAGATGTAGAGATTATGATGGATTGGCCAAAGTCATTCAGCTCTGTAACTGGGCAAAGGCCAAGCCATAAAGGGTCTTACATTCTAAGCCAAACTGAATTTTCCCCTGAAAGCAATAAGAAGGTGTGATAAGATTTCAACTGAGATGCTCAGATCTTCATTTTGTAACGGTAGACCTGGAGATGGGGGTGAAGGAGAAAAGAAGGGACCACAGGTAGGAGAAAGAAAATTAGTACCAATTAGAAAGCTTTGCAGATATCTAGGGGTGAAAGAGAAGGCAGAAAAGCTGGGCAGCCGGTGAAAAGAGAATCCATTCGAGAGATGTAAACAGATTGCATTGAACCATCATAGGCAACTCAAGAGTGAAAGCAATGAACTAGAGCAGATATTAAAGATGATTTATTATTTTATATCTCCAAAGGATGATGGGAATCTGCACAATTATACAAGATTTACACCATGGTAAATATTTACTTGGCAATCTAGAAAATCTGATTAGTGATTAATAGACCGAGTTATTTTAAACTCATGGGCCATAGTCATTAAGTAAAAGAAAATTGCCTCTTTTGTTGCATTGTATTTTAATTCCAAGCAGGGAGGCTTACTTAGCATCTTTTGTTACAATATAAACAACAGTTTGAAAAGTGGGATGACATAAACACAATATTATTCAGACACTGCATGAGTCAGCCTCTACAAAATAGGACAAATTTCTTCAGCCCAGACCAGTAGCTAGGGTTTATATGAAGGCCCATTCCCTGTCATCATCATCTCTTAATTCATGCCTTTTAGAGAAAAAAAAAAAATTACAGATCTCTATATGAATTGCAGTTTTAAAAAATGGTTTGCAGCCCCAGGCACAGTTTCTTTTCATTTTTCTCTCATATGTATAAAAACTGGTCAAGGACAATGTATACTACTTATAGATTTCCCCCTGAGAAGATAATAAAAGCAGTAGCTACTTAAAATTTTACAGGAAAAGCAGCACAAGAGAAGTTCCAGAATCTGAGTTCAGTTTGCTGGGCTCCACAGTACCTTTTCCACAAAAATGTGAGCACACTGTAAGGATTCAGGACATAAAATAGAATGATTCAGGATTTTGCAGAAAGGCCACCTGAAAGTTAAGTTCCTGCAAAGTCTTATATATTTTTTTAATTTTAAAAATTGTAATCTGATAATAGATTTATTGCTTATGCTGAATTTTTATAAATCATGTTCAAAATAAGGCTTCATATTTGGAAGGCTGGATAAGTTTTTGAGAAATGCAAATAAAGCTTCTTAGAATGGAATAATTCAAAGTTGATATAAACTGTCTTGGCACTTTCCTCAAATCTAAAAAGAAGCAAGAAACTATAAAGTTATAATACGAGAAGGACGTCATGTAGTTTTCTGAGCAATTTGTTTTTTTTTAAAACATAACATATCCATGAAAATGTGCACGGATTTTAAGTGTATACCTCCTTGTATTTTTGTGCTCCCAGTCATATAACCAGTGACAATTCAAGAATCAGAACATGGCCAGCCCTCCAGTCACTACTTTCTCCAGAATAATGATAGAATAGACTAAATGCTGTGTCCTCTCAAAATTCATATGAAGCCTTATCCCCTGATGAAGAGGGGCCTTTGGGAGATAATTAGAGTTAGATGAGATTATGAGGGTAGGGACCTCATGATGGGATTTAGAACCCTTATAAGAAGGGACAACAGAGACCTTACTCTCTCTCCCTGTACATGAGCAAGATGGTGGCCACCTACAAGACAAGAGAAGAAGCCTCAGAAAAAAACTACCTTGCTGACACCAGGGCATTAGAATTCCCAGCCTCCAGGACAGAAATATCTCAGTAAACTGGAAATAGAAAAAGGATGTCCTCATTCTGGTAAATATGGATAAATTTCTCATTCTATTGAGATAAATAAGCCAAACATAAAAATGCATATAGTGTAATTCTAGTTATAATGGTTACTCCATATACTATAGCTGGCATTCTTGAGTTAGTACAAGATAGCATAAGTATTACTGTTAGTACTTCCCAATAATGCTGGAACTTACAACATTTTAACTTCATTCATCCCTCATGCCTTTTGCATTATTTTTGTCACACATTTTAATTCTATATACACTTTAAATCCAGAAGACTTTACAAATGGTATTTTCTACAGTCAATATTTCTTCACATTTATTCACGTGTTAACTCTTTCTAGTGCTTCTCGTTCTTTCAAGCATATTTGTATTTTCATTGGAATTATGAGTCCTTCCTATAGAACTCTCTTGTATTTTTTAAAATATGTGCCTATTGGTGATTAGTTCACTGTTTTATTCTGAATGTATCTTTATTTTTACCTTCATCTTTGAAGGATGTATTTGTTAGGTATAGAATTTTAGATAATTGGTTGTGTTTCATCACTTTAAAATTATCATTTTTAATGACATATCAGTTCTATAGAAAAGTGACCTGTCAGTTGATTCTTCAGAGGATTTTTTCTTTTCCACTAACTACTTTTAAATTTTTCTCTTTCTCTTTGGTTTTCAACAATTTGACAATGATGTAACTAGATATTTTTAAATTTATATTTATCGGTCTGGCTTTCCCTGAGCTACCTGAGGCCATGGTCTGATATATATATATTTTTTTATCATTTGAAAAATTTTTAGCTATTATTTCTTTAAAAACAGCTTGTTTTCTATTTTCTTTCCTCACCCTCTTGAATGTTAATTTTATGTACATATATAAAATACTTTTCTAACATGATCCACATGTGTCTTATACTCTATTCTAGTTTTTTTTTTTTAACTCATTTTTATTTTTGTGCTTTGTTTTGTATGTTTTCTATTCACTGTTCTTCCTGTTCACTCTTCTATCTTCTGGCATGTTCATTTTCCTGTTAGAATCACCAATTCAGAGATTGTATATTTTCAGTTTACTAATGTCCATTTGATTTTCTCTGTATATTTCGATTTCATATTAAAATTCTGCATTCTATTTTCCCTGTTTTCCTCTATTTTGTTGAATAAATCACGAATAATAAAATTTATTTTAAGGAACTCGTCTGCTAACTCTGATATCTGGACTATTTCCTGGTTTGCTTCTTGTATTTGACCCTATACCCTAATCTCTTCAATGCCTAGTAATTTTTTTATTGAATGACACATATTAGGGTAAGCAACTGTAGATGGTTCAAATTATTTTATCTTCCACGAGAGATCCCGCTTTCCTTTGCTAAATGGTTAAGAGGGGACTGATCACATTAATCCAGACTGCTCTTGGCCAACACTGAACTGCAGTTCTGTTAATACTCAATCGAGTTGTGTGTGTGTGTGTGTGTGTATGTATTGTGTGTGTGTACCCTGTTCCTAGGGCATAGCCCTTCAGCAATGTCAAGTAAGAACATGCGATTCCTTATCTCCTCAGCAACAAAAAACTGCAGGGATTTCTGCTTTAATTTTCAGGTGTTTTCAGTTTAGCTCTTCAGCCTCTTATCCCGCACAGCATTACAATTTGACAATAAATAGTCTTGAGGAGGAGACCAGCTGTGTTTAAAGTCCCTCAAGTTTCTAATTTTATCACTCCAATTCTGAGCAAATGACAAAAGCTCTGCTGGTTTCTCTGTCTACAGCAATGGTCCTCTTTTGGAGGGTAAGCCTGGATTCTTAGATTATAGCTGTACTTAGTTCTGCAAGCGCCTCCAAGGGAAAAAAAGTTAGAGCTCTGCATCCATGTCAGTTCACCACTCCTCAGGGGGCTTTCGGTTCTTGTCTGTTGCTTTCAGGTTCCCTGCCCCATAAGTATTTGATATCTAAGTAGCAGGAGGCTGCAGAAAATTTCACTCAGCAGCTTTTCTGAGATTTGGACTTTGTTCTATAGTCTCCCATCCCATTGCAGATTTGTAGTTCAGCAAGTGTATTAAAGGGAGAACTGGACATCGGTGTAAGAATTTTCACATCTTTAAATTTGTCACTCAGACCCTTCATGACTGTTATAATCACTGCTGCTTATTCTGCACCCCAGAAGCGGTTTGCAGCCTGGGTTGAGACCAGACTCTCATCCATCAGCCAGAATGAGACAGTGTCCACGGAGAGAGCTGAACGTTCTGATTTCACCATCTAAAAGTTTTTCTCCCCAGAATTTTACAGTTCTGTGGTTCTCAGACACTTATTAAATCTTTTAAAAATTATATTTTTTCTGACTTTCTAGTTGATTTCACTGGGAGCATTGATCTGCTGTGAAATTCTCCATCCTACCAAATCAGAAGTCCTGACTTGGCTTTTTATATAAATAAAATAAATGTCTTTTATTCCCCACCTCTAAATGGGAATTACTTTCAGACTTGCTGAATACATATCCAGTGTCTTTCACTCAGGGCTTCTTGCTATATAAAGACTGACAAATAATTTTATTTCAAAGGAAAGGACAATCCATATACCATAATTTATGTCATCTTTTCCAAAAGTTGTTGGGTGTTTTTTATCTATAAGCAAAAGCAAGGAAAATCATCAAAAACAGTTTTTCTATAAATGTTAGCTTTTAGACATGATGTCTATATTAATGATTTCCGAATAAGAATGTCTTTACCCAAATATTGTAGAAACGTTTTCTAATTACTCATCTAAAGATTGGTAAAATCAGTTATACACATGTGTCTTTTCTGTCCCCACTTCAGTGACATCTGTTGCAGATTAACCCCACCCCTGCCCCACCCCACACATCTACTTCAAATGTCTCAACACTCCCTTCTCCCTCAGTGGTGATCATAAGAGTTTTGATACTTGTGTTTCATAATGTAACTTTAGTTGGAAATCATGTCTGCAGAGAAGTTTGAGACTTCTTAAAACATACAGGCATTTGGTATCAGCATTTGTCTGGTATAGTAAGATCGTATTTTGACACCTCTTTCCTTTTATGGAACAAAAAGAATGACAATGGTTAGTGTAGTGTTTTCTGCTGACAAAGCAGCTTTATCTAATCTCACATCTCAAAAAGCATATAACAAAGTTATTACTATCCCCATTTGAAAACTGAGAAAACTAAAAACCTGAGAGATTACTTGATTTCCTCAATGTAAAACAACTAGCAAGGAGCTAGTTGTTACAATCAAATCCAGGTATTCCAATGAATTCCATGCTGTTTCCTTTTACTTCATGATTTTAGTAAGAATAACTAGCATAGCAAGTATTATACTAGGAATTGGGAAAACAATCAAGCCCTGCCCTTATATCTATATAGTCCAAGGAAAGACAGACTAATGACTCACAATTTTTAGATACTGCAGTAAATACTTTACTATGCTGGTGATGGTGTGGATACACAAAGACTTGCATTTAAATAAAAAAGAACGGATTAGTAAAGACTTATCTGAGGAATGACACTTGCTCTGAGTTTTCAAGATGCAAAGATTGGATGAAGAATGAAGAAAGGATATTTGCTACAGGGAACAGTAAGTGGAAAGACACAGAGGTTTAGATCACAAATGCTCTAATATTCTAAATATATTCTACTTGGGGAATGGTTCGAGAGGTAATGATTAACCTATAGTCTATTAAAGATTCTTTGAGCTAGAATTGTTCCCCAGATCTACCTAGCCAAATACTTGTTAGCAGCCACACAGCATCTTAGTGATACCAGCCAGGTGGGCATTAGTTATTAAAAAACAAACAAACAAACAAACAAACAAACAAAAAAACCCTTTAAATCCTCTCTAATAATACTTTCCATTCACAAATAACACTTTTTTATTTCTGAATTATTTCAAGAAATAATCTTCAGTTTATTTAATACTACCTGTTTTGCCTTAGATATGATTATCTCTAAATCATCATAGACAACTGAGAGCACAAAGAATAACATACTAATGTTTTAATTTGTGAAACTCATATATTTTTCCTACTATTCTTGAAAGCATCACTGTAACCTCGGAGGACATCAGTTTCCTTCCAATATAGAGTAGGACATCATAAACTCTGTTCAATGGACACGAATTTACAAGCTTTTAATTTATCTAATTCCAGATTCTTCAATTTCATTTAGTAATAGTTTCCTAATCAGAAAAAGATAAATAAAAATAATGTATTTGTCATTTCTATATTGCTGATCCTACTGTAAATTGAAATAGTTCGTCAGTCATAAGAATGTTAATTTTTTATAAAAATGTTTACTTCTCGAAGATGTCACACATATATATTTTTTTACTCTTATATTTTGTTACACATCCTAGACCACGAGCAGACACTGTGTCTGTCTGATCCTTGGTCACAAGTGCTGAACCAGAATTAAACTTAGTTTCTAATCCAGTGATTTTCCCATTACCCCATGCTGTCCGAACACAAGTCTCCTTCTCTTCCTCTCTTTTAGTCTCTTACTGACTATACTCCAAAAATCTTATTATATCTTGTAAATTCAACAGTGGACAGACTGAAGTTATCTTCCCTAGAGTTTATGCTGTTGATTAGAGTTCCCGAATTCCAGAACCAAATGAAAAATGACTTTGACTTCAGGGACTTCTTTCTTTGTGTCAATTACTGAATATTCCCTTTCTGAATCTTAGATTCATTTTTTATCCCTGACACAGAAGTAGGACCTGACCTACTTTCTAAATTTATATTACATTGCACTTTATCTTCACATCTAACAACCCAGTTTATTTCACTGCTTTGAAAACAAAAAATTGTGTGAACATATTTCTTGGTGAATTTTTAAGTTAAACTCTTAGCAAGCCTATCAGTTCAAGATGAGACATGTGAAACTGTTGAAGAGATAGCAAGAGGGAAAAAAATTAAAACAACGTAGATTATCACTTAACTGAAAGGGTAAATATATCAGAATAGACCCTGGGGTCAAGTACATTAACATCATAATCTTCATAAGCAAGTTTGGGACTAACATTCTAGTAAATCTATTTCCCAGTGAAAATATTGTAAGATGGAAATTAGGATTAAAATATAAGAAACTAGAGGCTCAATCTCGAAGAAGTTAAAAACAAGAAAAATGAAGATTTTTGTAGAAGTAATAATACAATAAAATTTCCTCAGCTGAAGAAATGAGTTTCTATATTTAAAAGGACCACTGAGTTAAAATACAATATATGAAGAAACTTTTGAAAGTTTCCAAGAGAAAGAAAATCAAATACAGAATATCTAAATTTAGAATGTTTTCATATTTCTCATCTATTATTGTTTCACACAGAAAAATGACATAAACTTATTTATGTCATCATGTTCACACCAGGAAACACTTTACCTAGGCCGCTCCCAGCCAATAACTGAGCACAGTTAGAGATACTTCAACTGTATTATTCCTACATATTGTAAAGCCAAAACTTCTCAAAGCTGCACTGAGGACTGAGGCTCTCCCTGCTCAATCCCTCCTTTCCTCTTTCTTTGACAGGTATCAAACCAGCATCACAGCCTGAAAGCTGTCTCTGACTTATTGGGCATTTCCTGTGAATCTCTTATATATCTAATTCCATCTTGGTGTCCACTTTTCAAAGGACCAAACAGATATGCTGATACTATCTCCTTAAGTATTAGAATCAACTGGCATTGGAGGGTAAAAATCTTTCATGGACCACTATTCTGAGATAAAGGACTCAAAAAGTCCTTTCAACTTTAAGTTTCTGTTCCAGGGTTGGAAGGGTCTTTAAAGGTTAGCTAATTCAACCTCACATTCTGATGTGTGATTACTGAAGTATATTGACAAAAAATAGTATCATTCTCCACCAGTCATCCCTGTATCCACATCCTTTGAAGTATAACTTTGCAGCTCCTCCAATCAAGAGTTGAAGAATATTCACTACCCACCACTTGCATTTAGGATTGCTTTGACCAATAGAATGTGATGGCAGAACATTGGGCCAGTTTCAAGCTTAGACTCCAAGTGACCTTGTACACTTCCACTTTTCCTCTTGGTCCTCTGCCTTCACAAGTTAACAAGATTAAGGCCACCTTCTGGAGGATGAGAGACCACATGAAACATAATGAAGTCATTCTAGTTGCCTAGCAAACGTTTCAGAACTGTGAGAAAGCCCAGTGAAGCTGAGCATAGCTGTCTAGCTGATCTACAGCTGACCACAGACATATGGAAGAGCTCCACTGAGCCTAGGCAAACTCATGGGCAATAAAAAATATTCTTGTAAGCCAGTGAGTCTTGGAATGGTTTGTTATACATCATTGCGACAAACATAACTAATACATTCATTCTTCTAAAATCATGTTTTTAGTGAGTATCCAGCTTCTGCTTGGATTATACCAGTGACAAGGACTTAAATAACTGATCAGAAATTGTTAAGTTTTAATTTTCTTTTTTTTTCCTTAAAAAAAATCAGATAATGGGGTTATTTCAGCGGACCTCAATAAATAGTGACAGCAATATCACTGTGTCATACTTTCTTTCTCCCACCACCATTTTCCAATTCCAAGACATTTCCAGGTACAATATTAGAGCAGGTTTTTTCTAATTCCCTTACAGACAGTTTACCTATGTATTTAGGATGATTAGAGAACCTGATCGGTGAATTCAGAACATACTTTTTGCATATGTTTATCAGTAACAGGGACTTTTTAGAGGAGTGGGGATTTTTTATGAATAAATTTGGTTACTTTTATGGTATTATATATTTCAATTTTAGAAGTGATTATATGTTGTATCTAAAGCTCTGGGTGGGGCTGTAAGTATATAGCTGTAATCAACAGAAAACCTATCTACACGTGGTCATCTAATTCAACCTCACATTCTGACCTCAACAAATGAGAGGTTTGGGTTTTGTTTATTTTTCTCATAACATGAAAAGTCTGGAGTCACTGGAACTGGCTCAGCACTTCAACACTATCAGTGCCAAGGTCTCTGGGAGTCTCACGAACCCAAGATAATTCCCCAGCTCCAAGTATTCTATCGAGGCAGGCAGAAGAGGTGAAAAGACAATGCTAAAATTGTTCCTCATATTTATTAAAAATAAAAATCCTCTAGAAGATTTTGTTTTGTCTAATTGCCTAGGATGTACCACCGCTGCAGGGAAGACAATAAACTGTGCAGTTAGCTTTTCCATCATCTGTGTGGAGGCAACAAGGGACACAGATGGTTGGGAAAGGGAACCAGGGTAGCCAACAACAATGTCTGCCACAGTGCATGCAGTGACACAAGAAGTGTGAAGTTGGGCAAAGAGGTAAGGTGTGTTCATCAGTACAGGATTTGTGTGTATGCGCTCAGCATGCACTTGGAAATTTGTGGAAAATGGTAAATATTGAGACTTTGCCAAGACTCCCCTAAAATCACTTGAAATAGTAATGGAGGTTATCTCTATTGTAGATGAGGAACTGTAGCCTGGAAATATTGAGTCAGCCCAGAGTTCCAGAACATGTACACTGGGAATAGCCCCCACTCATTTTGATATATTCAAACTGAACTTGCATCTCCAACTCCTGCCCCGATTTGCCTATCATCCTCTTCCTCACCCCCTACACCTATCAATACCAAGTACGAGCAACTCTACTTCCCAAATCTGACTCAAACCACTCTTTTGTCTTTTCCTTTTGGTCCCACTGTAGGGCAGGTTCTCATGACCAACCTGCATTACTACGATAGGGACCTTACTCTTTTCCTCTAGCATTTTTTGGAGAAGGAAAAAAATACACAACAGTCCTGTCAGAGCGATATTTCTAAATTCAAGTTGGATATTTTTTCACTGGCTTCCTTAAAAATCCTTTTTTCTTGAGGACAAAGGCAAGTATACTTTTGCAGAACGTAAAAGACTCATCACGGTCTAATCTCATGTCCATCTTCTCCCAGCTCATTCACCTTACCCGACAAAGCACCCTTTGCCACCGAATTGCAGGAGTTCCTTAGATATTACAGACATATGTACTTTCTTCTCCCCATTTTTTCTCACATGTTCTTTCACTACGAATAGCTTTAAGGTCCATTCTTCACAAGACCCAGTTCTTATTATGTCCTTTAACTCTCATCTCATTGGTAATTTCTTCTGTAGTATTGTTTTTATGTACCTGTTATGAGCTTCTAGAGCAACTGTGATCTTATCACACTTATCACTATCTCACACTTACCATTGTAATTGTTTATTGCATATGTCTCTTTGTCCTTTTACTCTTCATGACCATGTAAGTTTGAGAAGCAACTGAATAAAATAGTACAGTGGCACCTAGACACCTATGTGCTACCACTGCCCTGCTCTCTACTCTGCCACAAAAGTCAGGGACACACTAAAAACTATGACTTGATCAAAGTTATGAATCCAGGACTATGTCTGTTGTCTTTACTCACGTCACTCACTGTTCCCAATACTGTTCCCCATACTCTGTGAGTGTACTTGTTGGATTCTTGAAAGGAGAAAGGGAAGTTAACTGCTAGCAAAAATCCTCCCTTCTCTCTGATTAACAGTGGGAACTCCATTCCCTGAAGCTTACCTCAAAACGGCTTTGCTTAACCCTCAGATTGTTCATTTCCAAGGCAACTATTTACAAAAAAGAAAAGTAAAAAAAAAAAAAAAAAAAAAAAGTAAAGTACTCTTTACTTCTGAAGGTGTAGTAAATCATTTACCTCAGTGTAGGTGCTGAATCTCTGAGGAAGACTTGACAGGCTCCTAAGAAATCAGAGTTCATTAGGTCATCACAAGTTGAAAGCGTCAGGAAATGACAGCTATTTGACTTGCTTTGCTTTCCCACAGACTTTCCCTAACCTTAGGATTCCAAACCTTTTCAAATTATTCCTTGTACTTCTTTCTAAATTAAGTGTAATCCTTACGTTTATATTATCTAAAATCATAGCAAACCTGTTTATTTTCAGTAGGGTAAAAGTAAACTTCAGCCTAATACACCCACGTTATAAAAAAATTAGGAATTAGTGGTCTTTTGGATTAATGACATTTTATTAAAGTGATGTTCCTAATTATAACTTGGCATTGCTGGTGCAAACAGAGCAAATTAAAAAAAGCAATTTGGCTTTCTAATTCTCATGCGTCAAATTTCTTAAACTCTAAATATAGATCTTAGAAACTCATGCAGTTTGGGAGAACTGCCATGACAGCCCAAACTAACAATTTTTTTTTTTCTTAGTAACCTTATGGAACGGGTCTGAAGGAACCCAATGCTATTTCAAGGACCACCGGTATACCTTAAAGACCAAAGCAGCAACACCTAAGATCCACACACTGACCAAGCTCTGTTAGTGCATAAAACTCTTGAAAAAAAGAAATGTAAGTTAGTTTTCTTGTTGGATAAGATCATGTGAGAGGACTTTACATGGATTATAAAAGCAATAAATGAAAAAAAAAAGTATATTTGATATCTTTTGTATTTAACAGATTTTATATTTTATTTTAGGTAGACAATATAAATTGAAGTTTTCTCTTTTAGGCAAAAAAAAAAATTTAAAAACCCACAATTATATAAACAGTGTTATTCCTCAGTCAGGCATTGGGATAACCTATATCTCTTACAAGTCCTTTGGACCCAATTCTAAGCAGCTATTCCTCTGGATATAATGAGTCTCTTTTCCAGTTTCCTAGGTGAATTCCAAGCTAAGACCACACTTTTTATTTCAAATACCCAAACTGGAGCAAATATTCCAAGCTTCTCAAGAGTTTAAAACTAGTGCTTGATTTAGGGCTGAGGAAGTAGATGGTGGTGATTCAGACAGTATCCCTACATATTTTATAGGCTTAGATAAATTGTGTATCTCATTAAAGCCTCAGATTCTCCATGTATACGATAAGAAGGTTGAAATAGAAAATATAACTTTACATTTGTATACAATTAAACAATTTGCAGATTACTTCAAGTGTTAATTTTCTACAAAAGCTTAACATAAAAGGCTGAGCTGGGCTGTTAATGATGAGGGCTAGTAGGGAAAACTAACTTTTCTATATTCATAACAAGTAACTAACTGGTCTGAGTAAATGATAATACTCAGCATAGGTCTTTTGGCTCTACTTCCTACTCTCTGTTTTTCAATATGTCAGACTGCTTTACAAAGTTCTTTCCAGTTCTAACATTTCTTTAATTTTAATTCTTAATGCAATATAGCTAAAGCCCAGCAATATTGTTGTATTAGATTAAATTTGTTGTATCTCTTCAATTTCACCAGTGCTTGAGCTCCTATGTACTAGGTTCTATGTTAGGTGCCAAGGAATACAAAGAGAAATAAGAGTTGATTTATGTTCACTACATAACATCACTTTTTATAATTTTCAAACTATATAAATATTTTTTTTTTCAGAACTGTGCCTACACTGGGTATTTTTATCTTCATTTTACAGTTAAAAAAACTACACACTGTGGGAGGCCTACAGATAAACTCAGGGACAGAGGTATTTAGAAAATAAAAGAAAAAGTTTACTTGCATAAAATATAAAGGAAATCTATTTTCAAAGGACTAACTCCCCAAAGTGATAGATAGATAGATAGATAGATAGATAGATAGATAGATAGATAGATAGATAAATAAATAATTTAATGTATAAATAAAGGGACACATACACAATTACCAAGGTTACCAAATTTGCCTCAGTCTTTTCATAACAGATAAATAGCAACTTTCCTCATAGTCACAAATTTAAATATTTGAATATCAACATGGTCAAACTCAAAGATAAAACTGTTTCTTTTAGACAGTCCAGGATTTCGGCAAAAAATCTTTATATTATTTTATTCCCAAGTAGTTAATTCTTGTTTTGTTTAAGTTTAATTAAGTAATTTACTTCCAAAAAGTCATCTTCTGAACAGAAACAGCTTTGGAAATCCTCGCTCAATTTCTTGATTTTGTCTAAAAGGTGTGTTCTCAGTGATGATAAAAACTCTACCCACGTAAATATTTTCTGTAGCATCAATAGTCAAGAGTATGTGGTAAAGGTTTTACTGAATTTATTAAAATTCTTCCCCCCAAAAAACATTTTGACCTTTATCTCAAATCAGGACCCTTTAAGTAAATATAAGGCAAAAGCAGAAATTATAAACAAGACTAAATAGTTCTAATTAATTAATTAAAAATTTTTAATAAGCCAGAGAAATAAGAGATATTATTAAAAATAAAGATGGAAGTAAATTTCTAATAGGCAACTAAACAAGGAGAAAAAACCACTGGACCACTATCTTGAAAGTATTGAAAGAAAAAAATATGTCAACCTAGAATTCTATACCAGAGACAATGTCTTTCATAAATGGAGGCTTAATAATTTTACAGACATACAAAACTTAAAGTAATTTATAATATTCAGACCTACATTAAAATAAAATTCTAAAGATATCCTTTGGGCAGAAGAAAAATTATACTAGATGGAAATGAAGATCTGCAAAAGGAATGTACAGTACTGGAAAAGATAAACTTATGTCCATATTTTTTTCTTACTCTTAAAATTTACTTAAAATATAATTGACTATTTAAAAATTATAATGTTGTAGTATGAAGTATATAAGATATGTAAAAGTAGAATGCCTGGAATAATAGTATGAAAGCTGGGGAAAGAGAAATGGATATATATTGTTTTGTTTTTACATTAAAATAGCATTTGAGTGTAGACTTGACAAGTTAAAGGTGTATAATTCAACCACAGAGTAATCACTAAAATAATAACACAAATGCTTATACCTAATAAGCCAACTAAGGTGATAAAGTAAAATCATACAAAATATTAAATCAATGTAGAAGCAGAAAAAAAAGTTAAAAATGAACATAAAACAAAGAAGATAAATAGAAGACAAATATCAAAACAATAAACTTAAGCCTTAATATATACATAATTACATTAAACATAAAAGTTCTAAATTCTAATTACGCTAAGTGAAAAAAGGCCAGAAAGAAAGCATATATAATTTATTCAGACAAATTCTAGAAAATATAAACTAATGCACAGCAACAGTTCATTTGGGAGAATGAGAGGTGGCATGGGGAGAGGTGGATGAGGAAATACAAACAAGTATGAGAAAACTTTTGCAGGTGACACACATGTTCACTACATTGATTGTGGTGACAATTTCACAAGTGTATAGATACGTCAAAATTTATCAAATTGTTTATTTTAAACTGTGTTAATTAAATCTCAATAAAGCTGTTAAACTAAATGTAAGATGTTATAATTATCAGGTTTTCTTATACTATGTTTCTAATAGAAAAAACATCATTTTAACATATTTATCATATTCCTAAAGGCCATGACTCAACTTCATAGCAAAAATTCATGGTAAAATTGTTTTTGTTAGAAAATACAGGATTCTGGGAAAGAATCAAGATTTTATTATTTGAGATGCCAGAATCACAGAATCATACAGGATGCTCCTGCTAATATTGATTTAGCTTAGGGCACAGTATTTGTTTTCTTTGACTGACTGTAGAATAAGAAGTGCTTCTGAAGCAGAGCAATGTGTTCGTTCTAGCTACTTGAAGGTTAAATAATTTGCCCAAAGTCTCACATGATCATAGCAAAAGTTTGAAATTGAATCCTAGCCTGTCTGATTCCCAAGCCCTCTCTTCTACTTCCTACTGTCTCGAATGTTTCTTGCTTGGTTTGGTTATGACTCTAAAATTAAAAGACGTAAGTTTCCCCTAATTACAACTTAAAAGAAACAGAAACTTTAGAAAACATGATAAATGTTTTATTCAATTTGCTTTATACTCCTTTTTCATGTTCTCCACTCTGCCTGTTCTCCTCATGATATATATATCATATTTTATATCATATATCATATACATACTCCCCCCGACCTCAAACTCCAGGATGCTTCTAAAGATGGTTCTAGAAAACTACTATCCCATGACTTTGGAGATTTTAATACTCCTGACGCAAAGTTCTAGAGCCCTCATAGGCTGATCCCACTGTGGCAGTTGTCTAACTACTCAGAGCTGTCTGTCTCCTTCCCTCGCTTTTCCTTAATATGTAGATGGACTCTTCTTGTTTCTATTCTTTCTCTACTCCCCTCACAGAGGTTGAGGCTCCATTTTCAATTCATTCTAAGAGATTAAGACTGATTGTGTTAACTTGTTAAACTAAAGAGATTTTTTTTATTATTATCCACCAGCATTAACTTTAAAACAAAGCTCAAACACATTAATATAATAAAATACCTGTCATATTTGTGCACATTCTATACCCTTATACTATATCTTTGGTCTATAGTCATGTGTTATCTGATCTAATCTTCAAAACTCTTTGAATAGATGTTATTATGCTCATTTTACAGGAGAGGTAATTTAAAAAATTGTCCACAAAGAAATTTGCCAAATGGCCCAACTATTAAGTATTAGAACCAAAATTCAATCTCTTTAATGCTGGCTCCAAAGCCAAGAACTCCTTTATCCTGCATAACGTATCAACAAAGACATCAATATGACCTTTCATGCACCCAGACTCAGAAGTTGCTACTGACCCAATGGGAATATTATATGAATCTTTTACAAAAGTCTCCAGCGGCATGTTACTTTTTACCCCTACATTACATTTAAATTATTTCATCTGTTTTCAAGTTCCTCTTGTATCTGGACCCACCCTTCCTTTCAATTATAAAAATGACCCAAAAAAGTTTATTCTGTGTTATGAGTATTAACAGAGCTATCAGTGAAATAGCATTTTTAAACTCCTAATTACTCTTTACTACAACTACATCACCACAGGCTTTGAGCAGAAATTCGGGGCCTGAGTTAGGATATTGACTGACCAAGAAAGAATTAAGTCACTTTTTTCCCCTCTAATGACTGATACAAGTCTTTAGAAAAAACATATTTACCCAGAATCTTTCTTCCCTTTGAATGAGATTCTTAAAACATCTTTAAAAGAGACTCCTGAGTGAGAAGTGGAAAACGACTGTGTTCTATTTCATCTGTTACAGCAAAACCCATCTCAGGTTAGATAGTGTTGTGACTTCAAAAGGTCTCGGTAATATCTAACCTCAAACTCCTACCCAACTTCTTCCTACCTATTTCAACTCCAAGTCCATGCCTTTCTTGTTTCAGTTCTCACACACAAATGCCTCAGATGTTTCAATGCCATTGTTACAACAAAAAAAGCTCGACAATCTATAAAACGATGGCTTTCCTTGGACACGTCAGAGAACAGAAGACATAGAGCAAACCACCAACTCCAAAATTTGGAAAGACAGGGGTATCCAGAGATATTTTGCAAATGAGATTTACTTACTGGAAGAGAAGAAACTGGCATCATTAACTGGTAGGAAAATTCACAATTTTGATGTATTGTGGGAAGTTGAGTGTGGATTAGCATGAAGGGAGAAACTCCTGGGACCTCAGTCTTAGAGAGAGGGCCCCACACTTTCCTTGGATTTTACTCCAGGAACCCCACAGTTTTTACAGTGAGGAACCAAGAAAGAACTATAAAACAGCCATAAAACAATTAACAAACTGGCAACCATAAGTTCTTACTAATCAATAATTATTTCAAATGGAAATAGATTAAATTCTCCTATCTAAAACAGATTGATTGAATAAAAAAATACAAACACTTAACAACATACTACCTATAAGAGACTCACTGCAGATTTAAGAATATGTATAGAACAAAAGTAAAATGATAAAAAAAAGATATTTTATGCAAATAAAAATCAAAAGAGAGTGAGAATAGCTATACTTATATCAGATAAAATAGTCTTTAAGTCAGACCCTGTAACAGAGACATGGAAAGTCATCATTATATAATGACAGAGGGGCCAATTCATAAAAGGATATAACAATTGTAAATATACATGCACCTAACATTGGAGGACATAAAATATATAAAGCAAATATCAACATATCTGAAGGGGGTATACCGACAATACCATGATAGTAAGGGACTTTAATATCCCACTTTCAACAATGGATAGACCATCCTAATAGAAGATAGACAAGTAAACATTGGACTGAAACTAAACTTTAGACCTACCTAATTAAACTAACAGACATATACAGTATATCCCATCCATCAGCAGCAGAATACATACTCATCTCTAGCTCACACAAACATTCTCTAGGATAAATTATATATTAGGCCACAAAAAAAGAGTCTTAGCAAATTTCAGATTGCAATCATATCTAGTATATTTTCGAACTACGATGGTATGAAACTAGAGATCAATTATAGGAGGAAATCAGAAAAATTCACAAATATCTAACAATTAAACAACATACTTATTAACAACTAATGGGTCAAGGAAGAAATGAAAAAAAGGAAATAAAAAATATCTTTAGACAAATGAAAATGGAAACACAACATACCAAAACCTCTGGGATGCAGCAAGAGCAATTCTAAGAGGAAAGTTTATAGTGATAAATGCATACATTAAGAAAAAAAGATTCAGAAAAAGTATTTGGCAAAATTTAACATCTTTTTACAATAAAAACCCTCAAATTCGATACAGAATAAATGTAACAACATAACAAAGGCCATATATGTCAAGCCCACAACTAACATCATACTCAATGATGAAAAGCTTAAAGCTTTTCCAAGATAAGGAACAAGTCAAAGATACCCACTCTCACCACTATTATTTAATATAATATTGGAAGTCGTAGCCAAAGCAATAAGAAAAAAAAAAACTAAAGGCATCCAAATTGAAAGAAAGAAGAAAAACTGTCATGATACTATATATAGAAAACCTTGAAGAGTTCACCACAAAAATAGAGTTAATAAATGAATTCAGTTAAGTAAGACATAAAATTAATATACAGAAATTTGTCACATTTACATAGACAAATAAACAATCAGAAGGAGTAATTAACCCATTTCCCACTTAGAAAGAAAAGTGCAGCTCACTGCCAGCGTTAATTTAATTTTACATAAACATGTTCTTTGATGCCGAAGCAAATCTACCTGGTTTTTAATGTGAAAATTAAATATAAAAGCTGATCTTGGAATTATTTCTAAACATAACTTGTCTCTATTCCTAATGAAATAGAAATGTATACATAAATCAGATTCATCAAATGAATCTTTGGCTAATGACTATTTGAGAACAATGCTAACATCATGTATAGGAATGCTGTGTTTTCTAGGATTTGACATTTTCAGCACTCAAGAATTACTATAATTTGTAAATGTAAATGCAACTATTAAAAACAGAATGCTATAAATAGAATGATGTCATCTATTTCCAAAAACTATCGATACACTAGAGCGATGCAAAAATAATAATAAAAGTGAGATATTTTGTGGCAAACTTTGGGGGTAAGATTAGGACTGTAATCTGTGAGTTTTCTCAGAGTAAACGCTGCAGCCACAAGCACCTCTGGTAAGTATTCTCAGAGCAAACAGGAAATAGGTTAAGAAAACTATCCTATTTAAAACTGCATCAAAAATAATGAAATATCTAGGAATTGATTTAATCAAAGAGATAAAAGACCTGTGCTCTGAAAACTATGAGACACTGAAGAAAAAAATTGAAGAGGACACAAATAAATGGAAGGATATACTATGTTCATGGATTAATGTTATTAAAATATCATACTACCTGAAGCAATCTGTAGATTCAATGCAATCCTTATTGAAATACCAATGGAATTCTTCTCAAAACTAGAATAAATAATCTAAAAATTTATATTTATAATCCAAAAGACCATGAATAGCTAAAGCAATCTTGAGAAAGAAGAACAAAGTTGGAGGTATCATGCTCCCTGATTTCAAATTATAATAATCAAAACAGTTTGACGCTGGCACAAGAACAGACACGTAGTTCAATGGAAAAGAATAGAGAGGCCAGAAATAAACCCTCACTTATATGGTCAATTAATCTATGACAAAGGAGTAAAGAATATACAATAGAGAAATGACAGTATCCTCAAGAAGCAATATTGGGAAAACTGGACAGATACATGCAAAAAAAAGTGAAAGTGAACCATTCTCTTAAACCATACAAAATAAATTCAAAATAGATTAAAACTTAAAATGTAAGACTTGAAACTATAAAATTCCTAGAAGAAAACATAGCAAGTAAACTATCTGACATCCATCTTAGTAATATCTTTATGGATATATCCTCTTGAGCAAGGGAAACAAACAACAAAGTCAACAAATGAGACTTCATCAAACTAAAAAGCTTCTTCATAGTGAAGAAAACTATCAACAAAATTAAAAGACAACCTATTGAATGGCAGAATATATTTGCAAATGATACATTCAATAAGGGGTTGATATCCAAATTA
Source organism: Pteropus medius (assembly GCF_902729225.1). Lineage (NCBI taxonomy): Eukaryota > Metazoa > Chordata > Mammalia > Chiroptera > Pteropodidae > Pteropus > Pteropus medius. Next base: position 18,087,657 of record NW_024346667.1, read on the forward strand.
CATAAGAAAACACATACAACTCAATAACAAAAAAATAGACAATCTGATCAAAAAATGGGTAGAGGACATAAAAAGATATTTCTCCAAAGCACATACAGATGTCAAACAAACATATGAAAAGATGCTCAACATCACTAATTATTAGGGAAATGCAAATCAAACGACAATGAGATACCACCACACATCAGTCAGAATGGTTATTATCAAAAAGTCAGCAAGTAACATGTATTGGAGAGAATGTGGATAAAAAGGAATTCTTGTGCACTGCTGTGGGGCTACAAACTGGTGCAGCCACTATGAGAAACAGTATGGAGATTACTCAAAAAACTAAAAATAGATTTATTCTATGACTCAGCAATTCTACTTCTGGGTATTTATCTGAAGAAAATGAAAACACTAATTTGCAAAGATATATGCACCTTTATGTTCATTGCTGCCTTATTTACAATAAGCGAGATATAGAAACAACATAGGTGTTCATCGACAGATGAATAGATAAAGATGTGGTGTGTGTGATATTGTGTGTGTGTGTGTGTGTGTGTGTGTGTGTATGATGAAATATTACTCAGCAATAAAAAAGAATGAAATCTTGCCATTTGCAAAAACCTGGATAGACTTTCAAAGTATTATGTTAAGTGAAATAAGTCAGATAGAGAAAAACAAATACTATATGGCTTCACTTATATATTGAATCTAAAACAAAACAAAAACAAGCTCAATGGTAACATGATTACTAGACTTAGCGTGGTGGTCACGTTATAAGATATATAAATGTTGAATCATTGTATTGCACAGCTGAAACAAATATAAAGTTAAATTTCTTAAAAAAGAAATATTAAATAAATAAATAAATAAATAAATAGACTTACCAGAAACCATACAAACAAGAAGAGAGTAGAGTGAAATATTTAAAGCGGTTAAAAAAAAAAAAATTCAATCTATTCCAGGGTAATTGTTTTTTAAAAGCAAAAGACAAGTAGACTTTCTCAGACCAATAGTAATGGACTATTACTATTGATAGCCAGAAGACCTACTCTATTAGAATTGATAGCCAGAAGACCTACTCTACAAAGGCTTCAGTGAGAAGAAAAATAAGAAACTTAGATATATATCAGAGAAAGAAAAAGTAAAGATAAATTAAAATTTTTAATTTTTTAAAATTCTTAACTAATGTAAAATATATTTCTATTTAAATCAATAATAGTAAAAAGTATTGGGCGATGAAAAAATAAATTGAATGAATAACAATACTAAAATGTATGAGAGAGAGGAATTAAGAATACTTTGTTATAAGGTACATGCATTGCAGATGAAGTAGTATAGTGTTATTTGAAAAGGGATTTTAATAAGTTAAAAAATATTACAAATTCTAGGACAACCACTGATTTTTTTAAAAGAGAAGAGATAAAATAAAATCACATTAAATGCTCAATTAAAACTAGAGAAGCCAAAAATAATAAAGAACAAACCAATGAATAGAAAACACTATAAATTTGGTGGAATTAATCTAACTATATCAATAATTACTTTAAATATAGTCAAAGTAAAATACATTGATTAAAAGAGAGATTATCAGAATGGATTCTTTTAAAAAAGCAAGGCCCAACTGTGTGTGTTGTCTATGAGAATTCACCTTAAATATAAAAATAAAAGTAAAGAAATAAAAAGATAGATCATGCTATGCTAACATTAATCAAAAGAAAGTTAGAATAGTTATAATAATTTCAGAGAAAGCAGAATTTAGAACAAGTGAAATAATCATTAATAAAAAAAGGAAATTACACAATAGTAAAGGGTCAATTCTTAAATAAGACAATTCTCCAAGAACCCTGAAGTTGTGTGTAACCTAACAACAGAGCACTACACTATTTGATTTAAAAACTGAAAGGAGAAATAGATAAATTTATTGTTATAGTTGGAGACTTTAATACTCTATCCTCACTAGTAATTAAGACCAAGCCCGCAGAAAATCAGTAAGGCTGTAATTGGTCTGAACAGTACTATCAATCAGGTTGATCTAACTGCCATTTACTGAATATTCAACTCAATAATAACATAGTATGCATCCTTCTCAACACATAGAACACTTCCCAATGTAGACCACATTTGGGACCATAGAATACACTTTAACCAATGTAAAATAAATAGAAATCACAAAGCATTTTGCAGATAGCAATGGATTTAAAATAGAAATCAGTAGCAAAGATAGCTGGAAAATCCTCAGACATTTGGAAATCAAACGACACACTTTTACATAACACAGAGGCCAAAAAGAAAGCTTCAAGATAAATTTTAAAATATTATTAATGAAATAAAATGAAAATACATATTATCAAAATTTCTGGGGTGCAGCAAAAGCAGTAACTAAGAAAAATTAATACGTTAAATATATATAACTAAAAAGAAGACAGATTTAAAATCAATAACCTAACTTTCAGCTCAGGAAACTATATATTTAAAAACCTCATTTAAGCATAAGCAAGGACAGGAGAAGAAATAATAAAAATTAGAATAGAAATCAAAGAAATTGAAACCAGGAAAATAATGGAGAAAATCAATGTAACCAAAAGCTAGTTCTTTGAAAGAAAGACCAAATTGATAAAATTTGAGCCAGGCTGATTAATGAAAAAGGAGAGAAGGCACAAATGACCAATATCAGAAATGAAAGATTGACTATGAATCCTTACCTCAATGAACATTAAAAAGATAATAAATACCATGAACAACTCTATTTCCACAAATTTCATAGATTAGATAAAACTGGTCTATCCTTCTAAAACACAAAGAACCAAAATTCATAGAAAGAGAAACAGAAAACCTATAACATAGAGATACTCCTGTATCTATAAACAAAACTTAACCACAATAATTAAAAACTTTTGGAACAAAAAACATCAAGCCAGATGATTTCATCAATGAATTTTACCAAACATTTAAGAAAAAAAAAAATGATGCCAATTTTCCAGAATCTCTTTTTAAAAATAGAAGGTGAAGGAGCACTTCCTAAGGCATTATATGAGGCCAACATTACTTTAATATCAAAACCAAATAAAGACATTACAAAATGCTAGTAAACTAAATTTAATAATGTATAAAAAGAATTATATACTATGACCAATTTATTGACCAATTAGAATTTATTCTAAGCATGTAAAGTCATTTTAGCATTTTAAAATCAGTTAATGTGATCCAAAATAACAATAGCCTGAAAAAGAAAACTCAAACGATTATATCCGTTGATGGAAAAAAAGTATTTGGCAAAATCTACATCTACTCATGATAAAAATTCTCAGCAAACTAGGAATAGAAGGGAACTTCTTTCATGTGATAAAGAACTTCCGCAGGAAAAAAAAAACTAATTAACATTATACTTAATAGTGAAAAACTGAAGGATAACATCTAATCACTCCTGTTCAGCATCGTACTTCCTAGTTAGTACAGTAAGACAAGAAGAGGCAATAAAAAGTATTCAGATGGAAAGGAAGAAATAAACTGTCTTTGTTCGCAGATGTGATTGTCAATGGAGAAAATCCCCAGAGACTCTACAAACAACAACAACAACAACAACAAAACCTCCTGGAACTAATACATGAGCGAAGCAAGTCAAAGGTACAAAGTTAATACATAAAAAGTCAGTTGCTTTCCTATATATCAGCAATGAACAACTGGAATTTGAATTTAAAAAATAATGCCATTTACGAAAAAAAAAAACCCTTAGATATAACTCTAGCAAAATAGGGTATAGGGTCTGTACACAGAAAACTACAAAACACTGATGAAAGAAATTAAAGATCACTAAATGGGAGATAGTTCATGTTCATAGATTAAAAAATTCAATATTGTTAAATCCAGTGTCTAGTTCAAGTCTCAGCTCCTGTGCGGAACCTTCCCTGATCAACTCCCATTGAGCTCCAGTTATTGTACATTCCTACAGCAAAGAGAAATTATTTCTTAAAATTTAGCCTTGAATTATACCCCACTTACAAGATTCTGAATTTCTTATGTGTTTCATATTACTCTGAGACAAGCTTCTTGAGCATAGTGATGGTATCTCACTCATCAGTGAGGATCTGAAAGCTAATGTAGGCATTTAATACACTTGTACTGAGTTAATAATTTAAAAACTGAGAACTGAAAAAAGTAAGAACTATTATAGGATATTTCAAGAATTCATAAATGTAGTAAATCATACAGTAAATACCTTTATGCATAATCTTTGTAGTCATTACTCTTAATTTCTTTATGGAATCCTGAGTAGAGTGTAAATATATTTAAAGTGTTTTTTCCTCATTTATTTATTATTTATTATGAAATGGTTGTTCAGAAAGATAGTATCAATATTTTTATTGAATAGTATATTATTTTTATCTTTTTCATTTAGATAGGCAAAAGTTTTATTTTGTTATTTACTAGTGAAATTGAATGTTTATGTTTTTTATTGTTTCTTCCCTTTATTACCAGTTGTTAATTTTCTTTGGTCATATTAAAGATTTGAAATCTCTGTTGGCCCTGTTTATTGGTTTTTTAATTCAATTTATGATTGTATAATAGCTTATATTACAGATAATAAAAATGTGGAAATTTATGTGTTATATATCTAAAAATATCTAAATAATAAAATAGTTATATGAATAGTACTTGCTTCATTTCTGTATCTTCTCCATATAATGACTTGAGCCTGGTGCCTCTTCTGCTATCTCAGAGTGACTGTAATTGTTTTATTTTTTTTTTCCATCTCTTGACTATTTCTTCTTATATTCTTATTGGTTCATTTTATTTTAATTAGATTTGATCATAGATTCAGGACTTTTATGTGTATTAACATGGAATTGACACAGTATTTTTTCTTTTTTTAAAAAATTTACAGCATATCTAGTTATAATCTTTCTTAAATTATTATGATTTCTCATTGTTTTAGTTATATTTGTCATAGATTTACCCATTCAATGACTTCTTTTTTGTCTAAAATATCAGTATAAAATAGAAATCAATATCCTAGGCTCTAGAATGAGACTACTTTTATTAATATCTTGGTTTCATCATTTATTTGCTGTGTGGTCTCAGGTAATTACTTGACCTCCCTTGGCCTCAGTTTTCTCATCTATATAAAGGGGTAACAAGCTAATAGAGTAATTATGAGCATTATTGTGTTAAAGAGTTAATACATACTGATGACAGGCACATAATAAGAGCTTGATAAATTTTGGCAATTATTAGAACTATAAAGCGTATTTTTTTATGGATGCTTTTGGTTAAGACGTATAAAGAGCACTACCAATAAGGGAAAGGAGAAATTTAAAAATGAAAGGTTAGAAAGCTTAACAATCTTTTAACTTTACCAGCCAGGCTTTAACTTTACCAACTAAAATGTTAATTACTGAAATAAAAAAAAAAAAGTTCTGATTTTTCAGGATTTTGTTAGTTCAGAATGACTCATGACTCTTTTACATTTTTAGCACTGTGGTCCCCGAGGCAAACAGATGCTTCTGCTACAGACCAATATTAATGTCAATATCAATACTATCACCAATGTGCAGTTGGGTGAGTAAATTATTTCTTGATGTCTAGATCCAAATATTAATGAAAGCTTTCAAGGAACCACTTATTTCTGATTACTCTAGTGGATCTAGCATTGCACCGAAGCATGAAACAGTTTTTATAGTGATCCATATCCTATTCATTTTCCAAATTATGGTTTTCCTCCTTGACATTCAACATAAGTTTACCTAACTATCTCATTGATTTGTGCCACTTATGTATCAGAAAATGTCTGTTCTTACAAAAAAAAGGGAAGATTTGCAAAGGCAATTGATGATCTATCAAATTTCTCAGCAACATGTGAGGCATGGACCCAGAGCTGACAGACTGCACAACTCCAGCACAATTCGCATTTTTCTCTATACATAGTGCATGGAGTACAACGTAAATGCCTGAAACTCTCCTCCAAAAATGGTCCTACACTGATGACTTATCACATCAATTCAATAACAGGAAAAAAAAAATGTAGTTCTTGTCCCATTCTGTAAAGACAAACCTGAAACAAAAGATGTTCTCAATCTATATCAAAATAACAGTGAACATAGGATTCCATTTTTAAAACCCTGGTTTCGAATGTTTCAAAATGTCCGAGGATTAAGATATATCATGTCAATTTTGTAAAAGTTAAGTAGTACTCTGTAATTTCCAATTTATCATCTTAAGAAAAACATTTTTATTTGGTTTAAGTAATTTGTTACTGTGAAAATTTCAATAATTCTGGTTTGAAACAATTTTCCTTCTTCTCTAGCTACTCTAATTTCAAGTCTTTCTTCAGTCCCCAATTTATCCACAAAGCCTACTCTGATCCTTTTAGGCTAATTCTTTGAAAAATATAGAACTTTTTTTTAGTATCATTCATTGTCCTTTGAACCATAAAATATTATGATTACTCTGCTATTATTATTTAACTTCCTATGTGCTACATTAAATTTTTATCTCCTTATGGAGACTCTGCCACAGGCCAAGATTCTTAATTAATTTTTGATCAACTAAAATTTTTTACAATGCAATTGCAACTTTCAAGGAATTCATAGAATAATGATGGATACACAATACACTAATGAATAGAGAGACAAATAAAAATATACATTCCATAAACTATAACTGAGGAATGACAAGATACCATAGAAATTCAGAAAAGTGAGCTATCAGATCTGCTTAAAGAAGGAGAGCAGAAAAGGAAAATTCACAGGGTGGGTGGCATTTCTGGAACTGAGTCTTAATAGATAAAATAGCATGTTACACAGTAAAAAGGCTCAAAAGACATGCCAAGTAAAAAATAATTTGGATTAATTTGTATTTCAAATCATTAATAATTTCTACTTTTACTTAGGTTTTCATATAAATATTTGTTTTGTGGCAATTTCAAATTTATTTAGAAGACTAATGATATGTTGTTAGTAATTTCATTTATATAAGAAAATTCCTAAGAAACTTTTGGCCTTCCAACATTACTCTGATGTGCCCTGACTATAGACAAACACAGGGTGAGCTAGCTATGTTACATTAGTTAAACCTAAAAAGCCTCCAACCTCTGAATATAATGTTGACATAAATAAAGATCTTATCATACACATCGGTAGATAGGAAAACCAAGGCAGAAAATGACCTGACTAGATCTGATTAGCTTCCTAGTAAAGTTCATTTCAAATATCTCTATTTATAATCATCCAATCATGGATACACTTCTATTATAGGACATTTCCTTGTTGAAGAAAGAGCATTGGGTGACAGCAGTACTCTTTCCTGCCTACTGTGTTGTTAGTTTGTATAATTAATTAAGCAAAAGGGCCATGGCTGAACACAATCTCCTTGTTTTTCCGCCATTAGATGACAAAGCTCACTCCACCATTTGCCAAAAAATCAGTTCCACAAATTTAACACTAGGAAATAAAAAAGCTTAAAAAACAAAATTTACACAATGTCTGGAGCTGTCCTATGCAAAGGGTGGCCAGACATTAAAGCTAACTGCACTAGTAGTATTGATTTAAAAGAGTCAGTTTCCAAGTGAATCATGGATTTAATCTCTCCAGACTCTCCTTCTGAAAATATGCAAAGTGGGGAAATGCCAAAAGTGATGATTTATACATTTTACATTAGCAATTGTATATTTGGCATTAACTCTATCAGAAAAAAAATACATTTAGGTTTGGTATAATGCCTTTGATATTGATGACCTATAAAATTACATTGAAAAATCAATGTGTTAAGTATGTAGGTGACTCTCAGGGAAATGGAGAAGCCATTACCATTTACAATTGCTTTTACATTCTAAATTCAAAATCCATTATTGAAATATGTCTGTGGTTATAAAAAGACTTTTTGTTATCAATCTTTGAATAAGACCCCTCCAACACACACACACACACACACACACACACACACACACTCAGATATCTTTTTAATGGAGGGCTAATGTTGACAGAAAAAGGTGTTAGATCTGGATCCATAAAAAAATTATTTTCTTGAATCTTGGAAGTGCATATTCACTGGAAAAAAATAGTAATGTTCAAGATATGTAAATATCTTGGCTAAAAATTATAGAAATTCTCCCTTCAGTGAATAAAGTTTGAAATTGTTTAAGTTTTTGACTATTCCTATTTAGAACAGAGCTTGATTCAGAAATATCTCATGTATAGAAGATTCTGGTTTCCTAAACTGGACTATAAGCTAATTGAATCTTGTCTCTATAATATTGCTTTTCTGAGTGACCCATCCATGCACAATACAAAGAGTTTCCTAAAAGATAGATTACAGGACAGGTTGCAGGATTATTTTGTGCTATTTTCTAATGAGTCCTAAATTATGGGAGAATTTGGTCTGAGGTTTACTCTCTTTAGTAGAGAGGATATGATAGGGAAAACCTAAAGTCTTTACTCAGCTCATCTGTCCCTATTAGCTCCCCAAAATATCATGCATGACCATATTGGCTTATGTCAGTTAGCAATCTACCCTCGTTTCAAATCAGGCCACTTGTATTTGTCCACTCAGGCTGCCAAAACAAAGTACTACAAATTGATTTCTCACAATTCTGGAAGCTGGAAGTTTGAGATCAAGGTGTCAGCAGAGTCAATTTCTTCTGAAGCCTCTCTCCTTGGCATGTAGATGGCCATCTTCTCACTGCATCTTCAAATGGTCTCCCCCTACACATTCTGTGTCCACATTTTCTCTCTTACTAAGGACACCAGACATATTGTGTTAGGGTCTGCCATAATTAGAACTTAATTACTTCTTTAAAGACCTCATTTCTAAATACAGTCAGATCTGAGGTACTAGAGGCTAGGACTTCAAATATAGATTTGGGAGGAGAACAGAACTCATTTAATAACATTGCCTTTAATTCAAGGTGTAGAAAAGATTGTAGTGAAGATGTATGAGAACTACTCTTTTCTTTTTCTCCTCCCTCTCCCTCTTTGCTCCCTTCACTCTTCCCATGCTATGCTTTAAATAGGGGCAGGTTGGAAAATTTTGTTTCTCTGAGTAATACTTCATAGGTAACAGGTTTTCTTTCCCTTCTTCCATACCAGCCTCCTTAAAGAGAAAGAGCATTTTTTTCCCCCATGCTGTGTGCCTGGCATTCAAATAATGGCTGTCTCCATCACAGCATCTTAGATGGTTCTCTACAGACCCTTGGATTCAGCATTTCTTCTGAGACAACGCTCTATCAATTTCCTATACTCCTTGCCTCTGGGAGATATTCTCCAGACCTCTTATCGATCCATTTCTTTGCCCAATGGTCAGTTCCTTGATAGGCAGGGGGAGTGGCCAGTGAGCACTGCCTGCAGCCTGGGGACCTCCACCATTCCAATTAGCCTTGTCTCCTGGGTTAACTGGTGATATAGACTTGTGCTCTCTTGCCGGTGGCTATCTCCTCGTTTCTTAAACTATGTTCTGATGACACTAAGGTGAGTCTGTAGGTCCTGGGCCTCTAAAACCAGCTGAGAAAAGAGAAGCCAGTCATAGTTTACTGCATTCTTTACAAATTTTATGTTGAGCTGTGTACAATGGGGACATAAGGGCAGGGATGCTTTTTTTTAAAAAAAAAAAAAATGAGGGTAAAGGAGGAAAACATTAGCCACTAATGTTTAACAAATGATTTCTGTCCTCTAAGACACTCTCCTTCTCTCTCCTAGCTCCAAACTGTGAAAGCCTAGTAGGAAAAATCAGGAATTCAAGCCTTAAAATAAGGCATTCCTGGGTATAGAGTAATCATAGATGCTTAGAGAACATAAAAAGCTTCAACAGAAATTAACATGTAAATGTTTTTCAATCAACCTGCCTCAATTTTTCTTATTTATAAAAATAATAAATATATTGAACAAAACCTGCCAGTCATTCAATACTTTGAGTTCCTTAGAGAAAAGCACATGATAAATGAGAAAGGAAATATTTCTCATTGTGCTCTCTCTTCCTGTTCATTGACAATTCAGTTAACTCACATATTTTAAGAACCTGCAGAGAAACAATATTATCCAACAGAAACACAATGCAGCAAGAAATGGGAGAATGGGATTCTAGACCTGTCCCTGATTCAGACACACAATGATACCAACAATCTATACTTTAGGGCAAGTCTCCTTATGCTTCTGCCTCCACATTTATGCAATGATAGATGAAGTGACCTTTAAGAGCCCTACAGCTTTTAAAGCAATAAGAAAATGGGATACTGTCTAAAATAGAGATAAATGTGGGGAGCATGGAAGTCCTCTGGGTTAAAACTCACTTACTGAAAGTGCTATTTTTTAAAAAATGTAAAATAGACATCTGCATTGCAAAAGCAACATAGCATTTTGTAAATAAAACTCTCCTCCACCATGTAATCCTTGTAAATTGAGTACAAGTAACCTAAAAGTGAAAGGTGATTTCTCTGTATTGGCTTTTCACTTCACACACCGATGAAAAACATGTTCTTAAAGATGATGCTGAAAATAAAGCCAGGCATTATTACTGTCCAAAGGATGCAAATAACCATGGCATTTGTTAGTTAACATCTAAGTAATGGTCTTCACCATGCTGGTCTCAGCCCATTAGTGAGTTTTGCATCTCAATAATGGTCTTAAATAGTAGGGAATAAAATAAAAGGACAGTATGTGTATGTTACAAACAGTAAGAATAAGTATTATTTTATAAAACCATTTCAGTTTTATAAATGTATATGCATCATATGTGCATATACAACATGTATTTATATATACATATATATGTTTATATATGCATGTATAACATATATAGCATGTTGGTGCATGTGTATATAGTATAAGAATATTGGGTCATGTTGTCAGATTTATTTTTTATTCTAAATCAAGGTTGAAGAAAGATGAGAGCCAGTGCTCTAGGGCAGCTCAGGTCTTTCCCCAGTCTCACTCTGACCTGTAAGATAAGAAGAATATCAACATTGTGTAGCTTCTGGATAGAAGTAGGATGAAGCCTTTATGTTATAGAATATTCTAACTTCCTTGAAACATGACTTCTTGACTCTCGTACTATGCTCCTTCCTGGAGGCTCTGTTAGAATCTTTCTTTTTATTTGGATGATTTAAAGTTTCTGACTATGTGGTTGATACAGAAAGAATGGTCATGGCCTTTTTTTGCCTTGATGAGGGGAAGATACTGTCTTCTGTCTCCTAGAGAATCAGGAATGGAAAGAAAAGGAGGGGAAACTTTATGAGACCAATTACTGATAATTCTCATGGGCATGAAAGGGGGATGGGGCATGGAGCACACTACTTACTCAAAGCATCTAAAATAAAATATTTCTTCCGGAAAAAATCTTTTCCTCTCTGACTTGATTTATCACTAGTAGGAGAACCATCTGGTCACTCAGAGAGAGAAGTTCTCTGTATGCCACACTAAGGATTTTAGATATGATGCTATAGGAAATGAGGACGAAGAGAAGGTTACAAGAGAGGCTGCTGAAATTTTAAGTCAGAAAATGTCAGGAATATATTTGCATTTAAGGAAATACTCTGGAGGCAGTGTGAAGATCAAAGACAACTAAGGAAGCCATTCCTTTAGCCCAGGCAAAAGAAAAAAAAATAATGCAAGTGTGAATTAGAATACCAGCAGGGCAGATAGAGAGGAGGATAAAGTATAGTTAAGACATTTTGAAGAGATAAAAGATTTGGTTCCATAGCTCTAGTGTATTTTTTTTTTCACTTACATATTTTGCTACATAATCAAAGCAGCTAAAATTAAATTTTTTTTAGAACTAACTAATATTTTTCTTTCTATCTTATCACTAGTAGGAGAAGCATCTAGTCGCTCAAGGAAAAAAGAATTATAATCTTCCTGAGTCCGTAGTGTCCTTAGCCTTTTTTCCTTTATTCATCGTCCAGAAACACAAATCCATATTTTTCTTGTCCTTTCCAAGAAAATGCCTCTTGTCCTCAAGCCATCAATAACTAGTAGAGTCATTGAGACAACTGTTCAACTGGATTTCTCACCCTGTCTCATTCTTCTCTCTCCCTTTTTATTTTCTGCCTTCAAACAAATCTTTCTATGACACTACTTTTTTTGTCTATACCTCCCTAATTATAAACATACAATGGGTTCCAGTGACCAAGATAATAAAGTTAAAAGGCTTGCCATTCAGAAACTATTACAGTCGGTTTCCATCTTATCACCCCTACTTTATTTTCCCAACTCTCTCAAATAGATATCCCATTTCTAATTCATTCTACAAACAATCTCACCACTTATGTCCCACCTATTTTAAAAGAAACGTGGTAAAAATAGATGAATTTATTTCAAAGCATGGCCAGAAGCCATCAGAGTTTTTTAAGGGGGTTGTTTTTAATTTTTGTGTGTGTGTTTTGAGTCTTTAAGGGGTGACTCTGGAGACTGTGTGGAGAATGGACTCAGGAAGCCAAATAAAAACAGAGTGGCTATTATATTATGTGACAGAAGTTATTGTAACTTGGACTAAAATGATAGCAGTGGAGATTGAGAGAAGTCAGTAGATTTGGGGTATGTTAGGAATAGAACTTACAGGACCTGGCTGATGAATTAGAGGAAAATGGAAAGATATTGTTCAGTAAAGACTTTAGAGTCAGACATAATTGTCTGACTCTAAATGAACTATTTAACTTTTTGGAGACTAAATTCTCTACTTAATAAGGATAGTAATATTTACTTAGACCATATGAAATCGCCAATCTTGACTATTACTAACTTATAAAAACTATATTTAAATGATTCATTCGAATATCAAACTCACAAAATTAATGTAAGGATTAAATGTGACAAAATGTATAAAGAAGCCAGTTGCATACTGCATTTAGTAGATGCTCATATCTTTCCCTTCTTTTTCCTTCCTTTTACTTCAAGATCCAAACAAAGATCTTTTTAGTGGTCCCCCTAGATTGACTGGTACACATTGAACTTTTTACCCTCGGAACTCTAATTTAAAAACCATACTGCTCTAGTTTAACAACCTTGCATATCTGCCTTGTTTGCAAGAGTTCAGATAGGTTGAAAACTTTCACAATGTTATATGGTAGGTTAATGATGGACTTGGGGCAAAATATGATTTTCATGGTGTTTTCTTTCTCTTTTTATTAGTTGAATATTTCTAAATTTTCATTTTGAAATAATTGTAGATTCATAGAGAGTTACAAAGAAATGTACAAGAAAACCCTGTATACTCTTCCCCCAGTCAAAATTAACTTCTAACACAACTATAGTATAATACAAAGTCAGGACATTTGTATAATCCATAGAGCTTATTCATATTTCATCAGTTACACCTGTCTTCAATTGTATGTGGGCATCTTTATAATGTTATCACATAACCACCACCAAAATCAAGATACTGAACTATACCATCACTGTTAACATTCCTTTATGTTACTCCTTTACAGTCAGGCCTATCTTCTCCCCCATCCCCAATACCTGGTAACCAGTAATCTGTTTTCTGTAATTATGTTATTTCACAAATGTTACATACACGGAATCATGTATAATGTATCTTTTTGAAATAGTATTTTCTTAATGAGAAAAGCAGTCTTTCTGGAAAAAAAAAATGTTTTGTACATTCCGTAGTGAAGTATTACATAAAGAGAATGATATTAAGAACAACAGCTCCAGTTTCTAGAAATAAAAACATCTTGAATACAAAATGTTTGTCACTTTTAAATACAGTTTTATTTAAAGTTCAGGAATGACTTTCAAATAACTTAACAGTTTCTAAGAACAAAAAACAATTGAAATAATTTTCAAAAGTCTAAGAATTCCTGTAGGATGCTGCCTCATTTTCTATGGTAAATAACTGCACAGATCCAATTATAGAGACTTAGAAATATGCTGTCTCATGTTTTCAATATTCACATTTTCAAGCAAATGAACTTTTGCAAGTTACTAATACAATCTTAATCTATATGAAATTTTACTTATTTTGGAGAATAGGTTCCACCCACCTCGTTTTTTAAAAAAGGAAATAAACCCCAATTGAACTCAGCAAACTTTTATCCATATGGGAAAAGTTGAAATTAAAATGAAACCCTGTGGAGGACACCTATAACACTGTCTGATTTGATTCAGAAAAGCTCAAAAGAGTACTGCAGTGAATTACCTTATTAGAAGGCATGTATAAAAGCCAGGGGCTAGACTTTAAAAATTCTTTCACTCCATTTTTTTAATTGGATTGTTTGTTTTTTCTAATGTTAAGTTGTATGAGTTCCTAATGTATTTTGAATACTAACCCCATGTTGGATGTATCATTGGTGAATATCTTCTCCCATTCAGTAGGTTGTTTTTCATTTTATGGATGGTTTCCTTCACTGTGCAAAACCTTTTTAGTTTGAGGTAGTCCCATTTGTTGTTTTTTTTCTTTTGTTTCCCTAGCCCTAGGAGACATATCCAAAAGAAAAAAGAAAAAGAAAAAGAAAAAAAACAATGTCAAAGAGTTTACTGCCTTATTTTTCTTCTAAAAGTTTTGAGTATGGGTCTTTAATCATTTTAAGTCTTTAATCAATTTGAGTTTATTTTCATTTATGGTGTAATAAAGTAGTCATTTTTTTGTTTTGTTTTTTGGGGGTTTTTTTTGCATGTCAGAAAACAAACAATCCAATTAAAAAATGGGCAACAGAGCTGAATAGATGTTTCTCCAAAGAGAACATACAGATGGCCAATAGACATGAAAAGATGTCCAACATCACTATCAAACTAATACCACAATGAGATATCACCTCGCACCTGTCAGATGGCTATTGTCAATAAATCAACAGACAAGGAGTGTTGGCCAGGATGTGGAGAAAAAGGAACCCTCCATGCACTGTTAGTGGGATTGAAAATTGGTGCATCCACTATGGAAACAGTATGGACATTACTCAAAAAACTAAAAATAGAACTACCATATGATCCAGCAATCCCCTTCTGGGTATTTATCCAAAGAAACCCAAAACATCAATTTGAGAAAATATATGCCCCACTATGCTCATTACAGCATTATTTACAATAGCCAAGATATGGAAGCAACCTAAGTGTCCATAGATAGATGAGTGGATAAAGTAAATGTAGTACATATACACAGTGGAATATTACTAGGTCAGAAAAAAAGAATAAAATCTTGCCATTTACAACAACATGGATGGACGTAGGGGGTATTATGCTAAATGAAATAAATCATACAGAGAAAGACAAATATCATTTGGTTTTATTTATATATGGAATCTAAAAACAAAAATTAAATAAATGAACGAACAAAACAGAAACAAACTCATAGATACAGAGAACAAATTAATGGTTGCCAAATCAGAGAGAGGTCGGGAAGGTCGGTGAACCAGGTGAAGGGATTAAGAAGTACAAATTGGTAGTTACAAAATAGTCACAAAGATATAAAGTACAACATAGAGAATATAGTCAATAATATTATAATAACTATATATGGTATCAGATGGGTACTAGACTTACTGGGGTCATCACTTCGTAAGTTATATCAGTGTCTAATCGCCATGCTGAGCACCTGAAACTAATATAATATTGTATATCAAATGTAATTTAAAAATATTTTTTAAAAAACTTTCTCTCCTGTTGAAGTCCTATATTTTGGGACAGATCACAAAGCTTCCTTCCTACTCCAACCCAGGAGCCTAGGAACCACCTCAGCTACTAAATGAACATTTGAGCATTTTTTTCCCCCAAAATGAGCCCATATTATGACAAAGAAGTTTTACACCACTAGCTAGGTAGGACAGCTTAGGATAATATAGGTTAGATGATGAAATATTGCTAATCTTCAAGTATTTTTAAGGTATGTAATGAATAGAAGAATTTCAGAATTATTACATAAAATCTAAGATAAATATTCGGTACAAACATAAGGAGTCCTCAGAACTCTTTCTTGTGCTAGAGGTTTGTATTAGTTGGTTAGGGACAACAGAACAAAGTGTCACAAACTGAGTGGCTTAAATAACAGAAATTGTATGTCTCAGTTCCAGAGGCTAGAAATCCATGATCGAGGTGCCAGCAGGCTCGATTACTTCTGAGAACTATAAAGGAAGGATCTGTTCCAGACCTCTCTCCTTGCTTTGTAAAGATGGCCGTCTTCGTGTTCACATGGTGTTCTCCCTGTGTCCAGATTTTCCCGTTTTTACACAGACACCAGTTCTGTTGGATTAGGGGCCCATTCTCCTCCAGTATAACCTCATATTAACTAATTAAATGTAAAAAACTTTATTTCCAAATAAGTTCACATTCTAAGCTACTGGGGGTTAGGACTTGTATACATGAATTTTGGGGAGGAATACAATTCAATGCATAATAGAGTACATATTATTTGATTAAAAGAATCTTTCCATCTACTTTATCCAAACTTTTTTTTTTTCCCCTGCAGGAATTTGTACCTGCAGAGAAAAGCCTGATTGGCAGAGCTATAATAAGCTGCTGGTCACTTTCCTCTGTGAGTGAAGACAAGTCACCTTGGATCGGATTTTTTTTTTTTTTAGGAAAGAGTCACTTTCTAGTTGTATAAATGTGAGGTAAGCTGGCACTCATTACCTTAAGGATAAAATGTTACAAAGATTTCACTGATTAGTCTGACAAAGATGACTCCTTTCAACAACCTTTGGTGAATGGACCTTACCTGCAGAGAAAAGATTAGCAGATTTATGTCATACGGTAACCTGTAAGAAAACTGATTGAGAACTCAGCTCTTTGGTTTTGTGGAGTCTCCGATGAACTGAGATAGTCCCAGCAGTAAAGACACCAACAAGTCCCTAAAGGGAACTTTCAGGAAGAGTAGAAATTTTCTAAACCAGAGGACTAGTTAATCAACCTAGGAAGTTACTGGGAAAGGGTTTGTTTGGATATGAGTCCACTTCAGACCTACAGAACCTTCAAACTTTGCCATTGCTGTGGGTCAGAGGGAGAGATTTCTCTTGTTCCCATTTATTTTATGATAGAACAGAGTTAGGTTCTGTAAACTATACAGATGAATCAATATTGGATCTGCATGTGCATGGAGCCCGAAGCCTAAATACCATCCTCTGCATGGATGTCAGAACCTCATGCCCCAGAAATTAAAGTCCAAATCAATTTCATATATGCCCACGAACTCTATTTATAGTTTTTGATTATTGCTCTTAGAGTTCATTCTTTATAGCTAGGTTTTAGGGACTTCTCTCTCTTTTTTGATAGTTACGTATAAAAAATTATTATATTTTATCTGTGATCACGTATCCTTGATTCAGAAAAGATGCTTTCACATTAGCTCAGTATACCAGGCTTTTAGTGGCCCATTTATTCATTTGCAACTTCCATTAATCTTTGGTCCATGTGAGATCAGATACGGTACCTATTTTGTCCACGCCAGAACTTAGCACTGAGTTGAACATATAGAAAGTACTCAATACATATCTCTCAAATTATGGGAGATAGTAGAACACAGTGGTTAAAATTATGGTATACCTGCCTCATAAGTTTGTTGTAAGAATTAAATGAGTGTGTGCATATATATTGGCACCTAGATCAATGTCTGGCACGTAATAATGCTATAGAAGTATTATTTGTATTTTCATTATTAGTAAATTTCATTTAGGAATAGGTGAGCCTTTTAGTAAAATACATAGCACAGACAGTTATCTCCTCTGCCTATATATAGAGCTGGCCCTGAGATCAAATCTTCTTGAAGAATGTGGAAAGAAGTAGCTCAGAACTGAGACCTGCTGTTTGTAAATCAAGTGTGATAAATTAGAGTGGACTCAGCTTGTTACTGCAGGCTCAGTGCTATGGTTTTCTCATTCCACTAATCAAGAGGCCAACTGGACTGAGGTGGGTGGGGATTGGAGTCAACAAAAAACAAAAAGAATGTTCTAGTGTCTTAGGAACACCCCAGAATTTTTTTTTAAATCCATATAGAATTCTCTCTTAAGAAGTAATCTATTTGTATCAGAATCAAGAATTTCAAAATCTTTTTCGTGAACATTTTGGTAGAATCATCTTTCTAGATTGAAAACAAACAAATGAAAAGACACAGATCTAGAAACCCTGATTTGGAAAAGATGTTTTTGTCTTAAGAACTGGCAAACATTTAAGTTCAGGAAATTCAGCAATTGCCTACTTTGAGCTTAAAGATATTCATTCTTTTGTAATATATAAAACTCACAGCCATTGGTTCTTAAATGCACAGACCTACTACTGTTGAACTTAAGAAGACTTCATCACTGTGCATCCTTCCACTATGCGCTCTGCAAAGCGCTCGCCTGAGCTGCCCACTAATGTGCAGGCAACTTCTGAGACCGAGCTCTGCAATGGGTGGGCTTTATGGCCAGCCTTGACCTTTGGCAGGAGTTAACAGAGTGCCACAATAGCTCAAAAACTTTTCTTTAATTTCAACAAGTGAACAATAACAACAAACAACAAACACAAAAATTCCTCAGTGTTTTCAGTAAACTTAGCAAACTTTTTGCAGCAATCCAGGTGAGGATTGATGGTCAATGCTAAAGCAATGGCGATGGAAAAACGGAGAAGCGTGTGAACCAAAAAATATTAGGGAAGTAGAAGTAATGAGATTTGGTCATTGACTGGGATACTGAAAGAGGATTCACTTTAGAGTCAGGCAGACATGGGTGGAAATACTGGTTCTACTATTCACTACCCGTGACTGCTTGGACCTGTCACTTAAAATCTGTTGCTTAGTTTCCTCATCTGTAAACTGGAGAAAATAAAAATATTTACCTCATAAGGTTTTTATAAAAACAAAATAAAATAATTTATACAAAGCACATAGCGCAGTGCTAAGTAGAGAATTAAAAGTCTATACATTTAGCTCTATATAGAATGCATAAAAATTTAAGGATGACTCTGAAATTTTTGACTAGGCATTTTATCAGGGATGTAACACACTGGGTTTGATGAGAATACATGGGTGGAAGAAAATATAATATCTATTACACAAATAAATATTTTAAAGAGCATAGATTTTATTGACTTTAGTATGAATGAACAGCCACAGAATCTGGTTGATGATCTCATTCTGGATGACCTGTCCTGATTCCTTTAGTTAATTGATCCTTGCAGAATTCTAAGAGACAGTATTCGACTCTGCAGTTTTACAGGCAATCCTTTATTTCAATACTGTGTGATCACTTTAGTCTCTGTTTCCAGTCTCAGGTCATGCCCTTGTCAGAGCACCCCAGCTGCTCCACAGCAGGAAGCACTGGGCTCTCTATTAAATGCATCACATGAAGCCCTAGTAACCATGGTAATAATCTTTAGAAGACACAGCCCCATTTCCATCCTGACCTTTTGACCATCCCTAGTGAAAACCACAATTCCTTCCTGTTTGAATGTTTTAAATTATACACTCAAGTGGTCTGCTTTCAGTCAAGAGAAAATATCATATGCACATGCTGACAGCTGCCCAATATCAATTAAAGCAAGATCCAATGATAAAATGCTGTTCTAATATAATTTGAGGCAAAATGCAATCAGTCCTTTATCTTGAAAGAGCAGCCAACATTCTTTAATTCTGTTATTCTCGAGTTTGGGATGTCAGCTTACTATTTTAAAAGAATTAAAGGAAAATATTTTCAGAGTTTCTCTAAGAGGAATACTGGAAGTAAAGAAGACTTAAGAGTATTATGATTAAAATGAAACAATGAATCTTCTAGTTCTCTGCCTAATTTTAAATAGAAGGAAACTGAAGCACAAAAATAAGAGAAAATGACTTGCCCCAAACAGCAAGCCTTTGAGGGGCCATGCTGGGACTTTAAATCTCTTCATTTCTCAGGCTTTTTTATACTGCATTCTGCCCCTTGCTGGGTACCAGATCAGTGGTAAAACTAAACACGCTGTCGTTTTTACAACTAGGTTTTTTTATATTTTAAAGATTAACAACAACAAAACGACTCCTTTTTATTGGAATGAACAGTCTTTAAAGTGAAACAGACTTGAGCTCAAATCCAGCTTCTGCCACTGTCTCTGAGCCAATTTACAATCTTTTTAGTTTTCAATTTCCCCAATTTTAAAAAGTAACAATAGCTATCTACTTACAGGGCCAATGAGAACTGATTAAAGCCATCTATATAAAATGTCTGCCATTCATTTGTGACAACATAGATGGAACTTAAGGGTATAATGTTAAGTGAAATAAGTAAGAAAGAGAAAGACAAATACCATATAATTTCTCTCATAGATGGAATCTAAAAAAGAATTTAAAAAATTGCGTAATACAGAGAACAGATCATCAGTGGTTATTTGAGGGAAAGAGGAGTGAAGGCTAAGCAAAAGGGATGAAGGGAGTCAATTTTATGGTGTCAATGATAACTAGACTTTTGAAGTAATCACTTTGTGGTATATACAGATATCGAATGATGTTGTACACCTGAAACTTACAAAATGAAAAGAATAAAATAAAAATAAAATGGCATTAAGGTAAATACACAATAAATGTTCATTTCTCTCTCAGATTTTATACTCAAATGACAGAAATACACAAATAGTCTATTTTTAAAGTTAATATGATTATAGAATAAGGATGGATTCACTTCATTTTTTTCCTTCAGAGAATAAAAAAGGTAATGTCATCTCAGAAGTTCTATCATACACAGATTGCATAAGAAACTAAAAGATAATTAAAATAGGCTTTTAAAGTCACTGAGTAAATAGCATATATCATTCTCTGAGCATGAAATAATCAAAGTTCACTGAGAACTTTGACATGAAGGAAGCTGACCCAACAATGGCACTGAATGGACAAGTCAAATGGCACAAAGGAAATTATTGAGGTGAATGAAAGTAAAAAACAATTTTCCTTGGAAACAACTATTTCTAAAGAATCCAAGAAGAAAGTGCTTATAAGGAACACACTTCTCACAGGCAAAGAACACTTACAATTCAAACTTGCAGGTAAGGAAAAAAGACAAATATTTACTAGACCAAAAACCAAGATTAAGATACATCATAATACCAGATTCAAGATGAAATGATGAAATCCCAATTAATAAGCAACAGGACAGATCAAATAATATTTAGAAGAAACCCTACTCAAGACTAATTTAAAACCAATACCTCTTCATAAAATAGACACAATGGGGACAAAACAGTCAGAGGCACCTGCTATCCCCCAAATTCAGGGCACCAACCAAGTGCAGAGCGCTATTGTCATTTGTTTTCCTTTCCCACAACCTCTCTCCTAGACTTGCCATTCTTACCATTCTTATTAGAGCTAAGAATGTCTTACCATTCATATTAGAGATATGTTCTATGAAAAGGAGAACTATAGATGAATGGGTCAACAATATACTTTTTTATGTTTACTAGGTTTCTACTGTGAGCAGTGGTGCATTGGTAAATATTTAATCACCAACTCTCTGAAAATAAGGCATGAATATATGTATACAAATACCAGTTTTTAAATGAATTTAACCGACATAAAGGTGCAGCAATTTACAAATAACAACAACAACAAAACGCAGTATTCTTCATTGTATATCCCACATTGCCAATAAATTATCACAGACTATATTTCTTTGAATTTTGCTGAATTTTCATATCCACATACTATGATTGCAACTCACAAATGAGTGTTGTTCTGACATAAATGTTGGCTTTGTTTGTGTTAACAAATAAGAGGAAAATGACACAATGAAGACGTGTCAGAACTTCATTAGTCAATGTCATGAACTTTTTTTTTGCTGAATCAGATAATTTTTAAATACTAGAGAAATATTTCTTCAGATTCCAGTCTTAGTGACAATGTAATAGCTGCAGATAATGAATTACTTTTTCTGCATTATTGATGTTTTCCCCATCACTTTCCTAAGTTTAAACAATCAATAAAACAATAAATGGTAGTGGTTGCTGATTTTTTGTCATGCAAATACTCATACCTTGACTGATTTTAAGGCACCTATGTATGTCATTGAATGCAGAGTGGAGATGCACGATAGCACACCCTTTTATAGTATTTCTACTGTACAGATTCAATATTCCTAAGCAATTTCAAGGACGAAAGATATAGGAAAATGTAGCATAAAAATTAGGAAGTAATGGAATGTGAGTTTTTATTACCTGGTTTTTACTATTAGTTATTCAATTGTAAGTTTTTATAATTTAATTTTTAATAACAATTTTATTTAACAACTGGCTTATTAAATTCCTGAAATTTTAATAACCTCCACTTGCAAACCAGAAAAGGCTGGCTCTGGGACAACTGTGAACATGTAAAACACTTTCCATGTTGGCATGACCACTTTTTATATGAAACAAACATTCTTGTGGGAAAGACATATAATAAGAATTGGATTATTCATTATTTAATTGTACTGTATTTATTCATTTAATCAGACATATTTGTTAAATTTACTATCAGACACTATGAACAGCACTAGGAAGTAAAAATATAAGGTACCATGGGGAGTAAGGCAAAGTGTTTCCAAAGCAACAGCATTTTCTCTGAGAGATGAGTGGGAAGTTACACTAGAAAACGTGTCATATGTGATTTAGAGAGGTTAGAAGGAAGCTATTTAAGGCCAAAAAGTAATAATCTTTGAGATGAGAAAAAGTATAATATGTTATGAAATTTAAAATAAATATTCTGGTGCGCAGTGGAATAGTGGGTGAGAAGTATAGCATAAAGTGTTAGTAAGAAACTAAATCATGAAGAACATTATAGGAAGAATATCTGTACATCCTAGCTTACTTTAGATTCTCCCACTTTGCTCCTATTGCCCTAATTATTAGGATAATATAAATAGTAGCCCCTTCATTTTCAAATTTGTAATAGTTTAGATGACAAAAGATATAGCCATCTTATCTGTAAACCATGTTAGAAATTCCAGTATTTGTCATAAAAGCTTCAAGCTAGGAAAAACTAGGAGTACAGCCATATCTGTATGTATTAAAGAGTAGCTACCATGTGTAGAGAAAATTAGAAAGTGCCAAGAAGCAAAACAGGAGAACTCATTTGGAGGCTATTACACGAATCCAGTGAGAGGCCATGGTGGCATGGATAGGAGTTGTGGTAGGGATTTGAGATAATTTAATTTGAGAGGTAAGAAGTAGGCAAAAACTTGATAATTCATTGAATAGGGTGGCAGAAAGAGAAACAGATCGCAAATATATTTCTGAGGTCTGGCTTGTGCTGTTGATTGAATGGTTGTGCAAGTCACTGAAATGGGGAATATCAGAGGAATGTCATGTCTATGAACAGAGGATGAGTTCTGTTGACACGTCAAATTTGAGATGATTATAAGACATAAAATGGATATTGTTCATAGGTGGTTAGATAAAGGATCTTAAATTTAGGAGAGGTACCTAGGCTGGAGAAGAAAACTAGAAATAACCATTTGGATGAGAAATGATCCATGACAGTCATGAAATTTCCTCAGAAAAGGGTAGGAAGGAGAAAAGCCCCAAGGTAGACTCGAAAAAATTATCTACCTCATGGAGTAATGCTCAAATTTAAGTAGGTATAAATTAACTTAGCTCTACAAAAAGAGGATCTTGGAATCCAGTAAGTGGATCTTCACTCAACTCTACCCATGAAGAAGACAAATGTACACAGAAGATACAACTATAGAGTTTTTGTTTTTGTTTTTGTTTTTTTTTAAGACTCATGGGTGATTTATCCCCAAATCCCTGTTTAGAACTTCTTAATGTTGATGACAAATTGTTAACTGCAGTTTTATTTTTTGTTGCAGGGTTATGTGTTTATTTTCTTTTTATGCTTTTATACAGTTATATTATTTTCTTAAATATATGTATATGGCATTTTAACTTAATTCTTAAAAAACTTTTGCTATTTTTAATTGAAGGACATCTGTAGGGACACAGTCCTATTATTAACTGCCATAGGGAAACTAATTTCAAATTCAGTAAAGTAATAGCATGGATATATTAAATAATAAAAAAATTAACATTAGTTTATATGAGTTTTCTTGAGTTATTAACAATTTTCCTATGGAATAAATTATTTAACTTTTCTGAAATGGTTGAAGTTTGGGGAATGAAAAAGTTTATTATTCTGCTTTCTAATTGTATGGACATACTAAATACTACAACTGGAAACTACATCTTCCTCCATGTGGCAAATATCTGAGAAATAATATTCTAGTCTTTCTGTATTCAAACAGAGGTGCCAAATTCTCCACAGCCATTATTCATTAACTACGTGGTCTTTAAGAACTTTGCATCTCTTTTTTTGAGAAGCAACTTCAGTTTTATTCACAGGCTATACTTATAAGTGATAAACAAGAAAGAATATTTTAATAAATACCAAATTACCATATCATCAGAATACTTTTGTGCATTATAGAAAGCAGGGCTTTTTTGAGGCTCTGGTTCTGAATCTTTGGTCCAGCAAGATTGTGGGTTGTTTAAACTCCCCTGTGCTTTGCATAATGACTCTGGAGATGAATAATCTAGTGGTGTATGTAGTCCAGAAAGCAATCAGTGATAGACATGGACTGCAATGCAGGCTTGTGAAATATTAAAATAGCCTTTTCACAAAATTTCTCTCGACCAGCTTAAAATTGGAGACATTTTTTAATGCTATTATTTTCAAATAGAAAATTACATAAAGTAGCCTTATAAAATGACTTAAAATATATTTTGAGTATAGTGGAGACAAAATAATTTAAGGTTGAGAATCAGGAGTCTTGGATCCTGAGCCCTAGTCTACCACCTTACATGACTTTAAAGAAAGTCATTTGACCTTGGGATATCTCATTTTTATCATCGACAAAATGAGATTAACAACACTGCTACCTCACAAGACTGTTGAAAGATTCAATCTACTGGAAATAGACTTCAAAAAGTATGAGAACAATGCAAATACCAGGTAATGTGATTTTTACAACTTCAAAGGTCATTTATTTATGGATCATTTTTTTTTATGTTTAAAAAAGTGGTTTTTTAAAAAGTGTAATCTGAGATATTAAATCTCTTGAGACTCAAAACAATAGAATGACTGTTTATCTTGTCCGTGGAAACTAATATTTTCTGACATTCATACTCAGCTAAGTCAAATGGAGTATATCAACTTTATGATAAACTTGAAAGCAGAAGTTAAATATTTGCTCCAATTTTTTCCTATATGAAAATAAGGAGAAGCAACTTCAAGCAAAGATGTTCGACTTCACTAGCTATTATGGAATTGCAAATAAAACCACAATGAGATACCACTTCACATCTGTTAGAATGGTTATCATCAACAAGACAAGTTATAACAAGTGTTGGAGAAGTTGTGGGGTGAAAAGAACCCTCATATATTGCCAGTGAGAATGTGAATTGGTACAGCCACTATGGAAAATAGTATGGAGGTTCCCCCCAAAATTAAGAATATAATTACCATATGACCCAGCAATCCTTCTTTGAGTATTGACCTCAAAATTTTGAAGACATTTATCTATAAAGATATATGCACCCTGATATTCATTGTAACATTATTCACGGTGGCCAAGACATGGAAACAATCAAAGTCTCCTTCGATAGATGATTGTATAAAGAAGCTATGGTACATATATACAATGGAATATTACTCAGCCATAGGAAAAGATGAAATACTGCCATTTGTGGCAACATGGATGGATCTTGAGGTTATCATGCTAAGCTAATAAAGTCAGACAAAAATTGAGATTTCATTCATGTGTGGGCTATAAAAACTGAAACAAACAAACAGGACAAACAAAAAATTCAGACACAGACAACAGTATGGTGGTTACCAGAGAGAAAGCGGGGAGGTAGGGAGGTAGGTAAGGGTAAAAGGAATCATATATATGGTGACGGAAGGAGACCTGACTTTGGGTGGTGAACACACAATACAATATACATACAATATATTATTCAATAATACACTTGAAATCTATATAATTTTATTAACTCCAATAAAATTAATAAAAAGGAAAGAAAATAGGGCTGGAAGGTGACACCTTCCAGCCTGTGCATCTACCTGTCCCCAGATTCCAGGGAGAATGACACCATTGACAACTCCTTAGGACAGAACTGCACAACACAGAGACAGAGTTCAATCTGGCACATGAAGTTGGCCACTTTCATACTGAGACCTTACTCAGCATTTCTTCCTATGTCTGCTCCCTGCAATAATATAGATTCATTGGGAGCAGAGAAAATATCTTGTTCATCTTTCTATCTCTCCCTGTGTATAATATAGAGCCATATGAATTATAGACGCAAATGATAGTTTGTTAAGTAAATAATTACCATTTCTATTCCTATATATATATTTATAACTAACTTTTATTGAGCCTATACTATATGCTTGGTCACCAAGCTAAATGATTTACAGACAAGTCTCACTTAACCTCTAGGGGAATGTGACAAGCAAAGTTTAGAACAAAGTAAACCCTTAATAAGAGCTAAAAGTGATTAAGATAATGAGCCTTCTTCTTATTTCTATTCCCCTTTAACGGATGAGGAAACTAAGTTTCAGAAATGTGAAGATGACCAAGGTCACATGGCCAGTAAATGATGAAGAAAATACTTGTAACACAAACCTATCTGATGTAAGACCATGTACTTAGCCATTTTACTCTTCTGCTTCTCCATAGAAGATGTGGATGTTATTACTAAAATGTTGCTCCAGATGAAAGGGCTATCTTTGTCTATGGTAACAAAATTGCCTATCCCTCTTTATGGTTTTTCAGGCCTTTTAAAGAGTCAGTGAATAGTTTGGATTATTCATTGTGTGTCTTCTTAATCAGATCCAATTTCAGACTGTGTCTTCTCATTCTGGCCCTTTCTAGGCTTCATAGTATGTGCTTCGGGATTTTTCACTGAAAGCAGGCTCAATTTCTGTGTAAGTGGCTTATGATACCAATTTATATATTATGATACTCCTTTGTTCAGTTGAAGAGCATCTCAGTCCTTTTTGCTATTTTATGAGATATTATTTAATATTATTCTTTATAAAGGCAATACTATGTTTATTATAGACAACTTTGTAATACAGCGAAACAATAAGAAGAAAAAAAGACTCATCGATAATCTATTTACTACTGTCTACAACTGAGTAGATGTTCTTTTCTACAGGATATGTATGTGTGTGTGTGTATGTGTGTGAATATCGTGTGATTGTTTTGTATATACAGAGCCATACACACAACAGCATCATATCACACAGACCATACATATTGGGTGACTTCTGTTTTTTAACTAAATAATATGTCTTGAGCCTCTTTTCATTAAATTCTCATTTAAGTGATTACATAATAATATCTATGTAAACATATTATATGTTATTTACATAATTCTCTATTATTAAACACTTCATTTTCTAT
Source organism: Pteropus medius (assembly GCF_902729225.1). NCBI lineage: Eukaryota > Metazoa > Chordata > Mammalia > Chiroptera > Pteropodidae > Pteropus > Pteropus medius. The sequence continues at coordinate 18,114,931 of NW_024346667.1, forward strand.
TGTAAACATAATCCTGCAAGGCTTATCATTGTAGGTAAATATTTATCCACAACATTATTTCCTTAAAATTTAAATTATTTCTAGAATTTTGTCTTCTCCAAATGTACAGTTTTACACAGAGGGAAAAGAGTTCGTTTTAACCCGTAGTTACGTGAATATACAAAGGGCATGTAACTACTGCACAGAGTGCCAGGGATTCTAACCTTCATTAGGTATGACTTAAATGTCTCTACACTTTCCATTGTACCATATGGTCTCCTGTCACAGCATACTAGTCAAAAAAACTGTATAATCCACATGCCTATAATGCATAAGGAAAATTTTTAAAAGAGAAATATGAATGCTTATCTCAGGGAAATTGTAATCTTGACGGCGTGGTCATATTATGGAATCATCCTTGCATTTAAATTTTTAATTTGCGAAATGCTAGAGGGACCTTGACACACAGTCTCTAAGTTCCAGAGGACTAACCGTGAAGTATATTGGCCTTTCTAATGAGCTCAGCAATTTTAAGGAGAAGAAAAATGCATTTATTGATTTGGCTCAGCTGTCTCGATTTGGGAGCTGTCCCAGTAATCTCATTACTATGGTATGTATGCTTTTATTCCCTCAGCATCAGAATTAAGTCTATATATAGAGCCAGCAGCTGCATTCTCAGCAAGACCTCAAGGTATCAAATGTACCCAGGAGCTCTCAACTACCCATTTTCATTAACAGGAGGCACAGATGACAAATATCTTTTTCTTGACTTGTACATATAGATTTATTTATTTATTTGCTTCTTTATATATCTTTGTCTAAACTAATGCATAACTTTTATGATTTCTAGATTCAGGCCTTATACTTGTAGATTTTGGCAGAGATTTAAATATGTTCTAACAAAACTGTCTTTTTATCTGATTCATGAAATCACCAGATTGGCCCTCAGAATATTTCATGAATGTATTAGAAAGAAAACTGTAATAACTAAAGAAAGATACTGTATATCTTAATTAATGTTCTTTTCATCACAGAAATTAATTTAAAAACATCTATAATTTTTTTTCTCACCAAGAGAACCTCTCTTCAATGCTATTTCTTTATATTTTCCTCTCTTCTACAAGAAAAAATATGCTTATGTACAGGAAGTATGGCTTGCTAGAGTCTCCAATTCAACCTCACTTGCCATATGCAATGCATAAATTTATGTGTTAAGCTTCAAAAACAGCTGACAACAAATTTCAGTTTTCCGACCTAGGTTTAATTCCACCTAGACTCTCTGTCCCCTTATATCAGCTCTGTGAGTTGTGAAATGCTTTTATGACTAATCAAATACCTTCTGCTGCAAAGATTTTAAAAGCTCTAAGGGAAAATGAAAACACGTATTAAGGAGAACTTGAGAAGTGTTAATGAATTGAATTTGTCTGAAATTTGCCACTCCCCTTATCCTTGAAAGGTCACAGGCTTTCAGAACAGAGGTTTCCCCAATGACCAGACTCTACGACATTCATGTAAAATAGGTTATAAAGTGACCTTCTTAAATAGTAAGATTAGTCCTTGCATTACTAGCATTTGTTTTCTAGTATCCCAAGCAGAAGCTATGTTCAACTTATTGCCACCTGCTTGAGACAGAATCTAGCATATTTAACCTCTAGCTACTAAAAATTAGGCAGTTTTAAATGAGGAAAAGATTATCTGTCTTAAGAACTTCATTTTGTAGGAGAAATAAAGGGAAGTTAATGCCATATAAACAGGTAATGACAGAGTTGCCGCTAATGTGGAGGTCTCCTAAGTACCTTTTAAAATAACACAGAGATACATTTGATCTTCCTTAAATGCTGAACTATAAGTAGAAACTTATTTGCCTGTTTAAATTCTTGGTATCTTGGGGAGAGAAAAAGCAGTCTGAGAAGATCACAACAGCTCAACAAAGAAAATGTTTTACTTATTTGATTAAAAATCTTTCACTAACTAATGTGTCAAATCAATTCAAAACTTGGTACCTACTAATCTAAATAAATAGAGATGAAATGAATCAGCCTGAGAACAGCAGGTTAATGAAGCAAATTTCGACATAAAAGAAAAGATCCAAAATGATTCTAAACAATAGATCATCATGAAATTAAGAGTTTGAAGTAAATAATGAAGATGATGGTGAATAGTTCATTGTTTAAAAAGAAAATTTTAAAACAGAGAGATTAGGGTACTTCCTAGAAAGATGATATCTTGAATAAAAACATCTAAGCCATCTTCTTTCTTAAAACATACTGAAATGACCAGAGAAATATAAATTTGGAAGAAAATATCAGCACCGGAAACTAGAAAATAATGCTGTCCACATCCTATGAAACATGAAGTCACATTCTGCTAAATACAGAACAAATAAAAACAGACATTGAGTGTTTAAGTGTGTCTGGCAGGGAAGAGGGGTAGTGCAGAGATGGGGAAGTGTTTTCATAAATAGTTTAGTGCTCTTTCTTTTGCATAAATATTTTTATTACTTTGATTCAGTTTACTCCCAGTTAATTGCTTACAGATTTCGATAGGTTATCTGTCAGTCTCAAGTTTATATTCTTCTGGGGTTTTATATATTTCTACATTCATGGGTACTTGGTAGGAAATTGGAGAATATTCACCGGAGGCTTAGAGCCAGATTCCATTTTAAATTGGAAGTCTCTGAATCAATGCTTTTTAATCAGGTAACATGAGCAATGTGCAGTAGAGCTGATTAAAACTCATTAAAATATAATTTTTTTTAATATGATGTTTCTGTTTCACTCTGTATCTCCTATTGTATTCTCATAGGCCATCGGGTATACTAGAAGATAATTCTTGTTTCAGGAATTAAGATTGACACCATTTAACTACAATTCTCCAAAACAAATGTTTACAAACTATTTTGGCACCCTCCTTTAACGTTTTCCTTTCACCCTAAGAGTGAAAACCTTACATTTCTCAGTATATTTGATTAATTGCAAAAAAAAAAATAGAGTTTTAAAATTGCAGATATAATCAAAGGCCCTGGGAAATATGATGCATAGTAGTTTAACTGTTGTTCCTAGAGAGAAAACAGAGATAGAGTTAGTTCTATTTTTCTATTTGTTCATTTCAGAATTTTTTTTCATTAATATGAGCTCTCTCAATATTGACTAGGCCCCAACTTAACCTTGTCGAATACACACATTTATTCCTATATTGACTCTGTTTATTAAAACCTACACCAATTTACTATAAAGAGAGACATTTTTGACACTCTCTGTATCAAACGATTCTGTCTTATGACTCCACCAATGTATGGAATTACTTAAATCTGCTTCTTCTGTATTATAAAAGGTGAATCATAAACTTGTCCCTGATACAGAATATATTACTAGACATGAACATTTCTGTTCTCATGTGTGCTCGAAAACATGAAATTCCATTTTACAAGCAAGGAATTAGCTGATAGTAATCTTTTCTTTTAATCCCTCATTCAGTGATCTCAAAGCACTTTCAAAGATACACTCAACTCATTTTAATAGGCCTTCAGAAAGGGTACCTTGATCTGATAGAAGGGAAAATGCAAAAGAGCAATAATAGGTTACATTTTTAATCCATTGTCCTTTCCCAAAAAAATTGTGGGAAAAGGTTCTTACCTGGACTCAACTTTTATCAGTTAAACAAATAGATTTTTAAGTGATAGCATTGGAATCATCACCAACCTAGTAAATTTTTATATCTTATGTGTTTGGTTGAAGTAAAGAATAAAATTTTTAATTGTTGTTTTTGTTCATATTCTATTGTTTGACCTATATTTGTTGAGAATTTAATATGTGTTAGCAATGTGTCCTATAAATTCTCATATATGTTGTCTCATTTTGTCCTTAAAATATCCCTGTAAAGTAGGAATTTTACTTTTCCATTTAACAGAAAAAAGAAACTGAGACTCAGGGCACATTGGTAGCTTACAAAGGGTCATTTAACTGTTGAATGACAGAGCTAGAATCCATTCTTCCAAAGGAACCCTCATGCTATTAATGTCAGAAACCCATGAATTCCCAGCCAGTTAAAAAAAATTAAGATGTCTAGAGCTAACATCATACTTAATAGTGAGAAGCTAGAAACTTTCCCACTAAGATCAGAAACAATGAAAGGAGTCCTAGGTGAAATTGACCAATTCTTGAAAGACAGAAGCTGCCATACTCACCCAAGAAGAAATAGACAACTTAGTAGACCTGTATCTATTAAAGAAATTGAACCAATACTTAATAATCACCTGACACAGAAAGCACTTAGCCCATATGGGGCCACTGGTGAATTCTAGCAAACATTTACAAAGAAATTGTATTGATTCTCCACAATCTCTTTCAGTGAATAGGAGCAAAGAGAATACTTCCTAATTCATTCTATGAGGCCAGCATTACCCTTATAACAACATCAGACAAAGACTTTACAAGAAAAGAAATCTACAGACTAATAACTTCCATAAATATAGATGCAAAAATCCTCAACAAAATATTAGCAAATCAAATCTAATAATGTATAAAAAGAAATACGCCATGACCAGGTAAAATTTATTCCAGGTATGCAAGGCTGGTTTAACATTTGAACACCAATTAATGTATTCCATTATATCAATAGGCTAAAAAAGAAAAATCACATGATCATATCAAGATATGAAGAAAAAGCATTTGACAAAACTCTGTGTGTCTGGAAGCAGAGGTATATGGGAAATATCTGTACCTTCCTCTCAATTTTGCTGTGAACCTAAAACTGCTGTTAAAAAAAAAAAAGTCTTAAAAAGAAAAGAAGCCAAACCATGTCAAGCTACGTAGAATTAAAATGTGATAAATAAGAGGGATATTTAAATGACAGCCAAAAAGAATTCTTGCAAAATATAGTGTATAAAATGTTAGAGTGAAACAATAAAACTACCACAAAATATCAAAAATATAAAGATTTTTTAAGACTTCTATGACCCCTACTGCTCCATGTCTGAGTCTAGATAAAATCTGATTCTCCATCTGTAAATTGTATAATTATAGGCTTTATTATACAATGATTTTTTTGTACCCTCTCAATTCTACTTACAATGTTTATTTTTTTTTCTATCTTTAGCAGTTTTCACAAATCCATGCAAATGACTAGAATTCAGAAATCATAAATTTTACCATGGCTTAACTTCTTTTAGATCTTGCTGATACTCTGCAAATATGTTTTTACAAAGATATATTTTCTGACTGGCATAAAACAGGATTTTATAGACCTCTTCAATTTTGAAAAAGAAAATCTCACAGCTAGCAGACTGGCATCCATTCTTAGAGGTCATTTACTCTTTGATAGCTTTCTCTGTCCTGTTATAAAATAATCCCCTTCATGCTCCTTGGTTAGGGTGTGAGCAGCTGCTGAACATACCCATTTTCATGTGACTTCCTCATGAATATTATGTATACAACATGTATATTCAATATTCAACATGTATATTATGTATCAGTGACTAATCAAAGCAATAGGGACATATAAGTAAGCAAGCAGATAAAACTTTTTGCCTCCTAGTAGCTTACATTCCAGATGGGGAAAAAGACAATAAAAGTGATAAGTCAGTAAACTATACAGTAATAAGTGCCAACTGACATGTGAAAGTGATAAGTGCAAAGAAGAATTTTTAAAAAGAAAAGGGCATCCAAAAATGGTGAGAGTTTTTAGGTAGGGTAGCTATGGAAGATCTAACCTAGTGACTTAAGATGTGGAAGAAAGGAGGTATTTGAGATTTGAGATAGATTTGGGCAGATCTAGTTACATGTCAGCACCTAACTGATGACTAACACTTAGAAGCCAATGGTTGAAAACAAAACTGTGTGAACGCAACTATCCCAGTAAGGAACACATTCTCAACATTGGCCCCACCTGTCCCCTGTGTTAACAGAGCCCACCTGCCAGTAATGTCCAAGAGATAGACCCTTAGTACCCATCATTATGTTAAGGCTATTTTATCTATAATTTGGGTAGGACCAATGAGCACATATTTGATGACGTACAAAAGTTTATTTTAATATTAGTTATTGTTATTTCACTATTCACCAAATTCCTCCAAAATACCCAATTCCCCCCTAAATTCTGTAGTTGAAATATAATGGCTCCAATAAATATGAGTCAGGATTTTTATTACATCACTGTATACACATTATCTTATGTAATTTGTACAATTACTCTCTGAGGTTTTCTTTTTACTAATAAGGATGCAAAGGCTCAGACAGATGAAGGAACTTCCCTAAGTTAAATTGGTATTAAAGTTTTCAAACTGTAATTCATACACAGACCTAGCTTTTTCTAGAGCCTATGTTCTTTTTTTCTGTGTGCGACATTCGATATTATTTTATATTAGTTTTAGGTGTACAGCATAGTGGTTAAACATTTATATAATTTACAAAACGATCCCCCTGGTAAGTCTAGTACCCATCTGGCACCACACATAGTTATTACAATATTATTGACTATATTGCCTCTTTGTTCAATAAAATTGGTGCATCAGACATGGAAGAAATCTTAGAACAAATCTAGTCCACTCTGAGGCCTAGACGGAGGGAGTTGTCTTTCTAGTGACTCAGAGAAAGCCAGGGACAGAGTCTGAACTAGAAATCAGATGTACTCATGCCTAGCCTGGAAATCTTTCTATTGCAATAGAGAAGGATTATTTATTGCTCTAATATAAAGCTCCAGGAAGAAAAAACTCTTGTCCCTGGACCTATTATTCCTTGATAGGAATGACTACATCCTTCTGATGAATGACCTGTACTGTCTTTAAAATTCAATGAGATGTTATCTCCTTCGGAAAGCAATCTTTGATACTTCAGGATACTGTTACACTCTCCTTCCTCTATACATCTGTTACTGCCTTATCGTGTCATCTAAATTATATCATAATTTATAAATCACATGCCTGTATCTCCTTTAAGATTGATCCTCCTGAAAGCAATAACTATATCATTTATTTCAGTATCCTCAGTGTATAAAAATAGTTATATAGCAAGCAATAAGTATTTCTGGAATTGAATTTTCAAAATTTTTATTTCCTTGAGAAAACAATGATTGGTATACCCTCCTAAGTTTTATCCAAACAGAATCAAATAAAACTTTAAATTATTGTCCACTGTTTTTATTCTAGTTTTTATTAAATAGATAATTTTCCACGTTTGAGCCATAAAATCTAAATATAGTTATTCTCAATAAAACATCCTTTTTCTTTAAAAAATTTGTTCATAGAAGCCACCAGTATTCCATATTTCTTAGAATGAGACACATTTTGCAATCTTACTCACTAATTCTAGTAGCATATATACCATTGGGAATGTGCTTCCAGACAAAGGATGTTCAACCTACCCCACGTACGGTGGTTCTCCTTCTGCGTTATTATTGTCTGTCCAAATAGGTTTCTATTCCCCATGATGCATTGTTAAATATTGGGAAAAGAACAAGATCTATAGTCAGAAAACTTTGTGTGTAAGTCTCCCCAACATTTCGAGCCCAGCGGAATGGAAATAATAATATCCACTTAGCCTAATTCCTGGCAAAGTAGTGCAAATCAATTGAGAAATGTTTGTAAAAGTGTGCCGTTAGCCATTAAGTACTGGGTCAGTCCTAATTATTATTTGTTTAGATTCTGTTCACATGCACAGAATCTACTCTCCTAATATTGACATGTCTTTTTTTGCTACTGTAAAGGATAACAAAAATGTAAATATAAGTGAAATATGATTTTATCTAAAACGTTAGAGGAAATTCCTAAGTTATTTACCTTTTTATAGAATTGTGTCCAAATTAATTATATAGGGAAAAAAATTGTTCTCCAGAGACAGATATTGGATGAAACAGTGAGCTTTGGAATTGTTAAGTTATAAGTAAAAATAAGTAGTTTGAGTTGGTTCGGTCCTCCTCTAGGGGCCTAAGTATGTGTCTGTGTTCTGTTATTTTTGTGAGTGCTATTGGAGTTTACTGTTTTCTGATGAGGATATCTGGGATGTTTAGTTTGGAGGAAGTTAATGAGCATGGACGGGAAAGCGTTCCTTGATGTCAGGACAAGAAACTTGAGGAGATCAGCAGAACTACTGGTGTCCCTAGATAGTCCCTTACCACCTATAACACAATCAGCAAAAAGATCCTTCATCGCATACCTCACAAAGACTAGCAAGGACAGAGTAAGCAACTCTGCACCATTGTTCCTTGCAGAAAGTTAATGTCTCTACATCAATGAAGCATTCTTTCTACAGGCAACCACAAGCACAGAAAAATGTCATATCAATGACTTCACAAAAATCATATTTAATGAGATGTAATCTTTACACGTTTTAGCTACTAATATTAAAACAGACATGATATAAGTGTTTACTCTAGATCTTTTCTAAGATATTTAAAAAACAAAACTTTAAAAAGTTACTCAATTTTCCAAATTGCACCCTACATTTATGAAATCCCTTCAGGTTATGAAGATTGAAATTTAGACCTCCTATTAGAATACCAAAAAAAATAAATAAATAAACAAAATAAATAAATCAAGATAGCACTAAGAGTTTCGCATGCCGCGGTAATTTAAAAAGAGTAATATTACCTTTCTTTCCTGAATGTTGACAGAATGAGAATTGCATAGAAATTCTCCATCTACAATTCTCCAACCATGGACTTTGGAATATATTGATAAAGTTCACCTTTATTATGACACCTTAATGTAACTTACTCATATTCAGATGGCCCAAAGAGTCCAGAAATTTAACTGTATTTCTGTGTCACATGCACCCCTCCTTTCTCTTCCTCACCACCTGCTTGAGAACTGTCTGTCTTTCCCCAGGTCTCTTAAACAAGTTTTTGTTTGTTTTTATGGAGGAAAGGGTATTAAGAATAAGATCCTACTTAAGAAGTTAATATAAGAGTCTATTTTTTCAACCACTGATTAGTAGAGATCTTATAAAATGTCAAGGGGCATTTCTTCTATGAAATTAAGAATAACATTAAAGAACAGTACAATTTAGTAGAAGTGTATATACTCAGATACTAATATAATTTAAAATTTTAGTTTGATAAAAGCTCTTGCTAGAGGGGACAATATTCTATTGATGCCAATATCTGGAAGCATTTGAAATGCCATGTTGAACCACTATGTTCAACAAGATAAAGAGGAGGGATTTATCTAGAGAAACAAAATAAGAGGAAGAGGACCAGGTTTTACCTGCATATTTGAGGCCACTTTTGAGGGATATAAATAAGAGCAGAGTTGCAGCTCAAGCAAGAAGGTCAATGTCTTAATAAAGATTAAACTATGGACATATCACTCCTAGAAATCCAGGGACAGAGTCACCTGGTCAGCTTAATGATATTAAAATTGAACACATAGATAATAAATAATAGAGAGATAGGATGATATGTAAATGAAGTAAAAACAGCACTCAATTTCGAAGCACCATACAGTTTGTTAGTTTTATTTTAAGTCAAAGACTATGACTATGCATGGTGGGTAATAAAGTTTTTTTCTTAGTAGGATGAATTTTGTGAAGTTGTTATGGGTACTGTTGATACATGCTTCTCCTTTCATCTTGCTATTTCTGAGGACAGTTAAGCTTATCATGGAGGACTTGTAAAAATGGAACTTTATTTTTATTACTATCAGCTAATATTTACTAAGAGTCTACTAGTTCAGTGTTTCATTTTATCTTCACAGCACCTTCATGATATAGGAACTATTATCTCTTTCTTCAGCCTTATAAAGAAGCACACAGTCCCCGACTTGGTAAATAATTCACTCGGAAAAAAGTGTTAGCACTTCAATTTGAACTGAAATCTAACTACTAAACCTTATGTGTCTTTTCAGCAGCACAGACTGACCACTTTTTATTCATTTAACTGGCACTTATTCAATTAGTTGTTGTAGAGAAAGTGACACAATCATAGTTAACTGCATGAACTTTACAGTCAGTCAATCAAGGCTAAAATTCCAGCTTTGCCATTTAGAAGCTGTTTAGACTTGGAGAAGTCATTTATCTTCTCCCAGCATTAATTGCCTCATCTATAAAATAAGGATTAAAAATATGCCTGTTTCAGAGGATTGTTTTGATAATTAAAGAAGATGTTGCCTACTTAGCTCAGTGCCTAGGCCACAGTAAATACTCAGGAAATGGTAGCTGTGCTAATTGTGATAAATATGCCATAGCCTCTGCCCTCATGAACCATAGATTTAAGGAGGAAAGATTAGTTATGTACCAAGTAGCTCTTATACATAATTGAAAATGACATTGTGAGAGTTGAAAGGAAAGAGTGATAAATTCTATCTAGTGAGATCATCAGCATCATTGTGGAGGAGGACACACTTTATTAGGGCTTTGAGGAATTGCTGATGTAGATTCAGGGCCATGGCAGCCCAAGGAGAGGCACAAACAAAGCAAGAAGCGGGAAAATACAAGGCTTGGCTGGTAAAGAACTGAGATCGAGACTGACTCAAACACAGGCTCTATAAAGGAACTCAGAGGAAAAAAAGACTAGAAGAATATATTGGAGACCTGAATGCTAAGGAATTTGTTCTTTCTTCAGAGGATAATATGGAACTTTTGAAGATTTTTAACCAGAGGAGTCACAGGAATGCAATTGAACTATGAAGTAAGGTGTAAACGTAAAATGTAGAAAAGGAAAAGGAAAAAAAAAATAGGTAAGCCATTTAAAAAGAATGTATGGAAGTCAAAATGAACAATAATGGTGGGTGAGCAAGGGAGAGCAGTAGGAGGGTAATGCAGACAAAGGGATGGACACATAAAGTGGACAGGAGTTGGCAAATTGCTCAGGCAAAAGGAAAAAGGGAGGGGAAAAGAAAATGACTGAAATTTCAAGTCTGAGTTGAGGAGAGAGTAGAGGCATTAAAAAAAAGCAAAAAGAAAGACCAGTTTCACAGAGCCGATGATGAGCCCTCTTGTGGACATACTGCATTTGAAACCCCCCAGCTACATAGAAACGCCAGGAGAACAATCAGAATTGTGTGATTGCAGCTCAGGACAGACTTTAAACCTTGGCTGTAACTGATCTGAATCTCCATAAGGCTAGGAAGTGAAGTATCCTTTGCTGAATGGAATTGCCGAGGTAGAGAAAAAGCAGAAACAAAAATTGCATGCAGGAAGGAGAAAGAGTCACAGAAAAGACAAGGGGGAAAAAAACAGATGGTTTAAGCATCACAAAGCCAAATAAGAGGAAGTTACAAGTAAAGTGGGTGGCCAGTGCAACACGGTACAGTGGAGTCAATGATAAAAACTTTTTTTAAAAGACCAATATTCACATTGGAAAATGAGAATTGATTGATGTGCATTCACTTTGGAAAATACTTTGACAGTTTCTTATAATATTAAACATAGAAACCACTAATTCTATCCCTAAGATCTAGAGAAATGAGAACATGCATCCACACAAAGACTTGTACACAAATGTCATAGTAGCTTTATCCATGGTAGACAAAAACGAAGACAACCTAAATATCCATCAATTGATGAATGGATAAATAAAATGTGGAATATTCATACAATTCCGTATTGGCAATAAAACGGAATAAAATACTGATACATGCTACAACACAAATGAACCTTGAAAACATCACCTTAAATGAAAGAAGCCAGTCACAAAAGACCGCATACTATATGATTTCATTTATATAAAATGTCCAGAATACATAAACCTCTAGAGACAGAAAATATATTAAGATTTGCCTAGGGGCCAGGGAGATTGAGCAGAATAAAGACTGACTGCTAATGGAAATGAGGTTTCTTTCTGGTGTGATGAAAATATTCTAAAATTATATAGTTGTAATAACTGGGCAAGTATATAGGTATAATAAAACTAATTGTACACTTAAATTGGCTGAATTTTATAGTGCATAAATCAAATCTCAATAAACACGTTTTAAAAGAAGAATCCACTGATTATGTTTGAAAGAGCTATTTCTGTGAAGTGGTAGAATTCAAAAGAATAAGTTTTAACATGAACCACATTTAAGAAATTTGTCAGTGAGGTATGGCCATGAGGTAAATCATATGAAACCTTAAAAATGACTCTAACTTAGACATTGCCTAGTGTCTCTGCAAATGAAATTCTTGCAGTCCATTAATGCTTTACCTGGCAGAGAAGGTGAAAAAAGGTGGAAATGTGACTGCAAATGCCGATAACTGTTTTCAACTTAAAGGGTTACAGCATAACAATGTTTAGATTTTTGAAAGAAGCCTACGATTTAGTTATTAAAACTCAAATACTTGTATGAATCACTGTGACTACCTTACATTCCATCATCAAAGGCAGTCACAACATTCAAGTCAACCCAGTAGTCCCTGCGTCACACATTCGCTAGTTTATAGTACACAGTGAAGCCACTGAGAGCCTGGCAATCTGCATGATAGTTGCCCTGACTCACCTGGCTGTGTGACTGTGGTGATAACACCAAGGGCATCAACTGGAGGTTACATCACTCCTGTGTGGGATGTCGGAATCGTATCAGGTGTGGTACAAGTGATTGGCACCCTGAAGCATTTGGTTGGGTCTGGGTGCTCTAGACACTAAAAGTATGTCCAGAGTCATCACAAAACAGGAAGGAATATACTTTAATACAAAAAGAATATTAATATTAATTGAATAATTGGTGTATTAAGATTAGCTGATTAGTAACTCAATAATTTCAGGAAAATAATATTAAGATTAAACATAAGCATAATATTGTAATAAACATATATACTCCAAGCAATAGAAATCCTACATATTAACAAAATGTCTCAAAGAAATAGTATAGAATCTACTGGAGAAATACTTTACTTTCTTTCAAATACAATGTGTTTAGTTCTTATAATATGGATGAGTGAATGAAGGGAGTAAATTATAAGTATTCTTACATATAAATAAGTAAATAAGATAATGAATTCTTGTTAAATTCTCTGAGTCCAAACCACTTTGACTTACTGGAAAAAGAAAAAAGTGATTTTGGCTATTGTTTGTTTCAAAACTGATTAGTGTTCCAAACTAATTAGTGGTTGTAGCAAACTCCACCCTCAAAAGCTTTTATAAAGCGAATTGATGCTTCCAAAATTATAGGACATATATGTTAGCACCTGAGAAAGCCTCCCTCCAATTTTCCTCCACCCTCTAGAGGTGGGCCAAAATGACCCACATTTTGTCAACTATTCAGAGAAAATAAAAAGAATTTTTAATGGCTCATAGATAGTTGAATCCCATCCTGTTTCTAAAGCTCTGTGCTGTCTCATTAATATGATGCAATTGAGCCACTGTAGCTTTGGGCCTCCATTCCCTATAATTCTAAGGTTAATGTGCCAAGCAGAGCCCTCAGAACAAGACACGGAGACCTGGAACATATTGTAATTTATCAGTTCAATGGACTGATAATTAATGCAATTCAACAAATTTTTGAGTGCCTACTATGTGCCAGACACAGGGTTCGTAGTTCTAAAGAATATAGAGAAATGCAAAACCCAGTTACTCTGTTCAAAAAGATATTAATGTAGCAGAGTGGGTTTGATTAAAAAGACAAATAAATTTAATTTTAGGTAATTTAAATACTAAAAGAGTACTAAAACAAAATGTATCATAAAGTTTTAGAGTAAGAACCTTTTTTAAAAGATCAGAAAGAATTTTAATAAGAAAATTATCTTTGACAAAAGAACAGAATAAGACTATCTTTAAGTGTTTGTGTGACAAACATATCACATAGATATTCTCATGTAATCCTAGAAATAACACTCTGACTTAGGTATGAATATCTCTATTATGCAGATCAGAAAACTAAAGTCCCAAGAAATTAATGGATTTCTCAGGTTAATGGGCGGTCACGAACAGTAGAACCTGAGTTCAAACCCAGATCTATCTAATTTAACGAGGTCAGTTTAATAATGGCTTTAAAAACAAAGAAAGTCTAAGTGAGCAGAACTGGTGTCAAGGTTCCTCAGAGGCAGAGGAACCTTGTGCACAGATATATGCACGAAAGACCACAGGGATGTCGATGGATTGTCAGTGAAACAACGCATATGAGCACAGCAGGAAATAAGATTAGAGTGCTCAGAGGGGAAAGAGAGCTTCAAATCTCTTTTTGTAGCTTTTTGGTAAAATCACAAAGCCACTGAAGACTTTCCAAAGGGGGAGTAAAATAACCAGAGCTCTATTTCTAGAAGATTGTCCAGACAACAGTCTATAGAAGAGATGACATATCAAACAGTAATGATGAATATTTATTAAGAACACACACCTCCAAACTAAAATCCTACGAACTAGAAGCAGATTGTGTATTAGAAACATTGACTGTGGGTAACAGAGGGGAAGTTTGGAAGGTGTTTGATACAAGGTAATTATTTAGTGTGTCCACTAAAAGAATGCTGAGTATTGCATTGAGTGAAACTCTGAGAGATAAGATGGTATTAAGAAATATTTATGAAATTCTGCTGGGCCCACTCTGTTTTGTATTGTTTATCCATATCAAGCTCACAAGAACCAATAATTTCTCCATTCACATAAATATATTTTTATCTCCAAGTGTTGCTGTTTTGTAGGAAGACAAAAATGTTTTACTTCGATCGTCCATGGACACTTAATACATTCATCTAAGATTTTAGGTCTATTAAGCATATCTTCCTCATTCATTATCAGATCATTATTTATAGGCCATTATTTGAACACTTTCCAAGCTAGGTAGGCACTGTAACGGGCACTAGGGAGAACAAGAAAAATAACAAAGTTTACACACCATGTGTACCAGCGAATGTACACATGTAAACAAAGCATGACAATGTTTCATTACAAGTGTTTAACTGAAGCATATAAAAATCGCTATGGAATTTAGAAAGAAATCTATATATGGGCAGTGAATACACAATACAATATATATATGTCTTACTGTTAAATTGTACACCTGAAACTTACTTGAATTCAATAACCGGTCACCATAATAAAAAAATAAATAAAAATAAAAACAAACAAACAAAAATCATTTTGTATATCCATCAGGATCTCACTATAACCATTTCAAGTATTTATAACAGAGAAAATTTAATATAAGTAGTTACTTGGGAGAGGCAGGATCTGTGAAGCTAAAGAATGGACAGTGATATAACCTAGAGATTATCCACAGCAGACAATCTCTACTATCCAGAGACCGAAGAAACAAAGAGAAGAAGTGGTTGTAGCAGGTTGAACAGTGACCAATAAAAAGATATGTCCACATCCTAACACCTGGGTCCAGAGAATATTACCTGATTTGGAAAAAGGATCTCTGTTGGTATAATTAAGGATCTTAAAAGTATTCTGGATTACTCAAGTGAACTCTAAATCGAATACAATTGTTCTCATAAGAAACAAAAGAGTAAAAGATGCAGCGAGAGAAGAGAAGGCCATGTGAACACAGAGACTGAGGCAAAGATTGCCACAAGTCAGGGAGCACCAGGATCCACCAGAAGCTGGAAGAGGCGAGGAAGGCTTCTCTCCTAGAGCTGTCAGAGGAACTACCGCCCTGCTAACACCTTAATTTCAGACTTCTGGTCACCAGAACTGGGAGAAGTAAATTTTTGTTGTTTTAAGTTATCAAGTTTATAGTAACTTGTTACAGCAGTCCCAGGTAACTAATACATGGTGTTACCAAAGCTGGAATTCTCCAACTTGGAGCTGGAACCAGAGCAAGCATGTCTAAAGGGAGCTGGAATTTCAGAGGGAACATAGCCACTGCTAGCAAAGCCATTCAATGTACAGAGGAAGGAAAAGATGGCTTCTGTCCTCCCACCTCATCTGCTAGTGACTCTGGTTGGTTGACCCCAGCCATAAGTCAACCGACATTGGAGCCCGGAAAATGCAGGACAGGCCAGTCCTCCATCCCCCATATAGAGCGGAACCAGGAAGGACAAAGAATATGTCGGAGAGCCAGAGGCTCAGGGTCAGACTACAACAGGGAAACACTAAAGAAATTAAGCTTGATATATCACGATGTTTTAACGAAGAAGGTGATATTTGAGCTTAATCTATCTGGTTTAGTAGAAATTCATCAGGCAGTGGATGGAAGGCATAAATGGAAAGGAAAAAACATGTGCAAAGTCAAATTCAAAACCCTATGCAGTCTTCTTTTCCTCCACTTTTGTGCTTCTGGTCCCTTATATAGAAAATAAACATGGACTGAGTCTAATCACTAGGGAGCAAGCACCAGATAATTGGTCTAGGGTCTCATCCAAATAGCCATCTTAGGTGCAGGACAGAGAGGGAACAGAAAATCTCACTGGGGACTCTAAACTTAAGTCACACTGTCCAAATCAGTTTTAACAGAGAGGGCTGGGTTAAGGTCTGTGTTAAGGCTGTGTTAGGTAATAGATAATCCATAATAGAGCAGTGGTATGATTCCTATTTGGTTTTTCACTTTGTGCATATAATATATCTAGTACTTGTGTATAAGGAACCCTAGCAGAGATGAAATGAGGAGTAAGATTTTCATCCTCCCCTCTGTTTTCCGAATGAGAGATTAATTTTTAGTTCATTTGATCCATTCGCATGTAAGAGTTCATTACACAGTTGAAGCATCTCTAAAATTCAAAAGAAATATCTGGGCACTTCATATATCAAATCACATGTTCTTTCTACCACATCACTTACGCTGTCTCGTCATGGTCCTGGGCAATGTGGGGTTTCATGGAGACAAACAACTGGACATTGATGTTTGGAAGTCATCGGGTAGTAATTTAAAACATGGCATTGGGTAAGATTATCTAAGTAGCTGGTTGATGAAGACTGGGCCCCTTCCATTGAGGAGCATATTGCCATTGCTCTTGTCATCAAAATAACATTTGTCATCAGACGCTGGCAACTGTGTGTGCTCTGCTACCTTACCTTAGAACTGAGCCAAAGCTATCAATAGAAGCTTAAAATGTTAGGTAAGCTTTTCCTGCAATATCTATTCTACCAAGTATTAGAATAAATTAGAAAAGGACACTGCAAAGCCATCACAGTCAAGTTACTTTTTTTTTTTAATCCACCCTTTCTACCTGGATTTCAAAAAGAGAGATGAAAGGAAAAGGTGTTATTATCTCACTTGACTTACACCTCTTGCAATATATAATTCGAACATAAGAATTTCTGCTTTTTTGCTTCTTGCTTTATTCTCTCCTTTAAATTGTGCTAAAAAAAAAACTGTATATATAGTGATATTTTCTTATTTTAGCTCCCTTCTTAAGTGACCTTGAAAGGCTAAAGAATATCCTTCAGTAAGTTTCTTTTCTTGGCATATTGGTAAGAGGATGAAAATGCTAGCCTGTCAACTAAACAGCATTGGATGGTTACAAATGAATACAACCCTTCTCGAGGGACAAGGCTGTCTCCAGGCAGAGGCTGGCAGCACTACAGCACTGCACATAAATGAGTGATGCACTGCAGATGAAATGCAAATCAACCTATCTTCTGGGCAGCAAGCCCGTTCAAGGAAGAAACCTCGGTCTTTACTGGAAACACACCATTTTCCTTGTCTACATTTCCGAAATGTCTGTCATTTCTTCAAGAAAATATCAAATAAAAGACTTGTCTCAATGAAGGAGCCACCATCCTACAGAGAGGACTTTGACCTTTCAAAGCAGTTATCGAATTCCATGTTCTGAAGACAAAATCAGCTGCAAGGATTTAGATGTGATGAGAATTTTTATTTCTTTATTGGTTCATTTCAAAACATGTTTATACAACATCCCAAGTATATCTGACTGACAACATTTATGTCTACTTTTTGGCATTTGGAATGTTGATTATAGCTTTAAAATCTGTAGTTCTGTAATAAGAGGAAAAAGGATATTAGAGAGCATTTAGTCTAATGGCATAATCTATCTTTAGCAGGAAATTTGCTTTGCAATATTCCTGGAAAATTCTGCTTTAAGTCTGGGGACAGGAAGCCCACCAACTAGGAAGGCAGCTCATTGCTTTGATTGAACATTCTAATTGACAGAAAGTTCCTCCTGGTACAAAGCTGAAATATATATCGCTTATCTTCCCCTACTCTGCCATCCTGAGGAATCCTACTTGCTCTTCTACATGAGAGCTTTTCATATATTTCAAGAATGCTTCTGAGTTTACTGAAGCACAGCGGCCATCCTTGCACATGAACTGTGAAGGATATGCCCCACTGTGAAACTGACCAGTGCAGTGCCTGCCCTACAACACTGCGCTTGTTCAATAAATGTTAGTGTCTCTTTAAAACTAAGAATAATCCCTGAAATTTGAGTAGAACTTTACAGTTTGAAGGGACTTTTCCATACTCCCTTAATTTAGTATCTCCACTAAATAAGAAGGGTGTTATGATCTATACTGCTCAGTTGATTATAGGTGTTCAATAAACAAGTGTCTATTACATGTGCCTAACATGTGCCTTGCACTATTTTCTAGGTACTCAAATTGACACTGAGAAAATCTTCTAAGAGGGAGATTCAGGACCTCACCTGCAGAACTTTATATATCCAACCCCGTAATCTTTCTGCCATATCACTTACGCTGTCTCTCCATGGTCCTGGGCAGTGTGGAGTTTCATGGAGACAAACAACTCCATCTACTGGTACAAAGCATCCAGTCAGCTTGTTAATGGTCCACTCTTAAATAGGAATTTATAACCAATAATAACCATATATTTGAGGAAAAATTCACTAGAAGAGACAGAAAACAAAATAAACTAAAACAAAAAGAAACAAAGACTTAGAGCTAGTACAGGAAAAAGAAACTTTTAAAATTTATATTAATGCCCTCAGAGAAGTAAAAGAAATTACATAAATGAAGCAAAAACAGGATGCTCGAAAAAAAAAACCTCTAAGAGAGACAGCCAAAACAGAGATGTTAAGAATTAAAAATGAAAAAAAAAAGTAAATTTGAAGAAATCTCCCAGAAAGTAGAATCAAAATATAAACAGTTGGAAAGTGAAAAAGGTAAGAAAATTGAACGACCTTTCTAGGATGCCCAACGTACACATACGGGAGTCACAGAAAAAGAGGACAGAGAAAATGGAAGGTAAGAAATTATCCACAAGATAACTTGAGAAAGTTTCTCAGAATTGTAAGATATGAGTTACCAGATTGGAAGAGCCCACTTCACACTCAGCATAATGCAAATAGAACTTCGCTAGCACTCCTGTAAAATTCTAAAACCCTAGAGATTAAGAAAAGATTCTAACACTTCCAGAGGGGGAAAAAAAACTGGTTTCTTAAAAAGTATCCAGAATCAGATGATGTCAGATTACCCAATAGCAACATTAGAAGTCGAAGATCCTGGAACAATGCGTTAAAAATATAAGATTTTATTTGGCCAACACTCAATCATCCATGAGAGTAGAAAAAAGACATTCTCAGATACTCAGATGATCAAACAAAAGTCTTTAAAAGGTACAAGATCTAGAAAGTAGGGTGTACAACATGACAACTGTGTGTGGCATTCAAAAGAAAAAGAACTAGTCCACATTGGAGTATGCTAAAAAAACACTGTGATATTTTTTTAACATTTATTTTTTTAGAAGACGATATTGAAAAATCCCTAATGAGTCTGAACATATTTAGAGATTTACACCATTAATTTTAGGTATATAAAAACTAATCAGTTTATATACCTATATAAAAATATAGAAAATAAACTTATATTTGTATATATTTATATATTTTTATATTTTATATATTATATGATATATATTTTTATATTTTATATATTATGTATTCACATAAATAAATTATATATTATATATTATATATTACATATTATATATATTATTATATATGTATATACATATAACATATATAATAGAAAGAGATAATTGTTAACTCCAAGGAGAACAAAAAAAGTTGATGAGAGCAGAAGGTAACTGTGGTATACATACAGAATTCAGCTATGAATTATATTTATAACGTGAAGATAAAATGTTTATCTCACCCAATGATTCCTAAAGCATGGTCCCTAACCCAATCAAACAACATCAGCAACATCACCTAGAAACTTGTTTAAAATGCAAATTATCTGGATCCTCTCTTATTGAATTAGAAGGTAGGACCCAGGAATTTGTATTTATACAAGCCATCAAGGTGATTGTGACTCCGGCTAAAGTTTGAGAATCACTGATCTAACCAAAATTACAGTACCTGCAATAGAAAGGATGACAGGTTGTTTGCATGTTTGCGATGAGGATGGGCATTAATCCAAGCGCTAATAAAATCAAGGACATAATATTTAGAGCTGTAGAAGCAGAAATGAGTGAGAGAGCAGGAGAATGTTGCTGATAGTTTTATCTACAAGTCTTATAGGACAATAACAGGGCCCTAAACTATGGTCATATTTCAACTGATAAAAATAAAAACTAAATTATAAAATGAACGCCAACCTGTTCAGTCTGACCAACCAGATAGTCTCAGGCCTACTGAAATTAAGGATGTTTTCCCTTTGTAGATTACAAAAAAAAAAAGCACTTGACACCTAAAAGGCACATTGCTTGAATGTTTAAAGATATTTAAATTATTTTCATATTACTTTAAAATCACTCACCTATCATAAAGCATGAATTTTATGTTCCAAAATATTCTATTAAAAATTGGTATTACTTTATTACCCTGTAGGTGAGGTTTATAACGGAACACCAACTTTAGGGAAAAGCATGCACCATGTCTTTTGTCACTGAGCATAGTATGATGTGACAAATATATATATATATATGTGGGATTAAATGAAATTAAAGAGATTGTATGTGTGTATATGTATGTAAAATTTAACACGATCCTCATAACAGTCTTAGAAAACTGGTTATCTCCAACTTAGAGATAAGAAAATCCTGGCATCAAGTTGTTAAAATTGTTTAACATCACACAGCTGATGGATTGCCTTCCATGACCCGTTAAACTATATTCAGGTCACAATTTGTATTTCAACTAGTCCAATTGTACATCATCTGCAGACAATTACAAAAGGCAGAGGATTGAATCTTTCTGTTTTGATGTAAGAAGCTCAGTAAATTAAAATGAACAAGTGGTTCTAATCTAATATGTAATCTTTAACAAACGAACTCATCTATTAATCACCAAAATGTCACAGGTAGTGTACTGGCCAGTGAGATATCGTTTCCTAAAAAATCAGGCCCAACTCTAGACATAAGGAGTGAATTAGGGAAAATCTAATTCTTTAGTCTTGTTTGCCTTGGAATTCTTGCTCCAGGTTCTTCCTCGCAGTGTGAACATGGGCCTGAGCTTCAGGATTACAATCCTTTGGGGCACACCTTGTCTCCTGTCCTGTTTAGCATGCAGGCCTGACTCTAAATAATGCAACATGGTCAGGATCAACCCTGGTTGTAAGAATTGACGAGGATATTACATAGACTCTCAGTCTGACTGCCGGATTTTTCTATTTAAATATCTCTTGGATTCTTTATACCCTGCTTTATACCCACGCAATCTTCATTCTGGACCTTAATACAAATATCATGTTTCTCCCCAAGCCGAGAAGCCCAGGCCCCAACTTCTGAGACAATCTTACATTCCCAGCACAGGCAGCTTCCCAGCCTCTTCTCCTGGGCCTCTACCCCACACCTTGCAGGCCCTGAGGTTGCTTCCACTTAAATTATTCCCCTGTGAGAGCTGTGCTGCCTTTTGTCCAGGACACTCCACCCTCAAGATAACTTATTTGAACCACATGTCCACCCTGAAACCTTTATACTCTGGGGAAGACACATCTAATTTCACAGATGAGCAGGCCCCTAAAATAAGCTCAGCAACTATACAAAACAATTACTAATGATGATGTAAAGGATTTTGGAATGAGAGTGACTTGACATTTGGGGGCTGGCTGAAAATGAGGATGTTTTCTCTTCAGTCTGGGTACAGTTTGGTTCTTTCTATTGACATGGGAGAGAAGTTGCAGATTCCTAGGAGACAAATTCACTAAAATGATTCATTATCCTTTTATTCTTTTGTAAAAGTACTGTCGGTCATTATCTAAATCATTTCCAGCTCTTCTCTCTTCTACATGAAGGAAAGATCCAGGCATTTCCCCAAGGGCCCACGCCCCATAACTGGCTCAGACCACTAGGTGACAGGGTAGACAGCAGGCTTTGTTGGCCTGACATGAGATAAGGCACACAATCAGGATGGGAGGCAAGTATTATAACAGCTTCTATTACATCTCTCATCAAAAAAATGTCTTCTCAATAGGACAAGTTCTTATTCTTTTTCAAACCCTTTTTATTATGAAATGTAAAATATAAAATGCATAAAATATAAATACACAATTTAGTAAATTATTGCAAAGTAAACTTTCTTAAAACTATCTCCAAGCACAAAAAAGGACATCCTTGCATCCCAAAAGCACTCACATACTGTACTTAATCAAAACTCTCTCCTATATCCTGGAATAACCTTGACCTGACTTTTATGGTAATCCTCTCCTTGCTTTTTGTTATACTTTAATAGTTTTAATTCTTATAGATGAACCTCCAAATTATCTCCAAATAATGTTTAGTTTTGCCTATTTTTGACCTTTATATAAATGGAATTGTACAATATTTTGTATACATTTTTGTTCGAGTTTCTTTTGCTCCTTATTATCTTTTTGAGATCCTTCTATGTGCTTGTCTAATGAGTGTATAACAGACATTCATTCATTTTCATTAGTGTATAGTGTTCTCTTATATAAAATATTAAACTGTATTTATTCCTCTTTACGAATTTTTTTTCTAATTTGGTCCATTATAAATAACCCAGTTCACTCTAAAAGTTATTAATAAACATACAAAAATAAGCAAATTTGAATGTGAAGACAAAATAAACTTTAACAAGGGAATTTTCAGTTCTTGTACTTTTTTCTCTAGTCGGAAATGTACAGTCGGTCCTGAAAAGGAAGCGCAGATCCTTGTTGCCATACTTGTCTCTTTGTCCCACCTGCTTTCTGTGAGCTGGAAAAATCTTTTCATGTCAAGGTCAGAGGAATTCAGATTCTGAAACTTTTTTTCCAAGGGAATCTCATAACATCTTGGCTCTAGAACTTCTGTGCCATAACTTGTCAGTGATGAGACCTTGTAAAAGTGACTCAACTTTACTAAAAGCTTCAGTTTTCTTTTATGTCAAATTCAAAATGAAATAAATTATTATTATGCATAAATTATATTATGCATAAGGTATTAGCTAATCATCTTATTAAAGCACTTTGAAAACTTTGTAAAATAGGTAGTATTATTCACATTACCATTTCTATCTTCCAGAGTTGTTTTGGAGAATAAATGAAATCATATATGCAAAGTGCTCAGCACCGAGTTGAAATTCAGCACGCATCCATGATCAGTGATTTTGCTTCATCACAGTCTCTGCATGTTTGTTTCAGACACTAACTGTTTTATATATACCTGGCCAAATCAGCACACTTGATTTTTTCATCATATTTACTTATGTCTGATTCCTTTATTTTGATTTGTTTCAATCTAGAATAAGTATGGCAACAAGAAGCCAATAGGAAGCACAATTAATAAAGAATCTAAACTGATTTTCATCCAAACTTAGTAGCTTTCTTTAAAATATCTTCAGTCCCCTAATTAAAACACAGTGAAAACTGGAATCCAGATCTAAAAGTAGCTCTTATTTAAATAAACCCATGTCCCTGGAAAGTACGGCTTGGAGCTAAGTATCACATTGGTTCTCCATTTAGGCTACTAAGAAAAATAAAGAGAAAGATGTGAGGATTTTTGTGGCTACACTGAAGATCTATTTTTTCTCCATACTTCAGGGCTTTGGAATATTATTTCACTGTGACAAGAAAGTAAAATGGCTTCTTCAACCTCAGTTAACAAGGCTTGTCTTGCCACAGGGTTAGAAAGGGATGCACTCAGTGGCTTTAAATTCACCTCTTGGAATAGAAGGAAGCTGTCACAGAAGAGGAATGAAATAATTACAGAGCAGCTTTGTTCCCCCCACCCATCCCTGCTGGTTCCCAGCTGTTCCCCTGTTTCAATCTTTTGATGGCCAACAAGATAATGCAACTTGCTAACAAGATGAAGACTCCTAGGGTGAATCAAAGTCAGAGGAAAAAGAAGTGTAGGAGAACCATTGTTCAGGAAAACATATTTATTGAGTACAAACTGTATAATGCACTGTATAAGACAAGGTTAGGGAGCAAGGTCTCACTGTCAAATCATGGAGTTACTGCATAGATTTCATCTCTATCACTCAGCATTAGAGATAATGAATAATAATTGTTTTTAAAAAAGAAAATTAAGAACATTTATCCTCCAGGTTTCCAGGTACCCATCTACCCTCTGGTACTATAGTTTCATAAATCTGCTTTATTTATTTATTTATTTTTCACTGCAAATTTAGTTACTTGAAGTCAATCCCTTGGGCAGTTATGTCAGAATCTTTAGCTCAGATCTGTCTGAAAGACTGATTCCTGAGGGTTCTTTAACATCACATGAGGGTTTGCGGTGGAGACGGGAGCCGAAAGGAACAGTGGGGATGACGTTCCTGAATCTGAGCAAAACGAGCACGTCAGCAGAATCAAACACTAAGCTTCAGCCATTTGCACCTGGCTATGTATCAAGCCAGCCCTCTAATCATCAATGCAACTCCATTTCCCAACCTTAGAGTTAGATACAACGCAACATAACCCCTGGCAAAGGCAGCACTGAATACAAAGTAATGGACTTGAGTGGACAGCATGACTTATGTAATCTATATTATCTCCTGGATGCATGGTGATTAAGTCATCCAATAGTACATCTTAAAATTTGTTAAATAATTTTACAAAGTTCTCAACAATTTACCAAGCTATTGTTACTATTTGACCAACGAAATTTGTTTTCTAAGTTGAAGGTTCAAAATAAGGTTCGTAGCAGCAAGCTAGCTTCGGTTTATTAATACATAGTGTATCTTTTTTGAAATTCCTCATTGCCTCAGGAACCAAAATGCACCTTCTTCGAGGGAGAAGGCAATAAGCAAAAGAGAATAATGCTTGGAAACTAGTTGAGCAATTTTAGGAAAACCTAGTCTTCTGTATAGTCCGACATCAAGCAATTTCAACACCGAAGCTATGAGTCCAGAGGCCAATACATATCATTTTCTTCTAAGAAACAAGACTCCTGAGTTTTAGCCTGAGGGTATGAAACAATCTCCATAGCAATAGCCAAAATTATTTAAGTACTGTACTTACTTTTTTGCCTCATACTATACCAGGGAGTTCATGAGCCTAACAGCCAGGCTTCTCCACAATGTTGCAAGGTAAGTATTACTATGTCCATTTTCTATCTTCCAAACTGAGATGCAGAGAAGTTAAATAACTTACTAAGATCACATAGCTATAAAGTGACATAACTAGCTGTAATCAAGTGAATGGAAAACATATGTTGGCAAGGATGTGCAGAAATTAAAATCCTTATATATTCCTATTGTGGATGCAAAATGGTTCAGCCACTGTGGAGAAAAGTTTGGTGGTTCCTCAAAAATTAATCATAGAAGTATTATACGATCTTACAATTCTACTCTTAGATTTATACTCAAAATAGGTCCTCAAATGAGTATGTGTACACCCATAGAAGCACTATTTACAATAGCCAAAAGGTGGAAACAACCTAAATACCTATGACAAATGAATAAACAAATTGTGATATGTATATACAATGGAGTATCACTCAGTTATAAAAAGGAATGAAGTGCCGATACCTGCTGCAAGGTGGATAAAACCTCCAAAATATTATGCTAAATGAAAGAAGCCAAATATAAAAGGTCACATATTGTATGATTCCATTTATATGAAATGCGAAGAACAGATAAGTGCATAGAGACAGAATACAGATTGGTACGCATCAGGCTTTGGAAAAAGGGAATGCGAGGAAACCTATTAAGGGGTAAGATGTGAGGAATGTTGTGGAGTCAGGTAGAGGTGGTGGTGGTTGCATTGTGAATGTACTAAATGTCACTGAATTGTTCACTTTAAAATGGTTAATTTTATGTATTTGAATTTCACCTGGATAAATTATTAACATATAAATTTTTAAAAATTTAGGATCAATCAGACTTCAGAGCCCACACTCTTATTAATTTTGTAGTTGACACTGCCAGGTCTCAGCATACTATTGATTTTCTTATAGCTGTCTTCAGATAGTACTTGGATGCTGGCTTCCCAACCAAGGCAGGAAGCCTTCTGATACATGTGGAATATTTTAAATATTAAAAGACTAATAAAGTAAGATTTTCAACTTAAGTAAATTAGCATTGATGATGAGAATTAAATACCAGTCTCATAACTGAAGCCTGGAACTTCAAACTTAATCAGTAAGATTGAGAAATAACAATATAATTAAATGCACTCCGTGAATATGCACCACGCTATCATTATTTTTGTTTTTCCCATCTTTGCTTTCCACGAAATCCTCTCTCTCTTCTGCCTTTAAAGCCCTGACTCTAGAATTTGTGGCTGCCTTTCCAGACCTAAGTCAAAGAGAGACAGTCTACTTGTGCAAAAGTCCTTGTTGTCTAGTTTGAAAATGGAACCTAGTTCATTCATTTCTAACACCACACCTTTGCCACAGTGGACTGATCCAGGGCAGCCACAAAAAGAAGCGAAGGCCTTGGCATGAACGCCTACCTTTGTATAAATTATAAGATAGGCTTCTGTTGGGCAGCCTTCTCAGTTTAGACACCCCAAATTTATAGAATCGGTCTCTCTGATTTTCACAAAGCTCTATTCATCAGTTCACTCAACAAATATTTATTGAGAACCTATTATATGTCACGTACTTCTGAGTAATGGCAATAAGGCATAGACTTTGCCCTCAGAAAGAGCTGTATAAATACTAATTACTGTACAATGTAATAAATACTATTAAAAATATTTATTTTAGATGCTGTGATCACAGAGAAGAGAGCCATAAATTCTGCCTTGGTTAGAATGTCATAAAAATCTTTATTGAAACATTGATATTCATTTTTAACACAAAAGGATATATGGATATGTGTACTTAGCCAAATTAAATCATGCCTCAGAGCCTCTCTCTCTATACATAAAATATATATTAAATATATATAATCTCATATATTATAAAATATATTAAGTATACATTTATAAAATCTCAATGACACTGACATCCATATTCTTTTGTGCACTATTGTTCCATCTATTGAGTGATGTTTCATCTGTACTCTTCCCCTCTACCTTGCAGAATACTACCAAAATTAAAGATAATAAAATGTTTTTAAAATAAGTACCACATCTGCCACACAGAAGATAGTAAAGAAATCTCTCCTCTTCTCTCCCTCTCTTCTATGGCCAGCACGGCTCTTGGGTAAACAGTAAGTGCATCAATAAATAGCATAAAGAGGTATTGACTGAATCTATGCATTTCACATGCTGGTCTTTTCTATTCCCTTTGGCATGATAAACATTTTCAAAGCTACCATGAAAGGACGCAATGCTCTTTATGCCCCTCCCCTCGATTAATTTTCTCTCGACGATTATTCTGCCTAATTATATAGGGCCTCTTTAGGCCCATCTTCAGTTATTAGCTGATTCAGAGGCTTGTTGGTGGATTTCATTTAAATTTTTACTTTAAGGGCTAATTGCTAATGATGTCATTAAAGTAAACAGTTCAAGAGCATTGCCAATGTGTGTACGATGAATTCATCACTGGTAAAAGCCCATATTTTGCCAAGCATGCACAGAATGTATAAAATATTCAGACTGGAAGCTGAGCTGCTCACGTAGCAGAAAATATCCCAGCAGATCTGCAGCTCAGCACAGAACAGCAGGAGAAAACCTGAGCCCAGAAAACTATCACACAAGGTTAGTATTTCTATTTATGGTAAAGGAGGAGAAGAAACTCTTGACTGGACTTAAAGCATGACCTGAAATCTAGGTACGTACTGTGAGAAGCTCCATGACTGGATGCAAGGATCGTGCTCGCTAATGGGGCAAGAGCAGATTAACAACCACCTGAAGTCCCTGAGTTCCACGGACTTCAGGACTCTGCTCTCGAAAGAAGGAAGGTCAGTTACCCTATGCCACATCCAGTCTCAGCTCCTTACCACAACCAGTCATTCTAAGGGTCTCCACGTCCTGTGGCCAAGTCATATAGATCACAAGCTTTGCACAACAGAATATTCACTCATGAGTCCCCTTCTATGTCCCTGTGTCTAGTGCCATTCTGTCCAGAAACACCTGGTGGTGTTTTCAAACAGTAAGAGTGGTCACACACATGAGGGTGGTGGAGGTGTTGGAAATCTCACTGCAGAGAAGCAACCACCATGATTAAAGCTCCTGCGAGCTATGATTTCTGCAGCACAGGAAGCCTGCCTGCCTGCCTTCCTTCCTTCCTTCCTTCCTTCCTTCCTTCCTTCCTTCCTTCCTTCCTTCCGCATTACAATTTCTTCCTGCCTGAAATTTTCCTAAGTGGACAACTGAGATTCACCCTTTAATTAGAAATAAGGATCAGAATTGCAGATGCATCTGGGATAGGTGATCCAGAGACTTACATTTGCACCAGAAAAAAATTAGAGCCACCTCTACCCAGACTGAGTCTCCTCGTACAATCAAGAAGCCAAAATGGTAGATGACACTCACTGACTCCTCCTCTATTTGTTAGTCAGACAGCGCCCATTAATTATAGCAGAGCAGAGCTTAAAACTGCAATAGAAAATGGGCAGAGACAAAGGCAAAAGTGGCTTCCACAAACCACCATTTCTATTAAGTGTTATAATTTCCATTCTGTTGAATCTAAATTATAAGATGCACAAAGTAACCAATAAACAGAACTAACTTTGAAGATTCTAGTTGAAGGTAAAAACGGAACCCCCATATTTAACTCTCCTTGCCTCTTAAATCCATTAACATGATAACAGAAATGTAGGAAACAGTGTTTACATGACCAAAATTTCAAGGAATTTCTGCAAGAACTAGAGCTGGCAAGACTAATGTGAGGATCCAGCTGACCAGCACCCTGGATCCAGATCATGGCACGAAGGAAAATCCTGCTTGTGAGGGAGGCAGGGAGCCAACCCCACTAACCATTAGAGATAGACCAAGGGACAATCAGCTCAGATTAAAACATGACCCAATCACTGTCTCTGGTAAAGCATGTCAGTGCAGACACCCAGGAAGAACAATGAGCTGCACTGCTCCCTCTCAGCTTTCATCTGGCACGGCCTTGGGCTAAGTATGGGTGTGGGAGGCAGTGAGAGTGAACCCATGAGAAAATTCTGCAAACTTGAAGGTGAAGAAAAAATAAAGACCAAAATCTATCACTGCCTTATGTGCCAGCAATAACCACTTAGAATATATAATGAAAGAGAAAAAAGCCTCATTTACAGTAACAGTGTAAATTCCAGTAAATTCATGATTTAAAGGTAGAAAACCAAGTCTTAAAATTAAAAAACTAATTTAATAAATATGTAATAAATTTATTATAAAATATCTATTAGAAGGCAATAGAAGTGTTTATGTAATATTATTTATATAATATTAGTTCTTCCAAATATGACCCCAATAGCAATCATATCTTAAAGAGAAAGAGCAATCAATTTGAAAACTACAAATACATTTAATACTAAAATTTTAATGAGAAATACTATAAGTAAATAAATTTAAAATATAAATAAAATTAAAATATTGGGAGATATAATGAAATCTATGTGACAAATTTCTCCATGAGAAAAATAAAGTCTTTGAAACCTTCAACAAAGCACTAATGACTCTTAAATACATGAACAAAATGTTTAAGCATATCATAAGCAAATAATATTAAAACCATGAAATAAACTTTTTAAAATACCAAGCAGACTGTATAAAAATTATAACTCAGGAATGACAAAAGTCAGGAAAATGAGTGTCGTCATGCCTATAAGACTATAAACTGACATAATCTTTTTTTAGCACAATTCAAATATATATAATTTCTTTTTAAATGAGCATACCTGTTTTACCATCCAATGACTAGAGAATGTTTATAATAAAATAAGTACCAATATACCCAAAAGTGTAGTCAAAAGACCACACACACACACACACACCCAGTAACTAATGTGACATAATGTATGTGTTAACTAAACTTATCATTTTTCAGTATGTAAATATGTAAAATCATTACATTGTACACATCAAACTTACCTGCTATATGTCAATTATATTTCAATAAAGCTGGGAAAAATTAAAACTTTATAAAATTTTAAATAAGTAAAATTGCAAAAAATTAGAAATAGTCTAAATGTTCAACCTCAGGGACTGATAAAAGTGATATAGTTATATACAGTTATTAAAAAGTATATAACAAACATATTTCATAGAAAACATATTTTATGAGAAAACTACATATTTCTAAATTGCATATATATTGTGATTTAATTCTGTTACTTTGCATTTATTCATTCAGTTACTTATTTATAGAATTTGCCTTATAGAATTTGCATTTTAGTGGAAATCTGTATGTATAATGACATATTTAGAAGGCTAGAGATCACAATGGTAATAGTGATTATTTCAAGCTGACTGGATCAAAGTTTCTTATTTTTCTATAGTAAATTTTTAAAAATAAGAAAGTTATTTTAAAGAAATAATAATGGCATGGTTGAATCAAGTCAAATTACCATTTACTACCTAGATTTTTGAACACTAGTGTTTGAATCCAAACATTTGCTTTGAAATAAGCTTCTGTGTATGTAGTCCCCAATTAAATTAGTATATTGTTTTGCCGACTTGTTTTGATTGATTTAATGCTTTGGTTAAAAATTTTTCCTCTATAAATGGGTGTGAATAAAAGTAAGGAGACTCTGATCAGAAAAGGTGGTGTATGTTAAAATAAATTCTTGTTGGAGAACTGTTATTTTCTCCCTACAACTTCCCTCTCTCTTTTTTATAGAAGGATTCCTCAGTACATTATATAATGCAAACATATTCCCCACAAATTCAATTGAGATCTAAAGGATATTTTTATGGATATATGTAAATCACATGTTTACTTTAAAATAAACAACAGTAATAGAGCCTTCAAATTTTAAAAAAGTACAGATTTAGTGCCCCTCTCACTTATAGAGTACTGATTTATGAATACTGGAATGAGTAAAAAAATGACAATCTGTGCATTTGGAGCCTTTTGTATAAATATCACTTATTCTAGATTGTTATCCTGTGTTTTCTCTCAAGTTGCTCAAAAGATTTTGTAATCAGCAGCATTTCCATACCCTCCCCTGCTCATCTATACTGATTTAGTTTAAACACTTCTTAAGGAATCCCAGGCCCCAGATTCTATTTTCAGCTCCATCAGAGCTGCTTTTTCACACGTAACTCATTTAACCTCTCAGGAGAAGGTATGCATATATCTGGGAATTATTAAAGTAGGATTAAATAGTATGTCTCATTTCCATAATGTGTGTCAGACTAATTGTCAAATCAGAAAAGGAATACTTACCATAACACTGTGACTCAATTTTTTTTTTTAATCTGTAAAAGAGTTAACAACAGCCCTTCTTTTTCAAACCAGGATGTTTCAAAATAGTGAACATATAATGTATTGCATGCTTTGCAAAGCTATGTACTCCTAAATGCAACATGAGGAATGCACAGATGTAAATCGTACCATCCCTGCCTTCAAGTTAGAGAAAGAAGATAAAGTGGAAAAAAAAAGGATCAAATATTTACTCACATGTGTGATAGTGTACAGTGTGAGACACGTCATCCTAGAATCCCGTGAAGAATATATTTATATCTATATTTCAGACTGAGAAACAAAAGCACAGAAAAAAGATGACTGCTATGCCCAAGTCCCCAAGATAGTGATAAGTAAAGCACTCTTGTAAATAAAGAAGGAAACAGAAAATATTTTAAAATTTTGTATTAACACCGAACTTATACCAAGTCTGCCAGTTACTATTGAATGCTCCAATACGAAATTGCTGGGATATTTCTTCCATCCTCTGAGTTTCCATAAATCTGTACTATTGAATTTATAGATCTATGTTTGAGCTGGCCACTCATCTAATCCTTTTATTGGTAGACAGCCAAGTCACATGTGAAAGTAAAATTATTATAGAATAACAATTATCCCACCTTCTTTCACCCCCATTATCATTCCCTGCCTCTCTCTGCATTTCAAAATTTTGCGGTAAATCTTGAAAAAAAATGACCATCTGGCCATTTTTTATTCAACCCTTGACAGGCTTCTGAGAAATCAATAAAAAGTAAAATACATTTCTTATCTCACGCGTTTAGCTATATTGAAAATACGAAAGTGCTGTGCAGTTGCATTCATATTCATATATGTGTATGAATGTACAAACCTTTTTGGAAACAGGCATCCTCACTCATTTGTACAGAGGAACTTGATGCCATGTAATCCAGAGACTGGTCTCCTAACCTATGACTTTCAATGAGAGATCCTAAGTTTTATTGGGATTTTACCCATACTCCTCTTCACCTCTCAAAAATAAGAGACAAACCATGACAATGTTCCCCACATCAGGAAGGGTCTTCATTTAGGATTTGATTTCTTGAACACCCACCCTTTTCTCAAAACTTCCCTATTCCCAGTTCATTTGATCATGCTTTCTCTATCCACCGACTGAGAGAGTGTCCCTCCCTGTAGGTTCCTAACTCACACCCATTGGTGCCCCCACACCCTACAAAGCTTCCAACTAGAGAAGCTTCTGCATATATTACTAGGCTGGTTCTCTTTCCAGACTCTTTCATTCTACTTAGAAACATAAGAATCAGAAAGCTTCCCTTCATAGCTGCCATACCTCCTCTTTCTCTCTCACAGTCTCTCCCTCCCTCCCCCAATTTCATCTTTCCATCTTCAAATATCTTTCTCTATTGTTTCTTCCTATCAACATTATTATCTCTCTCCTTCCCTTCGGAGTCATACTTTTTAAAAAATGACCCAGACTCAAGTTCTCAGGTTTCATTCATTCCTCAACCCATTTAACTGGCATCTTCCACCACAATCCACTGGAAAATGCTAAGGTTGCCAGTAATCTAGTATTGATAAATTTGGTGGCTACATTTATCTGCAGTATCTAACTCTGACTACATCGTTTATCTTTGAAAATATGCGCAAGCATTTTTTTTCTAATGACTAAAAGTCAGCAGTTAACAAAGACTGATTCAGTTATTGTTGTTATGTGGTTGGATATTCTGTTTAAGGGCCAGTGAATGGTTAATTGAGTAATTAAATACATACATGTTTCATAGATCATTACACATTTGCTTTTGTGCCATAATATCAATAAAGTAAACTATTGTTAAAATCATGATTTTAACATAATTTGTGTTCCTTTGAGAGCAACTAATATTAAATTAGATCATCTCGAGTCATTGTAGGCCCCACATTTTTTCCTTTTATTAATTTTGATCTGGAGAAAATTTGTTCTGCTAAAGCAACAGAAAATGGACTAATAAAATTCTTAACACAACACTAGGTTCAAATGTATTTTACACATCACATTCAAGCACTGTAATGGAACCACTTGTGATAAATTACTATCATTACAGGATATTTTTCAAAACATTTTTAATTTATCATATAACTTGTTATCACATATATCATGTTTAGCATTCCTTAAAACAATAACTAAATGCATAAGTCATTTTTAAATTATTTTTGCTGCAAATTTTTAATGCTAGACTATCACATTAAAAAATTATCAATATGGTGTTCAATTTGTTCAAATCTCTTTTCAATTAAGACTATGGCTTGATGTAATGTTACCAGAAAATAGCATCTATAGAATTTACTGCCAATATTTTGTGTAAGAAATATTCTTTTTTAGAGACATGCAAGAATTTATGTTTTATTGAAATGTCACAGTGTTGCATATTTCACAGTTTCTTTTAATTTAGACAAAAAAAGTTCTCTATAGTTTTTAAAAAATATTTTTAGTCTTATAAAAGTAAAATAAGAAAACTTGATCAGTTTGAATTTTTTGTAACTGTTGCTGAAGTCATTTATAATTTTTAAAAAATGGTTGGTAAAAAATAATTGTGCAGAACTCAGATTCAAGATATTTTTCACTTTCTTCTAAACACAATTTTATGTGAATTTTATGTCATTTAGCTCAACTCTTTAGTATAAATTGTATATTGCTTAAGCTAAAAAAAAAAAAATTATTTAGCATTTTCATTGTCTTTCCAAGGGTAGTTATAAAGTCAAATACACATGTTTCATCAAGAAATTCCCCATTTGGGTAAACTCAAAAATATCTATATAATCTCTAATTGTTCCAAGGAATGTTGCTGAAATTGGAACAATTGAGGCCTTGTCTCCTACAAAAAAAAATTAAAATATAGATTATGCAATGCATAATATATGCTTCTGGATAATAGACCAAAATTCTGGCATGTGTACTTTTTCTATCAGCCTTGTTAGTGTTATTATAATAGGCACATCCTAGACAATTTTTTAAATTAGTGAGGACAATTGAGAGGTAATTTTTCAGGTCTTAAGTCGAAAACTACACGGTTAAAAAGAAATCTAATAATGAATGAAGTACTCATTTGACTTTCCGGTTTTCTTTTACTGGTAATTCAAACTTTATATAATAAATCTTATTTTTCAATATGAATGTACAATATTTCCAGTACAGTCTAGTTGAGCTAAATAACATATACTTTTTCTATTATAAGTATTATTTCTTCTTTTTATTACTTATAAAGTAATAAGCTCATCATGAATTCTCCATCCTAAATAATAATCACTTCTTTATTATTTTTATCTTAGATGTCCAGTCATGCTAATATAAAATTTCAAAATCACATCTATTTAAACCCAAAATTTTCCACTGTACTATTCTTGTAAAACTTTGCTCTTTGCACCATCAAAAGACTATTATGCTTGACTAAATATTAAACTCACCACCTGATTGTTCTCAATTATCACTGGTTATTCAGGGTTTTATTAGTTCTAGTAATTATAAGTGCTTTGCTTATGCACATAGGTAATCTGCTCGCTTTCATTGTTTCCAATTTTTAAGTATTTAAACACATGGCCTTTTTGAAGATACTCTATTTCTATTTTCATATTCATATTTTTGGGTTTTGTTGAGCTCTACTTTAATATTTTTTGTTTCTATTATGATCTCAATATATAATCATTCTAAATAATCTAAAAATTAGACAGTAAAAGATTTTATTCAAGTGTACAAAATATGAGTTTTTTATCAAAGAATGTAAAATAAAATGTGTAAATGTAAAGTTAAAGTTATTTCCATGTTTCTCAAAAAAGTTATTTTCTAGTATATTTAGAATTATTATTAAAATTAAAATGCAAAGTACAAATTTTAAGAATGCACATAAATATCTCAAATCGAAATTATTTAAATAAATTATTCTTAAAATTTACTTTTTAAAATTTAGTTAAATCTTATCAAATATATTTTTAAAAATAAAACTTTCCAAAACAGGAATTTAGTGTCTATTTAGTTACCATGTTAAAGAGTCAGTATCATGCTTCAAACATATTACATCGATACCAACATATCTACAAATTTCAGAATAAAATGAATTGTTTAATATTGCAAAATATTTCTTAGCATCCATGTGCAAGTGTGGAATGCTTGTACCTCCAGAATTATGAAATAGAACCAAAGAGGAACAAAAAAAAATGAATGATTGACAGTACTGGGGAATGAAATTTCATTATTAAATATTCTATTATACACATACAAGTTGAAAAGGTTTGACAGTTGATTGGTTAGCCTAATTCATTCCACTTCCCAAGTGCTCCCTGCACTCTGAATCAGGGACAACTTATGATGTCAACAGCAGTATGACCTGCAAACCTTAACAGCATTAGGACACAGAGATGTTTCGTTTTGAATTTCCTAGGGCCTGAATGGTGTTAATCATAAGGAGATGGTTTGGAGGTCCAGGGTGAGCTGTGACAGTGTTGACACTGGATCCCAACTGACAAAGGGGACCAGCCATCATGTCGTTTAAGGATTTATCGTATATTTATGATATGGGGGCTCCTGAAAGACAGGCCCCAGTGCAGGCTGCTTCTTGCCCAGGTTTATGAGCAGTACCTCCGATAGTACTGAAACAGGAAGTTGAAATACTTCTATCATCATCTCCTTAGCCAATAAAGACGATGGGCCATAAAGAGATAAAGCATTGTGCCCCTGACTACAGATCCGACAAGGGACAGATCTGAGATGTGAATCCAGGCAGTCTGGCTCTACCATGTTTATACTAACTCCAAAAGTATCAGTTCTTATGTTAGGCCAATAAAAAGCCAAGGGGCCTTACTACGATCCAAAATTCAGCTTTTTGGAGTTAAAATCCAGAAAGTTCAGGAAAGCGTTTATTGCACAACAGAGTGTGCTTCCACCCTTTGCAGGTGGTTATGGCACCAGTTCTTTACTCTGAAAATTGATAATTAAAGGGAAAGAATTATGCACTTATCTTGTCTTTCCCAATAGGAACTATATTTCAGGATGTCCAAATAATTCTAATCAATGATGCAAAGTGAAAGTGAAAGAAAAGGAAACAAAATACTCTTTCTTGTAATCAATGTTTGTAAATACCTAATCAAAAGGAGAGGCTGTCTTAAAATTCATTTAGTTTTCTTCTTTTTCTCTTCCCTCTTTCTTTCTTTAAAAATATTTTTTTTTTATTTTTGCCATTCCAAAATATATATTTTTGCAGATGCTGCATGGCATAGTAGCAGAGAAATCACTCTAGAGGGAGTTACTTACCCATTTTCCTCAGACCAAAAGTAAGCAGTTTGCAAGAAGAAATTAATTTATGCTAATACTACCTTTAAACCCTGCCAAAATATTTCTTGTTATCTCTATTAACATTTAGGATCCACTCCATAATTCAGAGTGATATATTCTAGCTTCATTAATATAAATTTTGATATTGACATTGTCATTGAAATTTTATGTTTTTTTAAAGGTTGCTTTTATATTAATCTGCTAATGAAATGCAAGGTGACCAGAGCATTATGAAATTGAGCAATGTGTGCTACACACACACACACACACAATTTTCAAAAAGAGAAGAATTTTTTCCTTGACCTTGGTCAAGTTTTCAGATCTTAATAGTTATTATTGCTCTAATTCCAAGAAAATTCCCAGTAGAGAGAAATGTGTGATATATCTGATGAAGTATCACAGGCAAGGTTTGGGTATCATGCCGACACCAAAGTCACAAAAATAGTGAGGGCAAGTGTTAAGATGGGGTTAATCATTCCTCTACTTTCCTTTTGTGTGTGATGAGGATCAAATTAAGTTATGAATGTGAGATGTTTTGTAACTGGCAAAGCATCATACGGGTGGGAGGTGTTGTGGTTTGGGAATAAACAGGAACAGTTTTAGTGGTTTCCAGATTACCACCCACTAGTTACTCTAGACTTGATCACTTTGCAATAGCTCAGATTTTGCCAGGCTTTTAGACTCATTAAGACTTCTCAGGGAGCTTTCAAGAGTCACCAATGCCCAGGTCCAACCCCCAGAAATTCTGATTCAAAACGTCTGGGATGGGGGTCGGCCATTATTACTTTTAAAACTCTGCCGTTGTTTCTAATACACAGTCAATGATCACCATATCCAAATGCATCTAAATAGCAGTGTTCTGTTAAGATTTTTTTTTCCTTTCATAATGTTCAGAGAGCTCTCAGCTCTAACCTGCCTCTTGGATGTGAGCGAGTCAGAGGCTGGCAGCAGCTGCAGTCCCCACCGTCCTGCAGAGAATGGCACTGGAGGCAGCCCTCCCTTGTCGGTCCCTCTCTGACTTCATCTCCTGAGTCAGGAGGGAGCCCTCTCCTCTGAGTCATCATCCCCTGTCAACAGCCCTGGAGTCAGCTTGCTGCTCCTCCTGGCCCAGCCACAGACGTGTCCTGCTTGGTTTGGTCCATTCATAGGCTTTGCTGAGGCAGCTCTCACCCGAGTCCAACATGATGTGTAAATCCTATCCAATTACCAGGTCATTTAGAGGCCACGAAGGAACAGGAGAGGGAGTGAGTGGGGAGATAGAAGAAATATTTATTTCCCTATGCCCTGTAGCATCTATATATTATATCTTCTTCCTTAGGAAACCATCCCAGGCTCATCATAAATTTAGAGAATTAGAGAAGTAAATTATCCGAAGGACAAGCAGGCCAACTCTTACCAACACAGGCGTCTCCTCCAGCTCCTTGGGCACCACCTCTTCACTTGGACTTGGGATAGATGGGCAGGTCTTGAAAAGAGTTGGTAACCCAGGAAAGTTTGCGATTGTGGAGTGCTCATTCAGGGAGGATGTATCCTGGAGGACCCTGTGGATAGGTAAGGAGGACAGAGACCCTTCACTCCTACAGTACTGAATACAGTTCAAGAATGACTGTGAACCAGCTATTCTTGCTGATACTCAGGCACCTTGTCTCTTCAACCTCGATAGACATATCAGTAGTTTTCTTTTTATTGTAATTATTGAATAAATACATGAGTGAATTAATAGGGCTGATAAGTTGTTTTCTCTTACCAGTGTAAAAGTGATATTCAGGAGTTAAGTGTTCCCTGAGAAGTAGGAGTAGAAAGAGAGAGGACCAAGTAAATGAGTAAATGAGTCTCGGGACGTTGTGGCAGCGTCTTTGGAGGAGCAGTCTCTCTGACTCCTGTTCTGACCACGTCACACCATTTCATCAGTTCTCAGCCCTCTTATCCTCCTGAAGTGAATGGATTTTGCTCCACACTGGGCTTCTCTCATGGGCATTAGACAAGTTCTCTAATTATGTCCATTGAGATCCAGTGTAGGTTCTAGTCATTCTTCTACTGCAACCAGAAATGTTAGCTACAATCCCAGGAAAAATCCTCTTTTTTATTTTATTTTATTTTTTTTTTTGGTTCTTTTTGGGGGGTGGGGTTGAATTATGTTTTGTTTCCTTTTCTATTTTACATTTTCCCCCTGTTCACTGGCAGCATAATTTGACTAGAACTAACAAAATCACTTTGAGACACGGCAATGTCAAGACTGAATCTGGGAGCAGGTGCTCTGATCTCCAGCGTCGTTGAACAGAGGCTGGGAAACTAGTTCCCTGGGGGAGGTGATAAGTTGTGCATGGAGATATGCTCTCACTCAGAGTTTAAACTTTGTAAGATTTCCTAGATAAAGAGCACAGTAACTCTCCATACCAAAGAGTGGCCTTCCTGTATTTCCTATCAGTCATTCCTTCTGCAGAGGAAAGAACGGCACCCCATTTTATTGTGAGGCCACTTTATTTGAAGGGTTTGATTTTTCAGTTCAGTGGGCTAAATAGCAGTGTTTGAGTCTTAAGGAGATCTGGTACTGCCTTTATTTTTTTCATTCACATTTGTCTAATCAGGAAGCAGTTTCTGGTTGTCCTTGGTCCAAGATGTTTCCCCATGTGTACTTTGTTTCCACTCACCCGGGTCATAACTTTAGTAGAAATAGAGCATTTCATGGAGCA
The DNA here is from genome assembly GCF_902729225.1 of Pteropus medius. NCBI lineage: Eukaryota > Metazoa > Chordata > Mammalia > Chiroptera > Pteropodidae > Pteropus > Pteropus medius. The sequence continues at coordinate 18,154,307 of NW_024346667.1, forward strand.
AGGCAGAAAATGTGGTTCTAAGGCTAAACACTGATTCAATTCAAAATTAATTAATATTTACTCAGCACTTACTATGCTTCTGGCTGTTTCTATCCATCTATTTCATTTAATCCTTAAGTTCTGAGGTAGATATTAGCATATCTAATTGACGAATGACATACAAAGACTCAATATGATATAATATTACATGCTTATATTTTAAGAGCAAACAAAATCAAATCGCAAATATGTACAATGAGATGGAAATGGAAGGATTGTGGTTATTGTAGCATTATAGGGTTGTCGATTCTAGTAGACTTATTCCTTATATCTTCTGCCCCAACTTAAATATCTGTAGTGATTATGTGATGTTTTTAAAATTAGTAAATAATAGGTATTTTAAAGAGATTTAAAAAATAAACTCAGAGACTACATTTGTTCATGGGTGCGTTGCTGGTAAGTTTCTAAGCCAGGATCCTCGTTTTCCTAATGGAAAACTCTCCCTGCTGCCCTACTAGGCATCTAAAGGCAAAGGAGGTTTGGGCTCGCAGAGAAATGGACTAAAGCCATCCCTGTGCTCTCAGTTCTTCTGAAGTTTCCTCAGGCTCTCACCACCAGATTCAGCAAGACACAAATTATTATCATTGTCATAAGTCCAAATCTAAATGATTTTCCCTTTCATCTAGTCATTGACTTGAGGTGTCAGTACGTGTCATTTCGAGTGTGAATTCACTATCCAAGTATATTATGAAATTAATTCTGAGCTCAGAAAGGAGGGTTGTGCTGAAGAGTGTTACGGGTACCAATGTCTTGTCAGTGACCGCTGGTTCATTACAGCTAGACTTGGCTGACTTTTATATAGTGTGTCTGGTTTTCATACTCAACTATAGTACCTGATTTTGTCAGTCTTCCAAAATAATCAGAGCTTTTGCCAGATGAGGAAATAGAGACCTTGAGAGTTAAGAAACATTTTGACTTAATTCAGATCACTCCTCTGTCCAAAAGGATTCAAGATGGCTGAAACTAAGAGGCCTAAACAATACTGGTAGTCAAATAGAAATTTTAAAATCACTGCTACAAAAAAAAAAAAAAAAAAAGGAAGTAAATAATCTGACTAGGCAAACTGATATACTTGCTATGAAATATAAATATTACTCTGAGTTTCTCTGCACTCAGGACAAAAAGGTAACCATGGGAAATTAGCTCATTCTCACTACTAGAGGCCAGTGGGGTGGGGGTGGGGAGGCAATGTCATTTTCTTAAAGAAGTACAGTTCTTTTTAAACTAGTAAAACTTAAATGGAATTCTTAATAAGAGACATTGAAAATTGGCAATGACCTTGACAGCAGATTTTACAACAGATTTTATAGCAAATCTACCAAAATGAATTTCATATGGCTTCTTTTAAGCTACAAATTATTTTAAAGGTATAGAGACATCTATTTTTTTTAATGTGGGCTATATCATTAAAATCTCACAAAACCTCTATGTAGTATTTATTATTACATTTTCCAAATTAAGAAATGGAGGCTTAAAGTAGTTAAATAGCTCTCTCGACATCACATAACCAATAATTGACAGAGCAGGGCTTTAGCCCAGTTTCGACATCTTAAACTCTGAGGATAAGACACGAAAATACAATTATATAAAGGCAATTTGGCAAATTTCCAAAATGTAGTCTTCCAGCAATCTGATTTGAGCTAATGATAAAACTTAGCTCCAAGGAGTGAATGGACAATAGTATGTCACAAATTATTTAGATATTTGATAAAATCTAAATAGCCAACAACTGGAGACTGTATGCCAGCAAAGGCTGCTAGTTGTGGATACCCTAAAAGATTCACAGAAGGTCCTCAGGCTGAGTTTGGGCCAGACTGGTTAAAACCCAGCCTCCTATTACTAGATCACAAACCCCTCCCTGTAATCGAATTTCACCCCATCTATAATTATTGAGGTCAAGAGATGTGTTCTATTTTACTCTGATACAAAATAGTTCTCATGTGGCTGGTGTTTCACGGGGGACAGCATGATAAAAGCCTGACAGAAGAAGCAAGAAACAGGAAAGAATTATGTAACAAATCTTCCTGGATGGTGAGCTATGCTAGAAGTGAATTTAGGACATTCTCCTCAAGAGAAAACCAGGAGGGAAGATTCCCAGGGAGATACATTTCCATAGCCTTAGTGTTGTTTATTTTCTTTCCCACACAATGGTTGACATCCCTTAAAACCTGCCATTCAGTTTCAGCAGAATTCTTGAGGCACTGACGCTTAATGAACTTAGCTATGACTCATTTCTGATAGCTCCCAGAGTAAGAGGTTCTCTGGAAAATGTTAGGTGCTTTCCACAAAGGCAATCCTTCCTGAAAAATGAAGAATTTTAGAACATAGTCAACGGAATCACAGTTACTTACCATAGATAAATACTTATGTAACACAATATGTGTCATTTAGTGTAGCAATGTAGTAGATTATACGAATTAAAAGTAGTATGTTATACAAATTAAAAGTGCATGCTGAATAACTTTCAAATGCCCACCCTGTCACTGTCACTGGCTAGATTTGTGAAGTTGGCAGGTATTTCTCTTTTCTGTACCTCAGCTTTTTCATCTATACAAGGGAGATAATAGTATCTACATGGTTAAGTTTTTCTAATTACATACAAAGTCATTAGAAAGTACCTGACACAAAGTAAGTATATAATAAATGTAAGTATAATGATTATACTATGCAAGAAACTAAAGAAAGAGCTAAAAGAGTACAAGATTTATAGAAGACTTAATTCTCCTTCTCAAGGAATAAATTTAAATAAAATTCAAATGAAAGAATAATCAGTTCTAAATGAAGCTTTATAAGTTAGTTTTTGCTGCATAACAAATAATCCCCAAAATTTAGTGACTGAAAACAATAACCATTTGCTGGCACGAGTTTTTACATATTTTGCACTTAAGTTTTACTCAGCTGGGCAGTTCTTCTGGGCTGGCCTGAACTGGAGAGATTTCAGCTGGGCTTGCTCATATTTTACAGTCAGCTGGCTAGATTACCATAGTCTCTTCCGAGATAGTCAGGTCTCCTGGGGCCTTTCTCCCCATGGTCGCTAATCTTTTAGCAGGCAAGGCCAGGCTTGTTCACATAGCAGTAGTAGGGTTTCAGGAGCAACAAAGGAGCAAAATCCAAGGCACAAGTAACTTTCAAGTTGCTATTTGCATCATTTGCTACTGTCCTGCTGGCCAAGGGGTCGCATGGCCTAGCCCATAACCAGTGTAAATATAACAAAATTAAATGACACACTCCTAAATAGCCAGTGAGTCAAAGATATCACAACAGAATTAGAAACTACTTTGAGATGAGCGAAAGCAAAACTTGTGTGATGCAGTGAAAGCAGTGCTCACAGGCAATAGCTAATGACTTCTTTACATTAGAACATAATTAGAACATAAGTTGTTTAAAATAAACAACTTAAACTTACACTGTAAGAAACAGAAAAAGAAAGGGCGAACTAAACTCAAAATGAGAAGGAGATGGAACTAATAAAGGATAGACAAGAGATAAAATAGAGTTAAAAAAAATAGAGAAAACCAACAAAACCAAAAGTTCATTCTTTGAAAATAACAATAAAACTGGGAAAGTAGTTAAACTGGACAAGAGAAAAAAAAGAAAGAAGACTGAAATTACCAAAACCAGGTATAAAAGTAGAGACATTCCACCCCACCATATAAAAATAAAAAGGATTATGAGAATACTACAAACAATTGTATGCCAATAAATTAGATAACCCCATGAAATGAACAAATTCTTAGAAACACACAAACTACAAAAACAAACTCAAGAATAGATAATCTGAATAAGCCTATAATAATTAAATAGATCTAATCACTAATTAAAAACTTTCACCAAAAGAAAGCTCAGGAAGAGATGATTTATGGGTGAATTTTACCAAACTTATACAGAAGAATTAACATCAATACTTTTCAGTTTTTTTAAAAAATAGAGGAGAAGGTAACACTTCCTTATTCATTGTATAAATCCTGATATCAAAAGCAGATAAAAACATCACAAACTACAAATCAAAATTCCTATAGAATATTCTCAACAAAATACTGGCAAATAGTATTATATGAATACTGCTTCATATTAAAATGATCATACACCATTGCCAAGTGGGATTTATCCTAGGAATAAAACCTTGGCTCAGTATATGGAAGTCAATCAATGTTATACACCACATTAGTAGAACTGAGGGGGGAAAGCACAGGATTATCTCAATAGTGACAGAAAAAGCATTTGACAAAATCTGACATCCTTTCACAATTTAAAAAAAAAAAAAACAGCCTAAAGAAACTAAAAGCAGAAAAGAACTTCCTCAACTTTTTAAAGATCATCTATGAAAAACCCACGGCTAACATGTTTATCCCCTCAAATATAGAACAAAACAAGGTTGCCAATGTTTACCACTTCCATTCAACATTTTACTGAAAGTTCTAACTACGGCAATTAAGCAAGAAAAGAAAAGAAAAGGCATCCAGATTGGAAAAGAACTAGTAAAACGATCTCTATTTGTAAATGACATAATCTTATAACATAGAAAACCCTAAGGAATATATAGATAAACAAAAAATTAGAGTTAATAAGTGAGTTCAGGGAACTTTCAGGATATAAAATTAATATACAAAAATCAATGTATAATAGCAATGAATAATTGAAAATGAAATTAAGAAAATAATACTATTTATAAAAACTTAAAAGAATATAATATTTGAGAATAACATTAATCAAGGAAGTGAAAGGTTTCTACACTAAAAAAAAAATTGTTGAAATAAAGAGGGCCTATATAAATGGAAAGATATTTCATGTGCATGGAACGAAAGACTTAATATTGTTAAGACAGTAAAATTCACCATATTTATGTACAGTCAATGCAATCCATATCAAAATTCCGACTGCTTTTCTTCACAAAAATGGACAAGCTGATCTTATAATTTATGTGGAAATGCAAGTGTTCCCAAATAGCCAAAATAATCTCGAAAGTGAAAAACAAAGTAGGAGTACTCACGACTCCTGATTTCAAAACTTACCACAAAGCTACAAAGCTACAGTAATCGAAAGAGTGTGATACTGGTATAAGGGTAGACATATAAGTCATCGGAATAGAATTGAGAGCCCATAAATAAATAAGTATATATATGTTTTTTTCTACATATATTTATGTTATGTATGTGTGTATATATGTATGTATGTGTATGTGTGTGGGGGAGGGGTGTGTGTGTGTGTGTGTATATATATATATAGTCAATTGATATCAATGAGGTTACCAAAGGTATGCAATGTGGAATGAATAGTCTCTTCAACAAATGGTGCTAGGGCCACTGAATGAAGTCATATAAAAAGAATGCATTTGGATCCCTAGCTCACACCATACATAAAAAAAAAATAACACAAAATGAATCAAAGAGCTAGATACAGGAGTTATAACTATTAAACTCTTAAAAGAAAACCAATTTGTAAATCTTCATGACCTTGGATTAGGCAATGGCATCACTATTAAGAAAGGAAGAAGACAACACACATAATGAGAGGAAATATTTACAAACCACATATGATAAGGGCCTAGTATCTAGAACATATTACGAATGTTTACAATGCAACAATAAGAATCCAATGTAAAAATGGGAAAAAGATGTGAATAGACATTTTGCCAAAGAAGTAATACATGGCCGATAAGCACTGAAAAGATGCTCAATGTCATTCCTCACCAGAAAAACAGAAATAGAAACCCCAATAAGAAACCACTTCAGACCAACTAGAATGGCTATACACAATAGCAAGTGTTGGCAAGGATGTAGAGAAAATGGGATCCTCAGACATTGCTGGTAGGACGGTAAAATAGTGCAGCAACTGTGGAAAACAGTTGACAGTCCCTTGAAAAGTTGAACAGAGTTACCTTGTGACCCAGCAATTTCACTCCTAAGTATATACCTAAGAGAATTGAAAACATATGTTCACACAAAAACTTATAAAGGAATGTCCATAGCAGCATTTTTTATAACAACCAAAGAACAGAAATGACACACATTCCTTAACTGTGAATGAATAAACGAAAGCGATATATCCGTATAATGGTATATTATTCAGCAATAAAGAAGAATAGAGTACTGATTCAAGTATAACGTAGATGAACCTTGAGAACATTCTGATAAGTGAAAAAAGAAAGACACAAAAGTACAAAGAAAAATACAAAAGTGTTATATGATTCTATTTATGTGACATGTCCAGAATAGGTAAATTCACAGAAATAGAAAGTAGATTAATGGTTTCCAGGGGATGGGGCGAGGGAAAATTAGGAGGCATGTGGTTTCCTTTTGGAGTAATAAAAATGTTCTGGAATTTGGTAGTAAATATAGTAAAAACCACTGAATTTTACACTTTAAAATGGTTAAAATGGTAAACCATATGTTATGGGAATTTTATCTCAACCAAAAAATAAAAATAAAAAAAATTATGTCCCTGTTGGCCTCTTGTTGCTTATTCTAAGATATTGTCCCATCTACCTGCATATACCACCGCTGCCCTGACTTGCTTGTGTTCAGCTAGTTACTGGACTGAAATATACAGTTCTGGTACCCTTAGAGATCACAAGAACATTTTCTTATCCCCATCACCTTCACTAAGATTCCACTTCTGTTGCTGTGTTTTTAGTTTCCTTTTAGTCTTTCCTCATTTCATTCATTTCTCTTTCCAGCTCATTATCCTTTTGTTCGTTTTTGTCTTTAAAGCTTGTTTCCTATCTATAATTTTATTCTCTTTCATAGAGTTCTTATCTCTTCCATTGAGATACCTAAGAATTTCTTAAAATTTTCTTCTGTAAGTTACTGTAACTAATATTCAAAGATATCATGTAATAGTGTCTGGTATATAGTTTTTGCTAAACTTTGGTCAGTAGAGTAATATTGTATAATTTTTTACTTTTATTATTATAAAAATTAAAAGGAATTTGACACAGCAATTTTAGAGTTTCTCCAGGAACGACTTAATTATTTACTGCCATGAAGATTCGCAACATGCCCACATATTATTCATCAAGTTCTGCAGTAAGTGCCTTATAGACATCATACCATGTAATCTTCACAACTCTATGATTATTTAAGTATAGGAAAATTAAGTAATTTACTCTTCCATGAGAAAATAAGGAAAAATTTTGTTAGGAAATGGTAGTCCTTGAAGAGCTACTAACTGCCTCAATGTCACCAATGTGACTAAGAAAACATAAACAAAACACATCTTTATTTTATTTATTTATTATTATTTATGCCTACAGCACCTGGTCTTCCTAGGTGGTCTCCCATCCAAGTACTAACCAGGCCCAACCCTGCTTAGCTTCTGAAATCAGACATCAGGCTTGTTCAGGGTGACATGGCCATGGACCATGGACCGTGGCTCCACTGGGGCGTGAACCCAGGACCTTCTGCATGTAAAGCAGACATGCTAGCTGCTACACTATTGAACCACTTCCTCAAACACATCTAAAAAGGATCAATTACCTTATGTATAGCCCTTTTTCTTGGCAAGTGTGCACATTATCTCACATTTCAAAATATATATCCCATGGATGTGGTGATTATAATCATTTTTACTGAAAATATTCAATATTCAATATACCACCAATATTTCTCGGAAAAAAATGGTAGTCATTCTGAAATTACTAAGAGAGACCCAATTTAATCTCCCTCTGCAGGTCTTGAGATTCCTGACTTGACAAGACCCAATCTCTTTACTCATGAACCTCCCTACAGCCCTTCTACTGGTAAAAGATTTACTACTAGGCACCATGGAAAGACAACATGACAAGAGCAATCTCTCATCTCATTCAGGAAGCTTGTTTTTTGAAAAAGGTTGAAATACTCAAAACTATGTAAAACTCATCTCTTAAAATCCAAAAGGTCCTCTTCTCTGATCTAAGTCAGTAAAAAAGAAAATAATCCTGTTTCTAAATGCTTCTCAAAGGCACAATGTAACAGAATGTTAGGCTCATGAAGTCCTCTGTGTCATCTTCCCAGAGCTGGGTTGTTTTGGATAATGGCCTAAGCAGATGACCTCTGGGGACTCAGCGTACCATAACTACACACGTTCATGCTTATGACATTCCTGGGAAAATCTAAATTTTGAGAATATAAAAATTTGAGAAGTTGACTCCCATGATATTTTCCCCTAGCTTTATTGAGATATAATTAGTATACAAAAATCGCCCACAAATAATATATGTGTAAAATAATATATTACATGTTACCAGGTAATAAATATATTAATCACCTCCAAAAATGTCCTCGTGTCCTTCTGTTTTTCTGTTTTGTTTTGTTTTACTTTGTTTTACTTTTATTTTTTATGGTAAGAACACTTAACATGGGATTTACCCTACTAACAGATTTTTAAGCCACAATGCCTTATTATTAACTATAGGCATTATGTATGAAAACAGGAAAAAATTATCTAGAACTACCATATGAGCCAGCAAATCCATTTCTGGGTGTACATCCAAAAGAACTTAAATCAAAGAAATATCTGCACCACCATGTTCATTGCAGCATTATTTACAATGGCAAAGACATAAAAGAAACCTAAACATCCATGGACAGAAGAATGAATGGATAAAAGAAATGTGATACATAAATGGAATACATAAACGGAACACTATTCAGCCTCGAAGGACAACCACTGCATGATTCCTCATATATGGAATATCTAAAGTATCAGAGGTACAGAAATAGACAACAGAATGGTGGTTACCAGGGAACAGGGGAGGGAGAAATGAGGAGGTGTTTTTCAATAGGTATAAAGTTACAGTTATATATGATGAGTAAGTTTCAGAGATCTTCTATACAACAGAGTCCCGTGAAATTTTTCATGATCAGTCTCTAATACTAGCTTTGACATGTCCACTGACCTCCAGAAGAACGACTCAACATTCCATTATTTCCAAATACTTTGTTACAATATCAGGCAGGTAATGGTCGTATTTCTTAAACAAGATTGAAATGAAACCGCGACTGATTGAGATCACTGGATTATCCTACCACCTTTACTATGTCATAAAATCTTTTGTTTCTCCTAAATCATGTTTTTAAATCTTACAATGTTGAGACGTAACTCCTCATAATTTAAGCTGATCAAATAGAATTTACTAGGCATTGAAGCACACATTAATCTTTTCTAAATTTTAATTTTTTTTTAAACTCTGAGACATTCAGCAATCAATAAAAGTAGAATAAATTATCTTTTTATCTCCTCACATGTTAGGGAAATGAATCAGCAAGCACAGCAGTGAGAGGCTGTTCTGCCTTTTTATGAGTTGACTATGCAAGCAGTAAAAGGTCTCAGAGAGTTAAAATTTAGGCTTCTAAACTCTCATTTGAAATGGAACAAACAAACATGTTCACAGCAATTAGTATTTGCATATACCTTACTATTATCAGACATGTTCACATGCGTTACTATATTTAAATCATGATAGAACACCTGAGACAGATATTTCTGTCTTGAGGAAGTCAAGGTACAGAAAGATTAAATGACTCCATAAAAGACACACAGAGACCCCAGGCAGATTCCTGGTTCAATGCCCAAAGCTCTTTCTCATTTTATTGTTTCATGGAAGAATCCATAAAACTATCAAATTTTGTCTCCTCCTAATGAAGTATGCTCTTACAAATGGTTATCATAAATGCAGGCTCCTTGCAAACATTATCTTTGTGATGGTTTTTAGTTCTTAGTCATACAATTTTGGGTAAAAATATTTGGACAAATGTAATTAATTTCTCAACAAACTATGAAAAACTGGACTTTATAAATGTCAGGTATTTTAAATTTATAAGCTTTAAGTAACTACAACTAAGATTAATTAATTCTCTGAAATATCAATTATCATAAAGGCATGAAATCAATTCTCAGTTATTCACTCAGATCATCATGGTATATATATTTTTTTATCTTAAGATTATTTCTTTCTTTCTCTGAGCATACTTCAGGTTATATCATCCTGATCAGGGAATACAAATGATTATTTCTTTCTTTCTCTGAGCATACTTCAGGTTATATCATCCTGATTAGGGAATACAAATGAATATAAATATTGGCTTTAAAAAAGTATATAATTAGGATAAAAGAAATAATCTTAAGTCATATATGTACAAATAACCTTTTGCGACTTTCTTCCAACTAAGTGAATAATCAAAAGTTCATAGATAGAAATAAATAAGTGATTAAAACAACATATATTCAAACATATGTATACATATATAATGAATACACACACACACACACATATATGTTTTTCAATAGGTATAAAGTTACAGTTATATATGATGAGTAAGTTTCAGAGTTACATATATGTGTGTGTGTGTGTGTGTATATATATATATATTCACATAAATGAGTTCACTCCAATGACAAACTACCGACCACAGAGTGTACATTCTAGTTTTCACGTTTATACATTTCTAACTCTCTTGTCTGACAATGAGAAATGTAGCTCACATTATACTCAGTATATTTATTTGATTTATTTGATTGTCCAGTCATCAAATACACAGGAAGTAGTTGCCAATTGTTAACCCATAGCACTACAAAGAGTGAACAACAACAACAACAGAAAAACCCCTACTATCTGGAGCTCAATTATTTATTTAAAACTTTTAAAAATCTTTAATCTGAGGGCATAGAATCAAAATACTGACCTCAAAAGCTATTCAAGTTAAGTCCTTTCTCTATCCAGCATGACAATGTTATTCATTTGAAATACAGTTATGTTCAATTTGTCTGGTTCATTTTTTTAAATTTTATGTTTCTTTTGAGTGTGTACAATGTTATCACGGTTCCAAGAGGTCAAAACTATCTAAAAGGTACACTCAGAAAAGTGCCATCCCATGCCATCCCTTCCTGGTCATTCCCATCTTCCCCTGTGGGTTGCCAGTCTTATTTTCTAATATAACTTCCCTAATGCCCAGGAGAAATACAGCCTGAGATACAACCACAAAGGTGCTTTAATCATATCTGACACCACTCTTAAACATCACAAAGGGAAAAATTTCATTTGACACAAGTTTTTGTTTGTTCGTTTCCACAATGAAAAAGATTCAGAGTTCGATTGCGCGTGGATTATCTTTTGTATTGTGACACCAACAAGTACAGAGAAAATGACAAGACCGAAGGCAGCTCCCGCTATCTGCCAAAGAGAGAAGTGGCCTTGGTGCAGCATGAAAGCGGACACCCGATAACATTATCAGGAATAACGCATTAAATAAATTTTAGCTATTATTCCCTTAATTGGTCCAATCTCTAATTTGAACCTGCTATAGTATGCAAAACAAGAGAAATCAAAAACCTTCTTCCTCTACTCTGACAAATATAAAACAATGATATAAGAAATGTAATACTGAGTAAGACCTCTGGCTCATTCAGCCAAGCACTCTTTCTCTAGAGACTATAACCAAAGGACAATACACAATTAGAGACAACTGTCTGACTTCATGTTTACAAAAGAACTATAAAAAAGTAAAAATAAAAATAAAATAATATATCTTCCCCATGACTCTCTTTGTAAAGTATACAGATACATGTATAATTTTATATTTTCCTTTTTTTCTTAACCAAAAGTTAGTGTGCTATAGTTACTTTTCTGCTCTTTGTTTCTTGGAAATCACTCTATCTCTGATTGTGGAGCTCTTCATCATTCTTTTGTAGCAGCTGCAGAGTATTCTATTATGTGTTTATTCCACAGCTCATTCAAATAGCACTCTTCTATATATAGCCATTCAAAATGTTCCAACATATTAGATTACAAAAAAAAATACTGCAACAAATATCCATGTGCAAAAGTACTTTTACATTGTTGAAGGGATAGCTTTAGGATAAATTCCCAGGAATAGTATTGCTGGGCCAAAATGTCAACGCATATGTAGTTTTCTTAAATATTGCCATCTTCCCCTCCGTAGGGGTTGTACCAGTTTGCATTCCCATCAGCAATCTATGACATGCCTGGTATTCCACATCCTCATCAACAATCTTGATTATTACCTTAGACTTCTGGTTGTCAGAAGACCATAATTGGCCTTCATTGGGCTACAAGCAAAATGCAGGGAGGACTGTGTTCCTTCTGAAGGCTCCAGGAGAGAATCTGTGTCCTTGCCTTTTGTAGCTTCTAGAGGTCTTCTGCATTCTTTGGGTCATGCATGGCCCTCTCACTCCCTCTTCAGAGCCAGCAAGACCGCAGCTCTCTTTCCCTTCTTCTGCCCTCACATTTCTCTCTCTCTATGTAGCAGTAGCCAGAAAAGGTTCTTTACTTCTGATTCATGCGATTATGTTGGGCCCACTCAGATAATCCACGACAACCTCTTCATCTCAAACCTCTTACCTTTAATCATATCTTCAAAATCCCTATTGTAGTGTGAAACAGCATATTCAGATCTCCAGTGTTAGGACATGGATATTTTTAGGAATCGTGATTTTTTTATATATTTTATCATTCAGTGTTGAAATGTTTCTTTCTGGAGTGATTTTTGTCTGCGTTTGATCTAAATTCTCTCTCCTTTCCTCCTTTTGATGAAATCTCCTAAGGTTTCCATTTCCTGGTTTTCACATCCTCAGGCTTAAAGGGCCAGTACAGGTCTGTTGCAATTTGGAGTTTATTTTTCTCAGAGGTTACTTACAGGTCATGGTAATATCTGTCTCCTACTAATGTAATGCTGAAATCATGAGTCGCGTATGATTTTATTATATTCATTGAATTTTATGTTTCAGAGGGATTATGTATGGAGAGATTCGAATTCTGTTGGCTGTAAAGTTGCCGGTTTTATGACTGTTAATGTATAAATTAGGCTTTTTCTAAAGCCTTTCTAGGGCTTTGATACTGTTAGTACAAATGAATTTTGAAAATGAGAATACCACATATTACCCTTAATCACCAATGATGTCAGTAAAGAATAAAGTTCCAGAAGTATTTTGAAAAATGGAAGAGATAAACTACTGTTGCATCATGCAATGAAAACTAGTAACTACAATGTGCTAAAGGCTAATGAACAAACCCCACTAGAAAACAAGGCCTCCTAATTAGTTACACTTGCCATTTTACACCTACTCTATAAGCTAGCTTTTATCTGCAGCTGCTCTAATCAATAGTGCTTTGTTGCTAGCGAGCATTACTCTTTTATAGCTAGTAAAATAGGAACATAATGTTTTAAAATCTCTCAATAGCTATGTTTGAATGTCTCCCTATTTATGCTCTGCTCTCCATTTGTAAACAATGGTCACGTTCTCTGATCACTTTCTAGGTGAGTTCTCTTTTCAAGAAAGATTTCATTATTTTATCTCTTAAGATGAGAAACAGCCAACGCACCAAGTTTCATTAATCTGAGAAACACACTATACAGAAAAAAAAATTAAAGAAATTTTAGACAAGTTGGTTTTTGTAATTTTTTGACTATTTTTTAAGCAATATGTTAATCAAATGACACAAAAGGGTACATCATGAAAAAGATCTCCACCCAACTTTAAAGACTTACTCCACAGTTCTCTACTCAAAAAATAACTCCCATTACAATTTTCTAATTTAATCTTTCAGACAAAGTTCATTGTACTACACTGACATATGCATATATTCCCCTTTATAAAAGGTGAAGGGGAGCAAATTATACTACCAAATATATTTTTTTCTACTTAACTATGCATCTTGTAATCTTTCCTTATCAACACACAAATCTATCTCATATTTTCACAGCTGCATAATATTACTCTGTATGGTAAATCCATGATTTATGTAAACACTCCCTTATTAATGAATTTATACAATTAAATTTTTAATTTGAATTCTCATTGTTATGCACATTTACTTAAGACATTTATTCACTGCAAGCCAAGTATTTTCTTTTCAAGAACAGTAAAGACTTAAGAGTATAAAAGAGAATCTGATTAGCAAATAAATAATAAAAATGTAAGGTCAGTCTTCCACATGAAAGAAGCTTAGAAGTTAACATTCCCATCCTCACAAGAAAAAAAGCTGAACAAACTGAAAATCATTGGACTGAATACTACCTGGGTTAATATTTAGTCCATCTGTGTAGTTCCCAGGCCTCTTTCTTATATTAGACCCACTGGAGACAAGATCATAGAGTAAGATGCTACAGCGAAATCAGAGACGGGCAAACTGAATCACAGCAAACATCAGCTTACTCAAAACAGAAGTCACTGGAACCATAAACTGGTAGGAAGACCTAAACTGTAATTTTGACAAACTGCTGGTGGCTAAATGTGGACTAGCAACTCCTGAGGGGCTATAGCCTGGCTGGAGGGTCTGAAAACCTTCATGGGTTTTATCTCTAGGAACTTACCAGATTCTGCTAGTAAGGAGCCAAGAAAACTCCCTTCTAGTCTCTGAAAGAGGAAGGGGAAAAAGTAACCATTTTGAATTACACCAAGATAATTCTCCATAAGGAAGGCATATTCTCCAGGTTATCCTACCTAGGATATTTATCCCATTCCAGCCACCTCTAGCCTTCTCGCCTTACACAAGGTCAGGAAGGAGGTGGGAAAGCTAAGAAACACTTGTGAAGGTCACGATGGGGAGGACCACAGACCCACTACAGGGGTCTCCAACCCCTATGTCATAGACCAGTACTGATCTGTGGTCTATTAGGCTCCAAGCCACACAGCAGGTGGTGAGCAGCGGGTGAGTGAGCAAAGCTTCATCTGTATTTGCAGCTGTTCCCCAGCGCTAACATCACCACCTTAGCTCCACCTCAGATCATCAGGCATTAGATTGTCATAGGAGCACTGGTCCCTGGTGCCAAAAAAGTTAGGGACTGCTATACTAGAAGACTATCATATGACTATAGAATGCTTCTCCTTTGCCCCCGCTTTACCACCACACTAATAGGACCCTCATGTAATAACAGTAGATAACAGCTGAAAAAGCTACAAGACATAGATTGTATTTAAAGAAGAGTCCTTCGTGATACACAAAGACAATGGGGAAAAAAAAAACCAAAAACACATTAGAGGAACTTGAGCCTCTGATACCTATAGTGAAGCAAACTGAACACAGCCCAAGTCCTAGGCAATGACATAAAACCTCAGATTGAAGGACTATTAATCTCAGTTCCTATTATGCAATGTCTAGCTTCCAAGAAAAAAAGTATAAGGCATGTTAAATAAATTGAATTAATAATTTAAAAAAAAAATTCGCTGAGATGGTTTCACTGGCGAATTCTTCCAAGCATTTAAAGAAGAAACTTCACCAATTCTCCATATATATTTTATAAAATGGAAACTGAGGGAACACTTTCTAGTTCATTCTATGAGGTCAGCATGACCCTAATGCCGAAACCAGACAAAGAAATTAAATGAAAGAAAAACTATAGACCAATATTTGTCATGAACATAGATACAAACATTCTCAACAAAATATTAGCAAATTTGATTCAACAATGTATATGACAGATTTTTTAAAATATACTTTCTCAAAGTGAATAATATTAACTTACAAATCATGCCCTGCTGTAGCAAGTCCTCACTAAACGTCATCAATAGTTTCTTGGAAACTGACTTTAAGTGAAATGACATATAACAAAATGAATTTTACCAGAGGCTAATTGATGCAAACAAGATTTAAGTTTCTAAAGCATATTTCTGGTTACAAAAATATCTCCAAATTTTTAAATAAAGACCCGAAACACTTCTAATACTACATTGAAATAAATGTGAACTTACATATATTTAAGAAAGATAAACAAAAACAAGTAAGACAATTATCTTCCAAACCACTGATTCCAGGTTAGTGGTGTGGGTGGCCAGAGCCTGTCCTGGTCTCTCAGGGCACAAGGCAGGACCCCAACCTGGACAGGACACCTTGCCTCGTAGAGTGAGCATACACACGTGCGCGCGCGCGCACACACACACACACACACACTCAGACTGGGATGTGGAAGAAACCAGGGTTCCCGAGAAAAACACATGCAGACTTGGGGAGAACATGCAAACTCCACACACACAGTGGCCCTGGCCAAGAAGCAATTTTTTTTCTTGTCAATGTTATAACAAAATGACACTGAACAAAACATTATTCAAGGACCTACTGTACTTTACGCTGCCTTAATGTTTATCTGAAATTATGAGATTCTTATGCATTATGGGTAATTTACTTCTCTTCCCACGCCCACATGCTAGGTTTAATGCTTAGCCTTTATAAGAAGATTTGCATTTTCTACTCTTTCTATGATAATTTTTCACCTACACTCCACCCCCATACAGCCATGCAATCTAGAGATAGATTTTAAAAATATCCTGAGAACCATTATCATCCCCAATCTACTAGCTGATTATAGAACAGCCATCCATGAAAGAATACTTATGGCAGCAATCATTTGGTTTATCTTTTGATATGGGGAGTTGTTTGAGCTGTTTTCCTTCAATATTTTAAGCAGAAAACAGGGTCCTTGCTTTTGTGAAAATTACTTTCTAATGAAAAAAAGCCATTAATTATAATAAATGTATATTTGAAAGTAGTTACAATTGTCATAAAGAGAAGGAAAAGAGTGTTAGGAGACAGTGTCACAGGGGAACTCAGTACAGTTTGGGGAACTTGGGGAAATCTCAGTGAAACGTATAATGATGGAATTTTAGGTATTTCTACTACAACTGTTTTGAGCTGAGGGCCTTCTCTAGAACATATAAAAAGAAACTTGGATTAAGGCATAATAACAAGTTTTTATAAAAGCATTTACTTAATATAACAATAGTGGGTATTTTTGGTCAAGTCGCTGCCCAGTGCAGATGGACATGTTACCGCTCTGTTCCACACAGTCATTCAAGGATCAGCTCCCATCCTATGGCTCTGTCCTTTTATGGATTCTCATAGTCCTCTCTATTCAGGGAAAGGACATAGAAAGACAGTGTGAAGTTTATAATGGAGCTATTTAAGAACCAGGCTAAAAAGAGATAAACATCAATTCTATTCACATTCCATAAACCACGGTTTCATGGCCACATCTAACTGCACATTTATACCAGGATTGCCTTGGAATAAAGGCCTGATTTCTGGCCATAAACAGAGCAGAACTAACTGGCTCATATTAGAATGAATTCTGCAGTAGGGATTGCAGAGACAGACTATAATGTGACCTTCATGATCCCCCCAACTCCTGATGTTCACCCCTTTGTGTAATCCCCTCTTCTTGAATATAGACAAGACTTGTGATTTGCTTCTGATCAATAATATATGGCAAAGGTGATGAAATGTCCCTCCCGTAATTATGTTAGCTTATAAAAAACTCTTAGTAAACTCACTCTCTTTCTCTCTTTCTGGCTTTGAAGAAGCGAGCAGCCACGTTATGAGACATGGAGATATTTCTATGGAGAAGACCAAGAGGTAAGGAACTGCTGGTTGCCCTAGGGGATGAAAGAAGCCTCTGCCTGACAGCCAGCAAGAAACTGAGGCCCCAAGTCTTGCAGCTTTGAGGAAAGGTATTCTGCTAACGACATGAATGAGCTTGGAAGCAGATGCTTCTCCAGTTGAGCTTTCAGATGAAAACATGATCCAGCTGACACTTGGATTCCAGCCCAGCAGACCCTGAGCAGAGGACCCAGCTAAGCCAAGCCTGAAATCCTGAACTCCAGAGCTTGTGAGGCAATGAATGTGTGTTGTTTTAAGCAACTAAGTTTATGGTAGTTTGTTGTGTAGCACTAGAAAACAAATAAAGTAACTTCATTTGCTCCTCTATCTGAGGTATGCAGCTACTCTCAACAAGGTTTGGTTCTCCTAATCTTAAAACTTTACTGTTTAAGGTGGATTTGAAAATAAACAACACACACATCAGCTTACATGTCAATTCTTGTTTCCCAGTCTTCAAGAAAGGGGCCTTCCTGGCTCTATTAGCTAATCATCCTCCCATGCTGATTGTGTTTTCTTCTTGCCAGATATACCAGATGAACACTCAACTCTCTTATCTGTGCAATTATTGAAATCCTGCATTACATTAACTTTATGCCTGATTTGCTTTTAAATTTATAAACATCATTCCACATTTCACACAGATGAATCATAAAATAAAAACAGAAGTTAGCACAGCAATTCTTATTCAAACTCGTAACCAGCACAGCACAGCACAGTAGGGGGCCTCGTGGCTGCCAACCCCATATGCCCCAAGCTGCTAGGCTGAAGAGCACTTGGCTTCAATCCCATCTCCCATCTCCCTGGTCAGAAATATCAGGTCCTCAGAGAGTAAAGAAATGCTCAGAAGCCGCCCAGGATAGAGCTTTGAATCGCTGGACTCCTCAGCCACCCGGAACAACTGACAGATGGAGTAGTTATGGAGCCAGGTGGGGAAGCTGAGCTTCATCTCACTGCCTGCCCATCAGCCTATCCTTCTGTTCCTCCAGGATGTCCCACAGGAACTCAGGTGGCAGCAAGGATTTGAGAGGATGGGAAACCCTTAGCAGTAGCTTCCAAGTCAGCACGCAAAGCTCAGCCAACATTTGGGAATCTAAGCCAACGGCCCCCTTTCTGTGCAAGAAAAAAGACCAGGTACTTTCCCACGATAGGGAGAAGGAGCTGCCCTGGACAATAAAAGAGGCACTGGCCACATGTTGGCTTCACCCTATAGGCAGATTTAAATAAACCGCACAAAAGCGCATAAGATCTTCATCTCAACCAAATAAAAGGATTTGAAACACCTATATGCACCTCTTTGCTCAGAATATAAAAAATTGGGGTAGCTAGTCAACACCATCTCATCTACCTCTATCGAAACAATTCCCAGCCTTAATATTCCTTCTCTTTTGCCACTTCTCACCCACCAAAACATGAATTCGACCTGGTATTTTGTCCACGCTCTATACCTCATCATTTCAGTTTTCCTCTAGTCACATCTTCAACTTTGCGACAAGTAAAAATTCATACACACACACACACACACACACACACACACACCTGCCACTTGAAAATATATATTCCTAGAATGGAAGAGCAAAATGAAAAGAGTGAAAACACATATTAAAAGTTCAACTTGAGAAAAACATACCTGCCACTGCAGATAAACGGGAATAAAAAAAACTAAAAATAGTTCCTGGGCAAAAATCATCCTCATCTGCAAATCAAATCAGCAAATGTTTACTGAGCACTCACTATATTCAAGACACTTAGCTTGATGTTAAAAAAGGCATAAATTACAATTTCTCTCCTTAAAAATTTATCATTTGGTATGGAAGCTAAAAAAAGAAGAGATTAAGATGACACCATAGTATACATTGTAGAGTGCAGTACCATTTATTAACCATTTTTACGAGTGTAATCTTGACTAATCCTTAGAAAAAGCTTGCCTTTTAAAAGATAAATCTTTGTCTTATTAAAACTGACCAGAAAAAGGGATGTCTCAGAGATGTGATCTAGTGAGGGCCACCCAGCAAATAAGTGTTTGAGCTTCATCTAAACATAGTTTTTCTAACTCCAATTTAATGTCCTTTTTAGGTTATACATTTGTCTCTAAATGAAACAAACTGTAAGTGTCAAAGATGTCCGTGAACGGGAGAAACCACATAGAATCACACAAATGAGTTGACGTGGGGGTATGGAATTTGAGCCCAGCCCTGAAGCTTTTAGCAATCAGGGAAGCAGAAAGAGGTAAACTCTGGGTTGAGGAAATGTTGAGAGCAAGGGCTTAGAAGCATGAAGCATGAATAAGATTAATATATTTAGGGCTCTGTGAGTATAAGTTACTGAATGTCACCCTCATTTTGCACTCATAATTATTTTCCATGTCTATAAAATAGAAAAAAAAATCTTTTCCCTGAGCTGGGGTTGGGGGTTAGGCGGCACTCCCATGTATGTCGGAAACAGCAGTTATATATGTGGCTTGCTCCAAACTGCCTGAGTCCAGATCTCATTTCCATCACTAGCTGTGTAACCTTTGCAAGAATTGCCCCAGTTTCCTGACCTATCGGATGGAGATTCTTAGAGTACCTAACTCAAATGACTTTAGTGAGCATTAAAAAAGTTATCTCCTGTAAGGCATCTTCGGAGTAAGTGCTCAGTAAATACTGAGGTCGAATCCGCCTGAGCATCCTGCACGACAGTTGTCAAACAATCCAACCTAGAACCATTAAAGCAAGGAAGGCTGAGAACATAGTCGAGGGCCTCGTTCTTGGCAGCCAGGCTAGCAGTTCTAACAACAGCGCAGAGTCCTGAAAACCCCCAGCTGCTATGAATCAGTTGCTTCGAGCCAAAATGGATTCTGAGCAAGCCAAGCTTTATAGATCTAATTAGAAAGTATAGTTTTATGACTCCAAAGAGTGTGGAAGATTCATATATGTTGTGTGTCTCTGTTTCACAGCAGTCATAAAAATTAATTGAAAATCTTTCTTCAGCATCAAAGTAACGTTTTCCTCTTTATTTCACCTAAACATTTAGTGTCTGTTTTTAAAGAACTAGGTTCGAACCTAGTTCTTTTTGTATTTTGAACACCTATAATTTATTTATGAGTCCACACTCTATTTTGTTCTGGGTTGGGTTTTGTTTGTTTGTTTTTTGAATATATGATGCAGTCCTTGACTTTCAACAATGGTCTCCGTTTTATGGTTTCTACAAACTAGTGGTGATAATCACCAAGAATTACGTAACAAAATACTGATACTCAGATTAGACATAAGAAACTTTCTTAGCTTTAGATACACAGTGTATATTCTAAATATCAGAGGATTAGCAGAGAGAAGGAGGAAGGAGGGATGAAGCATAGATATAATTAGCATATTGTCTCAACTAAAAATAAAAGTAATGAATCTTTCTAATTTGTTAATTTATCAATGAAAGACATGGCATAATAAGTTAATCAACCTTAGTTGCATGTTCAGCTTATCACCTTATATTGAAAGGAATTATCTTTAAAATATATTCTTTAAAAATCCATATTAGTTAAGATAATCTTTGAAGCCATGTTTGCTCATATAAGACATATAACAGATATAGGACAGAAGGTGCTGGCCTAGGAGGTATAATGCCTATGGTGCCTACTCTGTGCCTCGTGCTTTGCACACATGATTTTAGTTAACTGTCCCCACAAACCTAGGAAGTAGATCAGATAAGTTCCAGTGTCCTGATAATCTTACTGTGGCTCATAAGAAAAGTGATTTCTCCAATATCCACATCAAATAATAAGTGGTATGAAGATTCAAGCCCAGGTGTTTCTGATGACAATGCCTGACCATTAGTCCCTGTTGTCCACTGCCTCCCCAAAACAAAGGAAAACTATAAGCATTGCTGGGAAGGGCAGGGGCTCTGTCCTCCGTCCCCTCTAATCTCTTCTTTGTTCACTGCCTACTTTGGCCTAAGATGAGACCTTATCTCCAAAGGCAACTGGCTTTTCCTGTTATTGCCACTATTAAGAATTACCTCCATTATTACTTATGAGGTTAAAAAAATAGAATGGATTCTGGAAATTTCTCCACATCACTATGAACTCCTTAATAAAATGCAGAGTGTAAGAGGATTTCTACATGTATGTATGAACATGTAAATTCTTAGTCACATAAAAATATAATTGCAGATAAAAAGTCTGAGATCTGTGCAGTTATATTTTTCCTACCTAATTGAAGGTTAACTCTGAAAGTCACTACAACACATACAGAGGTGGACATTAATTCAGATTAATTAATTAATTCTATATTCAGAAAATCTGACCTTAATAATTTTTATCTTTAGAAATATATTGAAAAAATCTTGGATATCTTTCTAAAATACGTGAATTTTTAAGGCAAACTTTTTATTAAGGTGTAACATACATACATTGATGTACAGAGATCATAAGTATTCAGCCCAGTTAATTTTCACAAAGTAGACATGTAGAAATAAATAGACCATCCCCAGCAACTGAGAAGCCCTCCTTGCATCTTTTCCTAGTCAAAACTCCTTCCTAAGGGTAAGTACTGTCCTGTTTTCCATTACTGTTAAATTCTGTCTGATTTCTAACTTTAGATAAAATCATGGACTGTGTTCTCTCTGGTAATAGGCTTCTTTGTTCAACATTACATTTCTGAGAATCATCCAATTTGCTGGATTTATTGTTTCATGGTTCATTTATCTACATGCCATTAAATGAGTAGTCCACAATTTATTTATACATTTTACTTTTGATAGATTTTGGGGTTGTTTCCAGTTTGGGGCTATTACGAATAGTGATTTTATTAAAATCCTTCTGTTTCTCTTTGTGCGTGTTAGTACAGTGTCTGTGGCATATATACATAAGAGAAAAATTGCTGTCATGAGGTATATGTATATCCTCTTTTAGTAGATTATTACAGTTTTCTTAAATGAATTCAATATTTTTTTAATCCTTTCAACAGTGTATCATAATTCTGGTCGCTCCCAATGCTCTCTAACTCTTGTTTTCTGTCTTTTTCATTTTAGCTATTTTCGGGTATATGTATAAGAGAATCACTTTGTGGATTTAATTTTACTTTCCTGATGACTAATGAGATTAAGCATTGTTATGCTTTTATTATACTTATTGTTCATCTGGTATCTTCCTCTATGAAGTATCTGTTCAAGTCTTGCCCATGTTTCTACTGGGTTGCCTTTTCATTTTCTTTCGTAAGTTTTAAGAATTCTTTATATATTATGGATATGAGTACATTACGGATATGAGTCACTTTTTGGATATACATGTTCTGTCAATGTCTTCTATTCTTTGGCTTGCCTTTTCACTGTTGTCATGGTGCCTCTGGATGAACAGAAGTTTTTAGTTATAGTTCACCAAAGAAATGCTTATTATTTATTCATAGAATATTTTCCTTTGGTGTCAAATTGAAGAGTGGCATTAAGTGAATGCTCACAAAACATCTTAAAGGCGAAGAAAGGATTACACTAAAGGCTAAACTCTGAGACAGGTTTCTGTACGCTGCAGGCCAGTTTCCTGGGGCTTATCGTCTTTTTGCCTGACTGTAGAGGATATCAGAGGGCAACATGTCTGTCATGAAATAGGACTAATCAGTTTGAGTTTACATTTAAAGCAAGTGAATTAATTAAGACAGTGTGTGCAACAGTCGTCGGATAGGTTTTTCAACATGCAGTCGGAGAAGCTTCTACAGTTGAAAGTCTTGTATGGTTCTTTCATGAGCAATGTCAAAACCAAGAAGTCTTCACAGAGAATGTAAGTAAATAAATCGTCGCATTGATGAGTCCACACTGAAGCTAGTTGCTCTTAGTAAAATGTTTGCACGTATAAAACAAATGGACAGTTTTATCTTAAAAGGAATACAGTTCTATATGGGTCTAATGAAAAAAATGAAGAAGGAAATAATGCTGTATAAATACCATTAACAACAGCAAAAAAGTAAAATAACAAAGAATTATATGACACAGCTTATTTCCCCTCTTCAATTTGGTTAGCCAGGCCATTTAGGCTAAATTCAGTGTCCAATAAAATGTTAATACTCTAGCCGCCAACATACCCATTTTTATTGTAAAATCAGCATAATGTATTGGCTAAGAATGAGCTCTATGTAATTACACAGCCTGCTCTTAAATTGGAGTTCTACCACTTACCAGCTATTTACTTTTGACAATTTTTATAGCTGTCCTAACCATCAGTTTCTTTATTTTTATAATAGGGATTATAAAAATCTCTACCTTTTGGGTTTTTTGTGAAGATTTAATAAGAAAAGTCATGTAAAACATTTATTCCTCATATGTCATACATTGTACTCAACATTTTAAATATATTTTATTTTAATAATTTCATTTTATTGTAAGCTAGTTCTAATTTTTGAATGCTGCATATTAATAGCTAACATTTATTAAATGTTGCTAGACACTAAACACTAGACAGTTCAAAGTCTTTAGATGTCTTAATCACTCCACTATACTGAATCTTCGCTAACAATAAGTTAATTAGCTATGAAAAATAATTTTGTTAGCTGTTAAATTTGGCTCAAACTTCCTGGGGAAAAAAAAAGAACCCAAAGAGTGAAATCATGTAGGCCATGTAATTCTCAACATCTGATAGACAGAAGTCATAAAATTTGCCGTCTCATAAGTTTGTGGTAAATAACAAAAGACATTATATGCATAAAGTGTTTTGAAAGTAATGTTACTTTCTGGTTTCATATAGATGATAGTATTAAAAAAATGAGTGCAAAAGTATGTAATCTTTCTATATAAGTAAACACGACCTAAGTAAACAAAGCTAGGAAAATAAAGTGGTAAGGAATTGGGTGAGCTTAGCCAAATAAGAAGATAAATGTCTAGGAAAGGACATTTCTCACTCATTGGAGAGACAATCAATACTTGAAAGCATGTTTGCAGAAGAATCACTTTATATTTGATCCACCTTCTCTGAACTCAAGGACAAGACATCGTTGTTGGTGGATTGCAAATTCTATGTTTGATGAAGAGATGGGCTTCTTCGATCTTGGTCGTGTATGTCAAGGTTCTTAGACGTAATATCTTGAATCCGAGCCACTTTTGTAACAAGTATAACTCATGGAATCAATTTTATTATTTTTTATAAGACTGTACAAATTCTTTAGCATTCTATCCTTTCTTAATTTTAACAACTTGATGGCTTTGGCGGATATATTAGGCACTATTTAATGGCTATGAATAATATCTCATTCTGGCAAGTAGCCCAACTGTAAAAAAAGTTATCAAATTTAATCAAGACAGAATCGCATATACCTCACTAATGAATTTATTGATTAAATTCTTATAAGAATTAAAATTCTTATAATTCTTACTATGTACCAGGTACCACTTCTAAGTACTTCATATATATTTACTATTAACTTCGACAGCCATAATCCTATGAAGTAATTACCACTGCTATATTTCCTTTTACGGATCAGGAAACCAAGGCATAGAAAAGTTCAATAACTTTTCCACATCACTCCTGTAGGGAGTGGAGTTGAGATCTGAAGCCAGGCTGACTGGACCCAAAGGCCTCACTCTCCACCGCTACTCTCTACCACCTCATACATTTTGTTGTGTAAGATGCAAAATGCAAACTAAATGTGAAAGTTTGAACTTCAAAGTTGCTTCCTTGGTCTTCCCCGAGGAATCAGTTTTGTACCTGATTACTATGTTCTTTCTTCTTCGTTTATCTGTATGACTAATTCCTTCTTATGTTTAAATGTTACTTTACTGTCAGGAAGAAATAGTCACTCTTTCCTCTGTGCTCTCTCGTAACTTGTACATTCCTCTAATTATAGCACTTTGCACATGGATCCTTATTTTGGTTTGCGTCTTTCTCTCCCTACTGCACATAAGCTTCTTTACTGTAGAAACTATGGCTTTGTGATCTCAATGCCTAGTGCAGAGGAAGGTAGGAAGGAAAGAGAAAGGAAGGGAGAGAAAGAGAGAGGAAAACAGGAGAAGGGAAGGGAGGAAGAAAGGGAGGGAGGAAGGAAGGGAAGAAGGTACGAAAGAAGGAAAGAAGAAAGGAAAGAAAGAAAGGGGGAGGGAGGGAAGGAGAGAGGAAGGAAGGGAGGGATTTGATTCTTCTTTTCTCCATATGAATCAGGATTGTGCTTTAATAGGCATTGTATTCAGGAATCCTCTCCATTTAGATGACTCAGATATAAAGAGGGCCTATATAGGGCTGTAAATTTATCAGCAAAGCAAGGAAATATGTTTTAAAGTAAAAAAAAAAAAAGAATTCTGCAAGGAAGAGGAAAAAGAGAATAAAATAAGGGAAGAAGCAGAAGCGTCTTGAGGATATTTTGAAACTGCTGAGACACGGGAAAGAAAGCCAGCTCCCTCTCTCCTCTACTCTTGTTTAAGGGAAATACTTCGCTGATTAAAACAGGAGCTGGATCACTTCCAAAAGACTGCATCGCTCTCTATTTATTACCTTTATTCAACCTACAGATTGAGGTTTGCAAACATGTCACTCGTTCAAATACTTTGAGTCTTGGGGACAGGCTTCAACTACAATTAATTTCATCCCTTTGCTGACTACAGCTACGATCCCTCTGCCCTTCACCTGTTTTGCTCTTTTTCTCCCATTCACAGCTTTTACTGACTTAATCAATGGAATCATATACTATAGCCTCACAATTCCATTTCGCTTGACTCAGACTCATCATCTGTTCTCCTAACAAAAATTCTGGTGACCTCTACTTCTAAAGATCTTAAGCAATGGTGCTGTGAAATTCTTTAATTTCTTCTTCACTGCACCATTCTGTAGGTGCCCCACCCGGGATGAATTTGTGTATCGTATTAACTTGTTCTCGGTTTCCCTTGTAGCCGTATATTGAAGCAACATTTTCTACTTTGACAGTTTTTTCAATTGGGCCAAAGTTTTGCTTAACTTTCCAATAAATGTCATCTCAGTGCCTAAGATGGATTGGTTTGGAGGCACCCAAAGCCATTACTGGCCTGGCCCAGTTCCTGGCAACAGAGCCCATGTCGTGGAGCTGGCAATGCAGAGCCTGTGTATTTGTAAATAATGAAATGAGGAAAGCTATTTATGACTGCAGTATATTTAATCCATTAATCCAATAGACTTTTTAAAAGCCAATCCCCTGCTTTGGTCTCTCTGGAATAGAAAAGCCATCTCTACCAACCCAGAACAATTTATTAAAAGCTTAAGAGAAAAAAGCGGGGGGAGGGGTATGCTCTTTCTTGTGATGTCCCTTGTTTCCATTTTTCAGGTCTATTTTTACTATTTTTTTTTCCATGTGTGATTTTATATTTATAAGGTCTAGATGCCTCATAAACATAACTTTGAAATAAAATCGAATATTTCCCTCTTTTCCAAATTTTATGCTAAAATGATGGGTTTAGAAACATGGGTTTCAGATTTAGGTAGCTTGAATTCAAAGGCTAGATGTGTCACCACGTTTCTTGGTAAAGTCGATCAAGTGCCTTAACCTCCCTAAGCCTTAGTTTTCTCATCTGTTAAATGAGAATAATAATAGCTACTTTTCCAGATTCTGCAACAACTAAATTAAATAGTGACTCTGTACCAGATCTCTGCTATTGGTCACATGCACAACCCTTTATAAATAAAAACTGCTAATAAGGAGCACATGGTTCTCAGGAAATTTTTTAAATTGTCTCTCTTGTCTCTCTGATTACTGCTTTGACATCTCTGAGAGTCATTAGGGAGATGGTAGGCAGGATGTGCGTCACCAGATATCAGAACAGTTTGCTAATTTGATGAGTGCCTAATCTGCAGCAAGTTATCCCTTCTGGACCATCCAGGGTGGTCCTCTCCCACCCTGGGCTGCATGTGGGGAGCCTCCAGGGACAGGGGGAGGCTGGAGACCTGGGGAGCAAGTCAAGCATTTTCAGGGTGTTCAAGTGGTTACTGAACACTAAGCACTGGGTTAGGGCAGTATGCTGAGCTCCAAACATTTTTTTTTTTTTTGACCAGATTCATTTTTTTGGACCAGATTCATATGAAGCTAGCCCTAAATGCATGAAAATCTTAGTTTTCTAAATTCATTTTCAATATATTTGGAGTCCTGCAATTTTCATTAAAATAGTCATAAAAGTCCTATCCACTCCAATACCTATTGTGTATGTTTCTTACATCTTCTGGAAGTGTTTTCACTCACATGTACTAAAAACAACACAGACCATTGCAGTTGACCCCTCCTGGTGTTGCACGCCGTGGGCCATAACATGTCAGGAGTCTGGCTCCGAATGCCTGTAGAAGGATTGAGTCAGTGCCTCCATCTTACTGCACTGTACTTAGAATTGTGGTTTTTTGTATTTACTCCTCTGCTAGATAGAAAGCACCTTGAAAGCAAGGTTCATTTCTAATTTATTTCACCAGGCTTCACAGTCTCTTCACAATACCATACATACAGCAAGTACAATTACTGTTTGTGAATGAATTTTAATGACTCAGAAACCACAAGTGACATGCCAGTCTACCCTTGGAATCAGGTCTGCAATTTCTGCTTTGTTTAGAGGAAATTGAAGAACTGCGAAACTGTATTTGTTTCCCCCAACTAATTCCCTTACTTCTGCTAAGAAAAAAAAAAAACCAATTTAATCCAATTCAATAAACATCCTAATACCAAGTGCAGTAGACTGTGTTAATCATAAGCTTTGGGTTCAGACGGATCAGATTACAAAAGGGGGCACTGTGTGAACTTAGACCAGTGACATCATCATCCAAACCTTGGCCTGCAATCTTAAAAATGAGGATGACAGTAATCCCTTCAGCACAAATTGATAATAAGCATTAAATATGTAACACACACATTAGGAATTCAATAAACGTGAGTTAGCTTCTCTTTAATTTTTTTAGAACTTGGTCTAACAAATATGGGAAGCGATGTTTAAATTCTCTAGCAATCAGAAAAATGCAACATAGAACAACCTTTTAGCTCTATTATATAGCAAACGTTGGCCAGGAGTGTTTAGACAGGAATTGTCTACACCGTGAGGAAGAAATAAACTGGAGCAGACATTTGGGAAAGCGTTCTGTCAATCCTCCTGAAACTGAATATATATACAATCAGACATCCCAACCTTGGGTACGTATCCCAGAGAAAGTATATAAAGAAAATGAAATGAGAAAACTTTCTGCAGTGTTGTTTATTGCAGTGGAGAGTTGGAGATGATTCAAGTGCCCATCACTGAATAAAATGTGGTAGATGCATTCTGTGGAATTCTCTGCAACCATTAAATGATACAAACTAGATGGACATACAGCAAACATAGTTTATTGCAGGAAAAATAAACTGATAGGTATCCTTCATGTAAATTGAAGATACATGAGAATGATCACTAGATATTTTATAAGGGAGCACACAAATTCAAGGCCATGTATCCCAAACCTTGGAGCATGTGGCCATGAGTAGGAAATGAAAGCAGAAAGAGAAAAATCTAAAAGGTCCAATATATAGACCAGTGATAATGACGGCATGCTATAAACTGAGGGAAGTGATTAACTAAAATGCAGCACCTGAAGTTCAAAAAACAAAAATGGAAAAAAAAAAAAAGAAGAAGAAGAACAGAAAGGATGCATTTTTGTGTGTGTGCACTGAGAGATGCATGAAATTTTTTCTGGAAATATACACAACAACCTCAATTATGGTTGCCTTTGGAGAGAAGATTGGGGATTAACTGGGAGAGGTGGTTTACTTTATACTTTCTGCATGGTTTAAATTTTCGCCTTATGTGTGTATGACATCTATTTGAATAATATATTTTTTTAAAAAACTTAACTTCTTATCTCCACTCTCCCAATTTCATCTCCAATCATTTATTTTCCACAGTGGTGTCAGAATTTTTCTGAATGCTCACATGATCCTGTTAAGTTTCCACTTAAGAGCCCATTTCCTAAGAAACAACTTCCAAACTCCTAACACAGATGGAAAACTCTTTGTAATCTGGTTAAAATTTTCTAAATTTGAGTCAATCTAAGCCCATGAGCCCTTTACTTTTGGAAAAGTTAGACAGCTCACCCGTTTCCACACCGCCAGGCACTATTACGTTCTAAATGTTGGCTCCCACTGTGTTCTCTGAGCAGAATGTTACCCCCCAATTTCCCTATTAGATGAATCCCTACATATCCATGCAGCCTCACATCATATTTCCTCTTTTCTGGATTTCCTCTGGCACCCTGCTTTCCCGAACAGGCACTATTACCTGCTTCCACTCCTATTTTCCCGTCACATTATACACAGCATTGGCTCTGGGGACATGTCTGTGGGGGCTTTTGCTAATGAGATGTCTGAGAATGCTACCTCTCCCCATCTCACCACACATGCCTCTCCCACTTAACCAAGGCAAGTGGCATTTATTGCTATTCAAACTAAATAATTAAATTGATGTTGATGAGTTATGACTTCAGTGTTTGGTTTAGTTTTTTGGGTTTGTTTTTTTGTTGTTGTTTTGTTTTGCTTTTTTTTAATGATTTAAGATCTCCTCTTTAGGATAATGAGAACCCAATACTTTCTCAAGGTCAGTGGTTGCTGTCAATTCAGCCTCTACTTCAGCATTTTAAAAATAAATGCAAACACACATTTTCCCTTCAGTCCATCAAAGGTCAAAGCCTTCTTCTTGTCAAGTCCTAATCAGAAGATCTCAACTCTGAGAGGGGAAAATTATGATATGCTTGAGAGGTTTGGAGACAGCAGCTTGTTGTATCTGCAGAACCCATGTAAGTAAGCACAAATTGAATGAGGGGAACAGTTCAAATTTGCCTGCGATATGCTTACCGTGCCCAGCTGTTGAGAAAGGCCAAGTGCAAAGTCAATGCTGACCCTGCGTTCTGAAGATTGATAGTGTCAATAATCAGATTACCTCTTGTGCAAATTGTTTTTGCTGAAACCATATCTCAAGAATATGCAGAAAAACAATCCTAGCACTACATTGGCCCACACCTTGAACGTCCTCTGTCACCAGTTCATTTACCTCTTCAATTATGACATCAGATGCCAGTTTTTCGCTCTCACTCTCTGCGTGACCTTGAGCAAGTCATGATTTTTTTTCGGGTTTGTGTGAATAAATGCAAAGATGGAATGGAATCTATTTTCCATTAATCCTTCTCAGAGAGAATAACATTGTGTGCTGAGAGCTTTCCTTTGCCAGAAAAGCCTGTGATAGATACATAATGCATTATTGTTTTTGGAACCAACCCTGGCCTGCTGCCTTGTAAACAGAGGTGCTCAATCAATATCCTTGGTTGATAGATTGGTTCAGCAAGTGAATGTGCCCGTGTGAGAAATCTACAATCGGAAATACCCCTAATAAAACAGATTTAGCAGAGCCATCACTAAGTGTGCAAATGTAAATGGCTTCTCTCCTCTGAGTCACGTGAGAGACACTGAACAGACAAAGTAAGGTACGAAGATGTAATATATCTAAAATCCAGGTAATCCCTTTAAAATATGTGGATCTAGAGACATAAAGTGTCCAAAGAAACTAGAGACACTAACAGATCTTTATATGTGAAGTATAAAGTTTCATCTACTGGGAAGGTTATAGACCTCCATAAAAGATAAGCATGTGCATGAAATACCTCTGTCAGCTAACTCTCTCAAACTGATAGGAATCACTACCCACTTGGCATTTGTTGGCCCATTCTAGTAACTCTGTTTTGTTCAGAAAAATATGACACAGAATCTTATTATACTCAGTTTCTGAGAAATTGCCCCAATAAAAACAATCCTTTTTAAAATCAATAGATGGCCCTTACGAGCCATAGTACATTAAGCCCTACATATCAAGGGAGCTAAAGAGGTGATCATTTTTAATTTAAAAGTTTAAGAGAGATTTTTTAAAAATCATTATCTGGATTGTGTTGTTATCCTGCACTAGAGTTAGAAAAAATTTTCTCTTGTCACACTATTACGTGCATACATTGCATTATTTTAAGGTGACCTGCACCCCAAAGTCTCTGTCCTCCACCTGGGGATACATACCTCCCATCCTGTATAGCTCTGCCACAATGTTTGTGATTGTCTATTGGTATTATTTCTTGGTTTATTTTGGAGGTACATATATTTATATTTCCAATAATCTAAATTGCTTGACATAGAAGGAATTACATATTGGGAGCTGAAATCAGCAAAAATCATTTTATTTGATTAACTTTGAAATATCCTTTATTACTTAACAGATAGACACTTAGAAATAATGAGAAGAAGACCCAGCAGGAGTGAGAGTGGAAAGTCTACATTGAGGCTTTGAGCATCTTATGCGAAAAGGACGAGTATTTTAAAAGGACATAGGGGGAAAATCAAAGTATAGAAGCAGACAGACAAACTATTTTGCTTTATGATCTTTACTAAGTCTTAAATGCATTTTAATTTGTATAAATATAGCATGATTTAGAGAATGAGAAACCAGAGGAGGTAGTCTTAACTAGAGTAGATATTTAGAAAAGGTTCTGTATCATAGTCTGTGAGATACTAGACGAAATGGCCCCTTGACTAACAGAGAAGTGCCATATGACTGCAAATACAGGCCTACTAGAAACACACGCACACTCGGGCTGTCCGCCAAGCAGTAGGAGGCAATGGCTGCAAAAACCTGAAAGATTGTTTGAAAAGGAGCAGGTGTTCCTTGCCAAAAACAATTAAGACCCTTCGAGAAGTGGGTAAAGCCAGAGGTTGGCCTTATTGTATAGGAGATAAAGAAAAGAGTGATGCTATTCAAGTGGGGAGAAAACTCTCAGGCAGCCTGACTTTGATAAATAATGTTAACTCTGATTCCAAACAATAGGAGTACATTAAGTGCTGGCAGCATCTAGTGACAAGCATCACTGCGCTTGCATCCATCAGTCCTGCCCCAGTCCCACTGCACACATGATTCATAAGATCACGTGCAGCCTCATAGAAAGCAGCCTGATACTATGAAAAGGGCACTCTCCTAGAAGTCAGGAGCCCCAGGAGGTATCTTCAAACGTTACCGAGCACCCGCTATTTGCCAGACACTACTCTAAGGACGTTACCAGCAGTATTTATTCATTCCTCCCAGCATCCTCTGTAATAGGCAGGCATGTGTTGGAGCCAGGTTGTACCAATTTACGTCTGCATCTCTTCCAGGTCCATGTTCAGTAACGTGACACTGGTAGCTTGAAATTAGCCATAGTGGGTCTATTTACTTAAGGGCAATCAGCAAATTCAACAATCCAGTACTTTTTTTCCTCCAGGGAGCTGGTTGTTAAACATTTATGAGCATGCTCCTGGTGATAAGTACCATTTTCACTCCTTCTTTATGAATAAGGACACGGGTGCTGAGAAGTTAGGAAACTTTCCCAAAGCCATACAACTGGAGAGGGCTGGAGCCTAAACTCAGTCTCAGATCTATTTGGTTCCAAAGCCCATGCCTATAACCCATATGTGCTCAGGAGATCCCAGCTGATTTGGAATCCATCTCCAAACTTCTTTGGACTCCAGCCACCTGCTCAGTAAACTGGATAGTTTGAATGAAAAGATTAGTAGTTTTATCCAATTTCTCTAATCTAGCTGTGTGGTGATCACTCAAATGAATTCACATCCCATCATTTAAAACTTCTCAACAGGGAGAGAGAGTAAATGTTGCTGGCCTCAGTTAAAATTTCTCCAGCAGTATGCATATTCTGATGTTCACGGTATCTTCTCTTCTTGTTCAGTATCCTTCCACCCATCATTCTGTACAAGTACCTTTGTAATATTGTGATTTATAATAGGGAATACATATTTGGTCTTCATCCCCATTCCTGGCACAGAGCTCCTAAAACTCTTGGCACAGATCTCCTAGAATTCCCAAATGTTGAGTGTTAATGTTGTCTTTTGTTAATAAGATGACTTTTGGAAAGCCCTAAGTAATGTGAGATGGGGCTGGTTGCTGGGAGAACCAACCAGGTAAATAAAGGGTTGGAATTTTCAGTCCCACTCCTTTTCCTCTGGGGAGAGGACAGGGGCTGGAGATTGAGCTCACTCGCCAATGGCCAATAATATAATCAATCACGCCTATGCAAAAAGCCTCCAGAAAACGACAAAAGTAAGGGTTTTAGAGAGCTTCCGGGTCAGAGATGCTGGGAGAGTGGTGTGCTCAGAGAGCAGGGAAGCTTCGCACCCCTTCCTCACACCTTTCCCTAGGCGCCTCTTCCAGCCACTGTGCCTGAGTTATGCCCTTTTATAATAAACCTGTACTCTAGTAAACGGTATGTTTCTCTGAGTTCTGAGAGCCACTCTAGCAGATTAATTTAACCCAAGGAGGATGTCACAGGAACCTTCAATCTGTAGCTGGTAGTTCAGAAGTGCAGGTGATAACCTAGAACTGCAGTTGGAGTCTGGAGAAGGATGGGGGTGGGGAAGTCTTGTAGTACTGAGTCTTTAACCTATGGCATCTGGTGCTATCTTCAGGTAGTGTCAGAATTTGGTTAATTGCTTTGTGGTGTGGAGAAAGTACACGCACTGGAAATGTGTGGCTTTTTGAACATTGCACATCTAGTCAGTTCTAGTCCCAGGTCTCTGACAGCATAATCTCGCACCACATTTGGTCCTCATTCTACTCATTCTTCTCAATGCTCTAAGTGATCTCATATCTTAGAAACTTTATAATTTATATTCCACTAGATTTTAATGGAATAATTTATATTCCATTAGATTTTAATGCAATACAATACACGCCACATACAATGATGGTCAAAAAATCTGTAGCTGTTAAATAAATACTCTGCTTACTTGAATGACTTCCTGAAACTTAATAATGGAACAGAACACTTATTTCTGCTCATTTAATAAGGTAATTCCATACTGAGAGGAAGTGTTATATGGTGAATATGAAATAGAATTCTAAAATCAGACAACTCCAAGTTTAAAATCAGGTTATATTACTTTTTAGTTGTGTGACTTTGAGTAAATTATCTAATACCTATGAGCCTTTAGTTCTTCACCTGTAAAATGGGGATAATGATAAGTTATAAAATTGTCATGAGGATGAAAAATATATTGTAGATAAAGAACTGAGCACTAGGCCTAGCACATATATGTGTTCAGTATATGCTCTCTATTTCTATTATTTTATGTTAAATTTCTGACCCAATCTCTTCTTTTCCATGTTTTGAGCTAATTTTATTTTAAGGCAGACAATTTGATATTATGAAGAAAACATCTATTCCATGTCCTGAAACCAAATATTTGCTTAGAGGACAAGAGGAAGAAGAAAGAGTGGGAAGAAAGAGTGTATTGGTGGCTCAAAGAAATTTCTTTTTTTATAGTGCACAAAAAATAATTAAAAAAAAGAAAGGCATGATGTCAACTTTTTTCTACAAGTTCCGAAAGTGAACAAATGGAACCCTTTCTACCAGTCCTATTTACTACAGACATAGAGTATATCAGTTACAGCATGCCCTGACGAAAAATACACTAGTCTCTAAGACAGAAAAGATTTGTCTTATTCAAAAACCAAGAGACAAATGAAAGTACTTAATATAGAAATAATTAATGGGGATCACTGAGTTGGCCAGAAGATTTTTGGAAGAAAGATTAGGAGTCTTATTTTTAAATACTAGGGGTAAAAAATAGAAATTAAAAAAATTACATCCCTATCTGACCTTAAGTAATTAAAAGGACCTCCTGCTTAATTCCTTTTTGCCACTTACTCCCAAGAGCCTCCACCTCCAAGACTTCAGAGCAAGGGCAACTTTCTGTTAGAATCCATCTGAGGGGGAAATGCTTTGTTTCAGTATTGTGACTTGCCTGTCACAGCGTGTTTTCATGCCAGGGCTCAGCAAACATCTGAAAAGACAAGTGTATTTTGGAAGAGTTGACAGCCCAAGTTATCAAGCTGTAAGCTCTTTTCCCTACCAATTTTTTCACAATGTGAGAATAAAGTCAGCCAATGGCTCAAAATAAACTGTCCAAACACTCTTTTTCTCATTAGCGTCCCTGTTGGGGCGCTCCACTCCCCCACAACCTGACCTTCTTGTTCAAAGCTTCCAATCGATTCCCCAGCTAAGTGCCGTCTCTCTGGAATGGAGAACACTGTGGAAATTTCAAAGACTGACATTTTTAAACACCTGGGTGAGAAGCTCCCAGTGAGATAAGATAGAGAAATCATAGAGTGGGCTCAACAACGTACTGCAAACTTTGGCATTTTGGAGATGGGCACACAATAATGCAAAAGGAATAACAGCTTAATATTTTGGGCCAAGTTTCCTAGTGCCAACCCAAACATATTCCTCTTATTGTGACGTGCCCAGATAGGGTGAACATGTTTCAGTCTTCTAAGATTTTGCCCTCTTCTGCCTTCAAAACCAGAAATAGATGACCTTTAATTGTGGTTGAGATTTTACTTTTCAAGATAGAAAATCTTCAGTGACAGAATATTTTTGGAGTTTCTCTATAGTATGTCATCAAAGTCCTAAAGATTGCATGTCTACCTCAGGGAGAAAAAATTAGGGCAGGTCTCCAGGAACTTCAATTATATGATTATCAAGGAGTAAAGGAGGCTCTGCAGAAAATTGCAAGCCAGACAAATACAAGTGTTGGAAGCAATTCTCTCCTGGCTGCGGAGCATGTAGAGTGCCTTATTTTGCAAGAAAGAAGAGCAGGTTTTTACTAACGGAAGCTAAGAAACAGGGAAAACTGATCTTGCATAGGAGCATTTCATTCCTGAGGGAAACAGCAATATATACAAGAGAATGAAGAAAAGAAACAATTGATGCAAGCAAATCTCAATGAGTAAGATGGAGTCAGGAGCTAAGGCTCACTGGCAGTCTAAAATAGACAAGTTTAATGAATGCTGCAAGACTCCATTCCAATCTAGGCAGCAACCAGATTAATATAAAATGAGGCAGGTCTTGTTAGGTTAGGAGGAATGTTGCCTCCTTTGAAATTTCTGGACAGTTCTAATGCTCACTGTTGCCACAGATGAGATCTTTTAGCTAGCCAGTTGGATTCAAGGCAAGGAAGACTGTAGTGGATTCCTGAAAAAAACTGTCAGGATCTCCTAAATGGAAAGGCCCTGATACAAGGCATATTACTAGTATCCCTCTAGATACCAAAGACCCAAATTTACAAACAAACAACTTCTAGAGATGCAGGAAGTCTGCTTTCCCATCCATAAGTCATTGGAAGGAAACTTAATGCTGCCTGACATTCATTCATTCATACTAATATTTATTGAGCACTTACTCTGAGCCTTTTAGTGCTTTAGAGTTGAGGATATAAGAATGAATAAGACAGAATATCTCTCTTTGCTCTTAAGAGCTTACCCTTTGGTGGGAGAGTGTTAGAGTATATGAATGGCTCCAGTTCTTTCTCCTATCCGTATAAGTATGCTTTGCCATGAGATCTGAATTCCTCTCACTGAAAAGATGGTGTATGTATGTGTACTATAATTTTGAGTTTGATC
The DNA here is from genome assembly GCF_902729225.1 of Pteropus medius. Classification (NCBI taxonomy): domain Eukaryota; kingdom Metazoa; phylum Chordata; class Mammalia; order Chiroptera; family Pteropodidae; genus Pteropus; species Pteropus medius. Next base: position 18,191,118 of record NW_024346667.1, read on the forward strand.
ATGTGACTTGCTTTGATGAATGGCCTTTCAGCAGATGTGACCCACCTAGGGTTTAAAAATAGAATTTGCAACGTTTTGCTTTCATTTTTGCCTCTTTTCCTTCCACAGTGACAATATATTGGGTTTAGCCTCCTATGGGAATATGAAAACCATATAAAACAGAAACAAATAATTCTAGCAGACAACTGATCAACTCATATCAGGCACGGTATGAGCCCAACTGAGCTTGGAAGAACTTCTGTTTTAAATCACTAACTCAAAGACTCATGAACAAATAAAAGCATATAGTTTTTGATCATTGAGTTTTGAGGTGGTTTGTCAAAAAGCAGTATTATGGCAATAAGTACCTGACATGAGAGATATAGATAAGTAAATAATCACAATTTACAGTGATGTGATGATAAAGGATATGATAAAATGCACACAAGGGACACTTTTGCTTCCAAGAAGATGGAGTAGTACTTTTCCCTAGTGTTCCTGCTAAGTACAACTAAAAATCCTGGACATTAAATAAAAAACGAACATAAGAAGACTTGGAAAGGTGTAGAGAAAAAGGCAGACAGGTGATGGATCTCATAACCCAAGGTATGACATGATGGTTAGTTGCCTGGGTTGCCTTTCTATCTCATATATTCCAAACTTGGAGCTGAAGAAACTGGTAACCCTAAAATTTTAACAAGTTTGGACAAAAAAAAAAAGCCCTAAAGTCTACTCTATCAAAAGAACCAGGAAGGAGGCAGCTTAGCAAACTGTCTCTTCAATAACAGAGTGTATTGCAGTCCCACCTCCATCCCCTCAAATTAAAAGGTTTAATTTTAAACTTTTTAAAAAATGTTTAATTTAAATGCATATAAGTTGCTGTGGGAGCTCACCATTGCCTTTGACATTTTTTTTTAATTATTATTATTATTGTTACTTCCCAGGTAATTTTTTCCTTGATGTTGGAACCACAAGTGACTATTTCTAGATAGATTTGGATCAATAGAGTTGTGAGAAAACACTGAAATTTAATTTTTTAAAAGATGGTTGTGGACATTCTGATATGTGATACCTTTATAAAGGACACTATGGCCTTTCGTGATGCTGCCCTACACTTCTAAAGCCAAAGCCACCTTGCTCTCCTACAAAATGCCTATGACAAAATAATTTACAATCACTCTCGAATTCTCTACTTCCCTTTCCAAATATAATGATATCTGGTAAAAGGAACATAGTAGATTGTGTCACAGACAATTTGAAAAATTTACAATTTGGTTTAAAAAAAAAACCTCAACTGCTGCAAAGAGAAGTGGTCTTGTGTTTAAACACCAAGAAATGCTTAGAATAGAAAACCTCATCTTACTGGAGAGAAAATGTGATGGGTTTCACCACGCCCAAGAAAAGTGATGTTTTCTACTTTCACTCCTATTAAGGGAATAAAATAAATATTGTAAAATAGAGAGAACATGAAAAGATGCTTTCTTATTTTCTCTTTCCACTTTTGTGTCTCTAATCTTAACTGTTTCTAGTCTACTACCCACCTGTTTTATATAATGAGAGTGATTTAAAAATTTGAACCAAAGGCAAAACTTGAAGTGGTTACAAGGATCCAGTTGAGGAATCCATAATTATTGCAAAATAAAAAACATCAATTATGCAACAATGACCTGCAGTGATTTTTATTCACTGTCTTATCAATAAAGATTTAATGAATAACTATTATAAATCATTTGTGCTGGCTGTAGTGAGTGAATACAAGCATAAATCAGGGTATAAGGAGTTTAGAGCTACCAAGAAAATGAAACAATAAAACTAGATAGGTGATTGGTGGCTGGATAGATAGATAGATAGATAGATAGATAGACAGACAGACAGATAGACAGACAGACAGATACCTGATAGATAGATAGATGATAGATAGATACAAGATAGATGATAGATATACATAAAAAGAAAGGACAAAGAGAGAACATATAATACAAGAGAAAAGAGAAGAAAATGGAAATGATGGAAAGTAAGTGCTATAGGAAGTCAAGGGAGAAATTTGTATGGGACCAGTGTGAACTCGTGGTTTAGGATCCAGAAGAAAGACTTTAGACATGAGGTGATAAGTCATGCTCTTTTAGAGGGGTTAGATGGAATTAAAAAGAGCAGAAAAATTAGGAAAGTTTACAAAGCATGAAAGTGTGCAAATATCTAGGGGGAAAAAACCATGGTTCTATTTGGTAGGAGCACAGAGAATATGTGTTAAATGTAAGAAACAAGATCAATGTAATTCAAGGAAACTTTCCTCCCCGAGGTGGAAAATTACATACAAAAACAGCATCAAAAACAAATCTTAAATGTAACAGATATTTTATTTATCCTGCCTATTAAATTTTTAGTGCAACTAATTCTGAACTTTCTACATAAACTAAATAGGATTATGAAAACAATCACTAGACAAACACCAAGACATTTTTGAAAATAAGAATGTATTCTGCTATATCCCCAACACTTTCTTGTGTATAATTCCAAAAAGCAGCTCAAGCTTTCCCTGTGGATATTTAGATGATGAACTGAAATAATTTTTCAACCTCTCCAAAAAATACAAATCTCAAGCCAAAGCAAATAATAAAGGCTAAATAGAAAAATAAGTCCATATGCAGTAAGGATGGGGAAAGAGAAAGAAAGAGAGGGAGAGAGAGAGAGAAATATTGACCCAGAAGCCAAAATCCATCTGAAATTTTTCTGGTTTATGCAATATTTCAACCTGTTTTGAAAATTGGAAGAAATAATACTGTAGCATACAAACCTGTGCAGATACATTTTTATTGAAGCGTCATTTGTTTTACCATCAAAGACAGAGCAAAGAGACCATAAACCTTTCTATACAACCCTGATCTCTGGGAGGGTGTGTAAATGGAACTATTAAAAAGGCACTGAAAGCTAATATTTGGCAGTCAAGATATCTCCATTTCTGAAATTAAGTGTCCTGGCTTCTCCAAGAATGGGAGATGAGGGGACAATCGAAAGGCTGCTGCATTATTCCTGCAATGATAAGCCAGATGGTTTTAAAAGTCAAATGCTCCACACATGAGTAAGTCACTGCTCTAAATTAATTACTTTGGGATCTGCAAAAGAAAGCCTGAGCTGTCCATGCCACTGGGATATGTCCACTGCACCACCAATCTGAGAGTAAAATACTTAACAGCTCATTCAACATTTTACATAAAGAAAAATCACGATGGCAAAGACCCTAAATAGCATCTTTAGTAAAGGCATAATGTAATCCTTACCATGCACAGGGAATCCAGAATCCCAAATCATGTGTGAAAAATCTTTCCATTCAAGGAGTTGGGGACCAACAGACCAATAAGAGGTATGTATAAAATTAATTTCTCCTAATATATTGAAAGCTATGAAAGCAACACAGCTTTAATTGAAGTACAGATTCTAGAGCTAAAGTAGATTTAGTGAAGATACAGGGCCTATGAAACCCCAGCAGTTCTGAACATCTCATTAAAAGATTCTGATCATTACCACAACCACATCATTAGAGGTGTTCCTTTGCCTTATTCATTGTTGCCATAACTGCCAGTGTAGAATCTCCTGAGCTGCCAATACCCCTATGATCCCCTAAAGAAAATAGAGGAATGGCCTCTTCTGTGCCATAGCTAAAAAATGTCAAGGGGCCAAGAGATATAGCTTTTAGCATTTGTATTAGTCTGTGTTAATCAGGATTCTCCAAAGAAAAAGAACCAATAGAATATGCACAAGAAGAGATTTATTATGGGAATCGGCTCCCATGATTATGAAGGGTGAGATATGGCACAATGTCAATAAGTTGGAGAATCAGGAAATTTTGTTGGTAAATTCAGTCCAGGTCTGAAAGCCTGAGAACAAGGGAAGCTGACAGTATAACTCACAGTCAGAGGCTGAAGGCCTGAGAACCAGGATCTCTGATCTCCAAGGGCAAAATAAACTGGGTGTCCAGCTCCAACAGAGACAGAGAATCACCCTCCCTCTGCATTTTGTTCTAGAACAAAAGCATCATCAGTGGACTAGATGATGATTACTAGTATCTGTAAGTGTGATCTTCCTTATCCAGTCTACCGAGTGATTCAAATGTGACTCTCTTCAGGAAACAACCTCACAGACACACAAGAAATAACATTTTACTAGCTCTTTGGGCATCCCTGAGCTGAGTCGAGTTGACACAAATAGTTAACCACTACAGCATTTCATTCTTAAAATAAACACCAACACACAGGGCCATTTTCCCTAAGAGACAGTCTCGACACCCAGGTCTGAAGGCTGCACTCAGAAACAAGCTTTCCCTTCATTCTTCCAGCTGAAGGGGCTGGGTCTTGCTTCCTGTTTCTTCAGAGTTCTCTACAGGACTACATTGCTGCCTTGATGCTTCCAAAAGAATTATTTACTATCTACCACAGCTGCTCCCACCAGCATTTCCAGTGGAGACTTGGTCATGCTTCTCCCCTTTCTTTGGCAAAGGGTAGCAAGCTCCCGCCGGAAGAGCAACTTCGGGCCTCTCTGCCTGAGAGCCAGACTCAAGAAGAAAATGTGGGAGAAGTTCCTCGAATCTTCTAATCCCAAGGCCTGTCTTATATCTTGCCCCACTTTTAGAATGAGTGCTAGTTCCTTGAAGGGAAAACCCATCACTACCTACAATCGTAGTGTCCTCATGGCTTTATAAAATCGATCACAAAATAATAAGATTTGGGAATGTTTTTCTAGGTGGGAATTATTGGCTTATTTATATCTCATTTATCATCAATTATTTATACTTCACTGCCTACATTTTAGTTAGATTTCTCCCCTAAGGCATGTGAGGTGGTTTTCATATCATCCATTAATTTAACAAAAGTCCATCTAGTGTCTATTAGAAACAAGACCTTCTTTGAGATGCTGAAGAACAGAGGTGGAGAACTATATGACAAGTATCGCTGTCCTCAAAACACACACAGTTTGGCAGGGAAGATCACACCTGTGTGTGGAGAGACAGGAAATTAAGCAAGTGCAGCATGCTGGGAAGGAAAGGAAAGCACAGGCAAAAGCTCACTCCGAAAAGGATAATCGGTTCCTGAGGGCCTCGTACAAAGTCCTCTGAAGTTAATAGCATCCAGAAAGTCCTTACATCTCATTTGTGGTTTTTGATAGATCAGGAAAACTCTAAAAGCCTGATTTTATTTTATTTTATTTTTCTCCTCAGAAGTCAAGTAGTGATAGGTAATAGGAGGAGGTGTAGGAAGGAAGCTCTGAAAAACTTACATTAAAATGCCTTGAACAACTCTCCGTGAACGAGTTGATGCCTCTTCTTTAACCAAATTCGACTTTAATATGCAGATGGAATGCAGGTTAATTACACAGTAGAGTTTATGGAAATGGCAGAGTGAAAATTATCCTTTGACTTGTTCTTAGAGTAAATTGCATCTGATCATTTCTGAAGGAGAACAGAGAATTCCTTCGGGATGTTTAAAACATCTTTCTTCCTGCATTTCTCCAGGTCTCCCTTCCATCCTGTTTTTTCTCCTCTATTCTTTAAATTAATAGTAAATAAACATACTTTGAAAGTAATAGGAGACTTTACAAAATCATTCCATTTCACATATTTAAATATCATTTACTTGACTTGTTTGACCTTATTATGTCAAAGCATAAGATAATTGTAAACTAGAAAGCTCCAAGACTATAAAGATGATCTTTCCTGTCTCATCTATGGAGCCATCATACAAAAAGGGGTTCTTATTGATCTGATTTTTCCGTGTATGCAAAACTAATAGGGCTTGGAAATTATTTTATGCAGTGGAATCCTGGACTACAGCCACTTCCTGTGTTTTGCTTTAATTGTTGCTTGTACAATATCATGCCCCTTCAAACAAAATGGAAGCATCTCAAAGGCACAATAAACTGCATTTATTTTGTGTTCTCAACACATGGACCAACACTGGGCAAAATTATGGTAGACTTTACTAAACATATTTAATTGATTTATTGGTTGAAATGTGTACTGGAAAGTTGTAGGATTTTTTTTTTCCATCAAAATAACATTTTGAAAGTTTACTTATATTATTGTTTTAAAGGTAGTTTACCCTAATGGGCATGATTTTTCTTGGCTCATTATATCATTTACCTATATATTTTTTAGTCACATTATCATCCTTCATCAACTACTTGTTCCTCTATTAATAAATTTGATTAATGATTCATGAACTCACACAACTTCATTTTGGAAAAAAAATATTTAGAGTCTGTCTGTTGCTGTCCAAATTTTAGCCTTTAAGAATTCAATCTTTTAGAATACTGACTTAGTCCATTCAGGCTACAGTTTAAAAGCACATTAGAGTAGATACTTTATAAACAACAGACCTTTATTTCTCACAGTTCTGGAGGCTGGGAAGTCCAAGATCAAGGCATCAGCAGATTTTCTGTATGAAACCTGCTTCTTGGTTCATGGATGGCTGTCTTCTTGCTATATCCTCACATAGGGGAAGGGATAAGGGAGATCTCTGGGGTCTCTTTTAGAAGGGCACTAATTCCATTCATCAGGGCTCTGCTCCTATGACCTGATCTCATCCCAAAGAACTCACTTCTAATATTATTACCTTGGGAATAGAATTTCAAGATGCAAATTTTGGGAAGACACAAACATTGAGTCTATAGGAAATATGATTAACCATTAACCCTACTTTATTTATTAGCCTCTTATATAGCGTTTTCTTAAAGAGCACAAGCTATAAGCTAACAAATTAATTTTATAAAGATGAGAAAATTAATATGAGATTAAGCCTCACTGACAGACTGTGAGCTTTGGGGTCATGACCTGAATTCTCTGTGTTCATCAAAATATCCTTCTTTCCTTCCAACTTTCTAGCAGCATGAAAAATAAGAGGAAATACTATTTTTTAAAAACCCAGAAGATTAAAAAAATTAACATCTTTAAACTAATATCTCAGTATTTCTATTTGTACACACAGCTCCCAACCAGAGAACATGAGGGCAGCTATTTGGGTGGTAGAACTGTCTGTTTAAACCTTGGTTACCCAGAGTTCCATGGAAACAGAAAAGTTTCCAAGACCAAAAGCAATGACTATTGTTTTTCCTACTTAGAAACCATCAGACAGAAAAGCCTGTTATATTGGAAATAACTTGGAGAATAGATTAGTGAAGATGTAGAGATGGCATCAGGAAGTGAAAAAAGCTCATAGAAATTTCCTTAGGTAAACTTATCACTCTTGTTGAAAACTTCAAGAGCAAGCTGAGCATGAGGCATATGCATATAAGATTCCTCAGATCTGCTGGCTCTTCCTCAACACATTTATGGGAAAAAATTGACGGCTATCTTCCAAAGAATACTGAAGCGCTGACATATTTAATTGTCTATTGATATGCAGCTCGATGACCTTGTCTAATTTGAAAAATACGAAGAAATAGTCATCTCGGGGAACCATGTATAAGCCAGAATTCAGGAAATTTGATTCTTCTACATGGCCCTAATTCTGACATTATTGAGATGTTGAGTTACTCTATTTCAATATGCCCATCCAAAAACTGAGGAACATATTGATACTCTCACCTCTATGCAAAGAGGTGACTCACTGCATTGAAGACTCATTAGACTACAGATGTGATGAACTTTGACTTTAAGAAAAATGATGCCTTATGTAACAAAAGAGTCTTGAAAGCTCAGCAGAACATCTCTGCTTATGTCTCTGTTACCAAATTCTAGAGATTCCAAGCCCAATAAAATAAGACATTAAAAGAAATATGCACCAACAAAGGACATTCTGGGTAAAGATTTTTGTAATCATCTCCATGACTTTAAGAGCAATCTGTCAAACACAAATTAACTGCCCAAGGAAATTTACCAAAATCTTTGTTCTCAAAAACTATATCTTCATTTTACCTTAGCCTCCAGTAGCCCAAACCATAAATCACAGAGTATCTCCATCAAAGATAGTGCCAAATTACACCTCTCTCCTCTGGCTGTTATCTGGGAAATGGCTCCTATTCAGGTTGATATAGAAAGTGGAGAACAATTTTGATAGCCTAAGCAATAAAAAGTCAAAGGAAATCATTTCTGAAAGTTCCTGAGTTGATAGCATTGATCCTAGCCATGTCTTTATTAGAAAAAAGGTAAGTATTCCTGTTCTTACAGTGGCAGAACCATCAGCACTGATGCACTTGGGAGCAGCTAATCTGCTGAGGTGAGTCAGCATGAACTAATATGAAGACTCAAGGCTTAGACCTACAAAACCTGGGTTCCAGTTGAGCTTTTTCAGCAAGAGGGAGTACGAACTTGAGCTTTTCACCTTGCATCCTAGGTAGATGATCCCAGAAATGTTTCTTTGAACATGGCCTTGAAATACCATTTAAAAAACATAGACATACAATAACACTGTTGACAAAAGCCTCAGAGCTTAATTCCATCCCACTTGTGCTTGAATCTCTTCTAAAAGACTCTGAAAAAAAAGTTGTTATTGGAGCTTATGCCTGAAATCCTCTATGCCTCCTTATCCCTCAAGAACCTCAAAAATTATTTATTTTGTTTGTCGTGATCATGAAGGAGGTTTATGGGAAGGGAGATAGTAGAAAGTACGTGAATTTTGCTGTTAGGAAATGTTGGGCTTGATTCCTAAATTTGGACTACTTACTTATCCCCACTTTTAACTACAAAATGTAAGGCTATTATCACCTTATATCTTACAAGTTTGATAATAATTATAAGTAGGCTGAGCATTCAGGAAAACACCATTTTTCTCCAATTTTCTCTAACTGAAGGCAGGATGGCTTTGAGTAACCAGAATAGCTGTATGCTTTCAATAGTTAATTCAAATATAAGTAATGAGGTTTGCCCCAGGGCACCAAAGATAATGACCATAGCGTATTGGGAATATTAAAGAATGAGACGAGGTCATCGCACAAGAAGAAGATAGAAACTTGTCAAGACTGCAGCAAAATTTTTCAGCACCAAACTCTTATTTCTGACAAGTTTCTTCTGTGTCATTCACTCCATCCTGGTGTGCAAATATAAATGATTATCTATTTTGTGCGCTAATGAAAGAATCAAAAGACAACTTGAAAAGATATCGAGGATTTGAGAGTTTATGAAATCTTTGAGAAAATCTCAGAGTCACCTGTGCCCAAGTTATTACCTCATTCCAAGTAGGCCCGAAAAATCTTCTGAGCTCCTGTTGTTGAATGCTGTCTTCCTTCCATTAGCCCAGCCATGGACATAAAAGCATGTCAGTTCTCTTAACCAAAACTCCAGCTCTTAGGGATGCTATGAAAATTTCAATGGGATAATGTGTGTAAAAGTAATTACCAGTGCTTCAGTCCTATTAGATGGCAATGATTGATTGATTATTTCTTTTCTTCCAGATGTTAAACTCAAAAGATTCTTGTTGAACAAATTTTAAATTACAGTGGAGACTTATAGTTTATTGTAAATGCAGATATGTTGAATCTATGCTATGGTTATTTTGACGTTTTCACTTATTTCATCATCCTAAAAAGCAGCAGATATTATGTCCCTACACCTTACATTATCTCCAAACCTCAGAGTTCAGCAACAAGTTTAGTCTCAATAGTGTGCACCTACTAGGTGTATAACACAGGAGCCCTTCAGGAGAATATCAAACTAAAAATAGCTTAACACAAGGAAAATTATTACATATAATAAGAAGTTCTCAGAAAGAGTAGCTTCATAACTTCAGAGAGATGATGAGTTCATAGTTCATTATTTGAGCAACTTCATCAAGGACCCAGTTTCTTCCCAGCATTCTGTTTGAACATCCTCATCACCTTCACTTTGCCCCCAAACTAACTACTCTGAGGCTGCTGGATGGCCAGCACAGTTTTAGGAGTCACATCTAGGAACACAAATACCTTTTCCTTGAGCCTTTTTAAGGAAGAAACCCTTTCTCAAAAGCCACCGGCAAACATACCATTTATCTCTTTGGCCAGAATTAAATTACATGAATAACCTTACTCCTTTTTTTTTTTTTTAATTTTGACAAAATGAATTTAGCTATATAATCTAAAAATCAAATCAAGTGGAGAAATTAAAATTAAAAACAAAACTCCCCTGCCCAATTCCTCCAAATTTCTAGTTTTTCTTACAGGGATAATGCTATTTAACCTTTAAAAGTATTTCTAAAATTATATTTCTGATGATACCCTCGGTCTTCAAATAACTTGCTTTTCCACTATATTTCTTGACTCATTTCATTTGAGAAAACAGATGTTGACTTCTTCTTATTCTGACATAAGAGTTAATTCTCTTACATGATCCCAGGCCTTCCCTTCCCTTTCCTGCCAATGTTATTCTTTCCCTCCTTTTTTACAAAATTACTTTTGTGACTTTAAATAAATGTTCACCATTATATTTTTGTGGCAACTATAGGCAACATCTCTTGCTTTTTAAACTGCCACGGGTGATAATATCTGCATTCTTTACCAAGGCCACAACTGTCTTCTATGCTTTATCTATAGTTTAATTTAAAAAGTTAAAAGTAAATTAATCATGATTTCTTTGCTATTCTTCTGTAGGTACTGTTCGCTGCAGAGCCAAGTAGTTGGTTATGATTAGTTTTGCTTTTCTGTATAGCTTTTGGATTTTTCTAGAGTTTCTAATTGTCTTATTTTCTAACATTGCTTCTCTTTATTGCATTCTTATTCTTAAGTGGTTCTACTTTCTCAAAGATAATATAAAATCTATGAAGTGCCCCCCGCCCCACGCACACTTTTTTTTTCTAGATTCCTCCCTCCTGGAGTCTTTTCTCTTACTTTTGTCTGGACCACCATTCTCCTGGCCCACTGCAAACCTGCCATCCTGCTTTTGCTGCCTTTCTCTCCTACCTCAAATCTGCCTTTCCTTGAATTCCATGTCTTCTTCATTCTTTGTTACTTTCCTCATTTGACTAAAGTAAATCCTCAAACTCTGTTTTAAGAAAGTTTGGAAAGTAAATTCCCTTAGTTTCTGTAAATATTTTTTCTGTAAATGTTTTTATTCTTTATGCATCCAGATTGAGAGTGTGACTTTGTATAAAAAAAAAATCTTGAAAAATCTTCAGAACTTTTGAAAGCACTTCACTTCCTTTTTAATACCCAGTATTGCAGATGTGAAATTATATTAGTATAATTTTTATTCCTTTGCACATGACCTCATTTTACTCTGAAAGGTTTTAGAATCTTCCATTTACTTTGGCATTCTGAAATTTCACAGTAATTTTTCTAGGTGTAGAACTTTTTGTGATTTATGGTGCTCTACACTCCCTACTGGCCCTTTTAATCTGAAGGCATTTATACGTCAGCTTTTGAAATCTCTCTTTTAGTAATTATTCTATAATTTCCTATTTATTTTTTCTTTGTCTCCTGTTAGTCAAGTGTTTACGTCTAGTTTCAGTCCTCTATGTCTGTCATATTTTCATTTATCTTTTCTTTGTACTTGTCTTTTTTTCTGTAGCTATAGAACTTCTTAAAACTTATATTCCAATAGAAAATTGGAATTTATATATTTTTACTAATATTTTTATACAAAAAATAATTATTATGCTCTAACTTACTGATTTTTCAAGGTATATCTGATCTTATTTGTAGAGGTGATATTTCCTCAAATCTCTGACAGCACTGAGTTATTCTACAGATCACTTTTATAGTTTTCTTAATTTCTGTTAGTCTTTTTTCTTCTTCTTAGTTTTTCTTTGCTTCTTTCCTGTAATGTTACAAACTAGCTTCATGATCTGTTTATGGAAGCAGAAAATCCATCATCAGGCTTCACTTTAGAGTCTGTTGGCGGTTAGCTGGAGGGCTCCTAAGTGCCAGAATGTGAAAGTCTTTATCAAGCAAGGCCACAGTTCAGACTGGCATTTTCAGAGTTTCTGATTCAGTACATCTAGGAAAGGCCTCAGGGTTAGCACTTCTAGCAAGTGCTCAGATGACGATGATTTTAATTATTTAAGAACTTCACTTTGTGACCACTGTTCTATAGCTCTGCAAAGGAGTGCTGCTTCTGCCCTAGTTGACCCCATTAGCTCCATATTTGTAGAGTCCAATTTCCTTCACTCTGCTTCATCAATCATCTGTCCTCTACCTTCTTTCTATCTTCCTCAAAGTTGCTAAAATCTCTTCTCTACTAATGGTCTACCACACAAACCTTTAGGTTAAGGATGACATTTTGTTTTCTTTTGTCTTTGTTTTAATTATTTACTAACACTTTAATAACTTTGGGAAGAAAAGAGAATATAAACATGTCAGCTTGCCTCGTTGGGCCAAAGTCATACTCTTTATATTGCAGTGCATCTATAGGTCCCTAGCACTATGTCTGTTTTAGGGGTTTCCTCTTTATACACAGGTCTCACTACCAACTATAATTTCAAGATAAATTTTAAAAAAGGGTTCCTAGTTGTAAAAATTTCAGATTTCTGACAGTATATAAAAGGAGGTATATGGGGAATAGAAGATATTTTTAAGTAATTCAAAAATAAAATGTGGCATAGGTAGAATAGCTGTTTATCAAGCCAAATTTCTCTTCTTCTGGAAAACTCAGAAAGTCTACATATTATAGTTCTCAATGATGATGGGCTGAGTGGAAATGATGTATGTCACCTATAGGCCAATGCAGTTCATGTAGATGAACATTCTTTAGCCTCTCTTCTCCCCATCTGCCAGCTAAATACAGAGTGCTCTGATGCCCTGGAGGATGGCAGAGCCACAGAAGAAAGGAAACTGGGTCCTTGAATGACTGATCTGAAGGAAGGGCAGCTGATCATGAACAGCTTCATAATCACTAAAACCGTAGAGTTTACATTATGGCAGCTATTTTAATTAATAAATTAAAGAATGAATGAAGGTTGTTCCTGAGTCTATAAACATGGTTGGGATAAAGTTAACTTAGCTTTGGACTACTGTCTATATGAACTTCTGTTTTATAAAAGTTAGAGATTTGCATAAAATTTCACCACAGCAATGAGTTAGATTATTTTCAGTTGGTGTACTGCTTAATATTTGGTCTTATAAATCTAAAATAAATGTTGTTTCATCTCCACTTTAATAAACAAAATCTAAAATTCAATTATAATGAGTTGAATACGATCATAGATCTAGAAGTACTTTCCAAAAATAAAAATATCATCCAAGTGTTGCATAATAATTAAATTTTCATAGTAGCAACAGTAAATTAGAGAAATTCTAAATTTCTCTGTGTTCATTTGTTAGTTGAACTTATGAATTTCAGATTCTTTTCTAACAGCCAGTGGATTCAAGATTATCGGTGATCTTAAAGTAGCTTTCCAGCTGAATTCCTAAGTTAGTGCCATTACATTGTTGTAAGAAGCTTAATCTTTGTATTATTCAATTTTTAAAACATGAAGAGCTTTAATTAAATATCATCAGTGCTATTAACCTTTGGAAATTATGAGGTTCCAACTGCAGTGTGCCATAAGTCATCTAAGATTATTGAGGACCCTAAAGGCCAAATCAGGCTAATCAAGTATATTTCCACTTTGGTAATTGAACCACTGGCATCATTCCACATGCCTAGACTGGCCTCTCAAAAATGAGTTGCTATCCTCCATCCCTAAGCTTCAATATTAAATTCTGCCAACAAAAAGATAGGGAAAGATAAAAAGAATTTTGAGAACAATTCAGTTCTTCTGGAGATGTGACATTCAATAGGCCACTTATAAACTATTACGTTTCTACATTTCAGTTAACAAATATGTACTAAACACATATGATATACCACATTCTAGAAAGTGGCCATGGGGTGAGGGTAGTAAGTTTATACTTGCTTGCTTGCAGAAAATTCAATCCTTAGCCTTAGTTTGAAAAGACGAGTTTTCTATTTTTTCATGGAACAAAGCCTGAACTATTCACACCTTAAATCTGCACCACAAGAGTTGCAGAGACCCCATAAAAGCTCATCCATTCAGATTGGGTCCACTCTTGATTATTTTGACAGGAGCTAGACTGGCATTTACTTTAGTGCTCAATGGAAAAGAAATAAAAAATGTGGTGAACAAAAAATACTGTTAATAAAAATAGAAGGAAAGAAAGCTTACATTACTTTTTTTTTAATGAAAAATTTAAGGACTTTTTTAATATCCACATGCAGAATACAATTGATGGACTAGAAATCATCAGCATTATGGCACTCAGGCAGGACTAGAAAAACTATTTACCAACCTTTTAGCTCACGTGATGTTGCTGTCAATGCTTAAAATGACCTAACACTGCATATTAGTAAATCTCACCTCCTAAATATCCGGGCCAAATTCGTTGTTCACTAATCGTTCTCTACTAGAGTTTAAACAATATTTATTAAACATCTACTATGTGCCACTGTTCTCATCATTCAAATAAGAGTCGACAAGTGTGGCTCTTGTCTTCAAATACCCTGAATTAAATGGAGAAATTAAAAAGTGACATGAGAAAGTAATTAAGCAACAGGCAACAAATGATACAAATGAGTCTACTACAGTTCAGAGGTAAAGATAACTTCTGACTTTGGTTTTCTCAAGATTTTTCTCAGGGAGATGAAATTTCAGCTGAACCTCAAAGACAGATGGGCTCTCAATAGGCAGTGAGAAGGAGGAGTTTATATCAGGGCATCAAAATATGTCCATAGAAAGACAAGAAAGCCCAAAGCAGTTTCAGAGGTATTGAGAGGTCAATGTGAAATGAGTATGAGATTCATGAGTAGGAAAATGGGGAAGAAGGAGAGAAAAATAATATAGAGTACTCTAAATTCCAAGATAATCTGAAAAAGTCATGAGATTTGTTGAGAGACATACTTAAGTGTGGCTTCTAACCCTGCAACATCAAGCTACAAGACGTTGGGCAATTATTTAATCCCTCAGAGCCCCACTTCTACATTTATGAAAAGAGGAATAGATCTGTATCACTGACTGCTCTGTGAATCAGTGACTGTGAAGATGAAATATATATATAAAACTCTTAACAGAGTGATGCTTCAATATATTAGTACCTCTTTCCTGTAATACTTCCATTGGGTATTTATTTTAACAAGTAATGAATGAGTATATATGTTTTCTGATCAAAATTATGATCTGGTATTAGCTAGTAATCTAAGAGAAATACCAATGGCTAATCCATTACCCAGGTTCTTTTGATAGTGGGATTTTAAAAATATAAGAAATTCTGTATTAACTAAAAATGTTTATTAAACTCACAGCACATTTTAGCCAATTTCTCATGTCTCTTTCTCTGCCTCTGTCTCTGTCTCTGTGTCTCTCTCTCTCTCTCCCTCTCTCTCTTTCTCTCAAAAGAAGAAGGCAAAGAGCAAGAATTTCTATTCCCATTTTATAACCAAACCTTAAAAATAAGAATACTATAATCTAATGAAAATAACTGTATAGAAATATTAACAAAGCAGCTAAATAATTAGCTGCATAACATTCTGTATTTCAATATTTTTCATCAATAAAATGAAATGAATACATTACCCTACCTAGATGTTATCACCATTATAAGAACTAAAATATAATAATGTAGGGGAAAATGCCTTGAAAAGTTAAACCTATTGTATTGAAAAAACACTTGGTATACTGAGTAATGATCTATAGTACTGAACATTCACTCAGAGCTATTTTATATAGTGAGTGTTAGATGTAGCCCTCTTCACACTCTACTTCTAACAATTCCTGCAGACATGCTGTTCATAATCCTTTCCTGCATTTCAAAGTAGCTCCAGGCAGATGTCTTTGCAATAGGCCCTGAATATTTTTCACATAGTTTCTTTCTGATTAAAGTTGTTTGCCACTATCAGTAGAATTGTAATATAGCATCTTCAGGTTTATCTAGCCGTTGAGATCACATGGAAAACCGTGTGATATAATGGGCAACACACAGGCTTTAAAATTAGGCAAAATAATTTTAATCTCTGATTTACTGACACTTACCAGCTATGTGTCATTGAGCAATTTAACCTCTCTGAAGATGTCTGCATCCAATGGGAAATTATGGTTCTTACAGCTGTAAAATCTAGCACCAAATAAGTGCTAAATGTTCTATTTCTTCCCTATTCCTGAGTATATAAACTGAGAATTTAGTTCTACTTTACAACTGCAAAGTACTGTTATTAAAGTTAACTTATAATCCCTGGGTTGCTGCAAATAATATTATCCACTAATGTATTAGGATGATGATGAAGAAGAAGAAGGAAGAGAAGGAAGCTGACAATAAACATTGTTAGAGTAACTTGGAATTGACTCCATTGTTCAGAATCTTAATCCTGTATGTTTTTATCTGATCTTAGTGCTACATATGCTTCCTGGTATCCAAACCAAAATAAACAATATAAAACTCAGAAAACATAGCTTATTACCAACGTATAGTAATCAAAACAATATGGTATCAGTATAAAACAGATGCATAGATCAATGGAACAGAATAGCCCAGAAATAAAGCCACATATATATGGTCAATTAATTTATGACAAAGGAACCAAGAATATACAATGGGTAAAAGATAGTTTCTTCGATAGTTTTTCTTGGGACAACTGGACAGCCACATGTGAAAGAATGAAACTGGACCACTGTCTTATACAACACACAAAAATTAACTCAAAGTGGATTAAAGACTTGAATGCAAGACTTGAAATCATAAAATTCTTAGTAAAAAACACAGGCAGCAAACTTCTTGATATTGGTCTTAGTAATAATTTTTTGTATTTGACACCAAAAACAATGGCAACAAAGGCAATAACAAACAATTGAAACTACATCAAACTAAAAAGCTTCTGCACAGCAAAGGAAACCATCAGCAACCTATTGAATGGGAGAAATATATTTGCAAATTATGTATATGATAAAGATATCATATATACAATTTGGTTAATATCCATTAATATTCAAAATATATAAGGAATTCATATAACTCAATAGCAAAAAAAAAAATCTGATTTATTATTATTTCTTTTTTTTTGATGCCTACAGCACCTGGTCTTCCTAGGTGGTCTCCCATCCAAGTACTAACCAGGCTCATCCCTGCTTAACTTCTGAGATCAGACAGGATCAGGGTGGCATGGCCATAGACCAATCTGATTTAACAATGGGCAGGGGATCTGAAGAAGGGGATCTAAAGAAGACATACAGGTGGAGAACAGGTACATAAAAAGATCACTCGAGATCATTAGTCACCAGGGAAATGCAAACCAAAACCACAATGAGATATTACTACATACCCGTTAAAACAGGTATTATTAAAAAGACAAGAAATACAAGTGATGGTGAGGATGAGGAGAATAGGGAACCTTCATGCACTGTTGGTAGGAATATAAATTGATGCAGCCACTATAAAATAAAGGATGGAGATTTCTCAAAAAATTAAAAATAGAACTACTATATAATCCAGCAATTTCACTCTGGGTATTTATTTGAAAAAAGTAAAAACACTGACTTGAAAAGATATATGCATTCACTTGTTCACTGCAGCACTATTTTCAATAGCCAAGATATGGAAAAAACCTAAGTATCCACTGACTGATGAATAACTAAAGAAAATGTGATGTATATATGAATATTATTCAGCCATATAAAAGAAAGAAATCTTGCCATTTGCAACAATATGAATGGTCCTTGAGGGCATTATGCTAAGTGAAATAAGTCAGACAAAACAAATATCTTATAATCTCACTTACATATGGAATCAAAAAAAAAAAAAAAAAAGAATAGCTCATAGAATAGATACAGAGCACCAATTGGTGATCGCCAGAGGCAAGGGCTAGGGGTGAGCAAAATGGATGAAGGAATCAAAAGGAATAAACTTTCAGTTATAAAATAAATAAGTCATGTGGATGTAATGTACAGCATGGCAACTGTAGTTAACAATACTGTATCACATATTTGAAAGTTGCTAAGAAAAAAATTCTGTAACTATGTATGGTGATGGATATGATCTAGACATTGTAGTCATTTTGCAATATATAAAAATATCAAATCATTATGTTGTATACATGAAACTAACATAATATTGTATGTCAATTACAACTCAATAAAAAAGAAGCTACAGCTATTGCTAACATTTTTATATCACTTTTTATTTTTATCTCACTAATCATGCCTATGTTGGATGAAGTAAATACATTTGAAGTCTAAGTAGGTGTCTATGCTGAATTTTGCACTGAATTTATAAATAGGTTCTTCATGAATTTCAATAGGGTTCTATGTACTTTTGCCCTTTCTTCACTGTTTTTGAATTGAGGTTAACTTATCTCATGAAAAATGAGGTAATGTTAGGAGAAAATACTTTGCCTTTTAGATGATTAATGTAAAATATCTGGTTCATCCTTACAAAAATGAAATCATTTTGTCAAATATAAAAAAATAAAATTTTTTTACACTATAAAGTACTATCTAGTGTCTTTGCCAATAACACTAGTTAGATTTCTCCACCAACTTAGTTTTAACCAAATTGTACCTTATTATTATTATTACTAAAATGACATTTTGTCATTTTATTTATATATAAAATAAAAATCTATAATATGTATCAAATAATAATCCATAATTTATGTATCATACATAATACACATCATGAGTACTACTTTTAGCTACAATAAAAATATCATAAAGTTAACTAGTTTATAGAATCTTACTTCACTTTAATGACTAAATCATAGTGGTCTGAGTGCCCAGCCTGTTTGATGCAGTGTTTGACAAATTTCATTCTTTCAAAATCAGTTGCTGTTTAAGTTCCTAAGCGGAAATTCTTTTCTCTTACTTAAAATGAAAAGAAATCGTTGAAGGTCACTAGTATTCTGGAAGAACCAGGAAGTTGCTCACTGGAGACCATTCATGTTGCAGCTGAGCTCCTCAGCCAGCACCTGGCTCTGAACTGTTGCCCATCCTGCAACAATCTCCCCTGGGTGCACCAGACGATCCTTTTTTCTGACCTCACTACATTTCCCAATGTTGTAGTTATCGATCGTTAACAAAGCTAAGTCATTAATTTCACAATACATTCAACATTGTGCTGAGAGAATTCTAGATCCATTCCTTTTTCTGAAGTTTTTCTCCTCCTTTTCTCACAAGTCCTTCCCACCACCTTCTCCATTCAAGTGTTACATCACCTAAAAAGAAGGGCACTAAAGATCACCACAACCACAGCTTCGCAAGATCAGGAAATGATGTACAGAATTGTACATACAAACCTAATTTAGGGGGAAAATATTCCAGTTATAAATAACCTACAACAATGCAAATCAGTTCAAAGGAATATCCATTTTTCATTACTTTACAGAATACTCAGTTTTTGAGGCTGAATCATCAACAATTGGAGTATTTCCTTGGATTCAGTTCTCTCTCAAGAATAAGGGATGGAAACTTCATTTTTATTTGCCTAAGGAAAAGCATTATTTCAAGAGATTGTTTTTTCCCCAGATCAATCTTCTCCAAAGTTTCCCTTTGGAGAAGGGAAAAATTTTTTTCCCTTTGGAGAAAGGAAAAATTTTTTTCCCTTTGGAGAAGGGAAAAATCTCCAAAGGAAATTTTTTAAAAAGTTTTATATAGTTAAGAGGTTGTTGTTGTGGTGGTGGTGGTGGTGGTGGTGGTTGTTATTGTTTTGACTTTTAAAAAGTGGTAGATACAGTTTCCATCTTCATTATCTGGTGACGTCAGTCGCTGTGTGCTAAAACTACTTCTGCTTTGATGATTAAAAAATAAAGAAACTGAGACCCACAAATGTTAATTGATTTGTCATACATAATGCAATCCCACACACGGAAATGTAAAAACTATAACGTTTACTCCCTTTTTCAAATCTAGTAAGTCTGTATCTGTTTAGTGAATAAATATATAAGCTTATGAGAATGGTTGAATGGAAACCATCAGAAACTAAATTTCACCTGCTTTATTCCTGACTTGAAAATCCTTCTTTCTTTTTTTTTGTTTGAAGCACTCTTGCTTAGACTTCAGATATCTTCTCTGCAGAACGTCTGCTAAGTACCTCACACCAGCTGTGTTGTGTGCCTGTTTCAATGATAGCATTTATGTTCCTGTATTTTACGTATGAACTTACTAAATACTGAGGTTTCACATTATTTGTTTTTATATCTCCACTGTTTGTCACAGTGCCTAACATAGTTTGGGGCATATTGTAGAATGGTAAAGAATAAATAATGAATAAATAAATATGTGATAAGAGCATCTCTATGATGACAGAGGAACTGACTACATTAGTATCTTTCAAAATATTGTATTCAGGATCCTAGACTCAGGCATGCATTTATGTGCCATTAAAAAACATGGGTTGATTGCTCATTTTTTTTAAAACGATAGCAAAAGTTGATAAGACTTAAACAGTTACTTAAAAGTTTAAAATAGCAAAATTCTTTAGAACAAGGGACAAACATTGTAGGATAGATTAAGAAGAAATAGTGTTCCAAGTTATTCATTTGTTCCTGAAAACTTGGTTTTAGTTCTAGTTCTTTCAAATGGATTAGAACTGACCTGGAATGTATCTCTTCTCTCAGTTTGGCTGCGGTCCTAGAATCTGATCATGATACCCTTCCACTTTTCTCAAACTAGACCCACCTCTGGTGGTCCTTCCTCACCGTAAGATTTACAATATAGCTTTCTGAAGCAAGTGAAGTCATATTTCTAGTTAGAATATCTGATCACTTTCATAGCATAAAAATAAATGTCAGGAAGATTTTAGAACTGCCACCATAATTAGTGCCAAAACATTATCCCCCACAGAGTGAAAATGACTAAATTTTTCTCCTAAGAGATATATTCCATGGATTTAAAAAAAAAAAATGTCCATGGTATTTTTTGTTAAAATACAAATAGACCTAGGACAAGGAACACATTTAACCATTGTCAACCACTAACACTGTAGTCCTGTGCCACCTCTTTTCCAATGTGTGCAAAGAGTTGTTTCATATACATGCTCAGTTTTTGAGTTGTTTATGGCAAGAGGGAAAGTCTAATTCCAGTTATTCCATCATGTTAGAAGTAAAAGTTGATTATTGTTATTTTAAAAATCCCCATAATCACCATTTAAACATTTTTTTCCATAGAAAGAAGGAAATGTGACTCACAGATCTGTAAGTTCACCACTTTGAGTTATCCACTGTCATTATCATACAGTCCTTTCTCTATAAATATGTATAATCTTTACACTGTAATTCAGACCATATATATTATAGCTAGCTTTTTACACTAAACTCCACATTTTTTTCATGATATTATTCTTTACACCCATTTTTTAATGCCTTTTTTAATGACATCATATAAATATATATGCCAGGACATATGTAATTTTTGGACATTTTGTGCCTCCCCTGTAATCTTAAGGTTTCTCCCTTTCCCTCGCCCCTATTCTTCTCAAGGAAGATTTAGAAAATGGCAAGAGAGTTAATGTCTCTTAGAGGATGGTGTATCGCTCAAGTTTGAGAACATAGATTAGGGCTGCATTTTTCAAGCAGTGAAGTGTAAAAGGGATAAAATTTAGTGTTCACGGCTGCTGCTATTTTCACTGTTTTCTTTTCTGAAGCCACACTAGTCTAGGCAGAGTGTCTTCTGAAATGGTAGGAGATACAATCATATGTTTCTCTCAAGGCATCAAAGTCTGTTTCTCCCAGGTAGAGCCCAGGCCTACACAAGATTCTGAATATCTGAGGGATACAACCTCAGTCAGTCTATCTGCTAGTTCAGAAGTAGTTACCGAAAAGGAAACATTTATTCTCCTTTTATTTTATTTTATTATTTTTTTTCCTATCCTGCAGTCTCATTTCTTCTGGTATAGTGAGTAATATGTTTTGACTTACTGAAGCGGTAAATTCTAGGAATACCTGGGGAAAAGGTAAAGACTACTCCCTTGCCCCTCTGGGTCGTTCAAGCTGCCCCAGTGAAACAACAGGTTCTGTACATGGTCCAGACCATCTAAAGTTCAGAGTCAGAGTCCCAGCTAAAGTGTAACTTTGCCTTGAATTGATCATCTTTCTTTTCCCATATGTGGAAATATATTTCCCTGTGATCCTCTTGGAAGGAAGATGCAAAGAACCAAAGTATACTAACTCATTTCTGGTCCCGTATTCTAATAGCAAAGTAATAGCCAACGATCTGAACCTAACTTCTTACAGACATTCGTTTCTAATATTTTACTAATCTAAACTACATTTAATGTATTTATTTTAAACCTTTGTATGCTTTAATTATTTTGTGGGCATTTATTTCTGGACTTTGACTTGCTTTGTGAAAAAATATGAACTTAGCATTATTTATACTTTTAATGAAAATACCAAATTACCATCAAAGAAAGTTGTACAAAAGTATTAGGTGTATGTTTTTATCACTATGAAATGGGTTTATTTTTTTTCATAGTCCCATCAATATTGATCAGCATCTTAAAAAAATTTTTGCTAGAAAAAATTATTACATTTTGTTAGTTCTATATCTTTGATTATTTTTCACACTTATTAGGCATTTGTTCTTTCTGTTGAGAATTGCTAGTTTTGCTAATTGTCTACTTTTCCTACCAGTGTTTTTGTTTTTGTTTTTCTTCTTAATTATTATCTATTTTTCATAATAGTTTCTTTGTTTCTTCTCATTGAGAGTTTGCCATTGTCTCTTAACTTTACTTATGGAGTTAACATATTTTTTATACATTGAAATTATGCCATCAGCCTATTTTTAATTATGGTTGACTATCAAATCTATTTATACTTCCATTTTTAATACCTGACTAGTTCCATATCGCAAGGTCTTATGCATAGTGGCAAATTTCACGTATTGTCTAGAGATAGTGGTCCTTCAAATCATCTTCTCTCTTTCTTCTAGCAATTTGACTCTGTCAAACTCAAAATCCAGTTCCCACTTGTGTGCAAAGCCCTAGACCTTGCAAGGCAGATGGGGAATCCGGTGAGCAAAAGCATATTATTAACCTCTCATGTCCTGCTTTTGTGTTTCCTATCTATCAAAGTCCACATTCTGTTTCTTCTCCCCAGATCTGTCTAAGATAAAGCCTCACTGTGGCTTCAGGCATTTCTAGCAATCATCCTGAAGGTGTTTGTCTATGAGACTAATTAATTCAGTACTTGGTTTAGAAGGATTGGCATGTACATCACAATATATTGATGGAGTGAAGGATAGAGAAATCTTGGGGTATGCAGCCAGGTAAAGTCACCCTAGTCCACGCCTCCAGGCAGCTAAGGAACTGTGTTTTCCTGCAACCAGGAGTGGAGAACTCGCAGGGCAGCTGAAGGAGGAACTTGAATGCCGAGGATGCCTAGTTCTTTATTCAGTTTGCTCTAGGCTCCTGGGGGTTTTCTTTTCCTTACTTTAGTTTCATTCTGTTTTGCAGACACAAACAAATGATAACATCTAAAACACAAAGCTCTCCAAAATTCCGGCTTTTAAAATTAGTTTTAAAAACAATGGGATCTTTTCCTACTGATTTCCCAGGAGTATACTTCTACAACATACAGTATTACACTAAAGCTTTCAAGGAGCACATTCAAGTCAGCTTGATCTGAGTATGGAGACCATATGGATTTGAATGTAAGACTGGCAAAGAGATAAATACCAGGAGAAAGATTAATGTGCCAGTACAAGAAGAGATTCACCATAAAATGGTTTCCAGCCAGTGGTAATTCTTCTTTCATTCAATATCACTAATCCATTGTCATTTCTACATTTGTAAATGTTTATATAACTGAATTAGAATAAATAATTCAAAGTAATATTATCTTTGATGTACAGATGGATTTTCTTCTGAAGGCACCTTGGATGGTGTGGTATTTGGGGTATTGCTGTTTTACTTAGAGAATGTTTTGTGTGGTATTTCTTGTGGTATTTTTTTAAGCAGAATTCTCTAAGATTCAGTTTGTGAAGAGCTGAAAAGGGCTCTCCCAGAGTAAAAATCATTTTTGAAGAAATTCGAGTACAGGAAGTAAAAAAATGGATATCCTTATGTTTCCAGTGGGATATAAGGCACATTCCTCTGGAAGGAGAGCAAACTCAGTCTTGGGGAGAGAGGGAAGCGGGGGCAGAAAGGGGTTGGACGTTAAGGAATCTGTGCTACCTGGAGGAGAAGAAGGGGAAGGGACACTAAGACTCATGCCAGAGGCAAGGCGGTAGTGAAGAGTGAAGGGGAGGGACATTTAGCCCACGCTGTCAACGGGAGTAGGTTTGTATCCAAAGACTCGTCGTTTGGAGATTTGCTCTCCTCTTATTCTGAGCTGACCTTGGAGCCTCTGGAGAGGAGAATGTTAATCAGACTGTGCTGTGGTCTGTGAGAACCAGGTTTACCCGGGCTTCAGAACATGAGTGAACAATAGATCCATCTGTAATACTTCTGCCCTCAGAATATAAATTGTTATCTCTGCAAGTGTCATCAAAGACGCCCCTCAGTCCCAATAAAGTTCTCTATGAATTCAAGAGAGAGCAGCAGGCTAGCCTGATTTGCCCACAGTCCGCCCTGAAGGGGATGGAGATCCAAGCCCTCTCCAGGTCCCTCCCAGTACTAGGCTCCTTCAAAAATGTGTCCTGCTCATTTTCTCCCCTTGAGCAAATTGCTACAGGCTGTATGCTGCCCTATAATAAAACCATCTGCAACCTTAAACTTCTCTGAGCAGGCAATGGAGGAGCAGGAAGCTGGGAAGCAAAGGACACTGAGTACAAATTGCATTTGGAGGGGGAAACAGCCTCCCTGGGACGTCAGCTACATTGACCTTTGCCTCTCTTTATTCTGTGCTGCTCCTTTTTAGCATGGTTCCTTTTGTGCAGAGAGTATGCTGTGTGTGGCATGAGCTAAACCATCAATAACTAACACATAATGCCCCTGATACCCATTAGAATTCTTTAAAAAAAAGAAGAGATAGGAGGAAGCTGCTCTTTAGTCATGTCTCTTATTCCCTCGTGAAAAATTCAAGTTACATCTGCAGAGAACTTCTTCCACGAATAGCAAATAATCTTGAAGTTCACAGGAATGGACTCTTTCCCAGTGGATCTGTTCACCAGCCCCTGTGATGATCAGTTAACCTGGGCCACCTATTTGGAGACACCAAATGCACCTTCTCTCTGAGAGATGAAAACCTGCCCAGGATGAGACGGCTTTTTCAAACCTTTCCTCTCTGTGGGCCAGGCTACTCTAGTTACAGGCTGCTTAACTGCTGCATTAGGTCTCTGCTTCAAAATGAAAAGGAGAAATAGTACTGTAAATCTAAGAGCTTATAAAAACTCATATTGGGATTTATTTCAGGCAGGACCCACAGGAGCTGCTAGCCGGTTGGTGGGGGCAGACGATTGGATGCTTAGGAAAAAATTCACTCAGCCTCCATCTTCTGACAGAAGCACTTCTCAGAATTTTAGATTTCAGTTTTCTTAAGGAGGAAATGCTTCCTTTTGGCAAAAGGAACAGCACTGAGCAACCCCAATTTGCATATACACACATCTGGACCATCACCACCGCCACCCAAATAACTCGGATGAGTGACTTGGAAGCTGGTGCTGCTTTTAATGAGAAAAAGATAAACTTCCTCGATACCTTTTAAAAATTAAATAAGCCAGATGAATTATTCATTTTTTACTCCCCTCAAAAAAGTATGGATATGATTATATTTTAAACATTATTACTTCCCAAATCGAATAATCAGTTTCCTGCACAAAGCTCTTTGCGACAACCTCAGCAGAAGGAAATCTCTACTCTGAACTGCTACTGCATTTGTGATCGGTCCGCCCCATGGCGTGCCGCATGGATCACCTGACAGCTATTTATGAGCACAGGACATTTCTGTTGGTACCTGAGTCACCACCTAAAAGACAGGAAAAAGAACTCAAGCCCCAAAGCCCTCATTTGTCATGGTCGCACTAATGCTAGGTAACTGATCTGTTCACCCCACCTCTGACAACCTGCAGTGACTGCAGGACGTAACACAGAAGCCGAACGCAAGCTTGCCAAGAGCTGGGCAGCTGAATTCAAATCTTATCTAAAAGCATCGGGGTTGAAATGGCATTTATTTTAATCAGTGCTAAAATTTAATGTACAGACACAGTTAGTTCTGTAGAAAGGACATTTTCTTTTTTTCCTGGCTCCTTGCTATAAAAGAAAAATCATTTTCAGAAGCCAAAAGGAGATAATTAAAAAACAAATGTCAGTCTGCTTCCAAAGCATTTATTTTCTGTGCTCAACCACATGCTGCTGTCCTTCCTGCAGTGTCCTTGGCCAGGGGATCACCTGAGAGCCCTCCAGGAGATAATGCTGACTCAGAGCTCCACAGTCCTGGCCTTCCCCGCAGGCTCTCTCTTCCCTCCTAAATCCTCCTTCCCCATTTGCTCAACTGGATGAAGTCAGGTGACCCAGAGCCAACCAAAAGGTGGGTGCCTATCCCATCTCCTTCTTTTGAAATCCTAAAGGAGTTTTTAAAAAATACGCACACAAGCTTCTGGAAGGCAAAATGCAGAGGAAATAATCAAGCTATCCTGATGGTTCATTCTTGAGTCCTGAGCAGCCCCAGCCCTTTCTCTGTGTCAAGCATAGCAAGGGGGCACTTGGTTCCGGCATCTGCATGCAGGGGAAAGAACTGCATCTGTCAGCCTTGCAGAAATATTGGGGCAAAAGGGCTGAATGGCTGGTCTGCAGTACAAACCCTTTTTTCTTCCTTCCTGCAGGGGACATACATCAAAGCCAGCAAACACAAGGCAAAGGATAAGAGGAGGTATACCAGCTGGTCAGAGGTGGGGCGAGCAAATGGCCCCAACAGAGCTATACAATCAGTCAGCAGTCTTTCCTGTATCCAAGCAGCAGCATCTGTGAACCTGAGCTGTGGCTATTTAGGTTATTGTTCCATTGTCCCACATGGAAGTAATCCCTTCAGCAGTTTTCTTTTTTTAATTCTTATTATGATGTGTATCACCATAGAACTCAGGCAAGCACTATCCCAATCCTTTCCGTGGGGGGCGGGGGGGAGGGCGGTGCAGACAAAAGCACAGTAGAAAAAAATAATAATGTGAGGGGACAGAGGGCCAGTGTTCTAGATCTAGCTCTGTCACCAAGTTTCCCCCAAATTAAAGGGAATCACAACACCTCTCTGAGTCTTAATTCCGAGGCAAACATTAGTGGTTGCCAAGAGCGATATCTTTCTCTCCACCTACTTCTTGCTGGTAGAACCCCAAATTTGGTTTGCCAGTCAGCCTTCCCTGACTCAGGGAAGATGACAGCTTCCCAGTCTCAGGGAATGAATGTCAATTATAGTACTTCCATTACCCTCACTGCAATAGACATAAACATGGATGTGCTAAATAATCTAGCAAATGAGAACTAAGACTTCAGCAGTCCTCTGAAGATATCTTCCTTACTTGTTAGAAGGAGCAGAGATGGGGACTTGCCCCTCCCTGCATATGGATCTTCTCTACGAGGATGTAAGTAATGTTTGGAGCTGTGGTAGCTATGCTATGACCATGAGACAAAGTGCCATCCATATGCCAAAGATAGCAGAGAAGACAAATAAAAATCACCTTGGTGTTGGAGCACATGGTTATCCTACTGAATTTACCCTGGAAAGTTAAAATAATTAACCTATTGTTAAGCCACTCTTAGCCATGTGCTCTGTAACATGTAGTTAAAATATTTCTGTGACTCCAGCCACCCTGCTTCTTTCTCTTCAATCACCTCTACATTCTAACTGCTACACCCTTCTCACCCTGCCTTCTCCTGCCCTGACCAGTTGGGAAGCAGGGATAAAGCAAAAGGAGGAAATTTGTCAGTCAGTATGCCTGCTGCGTTCTCATCCTGTGCTGAGAAAGAGGTTCAAGTAAAAGCCATGCTACGTTAAAAGCCTTGGAAGACGAGGCAAACTCGAATATGTAGTATATTATGTTAAAAAAAAAATGTTCAAAAAATACAAAACGGTATTAAAAAAAAATTAGAGTGGCATTCCAAATACACAGGAGACATTATGAGGTACATTGGACCCAAAGGTCCAGGGAGGGTGGGGAACATGGGAAAGAGAGCTTTTCATCAGCAACCACCATGAGCTGCACCCCTGACCCAGTGGGGACTCACCCAAGACTAAAGAGTATACTGCTGCTGCAAGAAAGTCTTTCAAGGATAAATAGTCCCTCTGTGATCTTCTCAAAGTGTATGTTTCTACCTACAGAATACAAAGGCTGGACGAGGGTTTTCTCGAATGACAGGATTAGAACGTAGCCTGGAACCAAAAGTGTCTGGCCTTTAATTCTCATATTCTCTACCCAACTTGGAATAAAGGGAGCTGATGTGGGTTTGGATGTTGTTTGTGATGCCAGTCTTGATGTCAGGGACTCAAAATGACTCCTCAAGTGTTTACTTTCCTTATTAGCAGTCTCTGTCACCCTGCTGAGGACAGATATTCCAGAATAGACACATTTGTGGCTCCTGTAATAGTTTGGAGACTGTATTAGTTTTTTTCATTTGCTGCATGGCAAATTCCTATAAACTTAGCAGCATAAAACAACACACATATATTATCTAACTCGTGTATTATCTGTGAGTCAAGAATCAATATGGCTCAGCTAGATCCTCAGCTCAGGGTCTCACGAGGTGCAAGGTCTTGGCCAAGGGAGTTCTTATCTGGACACCCAACTAGAGAAGCAGCCACTTCCCTACTCATGGGATGGTTTGCAGCATTCATTTCCTTGTAGTGCAAGGTTCATGGCATCTTGCTTCTTCAAAGCCAGTAAGGGGAAAGACCAACACGAGTCTGCTAGCAAGCCAGAGACTTAGAGAAAGTAACTTAACCATAGGTTACCTTTGCCAGATTCTGTTGGTTAGAAGCAAGTCACAGGTCATACCACATATACAAGAAGAGGGACTCATCTCACACAGAAGTAGGAATACAAGGAGACAGGGATTATGGGGGCCACCTCAAAGTTTATCCCCACACGGATCCAATCTGGTAATGCTGATGAGTTAAATGGTTGTGCTTTCAAGTCCTCTGAGAACAATCCTCCCCTCCAGCCCCAGTTTTCATTAGCCTAGGCAGTTGGTGCAGGAGGTGCCAAGAAATGTCGACATCATGGGCTTGAGCAGAATCAGGAACTCAGTGTGAACCTAGAGTCTAATAGACCAAAGAGTGAAGTGTAGATAGTTCCTCCAGATTAGCTTAAACAAAATGTTAAAAGGATAGGGACCTAAAACCCTTGGATACCAGCATGAGGTAGGTTTGATAACTAATTAAAAATTGAAGATCATGGGTATTAGTGTTCTGGTCCGATGGCTAATGGTTCCCTTCAAGTGGAAAGTTTCTGCTGCAAATACTGAAAAACTACAGTGAAATTTTATGAAGGAATATGAAAAATCAAAGTCAGGTGATGATAAGTAATTATCAGATAATTGTGCTTACTTGGTTTTAACTGGTAGATAAAATCTGTTTAAAAGACCAAATCTTAGCAGATGTGCGAGCTTGATGACCCAGAAGAACTTGGGGAATAAGAATTAGGAGTGGTATTTGTACCTCCACTGCAGCTCTGGATTTGGGGAGGGCAGGGGCTGCTTAGGAATAGGTCACTTGCAAAGGCCATGCCACACTGGATAGCGCTGGAGAGAAAAGGGGCCAGAGAAAATAGAGCAACTGCAGTTTTCTAAATCAATAGGTAGACGGAAAGTCTGTTCTCCAACGTTTTCTCCTTTTTGGGTAATCTTTCTATATAAAGAAAATGGGGAAAACTGCATCTTTACCTAAGATCAGTGATGTCCTTTTAGAGGAATTCGAGCACCACACTCACCTTTCAGGAGGAGAGATGCAAAGATCTTTTCCTTTAGAGCATGTTTGGACATTTTTAGAGTTACAGTAAAGAGTTTAAAATCACAATGTGCGCCATAATTACTTTGCATTCTTAACTCTGGATTGTCCTCTCTCTCCATGGACCATCTAGCTGGAATGTTTAGCCCCACTTGGGTGGATTTCTACTAAGTAGAGCCGTACGGGTGGCTTGTACTGGCTCTGGTTCAGAATAAAAAGAAAACAGTTCCTTTGGTCACACTTACTTGGGCTTAGATTTCCTATCATGTTGTCCCTATAAAGTGAGACAAAACAAGCTGTGGACCTGAGAGAAATGACCCCGTGTCCCCAGCCTTCCTCTAGTAAGGGCCTGAGGCCAGAGAGCCAAAGGAAGTGTTTGTGGTTCACAAGTGATTCCATCCTGCCCATCAGCCCATAAGGGAGTCTGAATCCAAAATTTATCAGTACCCATTTTCCTTCTGTCTATCTTTCTTGTAAGAGTGACACTATAGTAGAAGTTGAATGAACAATTTTTAGACAAAAAAATATATAGATGTACTGGTGCTGTTTTCCCAAGTAACCCTGGCTCTTCTCCCAGACACAGAGAATAGAATTCCTTCACCCTCTGAGGCTGGGAGAGGTCATGTGGCTGAGTTTGAAATGTGAGTCAGTTCTATCAGCAACTATAAAAGCCAGAACATGATTTGCCATTCTCTATTCCCCTGGGACACGTCTGGCATTCAAGAAGGTGGCCACGTTGTCATCTCAGGTCCCTGAGCTGCTACAACGAATGGAGCCCTGCTGGTCTATAATAGGCATGAAGCACTAACAGGAAACCAGCCTTCATTGTTTTATGCCACTGAACCTTCTTTTTGTTTGTTTGCTTTGTGTTTTCGCAGCAAAACCTTGCTTTTCTTGATAGCCGCAGACCCCACTGCTTCTGACCTCTAAGACTATACAAACAGTGGAAGAATCTTTATAAGAGCTGTGATCCTGGGCTTAAATTTTTTTGTCTGAAAACATGGAACACTCTAAGCATCACCCCATGAAAAATGGGCTTTGGAACAATTTGTTGAGCACTGCAGGCTTCTATGAGCAATAACCAAAATGTCTAGGATGAAAAATGTATCCCTATTTATAGATTGCTTACTGGAAAATTCCCCCAGGTTTTTATTTTTTTGAGCTGATATGTGGAGAATGCATCTTTGGGCGGGGGGAAGAGAGAAGGGAATAAAAAGAAAGAGAGGGAGTTTTAGCAGACAGAGGCAAATTCTCATATGTTGTATACTATATGCTCGGTATGAGGCAAAGCTTTGTTGATGCCATGATAGTAAACCAGAAGATCTATTATGAAATTACATTAGAAAGTGGACTAATTATGTCATATTTACTTCTCTGAGGCAGTAAAATATAAGCATTTTTGGAATATGGAATAATTAAGAATATAACAAAATAATACCAAGTATCAAAGGGAGATATTTATGCTACCCTTAAATTAAAAATAGGAAGGACCTATAAAAAACAAAAAAGGACACTCATAAAAAGAGTTGTGAATAGTAATTGAGATGATAAGAATCGAATGGAAGTATTACCCAAAAGAGATTTTCAACTG
Source organism: Pteropus medius (assembly GCF_902729225.1). Classification (NCBI taxonomy): domain Eukaryota; kingdom Metazoa; phylum Chordata; class Mammalia; order Chiroptera; family Pteropodidae; genus Pteropus; species Pteropus medius. The sequence continues at coordinate 18,222,434 of NW_024346667.1, forward strand.
AAAGTAAGTAATGACAAGATAAATTTTCTTCTAGGTGGGGATGGGGGCTAGTAAAGGAAATTAGAAATGAAGGAACATGGTGTTTCAGTTTTATATGTGTTTGATTTGTGACAGTCCAATATATATCTGTGACAGTCCAATATATTACTATAAGAAAATTAAATGATATAGTATAACAAACAACTCATGTACTAGCCAGGCCCACAAAGAGGCCATATGAAAATGTTGGAACACAGCTGCCATAAAAATGGTAGGAAGAGGTCACCACACTAATTATAGAAAGCTTTAAAACAAGAGAGATAGAACAAGAAATAGAGATTCTGACTCCACATAAAATGAAGTCCTTTCATGGTCTAAATTCAGTATCACAGAATTCCAGGTAAAAAAAGGTAAAAATCTTCTTAGTGTTTACAAAATTCAAGACTAGATTCCCTTGGAAATCAGGATAAAATAAGATAGTCAACCACAAAGTTGAGAGAAGGGGCCCTCTCCTTCTCCTAACATGGATCCCTCTCTTTATTCTGATGAAGAGGTTATGTTACAAAGGAGCATTGATGAAGCCTGAGTCTCCAGAGGCTCATCCAATATCTAGAACAGAAAACCTCCAGGTGTGATTAGGTTCTGCAAGAGTTGTTTTATACCCAGATCTGTTAGAGGTGCTGCTATGTAAATGTGGCTTCAGAAAAGAGGCCAAGCTAAAAAGTTTATCGGTGTTTCAGAAGGGAATGAAGTGCAATGCTTAGGAGAACAAACTTTAGCATCGAACAGACTTAAATTCTGTCATAGTTCTGACATCTACTCACTGTATGACTTTGTGCAATAGTATCTCTTATTCTCCATTTTCTTATCTATGAAATGAAGATAATAATAGGATCTCCCTTATAAGGATGACTAAAGATTAATCAATATAATGCTTGTAAAATGTTTAGTTCCTTGCATTCGGTACAAAATCAATATATGTATGCTATTGTTAGAGTTTGTTATTGTTATTCCCTTTGGGCCTGAGGAATGCTCCAATCTCTTTCCAATATTGGATCAACAATTCCAGTGCATTTTGGAGCATTTAACCTGCTTATATTGTTGACATTCAGCCCAGAATATGGAATCCTACTTAGAATATCTTGAATACTTAATAATATATTTATTATTAGATATCTTAGAAGGTCTATTTAAAATATTAAGAATTACAACATGTAATATCATTAGAACTCATAGAATAAATAGTTCCCTTAGGACAAGGTTGAATTTGTAAAGATCTGAGCTTCTCCAAACCTTGACTGAAGTTAAAGTTCATTTGATCTAATCCTATTGGACATTTATTCTTTGGGACTCTGCCTTCTCTTTTGATCAACCTCTAGAAAAGAAGTCAAATAAGTTCATTATACATTTTGATTGTCCCAGATTATTGATAAAGGGTCTATATGGCCACAGATATCTGAGATATAAGAAAGAGGCCATGAGAGTCATGGAAGAGAATCAAAAGTGCTCTATTACTTCCTCTGAATAGAAAATCATCATATGAGCCCACATCCGGTAACAGTACAGAAGCGCTTGGCATCACTTGTACTTTGAGGAAGATCAAGCCTTTCCTTAAAGCACATGAAGCCTTTGAAGTGGTTAGGAACCATGAGGAATTTTAATCTCAAATTTTAGAGCTCAATACTGAATTCACAATTGTTTGATTTCCTGATGAAATATCTTAGCATATTATTAAATAATAGGCAGTGACATCTTCAGGATACTCTCAGTTAAATATTAAGAAAGATGGGGGAACCTTGGTCAAGTAAAGAGCTCCTAGGAGTGGAACTAAAGAGTAGAATGGTATTGATCATGGGTAAATAAGCCCCTATGTAATTTTTTCCTTTAGATCCCATAAGAAGTAAATATAGCAAACCATATCTTAGAAGTCAAATTATGTATTTTTGTTACTCTTTGAATTCAGTCATCCTTTATCTCATTATCTTCTGGAAAGTCATTTGTAACTGATATAATTCACTTCATTAGTTTGGGCTATAAATACGATATATATCTCTTAATGTTCCAACTCATGTCTCTAGTCATAACATGGCTTCATTAACATGGAGTTCAATGTTGAAGACCTATCTTGAATAGGAGATTTATGTTAAGCATATAAGTTGTCAAGAAGAATGGTTTCTATTCCCCTGAAATTAGGAAGGAATGTGGTAAGGACCGCACATCTTAATGTAAAAACCTACCAGCAGCTGGATCTGACCAAGGTTTACTGAGAGGCATCAATAAAAAAAAGAGCTCTCCATCAACAGCCAATGCGAGAAGAGGATTTAGGGAAGGGGAGTAGTTTGTCAGCCTTTTGGGGGAGAACACTGTCCCTTGAGAGAGGCTATTCCCTTTTCTTTCCATAAGAAGGCAAGGAAGGGAACAACCTAGGAAATTATTTAAGAAAGATAAGAGTTTCTAACAGAATAGTAACGAATTTTGTTTCTTCTTTAAATATTGAATTATCCAACAATGGTTTTAATATGCTCTTGTGCTATTTAAACAGATGAAAAGAGATTAGAGAGAAATGGTGTGGATGAGAGAGGGGACTGCAGTGAAGCATCCTACAAGCTTACTGTTTCATGTAGAAAGGACGCTAGAGTTTCCTCGGGGTTGAGAGGACACTCAGGAAAGTAAGTAGGCTTGAACCCTTTTGGTGGTATTTCACTGGGTATGGAGACTCCACTAGCAAGTGCCTGTTTTCAGTGATGATGGGAGGGGTTGGGGTTGTGTATAAGAGGCTGAGCCAGAATTGAATCTCTCACATTACAAATTGTGTAGTTAGGAGATTCCAGTGGATTCTCTGAAGAACCTTCACATGTGCCCCATGAGAGAGCCAGTGTTTGAATAACAGTACTATGGGAGTTAGGACAACCAGATAATGTTAGACAGAAAATCAGGAACAACTAGCAGAGAAGAGACATGAAAATCCTGCCAGTATAAGAGCCCAGTATATGAGCTATGTCAAGTACCTGCATTTGCATGGTTCCCTGGCCAGAGCGGCCCTGGAAACCTTGTGCTGTGCTTCTGTTTGTGGGGCTTGGTCGCTGATGTTACATCAGCCATCACTGCAAATCTAAATAAAGTTCCATCTTGTAAATATGGATTGAAACTACTGGGTATCTAGCTTCCCCAGTAACTGCTTACAGAAGCCAGTGAATGCGACCTAGAAATGTGGGAGTGTGAATATCTCATGGAACATGAAATAAGAAATGGAAGACAGAAGATGAGAGGTAACTGACAAATTCTTTCTGAAACATATTGTAAGTATATATATTTAATATTCCCTATAATACTCCCTGCAAAGGAAACTGCAGCCATCAGTCAGGGAAAGTGTACCCTGCAAAAAATGGAATACCCAGACCTTTTGAGGACTGCAGTACCGGTCTGAACTGTCAAATAATAGGGGACCCAATCTGTCATCATGAGCTTTCGATTATATGCATGAGTGGTGTAAAGTAGAGTTCTGTCCTGTCTCACAGTGGCTCTATTGGGTTCCTAGTCCCACAGTCTGCTGATGAAAATTAGGGTAGATATACTTAGATTTGGGAAACTTTTCAATTGATTTTCTAATATAAGAAGGAGGGTTATAAGATGAGAAAGACCAAGTAGAAGCTCATGAAATCTTCCATTCCGACCAAGAGAATAAACTGGGATACTGCAACTCAGGAGACTTGCCTAAATTAGTAGCACAGTCAAGACTCGAGGGACAGTGGTGGCAGTCCTAATATGTATACACTTAATCCGCAAAACCTAGCCTCTGCAATAACCAGCTGGATCTAGGCTAATGGTGTAGAATACAGTAAATCTATCCAGGAGGAAGAACCAATCACAGCTGCCAAAATGAATCATCACAGTCTCTGTCACTTAGTGAGGAGATTTGATTCTGCGAAGTCTTTTTTCTCAATTCCCATCACTAGGGAGGATCAAAAGCAGTTTGCTTCCTATTGCAATGTACATCAATACACACTTTCTCTCTTGCCTCAAGGCTATGCTAATTCTCCAGCTCTCTGTAACCATATGGTCTACAGCAGGTGTCCCCAACCCCTGGGCCATAGACCGGTACCAGTTCGAGGCCTGTTAGGAACTGGGCTGCACAGCAGGAGGTGAGCGGCAGGAAAGCCAGCAAAGCTTCATCTGTATTTGCAGCAGCTCCCCAGCCCTAGCATCACTCCCTCAGCTCCACCTCAGACCATCAGGCATTAGATTCTCATAGAAGCACTAGTCCTTTGTGCCGAAAAGGTTGGGAACCACTGGTCTACAAGAACCCTGATATTCCTGACGTTTAGGAAAACGTAATACTGATTCATTATATTGACAACATCATTTTAATTAGACCTGTGAGCAGGAACTGGCCAGTACACTAACTTTCTTAATGAGACATATGTTTGCCAGAGGGCAGATAAATTCCGCAAATATTCAGAAGCAGGCACACTGGTGAAGTTTTTAGGTTCCAGTAGTTCCTTTTTGGATTTGGGACGTAATATACACCACCTTAGGAATAGTTCTCTAATCATTTAATGGGTGACATGGAAGTTTGCCAGTTTTGAATGGGGCACAAAGAAGGTTCTGCATAAAGTCCTGCAAATGGGGCAGTATGAGCAGAGCCAATGGTACTAGAGAAACTCTGATGGGGAAGAACACTCTGTGGAGTCTCAGGAAAGCACTGATCCCTAGTTATTTGGAGCACAGCTATGACATCCATAATAGAGTCTACTCTCTACTTGAACAATAGCTCTTGACTGGTACTGGGCCCTTGTACAGTCTGTACTTCTGACCATGAGATGCAAAGTTATTGGGCTACAGGAGCTCCTGATATAGGCATTATTAGATCTACCAAGTCTTAAGTTAAGGGACATATAGAATAGCCATCTATTGTAGGACAGAGTAGTATTTCTGGAATGTGTGTGGGCAGATCGAGAAGACAAAACTACATAGAACAAGTGACCTAGACTCCCAGGTCATCTACCAATGTTGCACAATCCCTCAACTCATACCTTTGGCCTGCTGGGGTTTCCTATAACCAAACGTGAAGGAGAAAAGAACTTGGCCTAGTTCACAGATGGGTTCACTGTGTTGGTGCCCACAGGAAATGGACTGCTACTACATTTTGGCCTCACTCAAGGGTTATCCTAAGTAAGAGTGTTGAAGGGAATCAATCCCAGTAGTCAGAGCAGCAATCATCATTTATTTCCCTGTGGGAGATGTGAAAAGACCGTGGCAAATGGCTTGTCTGGTTTCTGTGGTTCCAAAAGGCACCATTTACTCAGGAAATCAGCCATTTACCCAATCATGGGTAAATTATACTGAACTCCTACATCTTGGATTTGTCAATGGTTTATTACTACCAAATTCAATAATACTCCAGTTATGAGTTTGCCTTCCGTGAACATAGTACTTCTGCCAGCACCATTATCAATGACTTTGAGAATGCCACTTCTATCAACATACTGCACAAAATTGCCTCAGACCAAGGAAACTATTTTACAGCAAAGGATGGGCACATAACCATGGGATTCATTGGTCTAAACAGACACTCAGTCGCCCAGAAGCAGTGGCTTGATGGAAGAGTGGAATGGCCTATCAAACTCTCGGCTAAGGTGTCTGTTCAGAAATAATGCCTTGCAGGGATAAGGACAAGACACCCCATCCAGTTTATAGCATATGTACTAAATCAATAGCCAATATATTGGACCATGTTTCCAATATGTAGAGTGAACGAGCCCAAGAAACAAAGGGTGAATATGGAATTGGTCCTTATCCCCATCATTTCCAGTGACTTACTGTGGAGTTTGTGCTTCTCTCTCCACATCCGTAGGCTTGTGCCAGTGGATATAATAAGGGACCTATTAAACTGGAATATGCAGTTAACACATGGCCATTTTGGGCTTCCTGTTCCAGCAAACCAAGAAGCAAAGAAAGAAGTTATTTTAGTTCTTAAGATAATCAATTCTGATTATCCTAAGGAGCTCAGGCTGCTGCTACCCGTTTACCTCAGAGACCTCTTGGTGCTTCTGTGCCTATTACAGAGAGGCAATTTTGGAGGCCTTGCCTCAACAACGGCAAGATAAGTAAGAGGTCGTATTCTTCAGGAATGAAAATTTTTGTTATCCCACCAGGCTAAGAACTCAGACTAGTCAAATTATTATTCAAGAATAAGGGAAATGTATAATGCATGGTAGAGGAAAAAAATGATGAATATCAATTAAAATCCCAAGACCAATTGGAATGACAGCTTGGTTTACTAATCCTCTTTAAGGCTTTTTGAGATTTCGAAACCTGCCATCATCTTTTTATATTTTTTTCAGGATCAAATCAAGGAAATTTATTCAGTCAGGGGTGTCATCATATTGAAGCATTAAATCTTTCCTTTGGAAAAAGAATTGAGGACAGACCCAGACATTGTAATAGAGTGTGTACTCTCTATAACTGACTCTGGGGAATGGACTGTACCTGACTTGGCTTGTATGCCATCTGGAATCCACACACCTGCCTTGTTTCCTGGCCAGAATAAACTTAACAACCACTTATGCTGATGGTTATGGAGTGAGTTCTTTGCCACTATCACCACTACTCCCAGATCTAGGAGCTCTACAAGGAGTTTCAGTGAGTGAAAAGAGACAGTGCCAGAATGAACTCACAGGGGCTCTGGCCTTCTCTTAGAGGAGTTGAATAATGAAACCTGGAAGTGTGAGGAAGTTAATGCCTATGAAACAGGCTTCGATCAATGAGAGACGGGCTTAGAAGGGAGCTAGCAGGTAAAGTGTTCTCTTACTCCCCTCATTTGGACAATCCTGAGATACAGCAGTTCATATGACTTTTCTTGAAAACAAGCCAGTAGCTGCGCTTGTTATAAAGCTGTAGCCAGTTCAGTCAAACATCCTTTCATATTTGCTCTCCCTTCTTCTCTGTGTAATTCACCCCTTTCCCTTCCCTTTGCTTCCCTGTGTCTGACCTCCCAATAAAGTATTGGTACATTAGCTTTTCTAGGAAACCTGGACCAAAGGAAGAGTGAGCAAGTTATTTCTACTGCCCTCCTCCTTCTCAATGCTCTCAAATTGGAGGAGCTGATGCAGAAAAGAGGACCGAGTGTGTGTGAAAAAGACACCATGCTTTAGCGCCTCTAAATCAATGGAGCAAGAGACAGGCTCAGCCTGCCTTCAGTGAGGTGGGCAGGCACAGAACGAGTTGAGCTTTGAATCAAGTTTGTTACTGCATTTTATCATGAACAAAACTGAGTCATAAACATTGGATTGAAACTTTTCTAATAATTGAGCATATCTGAAACATTGTAGAGTCTAACTAGATGCTATTAAGAGACCTATTACACAGTGGGAAAGTGGGTTCCACATAGCACAATGGAGTTCAGTTATTGGGTGGGGGAAAATCATATTTACATATAATCAGACTGAGGTGCTTTGATCAAGGTTCACTTTCCCTGAACCTAACTGATTTAGAATGATGAATCAATCTGATTCATCATTCTAAATCAGTTAGCCATATCCACCGCTATAGCAATATTCTTGCGCATCCACACTAGCTGCATTATTATACTTCTATTTATCACTAAGGTTAGAGTTGTTCACTATTCAACAAATACACACTGAGCACCTACTGTGTGGCAGGCAATATTCTATTGTTGAACAAAGTAAACATGGTCTCTACTTTTATAGAATATACAGCATAGTGGAAGAGATAAATATAAACCAAATTATCATGCTAACACTTATATGCTTAACCCATTTCCCATTTGCCCTGAGAATACTTGCTGGTGGCACTTACGCTGAGATAACTCATGGATTACAGGCCTAACCTTACCCCTCAAAGTTTACCATGAAATATCACTCTTTATTATTATTTTCTCATTGCTCTAGTATATTGATACTTTGTGGAAACAAATGACATCATTCTATTTATAGTATTCTGTTTTTAGTAGTAGTATTTCCATTTACAAAATGTAGTAATTCTCAATCGTTGAAAATGTAGCATTAAAAACGTAGCTTTCCTATGCAGAATGTTAAATTAACGCTGGCTGTGAGCTGCCCTGTTTTGTCCTAAATGGGAAAAGGGTTAAAAAATTCTCAGAAAAAAAATGTAGGCGCATAGAGGAATATGACCAAAACTAAAGGATCAATGATACCTCCGAGGGAGGCCGAGATCTTGAGCTAAGAATTGAAGGATAAGTGGGAGTTAAAAACACTTTCCAAACAGAGAGAACAAAGTGTACCAAGAGCCTGTGGTGGAGTTAGGATCAACAGGAGTTAGAAATAACAGAAATATAGAGGAAGAGAAAGAAAGAGTTAATATAAATATAAAGGGAGAGGAAGAAAGAGTATGTGGCTTTTGCCTGCCGTCTCTTGGCCAGAGGGCATTCTAGTAAAATGACTTGGGGAGAAAAATTATGAGTTTGATTTAGATATATTGAAGTTTACAAAGATTGTTTTCTTTCAAATTATAAAATAAATTCCAACTTATTCAGATATTTTAAAACAATTTTTTAATATAATTATAATGTTTAGTTCTCTGCTAAGCGTAGCATGAAAGAAAGTAAGCACAGTTGGAGACTGAAATGAAATGTACCTAATGCCATTTCTCTGAAAATTCAATTACTCAGGACTTAAACTTTTAATGTGACAAACTCTCTCTCTCTCTCTCTCTCTCTCTCTCTCTCTCACACACACACACACACACACACACACACAGAGAAATATTTTTTAATCACCTACTATGTACCTGATATTGTTCTAGATAATGCAAATGTAGGTGGCAAGAGCATGTGTTTTCAAGGAGTTCATAACTTTGGGAAAAATTTTTTTCATAGACAATTTTGATATAGTGATATAAATGCTTCAAAAGGGGAAGTAGAGAGTTCGATGGGAGCGCATAATAAGGAAATCATAATCCACCCTTGGAGTGTGAGCTCAAGAGTACTTATTGGGAGGTGGTAAAATCTAAGCTAAAAGATAGGTCAGTGAAAATGAAGACAGAAAAGTGTGGATGGGTTTTAGTAACAGAGAGGTATCAGTGACTCTCACATAGTGTTCTGACTGAATGAACAAAATGCCTTATTGTGGGATTTAAGATATCTTTTTAATACCTGATTTTAGAGGAGGTGGGGGCACTGTCGAACATTCAAAAACATGTATCAACTAAAGGACCACCAGATTGCCCTAATCCTACTGGCCCAGATACTTCACAAATAGCAATGTTTCTACTCACATTTTCTAAGGAAACATTTTTGTCAACCTCAGCGGTGACCTTATAATCTTCACTATTCCCAGAGACTCCACTAATCCCCCTTTCTGAACCATTTGTCATTGCTATATAAAAGATTCAAATCCCCAAGATAACCTTTCTGAGAAAAAAATCATTCCTGCATTTCTTGAGACTATCCATTCAGGAAGCATGGCTTAAGTGCTTTCCATTTTCTTCCGTGGTATTGATTGTTTTGCAGGCAGAGGGGGAGACTTGGTTTATCTGCTTTCCCTCCAGATCAGGCCACAAAGATTAAAATTTTACCAAGCTTCCAGAAATAATGCTGATGGTTTGCATTCATCGGATGCATTCCTTAGAGACTGTAATGACCAGAAAAACAGGGGTAACAAACAATACAACACAACATAGCTGCAATGTATTCGCCTCCCTTTCAACGATCTCTTTAGTTTCACGTCCTCATGTCATATAACTCAGGCACCAAATTTATGATGGAAAGTTAATAATGCAAAATAAAACATCAGATTGGCTCAATTCCCATTGTCTAACATGAGGGAATACAAAGGAAACTGACTCATAAGTGGCCCTCCAGTCTTACATTCCTGTGATCTCATCACTGTGTTGCTAGAGCTGTTTTAATGAAACATAAAGTTGAACTAGTGTTGCTTTGCTTAAAATTCTTCATTGGTTTCTTCAACCTCTAGGAATAGGCCACAGCCCTTCATTGTGGTAATAAAACATTAACAACAAAAATAAATAATAATAGCTAAATAATACATACCAAGGATCAAGGATCGTTCTGAGCTTGTTAAATATACTACCTCCTTAAACATTTTAAAGAACCTACGATGTAGGGTTTATTAGTAACTACATTTCAGGAATCATTAGTACTTCCATTTTATAGGCAGGAAAATTAAGTTATACAGGAGTTAAGCAATATGTTCAACGGCAGATAAGTATTAGGTGGAAAAGACAGGATTTGAAACCTGCAGGTAGAGTCAAGTCTAGGGCTCTGAACCACTATAGACACTCCCATTGCAAATTCGATCTCTCTGGCATTTTCTCCCACCACTCCAGTTGGTATGTTTCAATTATTCCGGCACTATGATACTGCTATTTTTTTCCCACCTAAAAACTAATAATTAAGAAAAAAAAAAAGCGACAAATGTCATGCTGCTTTTCCATGCTTCTATGCCTTCCATATGCTACCTTTTTTAATACTAAAGAAAATTTTTCCTTCCTCCTGTGTTCATGGAGTAATCCTAAGTATTCTTCAAGCCTCAAGTCTTCTGGCCTTTCCTTCAATTTACCACAATCTGCCCACCCAGAGTTCTCTCACGTACCGTTATAACACACAGCTTTGCAATGTAAGGACATATATTAATCTCATTTAACAGGCAGTGCAACTGAGGCTTAAAAAGGTTAACTACCCACCTGAAAGTAACAAATTTGTAGTTGAGTCAAAATTCTATGCTTGGATTTCTAAACCCAAAACCAGAACCTCTTTATCATTATATTTTGCATAATCATTCTATCAAAGATTGAGACAGGTATGTTAAAATCTCCAGCTATTCTTATCTGCCATTAGATTTCTCTACATATTTCTATAAAGAAAAGATTCATTTAAATATAGTCTGATGACATGTTATCTGAAACACAAAGACTATTTTGACATACTTGTCGATAGTATTTTTTTTAAAAAAAAAAAGATCCTCTATGTCCTTTCCTTTGAAAATTATTATATCTATATGGCAACCACTGCATTTGTTATTACATTGGGTTTACATGCCTTTTTACTTTTTATTTCTAATCCCTCTGGGTCAATAAATTTTGGCTATGACTTATAAATAATATGCTTAGAAATTCTATTTTTGATCCAATCTAAGAATCTATGGGTGATTTTCCTGCATGTGTATAATGTGTATTTTTGTTAGCATAAAGGAAATGCATGCTTGTTGTAGAAAGCTTAGAAAATATAAAAAGGTATGAATTCATGTACTCATAATTCTTTATATTCATGTATCACCACCAAGATATAACCACTATATATATTCAACTTTTCTGTATATTTTTGTGTAACATATAATTAAAAATTAACATTCGATATGCATTTATGGTATCTAGGTACTCTGCTAATTGTTTTACATGGATTAGATCATTAATACTTCGAAAAAGCTGTAAGAGGTAGATATTATTTTCATGTTAAAATGAGACAACAGAAGCAAAGATAGATTAAGAAATTTCTCTAAAGTAGACCTGAGATGTACACCCAAGAAGATCTGATTCCATAGGCCACACTCATTAAGCTATGAAATCTCTCCTAATAGACAAATCAGAGGAAGATTAAGTAGGTAGATGGGTAGGTAGGTGTGAGTAGGGCAGGGGGCAGATTCCTTATACAAAACTGCATATTGATTTATAATGTGCTTTTTCACTTAAAATTTATAATATCTCTTATTAAATATTCTTTCAAACCATGATTACATAGTATTAAACTGTACAAACTTACTATCATTTGGTAATCAATTAACACTTAAACCAACATTTTCTTTTTTTTTTTCTCTTCTACATATAGTGGGTTGTTCTAACAAAGATTCATGGCTTGGTGCAACTACATCAAATAATTGCTTAATTGGCATGTTTCTTAAGCAGGTTGGTATTCCAAAACTACATTTGCTTTTGTTTCGTTTTTTGTTTTAGTCTTTTATAATTTAATCCCAAATTATTTTTGCAAGTCCAGCATTTTTCTTTGTTTATTTGCTTTGCGGTGGTGGTGGTGTTTCTTTTTTCTTTTCTTTTCTTTTCTTTTTTTTTTTAGGTTGATGGATTTCTGTTTTAATGGTCTCACCTGGGAAGCTTATCAGGCTTGGAATCCCTATCACACTCCTTTCCTCCACCATTCTCTCATTCCCCAGTTTCCATTCCCAATCCTATGGCTGTTTATTTGTCTTAAGGACATACACCCCCTGATTCAATAGGCAAGCCTCACAGTAAAGCTGCCTAAAAGACTGTCAGAGGCAAACACCTCCCAGTACAAGTTGAAGAGTGACTACACTGGTCTCAACCATCTCTCCATCCACCAGGAACCCATCACCCCCAAAAAGGCTACTTCCCCAGGGGGAGGCCTGACTCACTCCAAAATCTTCTATTTTATTTGTGTTATTGATGCTGTTATGTTTTTCACTTTATGTCTGCTTCCAATTGTCAGTTTAAAGGAAAAAAACACCATCAACATTTTTGTGATCATTAGTTCACCCAATTCCTTTCCTCTTACCCCAATTACAATTTCCATCCTCTTACTTCATTCTTTCACGCTTCCCTATTTTCCAAACTCTACCCTTTTCTCCCACTGTACACACAGACACCTTTTAAAACAATATCTGGAATTATTGGACCATGTATTTTCTTAACACGAACATCTTCTTTTCCCATTTGAATAAGACTAGGCCTACCCTGACCTGGCATTTATCTCAGAAGAATGCGAGTGGTTTCTCTCTGGCTCTCCATATTATTTCTCCAATTTGAATCAGAATTCTCCCATGTCTTTGTCTGGAGGTTGGATGATGCCAGTTTACTTAAATATGTCTGATTTATGATGTAGTAATATGAACTGATGATAAGGATAGTCCCAGCTGGTAAATTTTGTCTCTGCATGGCCTCTTCTCCATGTTTACTGAAAATATTATACCAGGGAGGTTTTCTGTATCTCGTTTCTTTTCAACCAAGCCTCCATCTTAACTAAGTACACCCTGTGAGTTGACTGGTATTACTGCCTGTTCCATCAGGAGAGAGCACTATAGTGTCCAAGAAATATCCGTACAGCATAAGGATGAGCCCTGGAACATTCTGGAAGAAACTGAGTCATGAGAAATCCTACAAGTTCCTACAAGTTTGGCAGCCTCACCTAGGACCTCCAAGTGTAGCCATCTCTGGATGTGAAATGTCTCACATAGCCCAATCTCTTTCTCTCTCTCTCTCTCTCTCCTCTGCTCTCTCTCTCTCTCATCTCTCTCTCCCCCCCTCTCTCTCTTCCCCACTCCCCTCTTTCTCTCTGTCTCCCCTGCCTGTTCCCATTACCTCCTTCTCTTTCTCCCACGCCTTATCCACAATTCCATGCCTTGAGTCTATTTTAGCTCCTTGTGACTTTACAGCAATTTTCATGGATGAGAATTGTGAGTTAGGTTTCTCACAGCTTTCACACTGGTTCCATCTGCTTGAGAACCAGCAGAGACTCAGCCCTTTTTGATAAAAAAAGACACACCTTTTTAGTTTATATCACTGATCCTGGCTTTTCTTCTATTTTTATATTTTGCCATGTCAGCCAGTTCTGGTGGGAGGGGAGGGAATGGGAGCTGAGTGTTTGTGCACTCACTGCCATCCTTCCCAGAACTCTGGCAGCGTATGTTCCTTTTGATTAAGGTAATCAATGCCATGTTGAGTAAATCCGACTTGACCACTGTGCTGACAGAAACACTCTTGTTTCCCTAATCGTTATGAAGAAGGTGCTATTTTAAAAGACGATGCTACTGACATGTATTATTATTTAATAATGTATATTTGAATCTAATTTTAATGGCCCACAACATCACCACCTCAGAGAGACAAAAAGCAGGATGATCTGAGACAGAGTGTTTGCCCAAAGACAATGAAGATTTGATTAGAATAGATCTATCCTAATAGAAGTTGTCTTGAAACTCTTTCTCACTGCCTTGAGAGTAGAAATTTATCAGACTCCTTTGAAAGGCTTTATTCAGCTCCAGCCACCATGATCACTAAATATTCTTCAGTGGGAACTTGCTCCTTTTGAGCAGTCTCACAAATTACAAAATATAGTTGTCTCTAAGTGCTCTATATCTGCTGGCCATTCAGTGATACTTTTATTCTGGGAGAAGGGCCTTCTTGCAATTAGATGCTTATTTCTAAAAAAGAGGAGATGGTGATCTTTGCCTAATAATAAATCACAGCATGTCAACACAAACTTCAGAAATTATTTAGTCTAACTCATTATCTTACAGATGTTAAAATAAAGGTGGAAAAGTGCCTAATGGTTACAAAGCCAGTTAATGGGAAATAGTGTCCAGAATTCATTATTGTGTGACCCACATTGTCCAGTGCTCTTCTTTCCACCCCATCACTTAATTTGCACATAAAACACACACACACACACACACACACACACACAAACTGAATGGGATATTTGCAATGGATTTGTGTGGAACAAAAGATAAAAGGTATCACGAGCTGTCACATACCCATGGGAATTTTTAGGTTCCATCTATAAGAAACCTTGCAGTTTTCTTCTATAATACAGAGAAAGTGAGCAAGATCCTAATACCTTCTTTATCTCTGGTGAGGTATTTAGAAACCTGTGAAAATGAGTAAGATATTTCATCATTTAATAAGCCAAAGAAACGTCCTGCTAACCAACAAAGTCAAAGTGCCTTTGGGCAAGAGCATAAAAGTAACACAAGTCCTACGGCTGTGGCACGGGGTTTGGAAGGTTCTCCATGAGCACTTTGTAGCAGGCACTAAGGTTCCCTGCCTGGACAGCTCGACGTGTTCAGAGGATTGTTTACCTTTTTCCTCGCCAGTGAAATGAACCATATAATTACTGCCAGGCACTAACGTTCACATGGACTGCCATTTTTGTCTGAGCCTGATGGTGTTTTGACTTCTCTCCAATGCCACCCTAGCTACCACCAAGCATTTTCTATTAATTCTTAGGTCCACTAACTTAACTGTGTAATAACCGTCATACTTGAACATAATCTTACACCTCTAACTCAGTGCTTCTCCCACATGAATGTGCGTGTGGGTCACTTGGGAGTCTTACCAAAATGCAGATTGTGATTCAGTAGTTTTGGGAGTGGGGTAGGCCAGAAATTCTGTATTTCTATCAAGTTCCCAGTTTATGCCTTATCTGCTGGTCTACAGACCACATTTTGAGTAGAAAGTCTAAGCTTGCATGTCTTAATCCTTCATCTTCACTAATTTTCATTTTTTATTCTAAACACTTTTTTCCATTATTTTAAAAATTCTCATGCTAATTTCTGGTTCATAGCTACTTGACATTTAGAATGTGGGACAGGGTAGATGAAACCAACTTCCAGAACAGTGCTGCTCAAACTACACATAGTAAATGATGATTTCCCCCAATCTATCACAGATGGATACTTCATAAAATACAATAAAACAAATTATTATGAACTAAAATGGCAGACATACAAAATACAAGCTACATTTTAATTATTACATTCAATAGATATAATATTGCCTTGTCAAGTTGTATAAAAGTTTCTAAACGCTTACTCTCAATTTTGGTGTTTATCTCCTTATAATTGGTAATACAAAGTTCATAAACCACAGTTTAAGAATAACTGGTCTAGATGACAATGAATTATTTCTTTCAAATCTGTGTAAATTATGGAATAATGGGATTTTTAAAAGTAGATATATACCGATGGCTCCCAATCTAGTTTTAAAATTATCTTGAACTCCAGAATACAGATATAGAGATAGATGATAGAGATAGCGAGAGAGAGAGAGAGAGACTTTGGATTCTCATTATTCATGGCAGTTAATGTTCTATAAAGTCATCATAACCACTGAATTACCATATAATGAACCATTGCTCCTAGGAGAAATATAGATTTAGGTTGCCATGAGCCTCTGGTCACAAAATTTTAATCAACTGATCAATACATAGCCTTGTTTTATGTGTGTTTGTGTTTAAAGACACTTATTTAAAATATAAAGTTGGTTCATTAACATTGAACTCATGACCAACAGTACTGTATCTCATGACTGAACAAACCTCTCTAACACGTGTATTCTCTCTAGAAGGCACATCACAGGCTTCTTGCACTTAGGAACACTAGATGGTACTTCAACAGTACACTAGGCCATTTTAAAACAGCTAAATCGCCAATAAAAGGCACAAACATACAAAACCGTAGCACTAAATAGACCATGAAAAGACTATGATTATAGTATGAGATCTGAAACAAAAAGAATGTTGCCTTGTGCAGCTTTCCCTGGGAATGTGCACATCGGGTGCCTCAAAATGTTCTGCATGTGTCCACCAACAACAATGAACATGAATGCACTGGCTATTAATTTGGGAATACAAATAAATGTTAATGAGTAGGCAAATTCACAAATAATGAGGATTGGTTCTGTGTGTATGTCTATGCATTATAACTGCTTATTCAATATTTCCCTTTAAAATCTCAACTTTACCATGTCCAAAACAAAGTTCTGATTGTTTTCCACCTAATCTATTCCTCCCACAGTTTTCCCCATTTCAGTAAATGATAATTTACTGTTGCCATGACCCAAACCCATATTTTTTTCTTTTTCTCTCACTACAAATATATCCAAAGTCTAATCATTTCTCGCACACCCATCTGTTCCAAACACCATTATTTTTTTTCCATTTTTGTTGTGAGAGCCTCCCCTATAGCCTATTCTCAATTAAACAGACAATAAAATTTTGAAAATGCATTGCATTTTGTATTTCTGAAAAACTGTTTTTTAAACACGTTAACACTCTGAAATCAGGATGAGAATTATAATCAGTATAAAGAAAGCTTTGTGCCATCATTTAAATGGCTCCTTTTTTTTTTTCCTTTTAGCAGTGCACAAAATAATGATGGGCCTTAAAATCAAAGGTATCTTAGATGTAATGAAATGCAATAGGATAAATTATGTCATTCCTCTGCTCACTATCCTCCAGGGACTTCCCACCTCGGTCGGAGTAAAGTCGCCATGGAGACCCCCAATCAGGGCTCTACCTGATCCCCACTGTCCCCGTTTCTCTGACCTCACTTTCTAACCCCTCTCTCACTTACCCACTCAACTTTGTTCCTCAAACAAGGCAAGTTTGCTCCAGCTCTGGGGCCTGAGTCCTTGCTCCTCCCACCATGTGTATGCTTTGTAACTGTTCTCACATATTCTTGTCTTTCCTCAAGTGCCCTTCTCAGTGAGGTCTCCCCTAACCACCTTACCTAAAATGACAACATCCCCCAATACTCTTCTCCACTTTATTTTCAACATAGACTTCACCCTAATTGACATAATATACATATTCATTGCTTTCCTCCTCTCATACCTTACAGGCTTTCTAAACCTGAGCCATAACTTCTAGAGGATTAAGAAAAGGTAGACCCCAGTGACTTAAAACTATATTATTGGCCAAATTTATAAGCTGTAGGCCTCCTCCCCCCCCCCCGCACCCTCACAGGCTTCTGAGAATCTAATATTTAAGAAACTTAAGAAAAGCTAGTGTGTATAATTAAGAACTGTCCCTACCCCTGAACATAGACATTCTGTTCCTGGGGGTTACATTTTGACAATGTTCCCTTTATTATACTGGGCTTTTATGTTGCTTTTATGTGACAGGACAAAAACCATTAACCATGATTATACCCTGCTTTTCTTATCTTCCAACTGTCTAATAAGACTTCTGTGTTAGCTTGCTTATACTTACTTCTCAGCTTGATATTTAGAGCCCTGAAAGATTTTACCACAAGCTTTCTTTCTGTCTCTCCACTCAGTAGCCTTCTTTAAAGCCATGTGCCTCTCAGACTGGTTCAATTACTACCCCTCTGCTCGTCCCTCCCTCTATACTTTTATTCACAATGGTACACCCACGATTAAGGTTCTTCTCTATCTTTTCTATTCATGTCAAGTTTATCTATACTCCATCTCTGTAGACATCTCCTCAGATCATTCCTGCTTAAAGTCTGAGCCATTATAGGATCTGAGCTTTTACAGAAATTATTGTTTGAGCAATTCATTGACTATAATGCATTGTGACATTGCTTTTATTGTTGTCTTGAATTATTCAAATACTTTACTATTACTTAACTTGCAATATATTTTCTTTAAAAAAAAAAAAATGTCCTCAGCACTTAAATGGTCCCTAAATACAGTAGGTGCTTACCAAATGTGCAGTAATATAAAGGTCATGATAATTGTTTAAAAGATAAGCCAATTAGGATACTAAGTAGCATTAGTATCACATAAAATGTATTTTGTACAGTGTGAGTTTTTGCTACTTATTTTCTTTGATGTCTCTAAATCAACTAGAAAAGTTAAAGTAAGGAAATTGGATGACAAGGCTAGACCTTCTCAGAAACCAACTAGGAAAGACAGCATTTGTTCTCAGATTCATACTGTGAATATCACCTCTTTGCCAGTTTGGCATGAAATAGGAAAACAGAAAAATTTCTACTGTGTGATAAAGGATTAAAGACTTTTCTTTGGAAGCTAGATGGCACAGAGTTGATTTCAGAAATCAAAAACCAAAGAAGTTAAAGTGCATCCCCCCCGCCCCCCAAATTTTCAAGATATATATTTACATTTGCAGTTTTTTGAGCACTTATAAGAGAACAGTTTTCCTAAGGAATCATTGCGAATTAACTAAATATAAGTCATTAAAACTAATTGCTTTTTCTATTTATTGGCCCTTCAAACTGAAAAATCAGGAAAATTCAATAGGTATGGCATAAAATAATTTTTTTAAAGCATTGATATATTCCTTTATCTTCGTGGAAAATATGGAAACATATGCAATACATTGAAGTTTTGTCATATGCATAATTAACTTATTCAAATATAACACTAAGCAAAAAAGAAAAATAAATTCATAGTGACAGATGGAGAGGAATGCCAATTATCAGAGTGCGTACAGCATCCATCTTCATGGTCTCATCATTCACCATGCATTTGGCATACACGTAACTGTAAGAGATTTTATTACAATTTCCTAGATATGATATTTTGCATTATTTAAGAATTATTCAAGAATGATTTTGCCTACGTGTGATTTTTGTCCTAACATTACATGAGTATACACTAAAGTGCAGTTAACAGGAGGTATATATGTTTCTATTAGGAGACATTCTCTCTGCATCACTGTTATTTCTACACATTCCGAGTCTTTTGAGCAAAGATGTTTACTGTCAATTTAACAACGATTGTATAAGGAGATATTTCAGGGTATTAAAGCTTTCCTCTTCTCCCTAGTGTAGATTTGTTTATATTCCAGGGTAACAAAGACAAGGTTTCTGGAGGGGATAATGGACACATTTGTCAGAAGTCCCTTATAAGAGTGGCAGTTTCCTGAACTGAGTGCTCCTCAGGCATGATACAGATCCACCAAGAACAACATTCTACTTTGGTCCACTCCCAATGGGATTAGGGAGGCAAGAAGAACTGATGTGAATATAAAGTTCACATTGTCTGCTGTGCCGTGGATAATAAACCACATAAATCCATTAGGGCTCATTGTCTCCTAACCAGTGAAATCTCTGGAAATGCGGCAAGCAAAACTAATAGCTGCCTGATGCTTGAGGACTGCTTCATCACCTGACAATTTAGTTAAACTAGGTACAAAATATTTGATTAATATGTCACGGTTAACCAAGATGCTAGTCTTCATTACTCTGCAGTTGTTCAATAACATTTTAACAACTACATGAGTTATTATAAAGGAGGATTGAATAGTTTGAGAATGATAAGAACTGAAAAGGAGAACTAACATGGATAACAAAATCAAAAAGAGCTCAGCAAGCTTGAAGAATGGTTTAAATTAACAAAATGAACATTCATAAACATGAATTTAAAGGAAGGCCCAAATTTTAGTTTAAAATGTAGCTTTCTAAAAACAGAATACAAGAAATTCCAATAAGAAATTCAGAAGAAGAAAAAAAAAAAATACCCAGGAACCTGTGTTTTCAAACATAAGAGAGTAAAATAATCAAGACTTTTTCTCCTGCCAGAAACATAGAAAATGACTATTTTTAGAGATTGACCATCAGACAGTACAAAGCTGTGATCCTAAAAATGCAGGAAAATATTTTCTGCCTAAAGTAATCCTGAATGTGAAGGGAAAGAGAAGGAAAACAGAATCTAACAATCTTGCTTGAGATTGAGAAACTGGAGTTCGGTGAGGCTGAGGCAGCTATTGTTGCAGAGGAGGATGCCTAGAAAGAGGGAGTTATGCAGAGAAGTAGCTCCAGAAATATACATGGGGGTCCCCTTGAGTCTTTGGTTGAAGATTATTCTACACATGTGTAAGGCAAAATCCAACAAGGATGGACCAGAACAACTTTCAAGGAAAGAACTATTACCAGAAAGCTACAAGACTAACAATGTCCAGAGGTCACCCAGGACTGACATTCACTTGAGTTCTCTCGAGCAGGAATGGGGAGATTTTGTTGAGTATTTGGGTTATTCGGTAGAGACCCCAGTAGGCCCAAACCTAAAAAGAAAGGGAAAAAAATAGAGCTAAATTACCTCTACAATAATGACTGCTCTAGACCTACCCTAAAATAGTTTAAAAACATTTCAAAAGGTTCAAACTAAACCCTTTAACACACGTATTATTTAACCATCTGCAACAAAATAAAAGGCCAGTTATTCTTTAAAGGAGCCCAATAATATTGAGCACTTAACAATGTAAGATATAGAGCAGCCATTCAAAAATGACTATTCTGATAGAAAACAGGAAAAAATGTTCCAGAGTCAATAGAAACAGCCCAGAAATAGTAAGAATGATGGAAGAAGTCACTAAACCTCTCATTACAAGTGTGTTCCATATACTCAAGGATGTAAAGAAAAACATAAATATTGTAAGACAAATATGAAAGATGTAGGAAATATCCAAATCAAATTTCTATTGATTTAAAAATAAGCCCTAAAATGAAAAAAAATGCTAGAAAAGGTTAACAATTAGACACTGTATAAGAAAAGATCAAAAAACTTAATGACATAGCAATAGAAACTATCCAAATTAAAGCACAATCAGGAAAAAGACTTAAAAAATAAAGCCTTTGTGATCTTGGGGCAATATCAAATGGCTTAATATATGTGGAATTAGAGTCATAGAGAAAAGGGAGGAACACAAAAAAATTTAAAGAAATAATGGTCAAATATTTTCCAAATTTGATCATTGTAAACTGACTGTTACAAGAAGCTCAACAATCCCTAAACAAAATAAACTCTAAAAAAATTATATCAATGAACATCATAAATAAATTTTTAAAACCTGGTGGTAAAGAAAAAAACTTAAGAGAAATTAGAGAAAAGAAAAAGCAATAAAAAAATATCAGAAGTAAGAATACAGCAAATATTATATCAGAAACTATGTAAACCAGAAGATAATTAGTATCCCTAAAGTAATAAAAAGAAAATTGTCAACTTAGAAACCTATAATATGTCTATTAGAATAAATATATGTAGGAGACTGAACAATATTGACATACTTGGTCTAACTGACCATATAGAAACTCTCAACACATTTTAAAACATTAAAATCACATGCTTTAATCAAGGTCTCATTAAAATATGTAATTATGATATAAAAATGTATCTATAAAATCACAATATTTGAAAATTAAGAAATATTGTTTTTTCTAGAGCTCTGCTAATATAGCATTTAGAAATTTAACAATACTGTATTGTGCATTTAAAAATTTATTAAGCGGATAAATCTCTTAAGTATTCTTACCACAGGACAGGACAGGATAGGACAGGACAGGACAAGATAGGAAAGGAAAGGAAAGGGAAAAGAAAGAGTCTTTGTTAAAACTCAGTATAGTTTCTAAATAACCTCTGAACCAAAGAAGAAATAATAATGAAAATTCAAAACCATAGAACTTGGGAAACTTCCACTTCTAACCAGTATATGGAATAATGGTTTAAAAGAACTGAGAAACAGTCAATGAAGGACTGTAACCCCTGAGAGAAGGGAAGAAAAAAATACAGTGAGCCTTACGACTGTCCCAGCTTGAAGTCTGAAGAGTTTCCAGGCCTTAGTATGTGGAATAGAAACCCAAGCAACCCAGTATTCTCAGCAAGCTCAGGAGACAGAGTTTGGAGTTGGAGCAGGCCTAGGCATCTAGAAATTGTGAATCCCAGAAAGGAATGAGCTGCATGTAGAGAGTGAGCGAGCTCTGGAGACCTGTGGTGGGATCTCCTCAGGTCTTTGTGCTGATCTCTGGCTGGCCTGTGCGTGTTCCAGAGGAAAAGGACCTGATGCTATTGGGAAAACCGCCAGAAGGGAATAAGCAGAACAATTTCAGGATTTCACACAGTGCGGGGAAGAGTTTGATCTTCCATCAGCCAGAGTGGAAAGATTATATAATACAAAGGATATCAGGCAGAAGCCTCCAAAGGGTATCATCTTACTCAAATGGAGCTAAATTATCCCTACAGTAAAGGCTGCCCTGGACCTGCCCTACAAATTTTAAAAGCAGGCCTCAAAAGGTTCAGTCCGTTTCTAAGCAACTTATCTATGCTACAGAGAGAAATTAAACACTCTTAAACAAAAAAAAATCTAGCAAACAATAACAAAAAATTCACACAGTTCAATGGTCAATCAAAAATGATCAGATATGAAAAAAATAGAAAAGTGGAACCCATAACAAGGTGAAAATAAATCCATAGAAAATTCCCAAAAGTGCGACAGATGATGGACCAAAAGAAAAGCATATTATTTTAAGCTGAGTTGTCAATTTGGGGTTTGTTTGTTTTTTCATTTTGGTTGAGAGTCGGGGAAGAGAAAAGATGTTGTACTCTGATAATCCAGGTGGAGATATCTTGTGGTTTAAAGCAAATGTTCTACCAAAAGCAATTTAAATATCAACATCATTTCAGGTTAAAACATAAAAAAAAAAAAAACTATATTTGCACCTTAAAATTTCAAATGGAATCTCAAGCCAAAACCATCTTAAAACAAGAACAAATTTGGAAAAGCACACTCCCTGATTTCATTATAATAATTAAAACTGCATAGTACTGGCATAAAGGCAGACATATAGACTAATGGAATAGAATAGAGAGCTCAGAAATAATAACCCACACAAATAAACAGTAAAATAATTTTTAACAAATATGCCAAGATTATTCAATGGGTAAAGGACAGTCTTCAACAAATGGTATTGCGAAAACTATATATCTACATGCAAAAGAATAAAGCTGGAGCTTTACTTTATACCGTATACACAAATTAACTCAAAATGGATCAAAGACTTAAACATAAGAGCTAAAACTATAAAATACTTAGAATAAAACATAGGAGGAAGTCTTATGTCATTGGATTTGGAAAAAATATACTCTAGTTTCTCTTCAGATTGTATAAATCTTTCACTTTTTACAATTTATTCCTTTCTGAGTAGGACTGTCTATCCTGTGCCTGACCCATCTTTACATTTTGGAAATATATAACCTGCTGTCTGGTTTCACAGTTTCACAGTTGAAGAGGAATATTCCCTCAGCATGAATCATATACTTCAAGTCTCACTCATACCTGATTTAAGTGATATTTAGATTTGGGACTTGGAGTTGCTATAAAAATAGGTTAACACCTTTTTGGACTGCTTGGATGGGACTGTTGCGAATGTACTTTGCATGTAAGAAGAACATGAGTTTTGGGGAACTAGAGGACAGAATATTATGGGCTGAATTTTTGTTCCCTCCCAAAATTCATATACTGATGTCCAAAGCCTCTACATCTCAGAATGCAACTATTTTTGGAGTAGGGTCTTTAAAGAGGTAATTAAGTTAACATAGTGTTGGTCCTAATCCAGTATGACTGGTATCCTTATAAGAGGAAATTTAGCCACAGAGAGACAAAGAAAAAGGACACAGGTGAAAGCTGGCCATCTACAAGCCAAGAAGAGAAGCCTCAGAAGGAATCAATCCTGCCAACACGTTGGTCTTAGACTTCCAGCCTCCAGCACTATGAGAAAATAAATGTCTTCTTTTTAAGCCACCCAGTCTCTAGTACTTTGTTATGGCGGCCCTAGAAAACTAATATCTTGTGTGATCTAGCAATTTACTTCTGTGCTTATACCCAATAGAAGTAAAAACTGGTACTCAAACAGATATTTGTATGCTCATGTTCACAGAAGCATTATTCACAATACCCAAGGTCTACTGATGGATGAATGGATAAACCAAATGTGGTATATACTTATAATGGAATATTATTCAGTCTTTAAAAAGAAGTTTTGACACACGCAATCACATGTATGAGCATTAAAGACATTTTGCTAAATGAAATAAGCCAGTCACAAAAAACAACAATAACAACAATTACTGTATGATTCCACTTACAGGAGGTTTCTGGAGGAGTCAGATTCACAGAAACAGAAAGTAGAATGCGATTGCCAGGGGCTGGGAGGAGGAAAGAACAGGGAGTAGGTGTTTAACTTGGTACAGAGTCACAGCTAGAGAAGACAAAAAACTTTCTGGAGATGGATAGTGGTGATGGTTGCACAACAACAAGAATGTACTTAATGCTATAAACTGTATACCTAAAAACGGTTAAAATGGTCAATTTTATGTTATGTATATTTTACCACAATAAAAAAATCAAGGCTATGTAAACACTTTTGCAGACTAACAAAATATCAAAAAATTCATCAGCAGCATGCCTGCACCATAAGAAACATTAATAGGAAAGATGAAAAAATGTTACCAGTTAGATAGATACTGGCTCTGTATAAAGTGATGAGCATGGAAAAGGATGAACATATGACTGAGGGTAAAGTAGATTTTTATCATTTTTAATACCTGTAAAAGACATTTGACTGTTTAAAGTAAAAATAATGTCAATGTGTTGTGGGGTTTATAGTATATGCAGAAGTAAAATGTCTGAAAATAGCTCAAAGGACAGGAGAGAAAAATTGTATATATTCTGCTGTACAGTTTTTACACCATATGTGAAGTAGAATAGCATCACTTGAAAATTTAACCCTAACTTTCAGAAAATACTGAAGTTAAATGCTAAAAAATAAAATGAAAAGGTATAGATAATGGAAAATTCATTTTTAAAAAACTCAGTTCAAAAGAAGGAGGGGGAAGGAATGAAGCAAATGGGAGAAGTAGACGAGAAATGGCAAGATGGTAGATTTAAACAAAACCATTTTGATAGTCATATTAAACATACCTTATTTCAGCTCAGGTCTTCCAAGCAACAGATGCCAAAATGAGATTAGATGTTCAAAAGATTTACTGGAGAACATGCTTGTAAAGGAGCGAGGGGAGGTAGCTGAGGTAGTCTGGAAGAGCCTTTAGAACACAATATAGATCTGTCATCTGTGAAAGGAGAGAAAGAAGAAAGAAGAATTGAGTAGGACAAGCCTCACACAACTACACTGTCCTGAGGATGTCACAGCAGACTAATGGAAGGTCATGGAGCACAGGTTCCCCATTCGAGGCAGGAATATCCAATCTCTAATAACCCCATCACTGCTGGGACTGGCCCAGGGGAAGGATGGTTCAGTGCGAACATCACTTTATATCTAAATGTATAAATGGAGGTGTTTGTCTCACTACGCTTCCTACAGAAGGTCTGCTTACAGAGAAACCGAGCAGCAAATCTTTGTGGCCATCTTAGTCCATCTTCACTCTGCACAGGTGTACATCTCTAGACATTTTCCAGCAGTCCACTGACCTCTTTTCCAGAGGGTAAACTTAATGAGATAAACTACAGCCTCCTTTGCTGCTGTTGGTCTCAGGGCCACAGCTGGCACTGATCATCTCCCTCTACCATCTACTCTAAAATTCCCTACGCTGAGCTAATGCCCATGCAGGTCTTGGTCTCACCTGGTAGTATTAACCAAACCTTGATTTCTGAAGGATTTGAGTCCTTGGTCATCATATCATTCTCAAGGGTTGCCATACATGTTCATTCACAGTTACAATAGTCAGGAGAGCACTGAGAGGCATCCAAGTAGATCACCTGGGTACCACAAATGTTCCTTTCTACCTTCATTGGGGAATAGCAGATCTGTGTCTTTCTTCTCTCGGGTCAGTGTGATTATTCTCCTACCAAAGTGATCACTCTTCTTCTCACTTGCTGGTCTCTATAAAGGACTCTAGAATGACCTGGCGGCAGGTGTAGTACATAGTTCAGTATGATTTCATGGTGCCCCTGGTAAGAGTACGGCCCTTTGGAGGCCAGAATCTCTAACCTTGCAGAGCTCGTAGTGGCAGAGAGGGAAGCACAAACTCTCCCCATAAAACATTAGATTCCATTCAATTTTTCAGTAAACCTAAAACTCTTCAAAAAATAAAAGTATATTACTTTTGCTTAAAAGAGGGGAGTCAGGTCATGTCACTCTTCTGCTCTGAACACTATGGTCACTCTGCATTTCATTGAGTCCAAGCCAAAGATTTCCTCAAGGCTTCTTTCCATTATTCCTATGGCATCATCTACTATTAATTTCCCTCTCGCTAGTTTACTCCAGGCTGGCTTCCGGCGCAGGACTTTGCACTGGGCCTTTTCCACTGACTGGAATGCTCTTCCCTTGGTATCCCCAGGGCTACTTTCATCATCTCTTTAAGTCTCTGCTTTAAATAATACTTAAAATAAATAACCCTCAAAAAGTCAAATAAGAAAGGCAAATAGCCCAATTAAAAGAAAATGGACCCGGGATTTGAATAAACTCTTCACAAAACGGGGGACCCTGTTTTGTACATAGCCAGGATATGGATGCAGTAGGTTTTGTAGCAAAATATCCCCAAACTCGAAATGATCCAAGGTGCATCGAGATAGAATCAATATAAAAATTGTTAACTATGATATAATATTATACTTTATAACCATAAAAATACATAAACTAAATCCAGTATCGTTGATAAAACTTACTTATTGAGTAAAACAGGAAAAAAATGTATAATTCAGTTGCATAATTTTCCAAATAAAACTAAGGTCTTTGAGGGGTAAACTACAGAGGAGATGAATCCATAGAGACAAGCAAGTTCAGATGGGCACATTTCTTTGGTTTTTGTTATGTCTGGTGGGGGTAGATTCTGTCTGATTGGAGATGCTTGTGGCAAGTTCCTACTTTGCCTGAGTGATGCATGGATGTTGTTTTATAATTGTTTTTTAAACTATACATATGTTTTAGTCACTTTTCTGACAGTATAAAATATTTCACAAGAAGAAAAGCAAACAAATCCCCAAAAAGGAAACTGATGATGGATCTAAATCCATAGCCATCAATATGAATGAAAGGAAGATGCAGTCAGAAAATTAAGAAACACCTTGTTTATTCTTTCTTCACATTTCTCACGGCCGTGGCTTGCTTTGAGTACTAATTATCTACTGTTTGTGTTGCTGCCTCTGCATTTTAATAGATGTTCACTGATCTAGTCTGACCTTCTGCTTAGTAATTTTGAGTAGTCAGCAGGAAGCCTTAAATTACATCAAGACATAATGCATTATGTAATATTGTAAAAAGTACAGTAAGATGATGCTAGGGCTTGCAAAGCAGGGAAATGTAAATGAGACCCTTTGGATACAGACATGCCTTTAATTGGAAGAGAAATGTCATACAATTAAAGTGCAATAATGGTCTTGGGGGGAAAAGACTAAGAATATCTTGCTTCCTCCTACTGTCTAGATTCTGAATTAAAGTCCCTTTAATAATTTTCTTAATTTTGAACTTTAATTCTGAGCAGGGCTATTACACAATTTGGCAAAAATTTGTTTTTAGAAAGACTGTTGCCAAGATTATTTCTTAATCATGTAGGGTAGGATAGTTTAAAAACTAAAACTAAGGCAGAGCCAGAATTTGAAAGCAGATCTCTCCAATTTCAGAAACTTTATCAACTGCCATGGTCTTTCTAAAGAGCTCTGGAAGGTTTTCAGAACCATCTATTCAATCTTCTTTTGGGGCCATATTCAAGTTTCATAAATTTGGTTTGGTGTGTGATTGTGACTTCAGAAGGATGAATTCTGCCCTCTCTAATTGACTCAAAAATAAAATAGAAATGGTTTCAACAATACACTCAATTTTCAGTTGATATTTCTATAGGTGTACATCAAGAAATAAAATGTAGTGTAATATCATGGAAAGTCCCCTGTATCAAGGTTCGAAGATTTTATACATTGTGTAACCTTGAACGAGAAATGTGACCTTTCTATGCATGATTTGTCTAATCTGAAGATAAAATAATATCTGTCAAGACAATCTCACATTGCATGGACCAAATGAGTGGAAAATATGGAAATGGCTTGTAAATTTTAAATCATCCAGCAAATATTCTACTAGTATTACAAAAAAAGAATGGAGAGGATGCTCAAAATTTCTGTTCTTTTGAGTCCTCAGACACTGCATTCGTCTAATGGCAACTCTCCTCCCAGTTATGTGCAGCAGCTCACCGCACTAGATTTAATGATGGCAGTCACTAGGTCGCCATCTCTAAAATGTGTAAGTCCACTGAGGGATTTAACTAGGAAAAATGAATAGAAAGGCAGAGGATAATTTGAGGGATTATTACCTTTCCCCGTGTGACTTTAGATGGGTGAAACAGATGATCGCTCATGCCCTATCTATTCTAAAGCTTAATATAAAGAGTGCATCGCGATAGGGGTTCTACTGACTGTCCAGCTGTACAGCATATGCTTTGAGATTCTCTATAATGGCGAGCTTGGCTGCAACCCAACTCTCACCAGGTCCTCCAGTGTGGGCTCATTTTTAAGATGGACCTGCCAGCACTAGCAGTTGCAGACTATGGCCACAAAAAAAAAAAAAAAAAAAAGAGTTCTTCCCTATGCAAAGTAAACTGGATCATATGGGGTCCGAATCCATGACCTTGGCCTCATTAGCTGGGCTCTAACTAGGTGAAGTAACAGGCCCAGATGGCAACAAGATGTAGAACACTTTGTACCCTATGCTTACACAGATCAGAGATGACTTCTAAAAACTCATTCGTTGATGACATGTGTTGTTTCAGCCCTAGGTACTTAGTCCATGATTCTACAGAAGCAAAAGTAGGGAGACAGATGGTCAAGCTGGAGGGAGAGGAAAAGAGAACAAACATAAAGAGAAGGAAAAAAATGTTAGGATTTTGGCCAATGCCCAGAAATGTGAAATATAATAGAAAGCTAATAAATCTCAAGGCGTGAGAAATCTAAGCATAGACATTAGTCGTTGCAGTGCAATACTTAGTATCAAAATAAAATATCTCCCCTTCAAGAGAACACATTATCATCAAAACAAAATGTAGTATACAACTGGATTGGTATAAATATTTATGAAAGGTCTCCAACCATGAATCACGTGTTGATGTAAAAGGAAATAATACTAAACTTATAAATACTTGAGAAAAATTCCAAAGTTACAGAATCACGAGCAAGGCCAATGTCTAGCTAGGGATCTTCCCAGCAGTGCGGACAGAGCTTTTACCAACCCTTGTCACTAAGGAAATTTCAGAGCCAGTCTGTAAATGGCTCCCTGCCACTGGCCCATCAGAATGAGGCTCTGCAGCACCCCTGCAGCTCCGCATGCAGCCGAGGATTTAATTCTAACCATGTCCATCTTCCTTATTTCTGCAGAAAGCAAAAAACAAAAATAAATACCACAGAAAATTGAAGTAGAGTTGATAGATGGATATAGCTCAAGACTGCAATATTTCTTTCATAGGACTCCTGAAGCTCCTGCCACTATGAAAATAATGCAGACATTGTTACCAGAGTCAAACTAAGTAGGAGTTCAGCTGTGACCCTTTCAGGATTGGCACCTAAGCCTACCTTTCACGGGTCCGCAAAGAAGAGATTAATGCAATGATCCAGTATCCTTCCTTTTATTGAATAAACTCTAATTCCCTTAAAAATCAATAAGAAAAAAGTAAATAACTTAGTAGAAAAAAAGAGACAAAGAAAGAAGCAATAACTATGACTGAAAAGCACACAAAAAGACATTCAGTCTCACTAGAGGTCAGAGAAATACAAGCTAAAATAAAATGAAAATTTTTTAGCTACAATAATGGCAAAAATCAAAGACTAATAGTATCTAGAATGACTGAGATAATGGAGAAAGGGGTTTCTCATACAGTTCATCTATCCTGGTTAAACGCGTCTTTCTGCTGAAATGATCTTGAGAAAAATATACAATCACTCTAAAAGTTTAATTTCAAACTCACGATTATAAATCTCTTATAGGCACACAACACTGCCCAACAATCTTACGACCCCTTCCTAGCATGTTCACACTCCCATTCTCCAAAAATATGATTTGCTTCGTGCTCCTCTTTTTTCAAAATTTCAATCTTTCCAACACTCCTTTCCAACTACTTCCTTTACAAGTAATCTTGTCTGACAGTTCATTAAGAAAAACTAAGCACTTAATAATTCTTCATTTTCCCACCAAATCAATCAATTGATTTGCATCTGCATCTATAACATCTTTGCCTTTTGTTACTACGGACTGATCTAAAGCTAATCTTAAAGTTTATTCTCTGGATCCCACCACTTGCTTTTTTTAAAGGACTTCAATCCTATATTTCTCATCACCGATTTCTCCCTCCATTGGATCAGCATTATCATTATACAAACCTATTCTAGCATTGTTCATCTCAACACAAACACACACACACACACACACACACACACACACACACACACATGCTGCCACAGCCCTTCTCACCTACTTGTACCCAAAGATCTTGTAATGCTTTCCATTGGATTTAGAATGAAAAGGCATTCCATTCATCTGGCCCCAGAAAATATATCTTTGATTTCATAGCTGTACAGACATATATATCCTTTGAATGTACCAAATGTCTTAAGGACTGTTGTTTGTCATTCTATTTCTGTTTCATTCTGCTTCCAGGTCTGTATTTGGCTGGCCGTATTTTTATATTTCATCTCCAAGCTTAAACATTACCACCTGATAAAAGTTTCTCTGACTGCCTAACATAAAATAACCAGATCAGAATCACTCTACCACATTTTATATTTTCATACCACATGTAAATTCAGATATTTTGTTCATTTATTTGTTTTTATCTCTCTTCCACCCATCGCACCTCTTACTCTTTGCTGGAATGTAGGCTCCATGATGGACCTCAACTGATTTTTTTTCATAACTGTATCCTTTGGACCTAAAAAATTGGCAAACAATCCAGAGATTATCCTGGCTTATCTGAGTGCATCCAATGTAATCAATAGGTCCATATAAAAGGAGTAAGGAGGATCAGAATCAAAGAGAGAATATGTAAGGACAGAAGCAAATGTCAAAGAGGAGACAAGAATAGTATACTTCTGGCTTTAAAGATGGAAATAGAAGTCAAAGCCCAAGAATGTAGGCAGCCTCCAGAAGCTGAGAAAGGTAAAGAAGTGGTGTCTCTCCTACCGCCTCCAAAAGAAATGCCTGCCAATATCTTCATTTTAGCCTAGTGAAACTGATTTAATATTTCTATTCTCCAGAACTGTAAGATAATACATTTGTTTTGTTTAAGTCACTACATTTTTGATAATTCATTGTAGCAGCAATACAAAACTAATACAGCCTGTCATAATTTGGATTTACATTTTTTTTAATGTAGTAATATCACTTTAAGAAATAGATCTTATTGAAAGAACAAATTATTTGATTACTCTAGCTTTATATTATGTATTTAGATTGGACCATATGAGTCCTCCAATGTTGTTTTTCAGTATTATATTAGCTTTCCATGTAAACTTTTCTCCTTCCTTGTAAACTTCGAAATCAGTTTGTTTTTTATCATTGCAAAATATCTTGTTAAAATTTTGATTAAAACTTCATTGAATGTATGGATCAAATTGGGAAAAAGCGACATCTTAATATTAAATCTTCTAATCTGTGAGCACAAAATATATTTTCATTTATTTAGATATTTAATTTCTTTTATCAATGTATGGTAGTTCAATCCATCAAGATCATTTTTCTTCTACTTGTAGAGCTTTTAACATTTCTTGTAGGGAGCTCTGTTGGTGATAAATTCTCTTAGTTGTGTTTGTTTGTTTGTTTGTTTGTTTTTCTGAAAGAGACTTTATTTCTCTGTAACTTTTGAAGGATAATTTTGTTGGATATAGAATTCTAAGTCTGTTGGTTTTTCTCTTTCAATGTATTAAATATTTCACTCTACTTCCTCTTACTTGTATAATTTCTAACAAGAAGTCTAACGCAAATCTTACCCTTGCTCCTCTATAAGGAAGATGTTTTACACCACTGGTTTCTTTCTAAGTTCTTACTTTGTCTTTCCTTTTCCATAGTTTGAATACATGCCTTGGTGTGGTTTCTCTTTGGTATTTATCTTATTTAGTGTACTCAGAGCTTCTTGAATCTCTGGTTTGTTGTCATTAATTTTGGAAAGCTTAGAGCCATTATTACTTCAAATATTCTTCTGCTTCATTCTCTCTTCTCCTTCTGGTATGCCAGTCATGAATAAGTTATACCTTTTGAAATTGTCCCATATAATGTTTTATTTTTATTTTTTTATTTATTTTTCTCTTTGAGTTTCAATTTGGGAAATTTCTATAGACTTGTCTTTAAAATAATTCTTTCTTCAGTTTGTTGAGTCTACTGATAAGCCCATGAAAGACTATCTGTGCTTGTGTTACAATGTTTTTGATATAACATTTTATTTTGCTTTCTTCTTAGAGTTTCTATCCCTCTGTTTACCCATATGTTTTTATATGTTGTCTACTTTTACCACTAGAATACTTAGTATATTAACCATACTTATTTAAATTCTCTTTCTGATAATTACAACATCTTTGTGACCTGTGTCTGGCTGCAATGAGTCCTTTGTCTCTCGAGACTGTTTTTCTTGCCTTTGGCACGTATTGTAATTTTCTGTTGAATGCTGGACTTAATGTATGAGGTAATAGGAAGTGAGGTAAATAAGTCTTTGGCATAAGGACTTACAGTAACTTGGCTGGGACCTTGGCTGTATTTAATGTTTTCCACAGCCAGAGGCATCAAGTTTCCTTAGTGTCCTTATTTTTTTCTCCCCTGTTGACTTTGGTCTTCTCCTCAGAGAGAATTTATATTCTGTGGCTCTTTCCACTGTATTTCCCTAGAACTCTGTTATTATGATGATAAGGTATGAGAGAAGAGAAACATTCTATAATTTTTTTAAATTAAATCTCAGTCTTTTTAGTGGCCTTGTGGCTCTGGTTTGTAACCCTGATAGGTGACTCTCAGTGGTGTGGTTTTTATTCTTCTCTGTTCCTCATTCCTTTCCCAGAGCAAAGCATTCCTAATCTATTTCTCCAAATCCCTGATTCCTGTTTACCATGTTTATTCCCCTTTAGCTGAGACAGGAAAGCTAGAGGGAGCTAGAGTGTCAGGAATTCCTCTCCCCAGCTAAGATAAGGCTCTGGCAGAGAGAGTCTGCATTTGTTATGAAGACGGCTGTGGGTTCATTGCACAAGGATTACCCTTCCTTTCCCCTACCCAGAGCTTTGAGGGACTCTTTCTCGGATCTTTAGGAGAAGAACCTGGTAGGATTCATGGAGGTGAAGCCCACAAAGTGTGGGAGGCCCTCTAAGAGTGTTGTTCCCAGTGGTATTTCTCTTTCATATTAATCTAAATTCAACCTCCAGAAATTCATCAAAATAATCACTGCAGTGTGCTATCAGTTTCTGACTGCAGAAGCTTCTGCAGGCAAAAGAGATGAAGACAGCAGGGACCCAGGGGCATTGGAAACAAATACAGTAAAACTTGAAAAAGAATCTCACCAAAAGTGATGAAATACTGACAAAAGGTAGATCTACCTACTGAAAAGTTAAAAGGAAGAGGCTTTCTTATTTTAACTTTTTTTATATAAGTGCATACTTACAGAAATATCAGAAAGGATACAAAGAGCACTCATATACACATTTCCAAATTAATCAATTATTTACACTTAAGTTAATTCATATATATGCACACATAGATTGTTTGACAGGAAATTAGAAACATCATAACCATTTACTTCAAATATAAGTGTGTATCTCATGAGAAAAAAATAACTTATGTAACCACGATATAGTTTTCAAACTCAATATATTTAACATTGATACACTATGCAATACCATTCTATAGTCTACAGTGAATAATCAAATTTTGCCAGTTGCCCCAATGACAATGTCTAGCTGTTTCAGAATTGCACATTGCATTTAGTCACTACATCTCTTTGATTACCTTTGGAAGGAAAGGGCTTGAGTACATGGGAGCAGTGACAAGCTTGGGAAGATGTTATTTCTGTGGAAGAAAAGAGTGACTTGGAATAAAAAAGTATCTCTTGGAAATCTAAAGGTGAAGGAAAAGAAAGATAATAATAGTTGAAATTATGACATATATCAGAAGAACAAAATGAGAAAACACATCAATTCATAAGAATTATCACTGATTAAAGAAACGGTACTGTACCAACAGAAGAAGCATTTGATATAAGAAACCTAGAATGCAATGAAACCCCCAAGTCCTGCCTACATACACCTAGTGTGTCAGAAAAATGTTGTTTAAAGATGAAAAGAAAATGATATAAAAGTACTTACAAAGCCTCTATATGAAGACACTTTAAATGAGAATAAAAATATTGTAACTAATCTAAGCCTCCCCTTAAAAATCAATCATAAAATAGAGGAAAATGATAATAAATACTCCAATATAAACTAAATATATTTTTAAAAACACTTGCAAGTTTTAAAATTTTTAATTCAAATATTCAAGATCTCATAATAAATAAATAGAGAAATAAGTAAGAGAAAGGGTAGAATGAAAAGTAACCATTAAAACAATGAAATGAAGAAAGATCCAAAATCATCATGAAAAATAAAATGAAAGTGCAGAGTACCCAACACTGTATCTGGAAAAAATGGATTTGGCATGATTGACAGTAAAGTATGTACCAGAAACTCTTAGACTTTAAAGATAAATAAAAATATAGTCTGCGCCTTCGGGTAAAAGACCAAGAAAGAAAATTAGCTTATAATCAAACAACTGGATAACACCACACAAATCAAGACTAAAGTGGAAGAGGATTTCTAAGTGACAATGGGAAAAAGTGTTCCATCTTCCACATGATATCTTCAAATATTTTTAAAGATTTTATATGTCCCTCTCTAAATCTGCTGTTTCCCATTCTGAGATAAGGGGCAATCCAAATTCTTTAGTAATTGATAAATGACTTTCTCAAATTCCTTAATGCCCTGTCATTCTCTCAAAACACCATCCAGTTTTTCCATTTCCCTCTTCAAGCATAATATACAGAACCAAATATAGCGTTCTCCAGGTATTGTCTATCACTACTGAGAGGAAGAGGAATTAGATTGCCTGTTTTCAGATACAGGTCCTCAATCCTGTTTCTCCATTCTCCATCTGTATCACGCTGCCTCCAGCACTTTGCTCATTCACATACTCATCCTTTTCTAGAACCCATGATGCCTTCTCTTCCCTAGGTGGTTGTAACTCGCCCTACTTGGGAAGATTGTCTTTTCTTTCATGGAACTCATGTTCTAGTTTCTACTCCTTATCTTTCTTCTTTGTAGAAGGAATAGGGTAAGTTCAATTATTCCAATAAACCTAAATTGAGAGGTGTTTCTCAAGCCTAAGGGTAGTGACTAACTTGCGTTTCACACATATTTGGCTGATAATTGTCTGCCACACAAAGACAAATATATCGTATCTCCTGAAGGCCCCAGAAAGCTCTGTTCTTTTATGATTACTAGCTATATTCTAGGCTTTTTCCAAAACTAGAACCTGCCTAAATTGCCCATATGGATCCCTCATTCACACACATCAGTCCTGGCTATATATCAGAATCACCTATAGAATTTCTCCAACCTAAAGACAGCCCCTCTCCAAAGGGTTCTGACTCGGTAAGTCTTTACTATTATCTTACTGTCATCGCTATTGTTGATATAGATGTTGATTTCAGCTCAGGGTGCCTGAACTGAGAACAATGCTCAAAGCTCCGGAGTCTTGCTGAACCGTCTGATAGCTGTGTGATATGGGAAAGTCACTTAAGGAATGTGAGCTTCAGTTTCTCACCTATGAAATGAAATTTAATAATACCTCTTCTATAGGGTTCTTAATATGACACACATAAAAAAATTTAGCACTATATTTGACATAAAATTAATATTTAAGTCATGGTAGCTACCTCTCAACATATCCTAGTACGTAAATAAATGCCTATTTACCGCACTTAAACACTTCCTCCAATGGACAGAGTTCAAGGCTCTCAAATCTAGATTTTAATAATACCTTATACTCTCCATTATTGTGCTTTTCATATAATTGGATTATAAAACCTACCAAACAAATATCCCCTGAAGATTTTCAGTAAAACCAATATTCCTGAAATTTTTAGCTTGGACAATTGTATTTAATAACTATTCAAACTTACATTATTTATCTGTGATCTTTACCAAGAATCTTTAGTAGATTATGTAAAATGACCAAGAAATGTCATTCCCAAAAATATCCTTTACTTGAGGAACCAAACCATCTTCTCATATAGATACAATAATTAAAGGATGAAACTCTATTAAAACATAATCTGTAAACTGTTTGAAATTTTCATTTCTTTTGGGTGAATTTCTTTTTGTTTCTTTACCAAAAAGACACATGGCGGAGGGGGGCGGGGGGGAGACTTCTATATTCTAATTGCAAATCCATCACATAAGTTATTGGCAGATTCACTTTTGCTGCATAAGCTAATGTAATTTTCAAAACTCCCAACTGAGCAAATGTGATTACGCTCAGTTCCCATTAACCAGGGGTCAGCCTGAGCCAAGCCTCTGCCTCTGACCTACCACAGTCTAGGGTCAGTAATGGAAGAAGGGATGGCAGCTGCTCAATAATGAAAGTGTTCCAGTCATCAGATTGTACATAGAAAGGCAAAGCTGTGTTGACACTGCTCTCTCATCATTTACAGAATGTCCAAAGGGACATATATAAACCTCCCAAAGACAGTAAACCTGTACTACCAGACCTAGAAAAACCTCAAAGTGCAACAACCTTTTGTACATATGAGGAAATTGGGGCCTAGAGAGGAGAGACCACTTGCCTTAGGTTCAGACTTTTTCCATACACCATACCAGTAAGATGACTTTCTAGTGAAAATGCAGCTGGGCTTGGTGTGGGATCATTTGAAAGGACACTGCCTGTGAAATGTGCTATGGAACTTAAAGACATATTTCTTCTATTCTCCCTCCAAAAAATAGAGAATTATAAACTACTTCAAATTAAGATCTATTTGCAATGGTTTTTAAGAGATTAATAAGTTCACTTTTTTCCTGAATTATTTATTATGCACCATACACTATTGTTCCTTCTTATGTCTCTCAAGAACATGAAAGTATTCTCTGCTACAGAAATACATTTGCTCTTAAGCCAAGAGGGGCTAGCCTAATTCTCCCTTCCCTAATTCCAAGTTTCTATAAATAAAAAGGAGCTCCAAAAATGGTCCTTACAAAAACATTTTGCATTGACAGGATAAACATCTAAAACACTTACCCACAAGGATATTTTGAATATCTTACTCTGCATACATACCGCACTCATATCCATTGCTTAGCGTTCAATACACCAAAAAATAACTTCTCTCATATCTATCTCTTTCTCTCCCTCTCCACCTACTGCCACCTTTTCTTCTGTCTTCCCACATTTCTCCCTCTCCTAGTCTTCCCCATATTTCCTTGTGTGTATTTCTCTGCCTTTCTATTACAAAATTGGTTCCAATTTTGTCTTAGATAACCAAATGTATACCTACCTATAAGTCAATCTCATACCGATTTAAGGTGAATATAAATACAACATAAATTCATTAACTGTTAAAACTTAAATATTGAAAGTTGAATAAAAATTAATCAAATAGTTGTATATTCTTAATGAATTTATATCCACAGAAATTGAATAAAGAATACTGAACTTAAGAGGAAATGATTGCCACCAAAGAAAATCCTCAATGGCAGAAAGCCAGAATGAGTAACATTTGATTGATGAATAAAATATTAGTCTTAAATTTTTAATTGAAAAAATTGATCTTGATTAAATTAATTTTGTAAAATAAAAATGGGAGAATTGGAAATGTTTTAATTGCTCTTTTTTTAAAAAAATCAACCATGTAATTAAATTGATTTAATACAATTTACAGCTGTCTTAAAAATTTACCTGTGGCATAATTGTGATGAAAATGCTTGCCTTAAAATGGCTAAGTCAAAATATTCTGTACCGCATGAGCAAATGCTAATGATAATAAAGTTTGACTTGTTTAATAGTAACTGCACACCTTCTATTAGTAGGTAGATATTATTACCACCTTCAATAATAGTGTATTCAAACTTTTAAAAGTACAAGCACACTACGTTCCACAAGCGGGTACCCACCTTTGAATGAAAGAGTTCAATGATGACTAAGGTGCATAAGAAAGTCCATAGCTTGTAGTACATAATTGAGCCTTATATATCTTATATGTCCCTAATAAAGTGAAACTTATAATTATTCCCCTAAACTGTGCGTAATATATAAAGTAAGCTAGTATCTCGCTATTCTCTGTGGCTTTTCACTGAGTTGTTGAGAAGGCATCATCCCAAATCCTTAATCAAAGCAACAACAAAACTAGAAGAACCTATATCTATAAGGAGATATATAGGAAATAGTTTACTACTCTCTCTCTTCAGCCATGGCAGCTGTGGAAAATGGCTTAGGTAGATTAACAGTTGATTCATATGATGAGTGTGTGCATGTATGTAAATACACATATATATTGTATGTAGGAGAACGTAGAGAACATTTTATATACATATATAAAATGTATAATGTATATACCCTGACATACACATAGTTCTGTATAAGTGTACACACTTTGCAGTGGAAGTCAGCCGCCAAAGTTGATTCTGAGAGAATGGACTTTCCAGATAGGGGTAGCAGCATGTTCCAAGTTCCTTAGGTAAAAAAGCAATACACACAGTCAATGCAGGAAGTTCCAGTGGTATTGAGTATCTGGAACATGGAAGACAAAGCTAGTGATTTCTCTATATCTAAGTGAACATAATACGTCTCAATGAATAACTTCCTATTTATTTCCCTTCCATTATTATAAGCTTAGAGCCTAACATAAAAGTAGTTACTTTATCCTACATAAAAATGTAATATTGTGAATTTCCTACTCAATTATGCAAAGGATCCAACAGCAATAAAGACAGAGATAACAGATGGGAAAACGTGTGTTTATGATGATGAATGTCTTAGCTTGAGGGAGGAAAATACCATGCACCCACGAAAGGCCCCAGGGCAAAATGGTCAAGGTTAAGAACTTTGTTTCCAGTTGCCCTTAATCTCTGCTTTTATTTTTTTAAGATATACAACATGTTTTTTAGTTTTTGCTTTTTCTCAGTTTTATTGAGAAATAATTGACTATAACACTGTATAAGGTTAAGGTGTACAGCATGATGATTTCATTTACATATATTATGAAACAATTACCACAACCAGTTCAGCTAACATCCATCTTCTCATATAGATACAATAAAAAGAAAAGAAAGAAAAAAGGAAAATTTTTCTCCTTGCGATGAGAACTCTTAGGATGTACTCTCTTAACTTTCTTGTATATCAGACATCAGTGTGAGCTTATAGCCATCACGTTTTACATTACATCTCCAATACTTACTTATAAATTTCTTCTTCTTTTGCTTCCTCAGCTCTACCTCAGTGCTCTCAGTCTGTCACTAAGGTCACCTTCATATTTCATTTCTAGTTTTACATTTTAAAAGTGGATATTTTCATGCTGAAGTATTTAAGAGGAAGGATACTAATGACTGCAATTTACTTTGAAATGCATCCAAAAAATAATATAGATTAATGAATGGATAAAGGGCTAACTAGCTGGATAGATGTGTGATAAAGCCAGTAGAGTAAAATGTTAACTTCTAGGACTCGGAAGATACACTTTGATATATATATAAAACTGTGGGCACAGTGGCCCAATTTTGGCCAGTAGGATTCTCCTCAATTTGCTCCTGAGTCCTTTTGACATGAATCTAGTGTCTTCAATAGCTTTTTTGTTATTTATGATGACAAGATGTTCCAGGCTTATCATGTTTATTTCTTGTCCCAACCCTAGTAAAAGACTAGGAATATTCATTTGACTTGGCCAAACATTGTTTTCTATACCTTTTCAGAGATAAGATAGAGATAGGTGGAGAAAGAGAGAGAAAGAGAGAGATTTTATCAGATAAGATGCCTAATGAGTTCATACTGATATTTCCTTTCCAAATTAATACTAGGATTTTCTTTACCCTGTCCTATATTACTCCTGTATTTTCTTTCTTCTACACTAAGAATTTTGGTCCTCAAGGCATAGAACATATCTCGCAATCCCCCTTTGTTCTATCCCACATTGTACAATCAATGATCTCAGAAAGCTGATACTAATATAACCAATTTTGATTACTTAAACCAATTAAAAATTTTTGCATATGCTTTCCCCATTCTCTCTCTCCTTATTTTTTAAAGTTGTTATTGATCAACATTATCAAAACTAATGGCTATTACATACTATACTTTCTCTACTTTCAACCTCCATTTAGTCTTATTTCTAAGGGTAACTATACGTTTTATGCTCATCAACAGTCCTAATGTTAATATGTTCCTAGTCATCTTTGCCTGGAACATTCTCTAGTAGATTCCTCAGGAAAAGTTCATGAAAACAGTATTTGTTTAGTTCTTGCTCATTAATTACCATTTATATCCTTTATAATTGAAAGTCAGTTTTCCTAGATATAAAATCCTTAGCTCACATTTTCTTTTCTTGAATACCTTAAGTATATTACTCCATTGTCTTCTGGCAAAAGGATTACTGTTGAAAAGTTTGATGATAATCTAACTTTAATTCTTAAATATCACATGCTCTTCTGCTTAGATGTCCAAAGGATTTTTCTATTTCATTTTAAAGTCCAGTAATTTTACTAAATTAAATCTTGGTGTTGACCATTCCAGGCCTATATTTTCAGGTGTATGGTATGTTCTTTCCATTTGTGCATCAATAAGAATAAGGAATACAATAGATTGAAACCCATAAAATTATATTTCACACCAGGAGTTTACAATGATATAACAAAATCAATTGGGAAAAAAATCAATTGGCCACCTTTAGAGGAAGACAGGGAGATAACTCATTAGCTTAAAAACTGGAGAAGGAAAAGAATCAGGTATTGACTCTGTCTTTTCTATATGAACACTGAGTAACAAAATAGTGGATAAAAGAAAGATCTATTCATAAAAATATTTTCAGCTAATAAATAAAAACAAAAAAACTGAAATAGAACATTACCATTATGCATGAAAGCAAGCTTATTTTAGATTCCAAATCTCTTATATTGCTCCTGAGGGTGACTGCATCTAATTTAATAAATCTGCAGTTATCAGCTATAGTAAATGATTTGTTATCGATGTAAGATAGGGAAGACAGGACAGTTGTGGATAAAAAGATATATTGGCTTCCCTCATGGAGGCTGTGCTATCCAAAATAACCTTTCAATCTTTTCGAAGCTTTACTTAGAGGACATGTGACTCTAGAAGAGATTCATCCACACAGATAACACTATAGTGTGTCAAACAGACATTCTAAATTCAGATTTCCAGGCACAGTGGTAATGGGAAGAGACAAAGGCTACTAAAATGACGTCAACGTTAACAGTCCCCACCATGGATAATAAGAGCTAGAATTTCCTGAAGATGTGTTATGTGCAGCACTGGACTGATCTCATTTGATTCTCACAACAAACCTTTGAAGCACATTCTGTTATTTTCCCATTTTATAA
Organism: Pteropus medius; assembly: GCF_902729225.1. Taxonomy (NCBI): domain Eukaryota; kingdom Metazoa; phylum Chordata; class Mammalia; order Chiroptera; family Pteropodidae; genus Pteropus; species Pteropus medius. The sequence continues at coordinate 18,264,243 of NW_024346667.1, forward strand.
ATAAATTGCACATTTCTGCTGGCTTGTAGCCTACCCCTGAAACCAGTCCCATTGTAAGAGAACAAGATTTTCCGGTTTAACTTATACTGATATTCATAGGAGTTTGGAAACTTCCCCATTTTTACATATCATAACAAACATGGCTATAAGGAAAACAAGCATCAGTCTCAGAAATGAGGGATGGAGTGTCCAGGGAGAGCTCTCATCTACTTGCAACAAACCTTACAGACATTGACAAGGGGAAATTCTCAATTCCCTCTACTAAGATACATTTGCAGTGTCCAGAAAGCAGTCAGAAGGGGAGAAAATAAGATCCCCTTCTCCATTCTTGGGATTGAAGGGAGATAGGGAGGAGGCTTCATAATTTGCTTCATAAATTTACAGAATCAACTGCCTCCAGGATTAACAAAAACACTAGTAGAGCAGTTTCAACACCCTGAAGAAGAATATTTGCAAAGATAGAATTGCCTGCTGAGACTGCCCACAGCCCAGATCCTTCCACAAATTCTACGCCCTACAGATGAGTCACAGCTTTTTAGTGTAGGATACTATAGAAGAATAGCAACGATCTGTATTAGACTAGTTCTGGAATCCAAAAGGAAGTCACATATACTAGAACAAATATTAGTAGAGACTAGATGTTCCTCATTAGAAGATAAATAAATAGAAATAACAATGAAGCCTGAAAAATAAAAGGAGCAGCATAAAAGAGACAGATACAGCACACAAGACAGAGAAAGGATATATTTTTTAAAGGAAACATCTGTTTTATACACTCAATGAAAGTAAAGAATGACCAAACATAAAGCAAAAGATGAAAGATGATGTGAAAACCTAAGAGTAAAATTGAGAAGTCATTATAAGGAAAAAATATAGAGAAACTATTATATAAGATTTAAGGTGGCATTAGAAGCAATAAAGAACAGAATCTATACTCTGTTGTAGATTACAAACTTACTGTTAATGGTCGGAAAATTTGTGTCGCTCCCTACCTCCCCACCCATAATTCTTATGTTGACATCTCAGCTAAGGTAATGGTATAAGGAGGTGGTGTTTTGGAGGAGGTAATTAGATCATGAGGGCAAAGCAGAGCTCTCATGATTGGGATTAGTGCCTTCATTTATAAAAGAGACTCCAGAGAGCAAGCTTGTCCTTTTTGCCATGTGAGGACATCACAGGCTCTCATCAGACATCGAATTTGCCAGCACCGTAACTTTGGATTGCCCACCCTTCAGAAATAGGAGAAATAAGTTTCTGTTGTTCATAAGCCCCTCAGTTCATGGTATTTTGTTTAGAACCTCCCAAATGGATTAAAACACAAATTTGGGAAATTCTCCCAAACAGTAGAGAAAAATATGTTATGAAAGCAATAAGAAAAAAAATTTTGATTATGAGGAATAATTCATATTTAAAAATATGGATGGTCAGCATTTCAGTGAGACCAGAATCAATATTACAAAAGCAATAATCAACTGCATAAAAAAAATTTCCTATACCTATACTTATACTTGCAAATTTATAGGACATATCATTAAGAAAAGAATATTTATAAAAGAAACTAACATTTAGATTTATCCCAGTGATTTTTTTAACTTCAAGATTGCAGAAATAATGGTACAAGCATCCAGGCAGCTACAAAGAACAAAATAAAAAGCTGGACTCCCAATTATCTTTAGAAACTCTGATTGCTAAAGAACAAAGCACTAATGTCTTTAGAATTGTGAGTGAAAAATACCATGACTTAGAATTCTAAATCCAGTCACCTTATCATTTACATGTGAAAGCAACAGAAAAACACTCATATATGCAAGCACTCAGAAAGTAACCTCTCTATATAATTTTTCTCAGGAAAAAAAAAAAAGAATTATTCTCAAAATAATAGGAAAAAGTCAACATAAATAACCAGGAAATACATACTGTTACAAGGACTAGCGGTGAGTGATGAAAATGATAAAACATAGTATTAAATCCAAAAATCTCATATAAATATAAAATTTTAACCTGTTAGTTTTAAAAAATAATATTAATTAATCAAAATTTCCAAATTTTTCTGGAATAAAAAATAAATGAGGAAGAAAAATTAGAGGTAGGATAAGTTTACTAATTGACTTTTGTGATAAAAGAAATTTTATCATTGATATCCCAAGAGAAGTACAATTTAAGCTACAAAGCAAGGCAAGTCTATCTAAATTTAAGTACTGAATACTGGAAAACAATAGGCAGTGTCCACAAGGCGATGAAGGAAAATCGTTTTGAATTTAATGTATTATGTATGCCACACAAATCACAAAGCTGAATAGGAAAGTCATTTCAAATATGAAGCAAACTAAAATATGATATGATTTTGGAATATGAGGAAATAGTCCATTTTTACCATCACTCTAGGAATATTCTTCCATTCATACAGAGGTCATATGAAGGGAATGTAATTCTAACATACAACTTGATAAAGCCATGAATAGATTTATATATTCAATATATAATCTATAATTTAATTCAGTGTGTGTTGGCCTTAAAATTTTAGAATTAAGCTATAGACAAGCTACAGGATTAATTGGGGCTTATTATGGGCTAAACTGTGTCCCCTCAAAAATTCTTATGTTGAAGCCCTAACTCCCAGTACCTCAGAATGTGACTATATTCAGAAACGGGGCTTTTAGAGGGGCAATTAAGCTAAAATGAGGCCACGACAGTGCCATAATCCAATCTGACTGGTGTCCTTATAGAAAGAGGAGATTTGGAAACATGAAGGATGCGCGAGCACAGAAGGAAGGCTGTGTGAGGACACAGAGAGAAGACAGCAGTCTGTAAGCCAAGAAGCCTCTGGAGAAACCAAACCTGATGACACCTTGATCTTGAACTTCTAATATCCAGAACTGTGAGAGAATAAGTTTATATTGCTTAAGCCCACCAGTGTGTGGTATTTTGTTATGGTAGCCCTGGCAAACTAATACAGAACTTAAAGCAGAGGATCTCTGAAATTACTACTATGAACTAAAGAGGTGGAACATATCAAAGGAGAGGTGGAGAGGATAATAGCCGCTCTAAGCCTCACATTTTGGACAATGGGAAATCAAAGGACACTATCTAGATTTTATAGAACAGAAATAAAGTTTTAGCATATTATTTAAAGTTCTAAAGACATCAAGAGAATAATTAAAATAATAATATAATTATCAAAATATGGAGATCTAGGAAAGAAGGGGAGGTGAGGAATAACATAAGTGGGCTTAATCTTTTTCTGAATCTAGAGTCAATAATTATTAAACATTCAGCAAATATTTATTGAACATCTATTATGCATCAAGCACTCTTCTGGACACATGAGTTTCATCAGTAAACAACGAACTGTTTGCCCTCATGGAGCTGCCATGAGAGAGCCCAGAAATAGACGTAAACAACAGATCTAAGATGAAGGAAGGGAGCCATTATAGTAAGCAGGAGGCAGGGGACGGTCACCTTGCAGGAGCAGTGAACCTGGGTCAAGGTACTTGGCCAGCAGGTGAGGATTCTGCCAAGAGCTGAGGTTCTTGTGAGTGAGCCTTTAGGGTACAGAGCAGAGAGGTGTAGTGTGAAGAGTGGATCTGGAGGGTAAACCGAAAATATCCAGAGCAGGAGACATCTTTCACATGTATACATGTGTCCTTAAATCAAGTTAGGCGAGTAATCATGAGTATTAACGTAGAGAAGATAAGAATGATAATAGGTTGAAACACATAATTTTATATATTTTAAATTTAAATGTTGACATAAATTTCTGAATCCTAAAGAAATACCCTTGGAATATTATTTAATGATTGTCTATGAAGACACAGTGATCTTTTATGAGGACACAAAAACTATCAATTTCCACAAACCAATGAAATATTTTTCCACCTAAGCAAATTTGAGTTCAGTTTTTGACCCTTGAAAACATTTCTCAAGCCTCCTACCAACATTTTTATCTATAACATTCTTCTCTTTCTGCCTAAACATCAAGAACTACAAAATGTACATTTTGCCCAAGAGTGAAAGCCCTTATAGGCCTGCTGTTCATAGGGTATCATGTCCTCAGAACCAAGAAGTGTTCAAATTTCATGTAACCTATTCAGTTATGAGGTTAATAATTAATGGGAAAGATATTATCTAAATACACATTTTAAAATGCAACAGATGCTTTAAAAGGGTATTGTTTCCTGTACCAAGATAAAGTCTGACTTAAAATGCATGTATTAAATGTCATATTTTAAGTATAAGTATAGCTGCACACACTATTAAAAGCAGTCACAAGTAAAAACAATTTGCAGTGTGAACGGAATTAAATAGAGACCAAAAAGAAAAAAGAAAAGAAAAAGAAGAAGAAATGGAGGAGTGGGAAGAGACACATTCAACATTAATTTATAGAAATATAAAAGACAACTCTTGCAACATGAAAAAGTAGCCTTTTTCTTAGACTACAGGTAATTCATGTTCACTATGAGAAAAACAAATGAGAAGAAAGGAAATTAGAATCACAAATAATCACTTGAGAGGGCAATTATACTTATTATTGATAATTCTCTTTCCACACATATTTTTGTGCATACATGTAACCCACAGTATCTTACCTACTATGCCTAATGCTTTGTAGCCTGATTTTTTATATTATAAAAATATTATAAACATTTTCTGTATTAATTATTCTTCTAGAACATATTTTATGACTGCAATATTCACTTTAATTGTAATATGCTTTATTTAAACAGTACCTATTAATATTTACTTTAGCCATTATATCCAATATTAATATGAATATCCTTCCAGCTCAGTTTTACAGGCCTCCATGATAATGTCATCAAGCCAACATCTCTCAATCTATATTGGGTCATGGTCTAACCCCTTGAAGTACTCAGTCTAGCAAATAGTTTTATGGTCAAAAATCTTTAGACAAGAACTTTTTTTTATATTCTCTTGAAGTTCACAACACACAATTTTTAGCACTTTTTATATTCTGAGAAATTTTCTTGCTTAAAAGCTTTATTAAAGCTAGCATTTTACTAAATTGTTTGAACTAGAGAAAATCCTTCAAATTCTTGGACACCTATTAATATGCCTCAGAAATGCATATCTTAGAATTCTTAAAAGTGAAATTGCTATGTCAAAGTGTAGCACCATTTTAAAGCTCACTATATCTATTACTAAAGAGTCTTCTAAAGGATGGTCTCTGTCTCCAAACTAATGACAGCAATGAGGATTATCATTTGTTTGCCTTATTAATTTGATAGGTGGAAAATTACACTGTTTTAATTAGCATTTCCCATTTATTCATGAACTTGACCTTCATTTCACATTTATTGAAGATGTATATTACTTTTTATTTGTGAAAATTGTTTTTTTATGACCTTTACCTATTTTTATATTATGGTGATCATCTTTTCCTTTGCTTATTATAAAGCCCTTTGCATATAAGTAATACTAATATTTTTCTATCTTATATATTTCAAATATTGTCTCAGATTGTTATTTTTCAATTATGTTTATGGTGTCTTGTAAACTTAGTTATTTCTTTTTATATGGACAAAACTAGCAAAAAATTTCATGTATGTTTTCTGCTTTACTGTCTTAGTAGAAGGCTTTTTCCATGTAAAAATTATATAAACTTCAAACTTCCAAAAAACAAAAGTCCTGGACCAGATGGCTTCATAGGCTAATTTTACCAAACATTCGAAGGAGAATTAACACCTATTCTTCTCAAACTATTCCAAAAAATTCAAGAAGAGAGAAGGCTCCCTAATTCCTTATATGAGGCCACCATTACCTTTATTGAAAAACCAGACAAAGACATTACAAAAAAAAGAAAACTGTAGGCCGATATCTCTTATGAACATTGATGCAAAAATCCTCAACAAAATATTAGCAAATTGAATTCAACAATACATTAATAATGTCATATACTATGATCAAGTTAGATTTCTTCCTGGGATATAAGATTGGTACAATATCCACAAATCAATTAATGTGATACACTACATTAACAAATCAAAAGATACAGAAAAATATTAATAGATGCAGAAAAAGCGTTCGACAAAATCCAGCATCCATTTATGATAAAAATTCTCAGCAAAGTGGTAATAGAGAGAACATACCTCAATATAATAAAGGTCATATTTACAGCAAAGGAAACCACCAACAAAACAAGACAACCAACTGAATGGGAAAAGATATTTGCTTATGATACATCTGATAAGAGGTTAATATCTAAAATATATAAAGAACTCATACAAATCAACTGTAAAAATAAATCCAATTTAAAAATGGGTAGAAGACCCAAACAGATATTTCTCCAAAAAAGAAATACAGATGGCAAATAGACATATGAAGAGATGCTCAAGGTCACGAATCATCAGAGAAATACAAATGAAAACCACAATGAGATATCACCTCACGCCTATCAAAATGGCTATCATTAATAAATCAAAGAACAAGTGTTGATGAGGATGTGGAAAAAAGAATCTTCATACATTGTTGGTGGGATTGAAAATTGGTACAGCTGCTATGGAAAACAGTATGGAGGTTTCTCAAAAAATTAAAAATGGATATACCTTTTGACCCAGCAATTGCACTTCTGAGTATTTATCCAAAGAAAACCAAAATAATAATTCATAAAGATCTATGCACCCCAATATTCATGGAAACACAATTTACGATATCCAAGATATGCCCTTCTTGGATATATGTCCATCAACCTAAAAGCCCATCAACAGATGACTGGATAAAGAAGTTATGGTTCATAGATACAATGGAATATTACTCAGTCATTAAAAAAAAAATGAAATCCTACCATTTGCAATGACTTGGATGGACCTAGAGGTTATTATGCTGAGTGAAATAAATCAGACAGAGAAAGGTAAATACCATATGATTTCAATTACATGTGGGATCTAAGGAACAAAAAGAACAAACTAATCAAAAATAGACTCACAAATATAGAGGACAATCTGGTGACAACCAGAGGAGAGAGGGTTTGGGGGCTGGGAGAAAGGGGTGAAGGGTTAAAGAAGTATAAATTAGTAGTTGATTATTAGTAGTTAATTGGGAGCACGGCATAGGAAATGCAATTAGCATTAATGTAATGTCCAGATGGAGAGCAGGGGGAGAGAAAGAGAAATTAGAGGGACTGTTTTAAAAACTATATAAATGTCTAACCAATGTACTGTATACTGGAAACTAATAATAAAATAATTTTTTAAAAAAATTATATAAACTTTAATTATTAAACTTAATAAGAAAGATTTCATCAAAGAAACTAGGTAAAAGAGCAATATAACACCATCAATATATTTTTCTATAAAACAATCTTACTTATCATAAAAGAAGCAAACACTGTAAAGTTTCTAGAAATAAACTTTAAATACTATATAACTTTATCGAAGGACATAAAAGAAGTCCAGAATAAATGTAGAGATACTATATGCTATTGGATAGAAAGACTGAATATTGTAAAGACAAAGTTTTAAATCAAAGTTTTAAATTAATTCGTAAAGTTAATTTAATTTTAATAAAAGTCTCTAAATAATTTTTAATACAATTTGACAAGCTAATTCTAAAATTAATATAGAAAAGTAAATGTGTAAGAACAGCCAAGATAATTATGAAAAAGAAGAACAAGGAGAAATTATTTGCCTATCAAATATTAAGATGATTTATAATATTATGATAATTAATGCATAGGACTAGACAAATCAATCTTTAATAGAATACAAAATTCAGAATCAAGTCCATATATGTTTGGAACATTAGCATATTATAAAAGTGACATTTCGAGTTATTAGGGAAAATTAACGGGATAGTATTGGTAAAAGTGATTATCTACTTTAGAAAAATAAAGTTAGGTCCCATTTCATGTCATTCAGGCAAAACAAAAAAAATACAAGAATTAGAAGAAAATATAGAATACATCTTTTCCTTCTAAAATAGGAAAGGACTTCTTAAACAAGGAATAACAAGCAGAATTTATAAATTAAAATCACTATATTTGGCCACATCGAAATTCCAATCTCTCTAACAAATAATTTCATTAAAAAAGACAAAATACTCATGAAATATTTGTGATGAATGTCACAAAGAAAAGAACGACCAGTGTGAAGATATGTGAATACTCTATAAAAAGACTCTAATGCTGCCAAGGCTCTCAATAATCAGTGGACAAGCTGGCATGTCTTCTTCTCCCAGCTTCCAGTACTTATGAACAGAGAGGCCACAGTAGTAGGGATGGAAGTCCCATGCAACAACAATGACATGTACTTCTCCACTCCGAGAGAGCCATCCTAAATCATATGCTATTTAGTACAATAATTTCTGAATGCTTTTAAAAATCAGATAGCAAATTATTTTCAAAGGGATGTTTTTCCTTTGTGCTACTTATATTCATTTATATGAAATATTTTTAATAAGTATTAAAGTTGTCAGGGTCTTTTTCTTTATTCTCTCCCTCAAATTGAGGAAAACCCATTTCAATTTACTTCTGACAACGGCAAACTATTTGAACTGGTCTTGTTTTTAATGTCCCTTAATTCACTAATTGTTGAGTATCTTCATCAAAACCTCACTGGAAGGCAAGCCAAGTTTCTGGTTTCTGGTGGGCTCAGACTAGGTACACCTCTGATAAACTGAAGGAGCACTGTCCATCCCTACTGTCTGAGACTATGGGATAAGAACGCTGCAATAACATAATAATTACTCTTCTCTCTAGTATAAGCTCCCATGGCTGAACCAAGGCAAAGACAGTGGGGACAAGGGCAGGAAGTATCCCCACATTAGCTTCAACTCTCTCTGTCTCATGCTGTGGCTCCCAAATTGTTTTTTTTTTAACTCCAGTTCCATCAGCCTTGTATTTTGTGGAGTTAATCTATTACACTGATTTTGGGTACTGTGTATTTTCATTGCCAGCCATGTCCTCATAGATATTTTGAGTTGAAAAATTGCAAAGATTTGCTATACAAGCAGCTAAATAGACAATAATTTACCAATAAATATTTTTACTTAATTTAATGGAGTGCCAAATAGGCTATAGATTTTTAAATTTTCATTCCCGCTATTTTTTTTTTTTAATTTAATGGGAACAACTGTCATTCAGAAGGTTTGTAAATAGTTTCTCCCTCTTAGGATTAAGATTGTAGTTGTCCTCGGGACATAGTCTCCCCTAGAACAGGAAGTATGCACTATGAGGATTTGATTTAGACAAGAAGATACAAGAAAACACTAATCTGTTGTTTCAAGGAAGATTTCCTGAATGCAGGAAAATAGTCTCGGTGTAGAAATTTCATATGGATACATAAAGTTTTCTCTTTAATAAAATAAATTGATCTCATTAGTGGTTTCCTGCTAAGTAGACTCTTTTTGGTATTGCCATCCACTAACCTGGTTTAGACTGCCTTAGATATAAAAATTATGTCTTGTTCTTAAAAGATACATATGTGTCCTAGTACAGACCATTACTAACGGGAGATTTGGAGCTAAAGCTGAGCTACAACAGGAGGGTCCAGCAAGGCTGTTTCTTCTTCTCCGGGGCCAGAAAAAGAACGTGATAAGTTGCTGGCTGGGCAAAAAGCAAACTGCATTGGCCACTTAGATCTCCATGAGGGGTATTACTTAGATCATGATAAGTCAAGCCGTTATGAGAATCAGGCTTCATCTTACAGAACAGGGCAGAAGTAATCTCAGAAAGAGAATCAGTGCTTACTGTGCCAATGAGTTGAGGATGGGGGGATCAAAATGTCTTCTATTTATTAATCCAGCAAGTAGTTACTGAATGCCTACTTTATGACAGGCCCTAGCGTGGGACTGGGCCACAGAAGTGATCAAAACACGCAAATTACTGCTCTTTTGGAGTATCATTTTAGTGAAGGGATCCAAAAATGAACATAATAATTGTATAATATGAGGTGATAGTGCTATAAAAACAAGGCACGGTAAGAAGGGTAGAGAATAATATGTGCGAGGAGAAAGGGGTGCTATATTTTAGGGGATAATAAGGATGGTCCTCTCTGATAAAGCGAACTTTGAGAGGGACCTGTCAGAATTGAGGAGGACTCATGCAGCTCGCAGGGAAGAGCTCTCTAGAAAGGAACCAGCAAGTGCTCAGGACAAAGTGCTAGAAAGGAGCAGAGCTGGGTGTTTTTGTGAACCAGCAACAAGGACAATAAGGTTGAAATAGAATCAACAGGGAAAGATTGGTAAAAAATGAGGCCAGAAAGGTAGCTGAGGGACAGATCATGAAGGGCAAAACAGGCTGTGGATAGGATCTAAGATTTTACTGCACAAGAGATGAGAAAACTTTGGAGGGATTTCAGCAGAAGTGTAACATAGTAAGCTAATTTGAACATATATACCTAATCTACCCCACCCATATCTTAAATTTAGACATAGGTTAAAAGGTACACTTATAAATATAAGAAATCTATGACACCAGGAAACAAGAAAGAGTGCCATCAATGAAGTACAAATTCTGTAAAATTCAAGAAAAACAGAAATTAAACATAAGGTCATATTGACAAAGAAAATTATTGCCCAAAACACATGCCAGAGGCAAGTGTGGAGATGAGAACAATTGGACACAGAAGTTCTACAAGCAGAAAGTTAGCAAGCAGGATATTCCCAGTCTTGTCCTGGGCTTGTTCTGAGCAGCCGGCAGCTAAGGTATTGATTTGCCCACCAAAACAGCAGCTAAAACATGTTTGGAAAATCTGGGTGGTGCCCTACCTTAACAACATATAATGGAAACACAAGCCCCTGTATTAGAAAAACAAGCTACTAATACACTCCACCAGAATAAAATCTCACCCTTCCCCAGTAATCACTGTAAATAGCATCTGACAATCAAAACGTCTCCCTTAAATGGGCAAACAGGTGTTCCCAAACACAAAGATAATCAGACAAGCAACAATTTTCTGTAATGAATCCAACGCTGTGAAATACAGTCAACTGATTTAAAACGTGGAGAACTAGAATTGAGAAAAAGTTAAGAGAGCAGATAAAATAATATTTTAATAAGTATAACTAATAACTCCATATTTGAGAGGGTAGCAAGCCCATGAAAAGAAATAACCCGAGATCTTAGAAATTTAATAATATTTTTGAAAAAAAAATGTACAAATGGGTTGAATTGCATAACAGACATAACTGAAGAGTGAATGAGTGAGTTAGACAATGGAGCTGAGGGATCTTCTCAGAGCAAAACAAAAACAGCTAAAATAGATTATGGAAAAAAAGTTAAATGTCAGAAGAGATGTGAAGTCCCAGAATCCATCTAAAAGAACTTCTAAAAGAGAATAGAGATGTTGAGGAAGAAGAAATAATTTAAAATCTATTAGAAAAAAAATTCTCAAGGCTGAAGAATCTTTATTTTAAAGAATTTCAGGCAATTAATTAAAAAAGAACCCACACCCCATAATTAGAGACATAATAATGAAATTCCTAAGCCCAAAAGTTAAGGAGAAAACCAAAGAAAGGAAAGCAAACAGACAAATTAGCCTCTAAGAAAAAAGAAACAGACTATTATGAGGTATCTAATTGGTAGCACTGAAAACCAGAAGACACTGAGGGAACTGTCTTATTTTTCAAGGAAATTATGTGAGGCTAGAATCCTCAGCCTTGTTAAAAGTCATAGTCATGGTCTCATTTATACTAAGAGGAATTAGGAATAATATTTTGCCCTCTTCATGGTCAAGAGAGAATTAGAGAGCAAAAATGAGACAAAGGCAATGAAAAAGAGAGGCATAGAGAGACAGAGATGGAGAAAAAGAACCACAAGATCAGCCATATTACAAGCTTTGGAGTAGCACATTGACAAATTGAAGGGACCAGAAAGAGATATTCGACAAATTTGTTCCAGGGTGCACACTAATTTGCAGAAATCATCCCAGGTTTAGGGAGGGGTTAATTTCCAGCAAGTTGGTGGGAGCTCATGCTGGAAATAAGGTACAAAAGAGAAGTATAATCTATTTTGTGGCCACAGAGTGGTAATGCAGGGAACTTATGGGTTATAGTAAGAAATATTATCTTAGTCTCAGTTTAATTATTCAGGAAGCTACAAATGCCACTGAGATCGTAAGATGCTCTCAGCAGGGTAAAACTATCATTTATGCACTTGGTGGCTCAATTAGAGAAACCATTAAACCAGGTGAAAGCAGAATCTCATCAATATGAGGCTACCAGTGAGACCTCAAGCATCCCTATTTTCTTGGAACCACATAAATCTGATTACACACAGAAAACATGAATTACATCAGATTTTCTGCTTCCAACTGAAGAAAGAACAGGTTGAAAATGTCTTCAAATAATAATCTGAATTAGAGGACAAAAGGCTAATAACTGAAGAAATGAAAAATTGTCCAGCTCTCATGTCATCTAACCACTTGTTCTCCAGTTGAAGAAACTAAAAGTTTTCTCAGAGAATTAAAGAATTCTGTAATTGAAAATTAAAGAAAATGTAAGTCTTTAAAAGTTAAAGAGAATTAAAAGCTTTTGTTAAATATTGACAGCTAAAAAGAAGCAGCAAATAGTAATTACAATTTTTAGATTATACTATTATTAGAGCCACACACACAAAAAAGTATGTAATCCCATGTCACCAAGTGAACAAAACTCAGTTGGTTCCCTCGCTGCTGACAAATGAATCAAAGGAACAGAGAGGAGAGTATAGCAATAAACTCACTTATAAAGACATCAAAGCAATTCATTGGGGAAAAGGAAGTTTTTTCAACAACTAATAATAAAATAACTAGATATCTATGGAAGTGAACCTCAACTCCTATCTCATACTATATGCAAGAAGGATTGTAGCCCAATGACAAAAGCAAAAACTATAAACTTCTATAAGAAAAAAGAATGCCTTCTTGACCTTAGGATAAGCAAATATTTTTTAGACAGGACACGGAAAGCACTAATCATAAAAATATACTGATAAATACAAGTTCATCAAAATTAAAGTCAGCTCATCAAAAATCTCTAAGAAAATGAATAGGTAAAGTATAGACAAAGACAATTTTCACAGTAACTATATCTAATAAAGAACTTTTTTTAGAATACATTAAGAATCTTTATACTTAATATTAGAAAAACAACTAATTTTTTTTAATGGGCAAAAAAAGTGAACTGATGCTTTCAAAAGAAAGATAAAATGGCCAATAAGCCCATGAAAAAGTGCTCATCATTAATCATAAGTAAAATTCTAACCATAATGAAAAATCACTACAAACTCACTAAAATGACTAAAATTAAAAAGACTAACAGCAGTTTGTCTGAATGTTGATTAAATGTTGGAGGTTGGTTAACCAACAGCAGCTAGTTAAACAGTGGCAGGGATGTGGAACAACCTGAACTTTCAAATTTACGCTACTGTTGGGAATGTAAAATGATACTTCGCAAAACTATTAGTCAGTTACTCTTAAGACTAACATATGACAGCAATTCCAGTCCTGTATATTTAGTCAAAGGACATAAGTACAAATGTCTGCAAAAATATCTATATAGGAATTTTCATAGCAAAGACTATACTTTCAAGGATCATTTCTATAGTTTGTTATTAGAACACTCATAGCAGCTTCATACAAAGTAGCCTAGAACTACACATAGCCAAAATGTCCATCAATAGAAGAAAGAAGAAACAAATTGTGGTATATGTACAACAATAAAATCTTATCAAGCAATACAAATAAACAAAGTAGAAATACTACCAGCAATATGCTTAAAGCTCAAAAAAAATTATGCTGATCCAAAAACTAGACACAAAACAGTGCTTCTTTCATTTAAATAAAGTTCTAGAACTAGAAAAACTAATCTATGATAAAAGAAACATGGAACACTGGCAGTCCGTGAGTTCAGAGGGTGGCAGGCATTTGGGGAATGAAGGAAACTTTTGGAATGTTGCTAGATAAGTAACACATGCGTACGCGTTTGTTTGCTTAAGATCTACACTTGTCATTGTAAGTAAATTTCGCCCAAATAAACAACAAAACATTAGTTAATATAATATGGTTTCTCTTTTTATTTACATCATTGATTATTCTAAATCATATGTCAATTCATTTTTTGTCAAATTTGGACTATGACTTTCTTTTACAGCTTTTCGGTTTTTGATGCATTTCTCATTGCCTGTTCTTTCTCTTTAGGAGAGAAAGAAATTAGGACCATTATCATCGCTTTCATTCTTCATTATACAAACTGTAATGGCACCCACTTTAGTGCTGAATGCATTCATCACAGGACTTTCTGTTCTAATTTCCTTCCATTGTATTTCAGGCTCGCTACAACATATAATATATTTTTTTGTACTATTTGTCCAGGCCCACTGTTTCTTAGGCATCTTGGCTTCATTTTTCTCAGATTTCTTTTTTATTTCTCTGGAGTACAATCTTAATATTTTAGAACTTTGTAAAATTTAAATGTTTTAAATTATTGAATTCTGAAAAAAAAATCTCTATTTTGCTCTAAAAGTGGATTGATCATTTAAAAAATATATAGAATTCTACCAAAATTATTTTCCTTTAAACCCTAGAATTTTTTCTTAAATTATGACAACCAATAAAATCTGATTTCATTTGCAGATAAGTAAACTTTTTTATTTTTTAAAGAAGTTTCATAAATCTTTTTAACCTTGTTGATTTGAAATTTTACTAAAATAGGGCTACATGTAGGTTGAATTCCAAACCTGAGGTTATAGTAAACAAATTTAGAAACCAAACATTATCAGCCACAGAATCCATCAGACTTTAAGTTTCTCAGAACATAAAATTTAATTTCGTAACATTTATTTGTTTATTTCATCAAAGAGTATTGAAAACTTATCACATTCCAGGAACTATTTGAGGAACTTAAGGTACATGAATGAAATAAAAACAGTTAAAATGGCTGCTCTCCCTATCCCCAAGTTTATATTCTAGAAGAGACAGAAAATAAACACAATTTAAATATAAGTAAATACATAAAATACATAAACATATAAGTAAATATAGAGCATATTAGATGTTGATAAGTGCTATAAAGTATAAGAGGTAGAATACAGAAAATTAGAAATATGAAAGATCTGAAATGGCATGGACTGAAATTCCAAATAGAGATATTAGCACTATCTCTTAAAAGGTAATATTTGAGCAAAGACTTGAAGAAGGTAAAGGATAGATCTAAGAGAAGAGCATTACAAGCAGAATGAAGAGCTATTGCAAATATCCTAAAACAGGAATGTACCTGCCATGATTAAGAAATACCATGGAGGCCAGAATGGCTGGAAGAGAGTGAATAGGAAAGAAAATAATAAGAGATAATACAACTGGAATGTTTTGGAGAGCAAATAATGCACGACCTTTTTAAGCCTTGAAAAGTTTTTAGAATAAGAGTGATGTCATCTGGCTTGTGTTTTTTAAAAGTGGCAATTTGGTTGATCAATTAATTACAGGTAGATAGATAGATACTATATATATTATATACCCACACTTCTGTCTTTCTCATAAATAGATACTTTTATATTTTCCTTGCCTTTTAGTTTAACATTTCCTATTTAATATAAACGAAACGATCTCTGTAATTTAGTCAACAAATATTTCATGACTAGTTGCACGGCACTGTTCATGGTGCTGAAGATGCTGAGGAAAGAAGGTGAAAGGTTGTTTCTCTCATGGAAAAAAAAATCAAGAAATAACAAACCAATAAACCGGTATATAAACAATAAAATAATTGGTTACTATAAACACTGAAGGGGGAGTAGAAGAGACAAATGAGGTAGAAAGTGACTTGATGGCTACTTTAGAAGAGATGGTTGGGAAAAGTCATTCTGAAGAAATAACAAGTAAGCTAAGACCTGAGAAGCTATCCATATAATGGTCAAGGGAAGAGCAGAAGAAATTGCTTGTGCACAGATTTTAAAGCAAAAAAAATAAACTTACTCTAGTCAAATAACTCAAAAATTCCATTTTACTAGATCATATTGGTTACCAGGAAACTGGAGACTTAAGCAGGGCCAGATCAAGGGGTAGTTTGAACTAGGTTAATAGCCAAAGAGATGGTGAGGACAGATTGAGTTCAGAAGACTAGGACGAACTGAGAAAGGGAAGTCTAAGCTTTCTATATTGACTTAGTCACCTATGCCTTTTGTTCTGTGTCTTGCTGGAGAAAAGACGGCTTTCAAGCCTATGGAATCTTTAAAGCACCTCCTTGGTAACGTGCTTTACCAAATATCTTTGCCTAAGGCATAGTTCGAAATTCCATGTAGTAGCCTTTCATGCTTAAAGCTCCCTAGAAAAACTCCTGATGTGGCAGGATTTTTAAATAAAGCAGCTCCTTTTGTTCTGGCCTTGGATACTGGGACATCATGCCCTAGGTTTGTTTGCCAGTTCAGTGGCATCAAAAGTCAAAAGGTGAAAGTCAGTGCAGCCTAATGAAAAGAGGACAGGAGAAAAGCAAAGCACAGCAAAGGCTCAATTTATCCAGTGTCGGTAAGGAACAGGTGATTTTGTGTAAGCGATCTGCCCAGCTATCAGTAACTAGACAAACGAAACTTCTCAAAGAAAGCAGCTCTACTTAGATTAGACTTATTTAACTCTTTTATTAGCAAAGTGTGGATTTGGGGTTCAAATTGGTGTAAGTATGAATGCTAGCTGTTCACTGAGCCAAGTCGCTTGACTTCTCTAAATGTACATTTCCTCACTTATAAAGAAAATAATAACACGAGCTAATTTGTAAAGAACCTGTACATAAAAAGTCAATACTCTCTGGTGGCCAATGGCTATTTTGTAATGTCATCTCTAGAGGAAAAAGGCACTGTCGAGTTGCACAGATAATATAAATCATGTGGCAAGAATATAATGTGATTAAGAAACCTTTCTTTAACAGCTGGTATGCTAAAGAAAATCAAGAAAATCCCTCTACTATGTTCTTGGTTGGAAAATCCATACCTTAATAATAATAGAGGTTGTCTCATTTATTCTCAAGCATGCAGGTTGTTGCTGACTCCCTATTAATGGTTTCAAGAAATAAATAAACCACCTCTCACAGAGAAGAGATGCTGAATTGGGGATATTTTCCACTATGAAGCTCTCCAACTCTTCTCTTTCATCGTTTCATACAGTTGAACAACAATAATAAGCAATCATCAAATATTGACATGATCAATGAAACAGAATCAATGATCAAAGAAACAGCAGAGGTGGGGAGAGTAATAATAATCATATGCTGAGTACAAGGTATGAGCCACATGCTATGCTGGATAATTTTAATCCTTCCTCCAATCCTTAAGGAAGATGCTATTCTCATCTTACAGATGAAGAAACCATTGCACAGAAGGGTAGGTAATGTGCCCAAGGGCAGAGCTGTAAGGAGGCAAAACCAGGATTTGAACTTGTCTAAATCAAAGCGCAGGCCATTTCCACCATATCAGAAGGAAAACAAAACAAAACAAAACAAAAACACTAAACACCCATCTAGGTAGGTTCATAGAAGGAAAAGCAATAGTGTCAAAGATGGGTGTAATTTCAAAAAGAAAATGAATGTTAGCTATATAATTATTTTGTACAGACTTTGTTTTTATTTTGTTGCATGGTCTTTGTATTGTATGTGGTATAGTCTAGCTCTTCCTCCTGACCTCTGCCACTGTGAGTCCAGAGCTGCTTAGCCCTGATGCTCCCTAGCGGGAGACCCTTAGCACCCAGGATCTTCTCATTCCCTCCACACCCCGTCTTGTCGTGGCCTATCAACTTGAAATCTTTATTCCAAATCTTTTCTTTTTTGGCCATTTCAGTGTGACCACTCAATTCTGACTCACAAATCTACAGCCAAACAAGGCAGGCTTTTCACAAAATGCAGAAAGGATGGTAGCTTTTTCAAAGGAAATTCTTAGTGAAAGAGCAATAAAAAGACCCAAGAAGAGCAAAGGATGTTTCCTCCTTGTTAAAAATCTTTACACATTGATTAACAATATGCTGGGAGATAGAGTCACCTTGTGGCTTCTAAAATACTATGATGTATTTAGTTTAAACCAAGTGGTAACCCTGTCTCTCTCAATGAAATTCCTGAGACATATTATTACTCAATTTTCTCTCTAACAAAAGTTTGAT
Organism: Pteropus medius; assembly: GCF_902729225.1. Taxonomy (NCBI): domain Eukaryota; kingdom Metazoa; phylum Chordata; class Mammalia; order Chiroptera; family Pteropodidae; genus Pteropus; species Pteropus medius. The sequence continues at coordinate 18,282,308 of NW_024346667.1, forward strand.
TCATTTTCTAAGAAACTATACCTTTTATTATTGTTCTTTGTTCATTTAGAAATTACCAAGGCTTAAAAACATACAATGGAGAAAAGAAAGCCTCTTCAATAAATGGTGCTTGGGAAAATTGGAAAACCACATGCAAAAGAGTAAAACTAGACTGTTATCTATTATCGTACACCAAAATTAATTCAAAGTGGATCAAACACCTAAATATAAAACCTGAAACAATAACTAGCATAGAAGGTAACATAAGTACTAAACTTACAGACCTTGGACTTAAAGAGGATTTTATGAATTTGATCCCAAAGTCAAGGGAAGTAAAGGCAAAAATAAATGAATGGGGCTATATCATACTAAAAAGCTTCTGCACAGCAAAAGAAACCATCGACAAGACACAGGCAACCACCTGAATGACAGAAGATATTTTCAAACGATACCTCCAAGAAGGGCTAATATCCGAAATACACGAAGAACTCATACAACTCAACAATAAAAAGCAAACAATCCAATTAAAAAAATGAGCAGAGGACCTGAACAGACACTTCACCCAAGAAGACATACGAATGACTAACAGACATATGAAAAGGTGTTCAACTTCGCTAGATATTGCAAATCAAATATGCAAATCAAAACCACAATGAGATACCACTTCACACCTGTTAGAATGGCCATAATCAATAGAACAAGTAGTAGCAAGTTGGACAGGTTGTGGGGAAAAAAGGAACCCTCAAACACTACTGGTGGGAATGTGAATTGGTACAGCCACTATGGAAAACTGTATGGAGGTTTCTCAAAAAATTGAGACTAGAATTACCATATGATTCAGCAATCCCTCTTCTGGGGATTTACCCTCAAAATTTTGAAAACATTTATTTATAAAGATATATGTACCCCTATGTTCACTGCAACATTATTCATGATGGCCAAGACAAGGAAACAATCAAAGTGCTCTTCTATAGATGACTGGATAAAGAAGCTGTGGTACATATATACAATGGAATATTACTCAGCCATAGGAAAAGATGAAATACTGCCATTTGTGACAACATGGATGAATCTTGAGATTATCTAAGTGAAAAAAGTCAGATGAAAAAGTTGAGAACCATATGATTTCACTCATATGCGAGACATAAAATTGAAAGCAACAAATGAACAAGACAGAGACTCATGGACACGGAAAACAATTTAGCGTTTACCAGAGGGAAATTTAACTCTGGGTGGTAAACACACAATGCAATATACATATGACGTATTATTGAAACCTATATAATTTTATTAACCAATGTCGCCCCCAATAAATTTAATAAAAAAATAAAATAAAAATAAAAATTAACGAGGCTTATCTGGAGAAAAATTAATTGGCAAAAGGCCTCTTTAGACTCAAACATCACAGCTGCATCCAAGTAATGCTCTTAGTTATAGTATCATGTCAAAGGGGAAAAAAAGAGAAAAAAGTAATTGAGAATCTTTTATAATTTCCACAGATAATTCAGTTTAAAACAATTTTATTCTCTTTTAGAGAAGATATTAAAAACAATAACATCACTTTCTCTAATAAAATCTTATACTTGAATTGTCGTTTTTAATTTTCCAAAGTGCTTTTACATCTATTATATGATTTTATGTTCCAAACCATAGAATAGAGGAAAAGTAATATTAGCCCTATTTTATACATTAGAAAGATGAGGCAAAGAGTTACTGTGATGCCCCCAAGTTCGCATGACTGGTTAGTGACAAAGCTAGGTTAGATAATTCATTATAACTTCTGAAATTATTTTCTCTCTTAGACTACTTATTATTCCCACCATTTTTCCTATTTCTACACAAGAAATTATTCTGCATTTATTCGGCAAATATTTGTCAAGCATCTATTACTTGACAGGTGCAGCTCTAGGAGGCAGAGAAATATTGGTGAAAACAGATAATTTCTCCACTAATATGAATCATACTTTCTAGTGGGGACAGAAAGAGAAAAAAATTAAATTTAAAAACTTGAAAAAATATATCTGATAGTACTAACAGCTTTGCCAAGGGTGTATTGGCAATTAATGGGGGTCCATTTTAGTCTGGGTGGTCAGTGTACCACCACCCTCACAGTCCCCTGGGTTTGAAACTTCAAGCTCTTCCTCCCTGAAAGTACACATCCTATCTATTGCCAGGTCATATTCCACCAGGACATTCAATAACTCCTTGATATCTTTTACATGTTTCTCCTCTGATCCCATGATCACTTCCTTGTCTCAAAGACTCTTAGCCTCCATCAGGTAGACTCTCCAAAACTTGCCCAGCTGATCTCACTGCCTCCAATTTTTCTCCCTTCCAATATAACTTTCTTATTCCTATCTAATTGATCTTTGTAAAACACTTGTTGCAAAACCCATGAAAAAGACCTCATCCCAGAACTCAAGATTCTATCCAATCTGATGTAAACTTCTCTCCTAAATATATTTTATTCAAGGCAAATGAAAACACTCACTTTTCTACTTCTACACCATTATTCTTATCACTCTCTCCATTGAAGATCCCCATCCCCTCCTAGCCAGTTTCTAATACCTGCCTCTTTTCCAGGGCCAGCTTCAAAGACACATGCTCAATGAATGAATGAGCAAATTCATGAATGAATATAATAGACTCCGGTGCCTTCCTTGCTCTGTTTTTGTCAATCGATTACACTTTCACCAATTAGCACTGCTTGGTCTTTTACATTGCCCTTTGCCTCTCTCAGTGGATATGATTTTTCCCTACTCCTCCATTGGCATATAAGCTAATTCAGTTCTACAATGTTTCTTATTAGCCTCAAGCTTCTCAGCTATAGATCTCTGCTCTCCTGCCTTTTAGTCCCCTCAGTGCAAAAACAGTTTAATATCATCTGCCAGCTGATGGCACCTGCTCTCCAGGAGTAAGCCAGTCTCTGAATTCAGACCTTATCTGACAGTGCTTTGGAATTCCCATAAAACTCAAACAGATCTCTATAGTCATGTCCTTTCAGAGCTCCCGGTGGTAATTTTTCCTTTTAGGCCCAGCAAAAATGCTCTCAAGAGCACATAAATGAAAGGAACAGGGGAGCATGATGCATGGTTTCTACAGGAAATCAATGGCTACTAAAAATATCCCACATGAAATACCCTGAATGAAGCATTTCTACTCTCACTGGAAGCCTTTGGGGAGCTCACAGGGCTCTGGTTGTGTAGTCTCATGGGGATCGTTCTCAAAATGAAAAGGTATCTTTCTTTCAGGCAAGGACTTTGCTTAAATCATGTGCCGCAACTAATATTTAGATCTTCTCTCAGATAGGTATATGCTAAGATCTACATAATGCTGTATTCGCATAACTATTGATAAGAGAAGACTCAAGAGGAAAACTGTAATGCCCAAATGGTTGGGAAAATGCCAATACCTCAGTGGCTGAAGGTGGCTACTGAATGTCACCAGGCATTGAGAACTCACGAGGAGAAAAAGAGTGGAAACTTCTATCACAAATACAAATAGATTTTTGAGGACTTTAGAGTGTCAGGCTGACTCCTCTCCTGATGATGCCTCTGGTTTTCGTAGTGAGCAAAATATAGTTACTAATACTGTAATAACTGTGTATGGTGCCAGGTGGGTGCTAGACTAATCAGGGAATCACTGTAAATTATATATATGTCTAACTACACTGTACCAAATAAATGATAGTTGCTTTATTATTATTACTGACAACATCATGATATCATTTTGCTGCTTTTTAAACTACGTTCCTCAAGACTCTTGTTTTGAGTAGCTATTTTCTAAGATGAGCTAAGATGAGCTCACATCTTCAAAGTTTTCTGATCACTCTGGTCAAATAAAATATTACTTATTAACCTTAATGTTGGGAGGGGCTTCCAGAAATCCCTTTTAGTCCTTGTGCACTTCCTCATTCCAGCTGCATGGAATCAGATATTTTAGCTGAAGCTCCAGAAACCATTTTGGGACCATGAAAGAAAAGAAGAGAGAATTGCAAAGACCTCAATCTTGACATTTTGAGTCATTAAAACAAGAACAATGACCAACCTCTGGGCTTCTTTAATTTAGGCGTAAGGACCTTTAGATTTCCCTTAAACCTGTTCACAGGACCCTAGTAAAAGGACTCAAATGCTAGAAAGGATCCTATTGAAATATGTGTAACCCAACATTTCACAACTGATCACAGAACATTTGTTTTTTGAAATGCCTATTAACATCCTTTGAGAAAATGTTCCAAGATACACCAGTTTGGAAACTGCTGTAGTGCTTGACTTTCAACTATGACATTTCCAACGGGCATCACTTTTATTTGCACACTGGGGCTCCAACATGATCACTTACCCAGAATACTACTGGGTGACATTATACACATGGATAAGCCCTGCCGCTGCCTCACTTGTGGGTGTCCCTGAATGACACTTCAACTGCGACACTTCTTTTAGGGTATCTTATTTTCCAGAAGGCACCTTAGGGCTTCCTGGTGATGTATAACTAGGAGATGCACAGCAGATGCACTGTAAACCCAGACAAACTTCAGTTCTAGAGTAAAGCCCTCGTAGGCCCAAACTGGCTGCCCTGCTATCCTAATAATAGGAATTGAGCAACTGACTGCAACTCTTTCTTCCTACTGGTTTCAGAAAACCCAAACCCAAATTTATAGGCCAAATATAGCATCTATGTTGTCCTTCATGGTTCAAAGTTATATTCCTCCTTTTTAAATGTGGTCATAGCTTTCCATTTTTATTTATATTTTCCTGATATTGTTTTCTCATTTCTTTGCACAGTCTACTCCTGTTTGATGGTATGTGGTCTGACTGCACCTCTGCCATAGCTCCAATGACCAAGGATCCCTAGGACTTGAGGCCTTTTGCCAGTCTATTCATCACATTCATTCTCTTCATTCATCTCTTCCATGAAAAGATTCAATCCTTTCTCGCCTATTAAAGACTTAAAGTTATTGAAACTGATTGTTGCAAATACCAACTTCTCCTATATGTAATCAAAAATGATTTAAAAGAAAAAGTAAATTAATAAAAATAATATAAATACAGTGCTGGGGATTTAATATATCACCCCTCTCAGGAAGGGTGGTATATTACACACACACACACACACACACATTATTTTTTAAGAACATTGTTAATGGAAGTTAAGCAATTCATGGAAGAGATTCAGGAAGCCAAGACCTTCCCAAAACTCCTGAGACAAGACCCAGTTCTCTTAACTTGCTTCTAAATCTTAATGTAAACCAGATCACATAAGTGTATTTTAAATGCTTTTATAATTTTTTCACTCTTTTCTCTAATCCAGAAAAGTAATTACTTCATGCAGCTTGTGAATCATACTTGTACACATGAATGGGGAATGAGAAAAAAAATAACAGCTTTGCCAAATTAGCAGTGTATGTATGCAAAGAAATTCACAAATTACAGTGATTATTCTGAACATCTGATTCCAGAGGGAATCACATCCAAGTAATAGAAATAGTTGAAGATGAACATCCTGGAGCAAATCATGTTGACTCAGCACATACACTGAATCTATCTTAACACCATCTGCCCGGCCTCCACTCCTGTCCCAGTGACCGTGAACATTTGCCTGGACTATTTGACTGCCGCGTAATATGACTCCTTTCTTCCTTGCATGTTCCTTGCAATCCATTCTCCAGAAAGAAAACAAAGTGAATTTTCCAACATAAATTGTATCACATCACTGACCCGCGCCCCCACCTCCGTTCCCCTCACTTAAAACTCTCCAGTGGCTTCCTCCTGCATTTAGATAAACATCCAGACTCCTTATCAGCACTAAAATGTCCCTTCAGAGCATGGTCCTACCTGCTTCTCCGACCAAACCTCGTAATACTCCTTCTGTTTCTCGCTCTGATGTGTTCCTCAAACAAAATAATGACTGTATGCATTTGTCAAAATTTGTAGAAATGTACACTTAAAAAAGTAAGTTGCTGCATATAAATTATCCTTTAAAAAATAAAAATGTTCTTATAAATACTAATTAACTGAATTGTTTATTTTTGAAAGATATTTAAAATAACAACAAAAATTCAAAGACCCTGGAACAGCACAGCTAGCTACACCCCTACAGGGAAGGGTGGAGGAGGCTGGGGTCCAGTGTCTCCCTTCCCCCAGGTCAGTTAGGCTCTCATAAAACCCCAGCAGCTCAGCCTCTGGTTAAATCATTTTTCCTGGGGGCACGCCTTTAGAACAGAATGCTCTGGCATGTTTTAAAACGGCTCTTTCCTCCACCACTGGAAGCAAAAAGGAATTTATTTTTATTTTTATTTTATTTTTTTGTATTTTTACTGTGAGAACCTGGTAGAGCTCCAGGAGGTAAAACTCACAAAAGTGTGGGGTCCCCCAATGACTGGGTCCCTTGCAGTTTTTAACTCTCAGACTTGAGCCTCCAGTAATGTGTCAATTAGATTTCAGGCTTCTTAACCTGGCACTGGTTCCTATAGAGGCTGATGCCTGTGTGTTTCTGCTCAGGTTAAGTCGTGATTTTCTGGAATCTCCTATCAGTCACTCCAAATTGGGGGGCAGAATTTTGCCCTGTGACTTCACTTCTCTTATGGATCTAAGAAGAGTTGTTGATTTTTCAGTTTGTTCAGTTTTTTATTTGTTGGGACAGAGTGACAAGTTTCTTACATACTGGACTGTAACTACTTAACAAAATGTGTATGAAATATTTATGGGGAAAATTATAAATTTCATAAATATAACAAGACAAATAAATGAAGAGATATTTCAAGATTATGGATGAAAAGTCTTGCTCTTATGATAATTAAAATCTTAAATTCAATGCAATGCCAATCAAAATCCCAATAAACTTTTCATGGAACTTTACAGGAAACTTCAATACAAAAGAGGTTAATGGGCTAAAAAAAGCAAAGACAATATTGAAGAAGACTTATGGTGATGGGACTTGACTAACTAGATATCAAGTCTTAATGAAAAGCTATAGTAATTGATGGAGACACACGTATGTCAATAAATCAGAGTAAAGAATCTAGAAACTAAAATTTTTAATATAGTGGTGACATTATATAATGTTGGGACAGGTGATTATCCATGTCGAAAAAAATATGAGACTCCCTTCCTCACACCACACAAAAAGTATTACATGTTTGTTAGAGACCTAAATGTGAAGAGCAAAACTTTAAAATTTCTATGGGCAAATATTCTTATGTTCTCTGGATGAGGAATGATTTCATAGCTATGTCACAAAAACATAACTGTCAAGGAAAAGTTTGATTAAAATGGCCACATCAAAACAAGAATGTGAGTCACAACTGCAAGTATCACAGGCAAAGTGAAAGGCAAGCCACAAATTGGGTGACAATTTGAGTATTATTTAGAGCAGTATGAACTCATGGATATTTTTTAACTCAATGGATTATAACCCATTATTATTATTTAGTTTATTGCTCAGATCTCCCCAGATTTTTCTAGTGAGTGCCCTCTCAAGCTAGCTTCTATGTCTTTCAAAATGCCCCATCATTTTTGGAGACCTGGTTGTTCTCATTGGAGAATAATATTTAGAAACCGAGATCTGTGTCCTTGGTGTATCAGTATTATTTTCAACAAGAAAACATAGAAGCAACTTAACCATCCCTCAGCTGAATACAAAACAATGTACAAAAGACATGAACTAGATCTACTAATATCAACCTAGGTTAATCTCACACTAGTAAATTGACTTAAAAAGCTCGATGAAATATACAGTATATTATCATTTATTTAAATATTTAAGACCCACAAAATAACATTACAATTTTGTTACTAACGTATCCATATATAAGGACAAAGGGAAAACAGCTGTTGGTATCCAGGAGCTGGCCTGACACTCAGCTAGGCCATGGTGTTCTCCTGTTGAACGTAAATAATTTTACAGAGCATCCACATCAGACGAGATCATCCTGTGTCCAGGGTAGATCAAAACAAAAACGAACTACTCCATAATTACATCTGAACACTAACAAAAATAGGAACATTGCTCAAACCACAAAAGTGACCAAATATCCCCTTATCCTGGCTAATATAAGTGCTGTGGCTAACTTTATAATGTTCTAGGCTTCCCTTCATCTCAGTGAGATTTTCTAAGATATCTAATCATAGAATTACCCTCCTTCCTGATAGCATACAACCCAGAGCAAAGCTGGCTTCATTAAACCCTTCCCAGAACCACCTAACACAGACCTAAATCCTACAGTGAGTCCTTTCTATGACCATCTTACTGAGACGCCCCGCGGTTCTCCATGGTGTGCGCGAAACTGCAGGTGTGTTTCTCACAGTTTTTGAAAGAAGGGCGTTGGGGTAGCAATCATACACAGGAATAATGTACTCAAACTTGAGGAGAGTTCTTACATACAAAGAGGGAGAAAAGGAGGAAGGTCTGAGGCAGAGAGAAGAGACACTTCAGGTATATTTCAACATTTCACTTTTTTAAAAAGGGAAATCTAAAAAGTACATGACAAAACATATGTATCTGTTTATATTTAGTGGAGGGAACATAGTAGTCTTTTATTAGTTGCTCTGTTTCTTTTTTATTTTAATTGTGATGAAATACATATAATATAAAATTTGCCATCTTAACCGTTTTTAAGTGTGTAGTTCAGTGGCATTAAATACATTCACATTGTTGGCTACCATCACTATCACCCACCCACAGAGCTCTTTTCATCTGGCAAAACTGAAACTGTGTACTTATTAAACACAACTGCCCATTTCTCTCCCCATCCCAGTCCCTGGCAACCACCATTCTACTTTTTGTATCTATGATTTTGACTAATCTAGGTATCTCATGTAAGTGCAATCATACAGTATTTGTCCTACCTCTTGACATGATTGAAATAATCATTCTTTAATTAAGAATTTCTGTTACAATGGAGTAAAAGCAAAAGTCTGCCCAATGACACCTTAGAGGAAACCAATTTTAAGTTTTTAAAAAATGTTTAAGTGTTTGTATGTAAACATAGCCTTCCAGACTATGTGTAAAGGGATATAATGTGACAAATACTCCTATTGGTTTTTTGCATCTTACCTTTGCACTACTAATTGTAACTAATGTTATAATTATCTGTCTATTTGCCCCACTTTGATTATGGGGATAGTTCCTCTTTTCTCTTTTCACTTCCAAGTCGGGCACAGTAACTGGCACATAACTGATACTTTATAAATGTGCACTAAATAAATGAATGAACTAACTATTCTATTAAGACCGCTTGATTGTGTTTTGAAAGACTTCAAATTAGTGACTTGAAAAATATTTTTTGAAATATATGATTTGTTCCAGATCATCGGTTTTAAGTCATCCTATTTAATTTTCTCTGCTGCCTTTACAGTAACCTCAACTATCCTCAAAACTTCAGTAAAACAAGAAAATTCCTCTACCCTCCAAAGTCAAGCATTCACATGGCTGATCTCCCTTCCCCACAGCCTTATCTTGCTGCATCAAGTATTTCAAACATTAAATAGTTTTCAGGCAGCTGTAATTGAAGGGATGTTATAGCTGCTGAAGTTGTGCCAGTTACCACATTACTGTAGCCATAACTCAGGTAAAGTACAGACAAGAACGACTTCTTAGACAAAAGGCTTATCACTCACTAACTATTTTAAGGCAATTACTTTTATTCCTCTAAGCCTGCCATTGCTCAGGATGCCAAGGAAAAAGAATTTATTGTACTGGATCACAAACTCAAACTCAGGGGAAACTGTTAAATAAATGGAACAAAACAAAATGAAAAAAAGAAATTTAATTACCTGTGACTAATTGAGCACATCAGTGAAAATGAGCCCAAATCTAGTCTATCTGAGATCCAGTAATGTGGACCAGTGAAAGGTCACATACTTTGAATGAAGAAGACGTGAGCCCATGTCTCTGGTTTGACGTGTGACTCTGGTTTGACGTGTGACTCTGGACCATTCTCATAACTTTGCAAAAACTCATTTTCCTCAAGTGGGAATACTATCTACCTTAGAAAGATGTTAACGGATTAAAGGAGAAAAGGTAATGTCAACCTTTTTCATATAGAGGCATACCTCATTCTATTGTGCTTTGCTTTATTGCATTTCACAGATATTGCATTTTTTTTTTTTTTACAGAATGAAGTCTTGTGGTAACCCTGCCTTGAGCAAGTCTATCAGCACCATTTTTCCCACAGGTTCAGATAATGATTAGCATTTTTTAGCAATAAAGTATTTTTAATTAAGGTATGTACATTTTTTTAAACATAATGCTATTGCACACTTAACAGACTATAGTACAGTGTAAACATAGCTCTTATATGCACTGGAAAACCAAAAAATTCGTGCGACTCACTTTATTGATATATTAACTTTGTTGCAGTGGTCTGGAACCAAACTCGCAATATCTCTGAGATATACCTGTTCTGTAGTTTACTCTACAAATAAAATTACATATTTATTAAAAGAATTTATCAAAGAAATATCTGAAGACCAGAAAGTGAGAGTTCCCCTGGGGTGAAAGAATAAGTAGAATTCATATTACTGTATGTTTTAAAAAACATAGACTTCTTTCGTGACAAGGCATTTTTACCTCAGTTTACTGTGTTCCTCGAAGACAATCAGAAGAAAAAACGTGGTGATATTTTAGACTATGAGCCCTAAATTACGAAATACCCAAAAGACCCTTTATTGAGCTAACAAGTCTAGCATTCAGGATTTCGACAAGCTCTCAACACCCTCTCAGGTCCTCTTCCATTCTTTAGTCAGCTTATTTTCCACTCCCCATGGTGACTGTATTAAGCCTTTTGCATTCTCTTTAACTAAACCACTGCCCCAGAAAGCTCGCTCCCTCAGTCTCAGCAGACGACCTCACCCAACCTCACAGAAAAACTGGAAGCCATCAGAGAGCAGCTCTCAACTCCCTACCGCCTGCTTTCAAACGCAAAACCTCCCTACATCCGCCCCTTCTCCTCAATTCCTCTCAAAGCCAGTTTCCTTCTTCCTAGTCAAGGTCAAATCCTCTGTGTATGTTCTTAGCCCATTTCCTATCAATCATGTCCTCTCTCTTCTGTCTTCTAACTTATCATCATCTCTCCTTGGTTCCCAACCCTGGTCATTCAAATATACAGAATCCTATTTAAGAAAATCTCTCACCTTATTTCCCCCTTTTAATTACAGCTCTATCTCTTCTCTCCTTTTCTGAGCCACATTTCTGAAAAGAATTGTCTACACTCACTGACTCTATTTCCTCATTTCTGACTCATTCCACAACCCACTGAAATGTTGCTTCTGCTCTCAACAGCCCACCAAACTACCGAGCAAAGGGGGCCAATAACCCCTAATAGGTATTCTTTGACCCTTAGCTTACCTAGCCTCTCAGCAGCACTTTATAGAGTTAACCCCTCCAAAACAGTTTTTTAGTTTATTCTTCCCTGACTCACACTTAAAAGTTGGAGTTTGTCAAGACTCAGTCCCAGGCTCCTTCCCTGCTCCGTTCTTTCTTCTACACAAAAGCAGCCACTCACATATTTTCACTCACCATTCGTATCTTGACCACTTGGGAGTGCGCATCTCTAGATCACACCTGTGTATCTGACTTGACATGTCCCCTTGGTTATCTGCTGCAGGTTGGAGTTGACGGAAGAACACACTGAGGTGGAGTTTGGGATGTAAAATTTTTTTTAGAGTTTGAACCCCTATAAAGGAAAAAAGGAGAAAAGAGATGTCTGAGGAAGAAGACGAACTTCATTCAGGTTCCCCTTTGTCACCTCAGCAGAGGGCTCTGGAACAAACCCTGCCCATCAGAGAGTCCCACCTCATTCACTGATATGGGCTGCCCCAGGAAGGACACAGCTCCTGGTGAGGCAGCTCTTGTGGCTCAGGCAGACCCCAAAGTTGCCGACAGCTGGTGGCTCTCTGCTGACTGCCTTCCTCCCAGCTGGAAGGATGTGTTTCCTTGAAGAGGAATATTGGTGACACATTTCTTCATCTACCATCATTTCTCTCAGACATTTTAACCTCAAAACAAAAATTGGACTCATCCCCAAAAATCCTGTTTCTTCTCTTAAAAAGTGCTAATTGCTATGGTCTGAATGTTTGTGACCACCCTCTCAAATTTATAAGTCAAAAACCTAACGACCAAGCTGATAGTATTAGGTGGTGTGGTCTTTGGGGGTCATTAGTTCATAAGGGTAGAGCCCTTGTGATTGAGATTAGTACTCTTATAAAAGACCCCCAAGAACCCCTGCACCCCTTCCACTATGAGAGGAAACAATGAGAAATCTGTCATCTGGAAGAAGGCCTTTACCCAACCCTTCTGGCACCCTGATCTCAGACTTCCAGCCTCCAGAACTGTGAGAAATGAATTTTTGTTGTTTATAAGCCACCTATCCCATGGTACTTTGTTATACTAGCCTGACTGGACTGATACACTAATGCATGACTCCAAGAGGAATATATTTATGTTGAAAGAATGTTCAACTAGGAAACAGGAGACCTGCATCCTAGTCCCACTCTCATAGCAACTAATCGCATGGGAAAGAAGCCCCCTCCATCAGAATCTTTGTTTCTTCACTTATTTCTTCTAAATAAAATAGGTTCTGAGTCCCCTGCCAGCTTTGAGATTTAAGATTAAATATTATCTTTGCTCACCAGTTCAACTCATTTTTTCATTCTGCTACTAGAAGGTGCCTCTGACCTAGTATGGAATCCCAAAAGAGCAGGGACTTTGAGGTTTTGTTGTGTGCTATATCACCAGAATCTAAAAAGTGTCCAGAGCACAAATATATTCATAGAATGTATGAATGAGTCTGTCCCTGAAAATCTAGACTTCTAGCTCATAATATTAAACTAAGATGCTTTTCTATTTGTAGATGCTGTAAGAGCAGCTTGGAAGGTGTATCACTGTATGCAGATGCCAGTTTCGTATGTTGTTATTAATAGGAAACTATAAAACAAGATTTTTCATTACTTAGCTTTTTTCTATGAGTATGTACTGTATGCTCTCTAGAAAATTTGGCAAATACATTGGGAAAACACAAAGTTCATTAAGTTATCACACAGAAATAATAAATACTAACACTTCAATGTGTGTTCTGTGTTTTGTAGGGTTTGGGGTTGTTTTTTGTTTGTTTGTTTGTTTTTTTATTCTCCAATCCATCAGGAATCTATTTTGTGTTTGTTCAATAAATTCTTTCAAATGGTCAACCAGCAGCATTTATTGAATAATAAAATACACAAATGTCAGTTAAATGTTCAACATGTACCCTCAGTTAATCCATCACCTTCTACTACCTGTCTAAACACCGTCTCCCCATCAGCATTCTCCCTGTGACCCAAGACAGAATCCTAGAGGTTATCCTCATATTTCCCAGTGTTTCTTATTACATCCAGTAGATCTCCAGGTCCTCTTGAAGATCCTGAGCAAGCTTAAAAAAACCTCATCATTCCCCTTCCTAAGTCTCCAAGCCTGTCTCTCCACATCCTCCCACCTTTCTCTCCAATACCAGCTGGGGCCAGGTCTAACTGCTTCTGGCTCCTCCATTGCGTCACATCCTCCCGGGGTCCTGGGCCTCTGCACCTGCTGCTAGCTCACTTCAGAATGCCCTTCAGAATCCCTTCACCTAGTTACCTCCTGCTTGTCCTTCAGGCCCCAGCTCAGATATCACCTCCACGAAGAAAACTTCCTTAACCCAGGAGGCTGGCTTAAGAGTCTTTCTTTTCTCTTGTGATAACTCCATTATACCACTAATACAATTTATACTTTCGCAGTTTACCTTGTCTGTACTTCCTAGAGACTGTAAGTGTTGACATTACAGGATTTTTCATATTCATGATTACATCTCCAAAACTTCACACAATGTCAAACACAAGGAAGTTGTTCAAAAATGTTCATTGGAAAGAATGAAACTCTCTTTCTCCATTGATTTGTAATTCTACCTTAACAATACACTTAAAATGATATACACTAAGATTTATTTCCTGATCCTATTTTCTCTGAGCTATGTCTGCTTATCCTGGCACCAGCATCACATTATTTTCATGTATTATGGTTTTATGATGCATGTTAATATCTAAAAATGCAACTCTCCCACACATTACTCCCATTTTCTCATCTGTTTAGTCTGTTAGATGACCTTGAGAACTACATGTTAGATTTTTTAAACTCTTTGTAAACTTCCATTCGTGTTTTAATGGTATTGCATTCAAGCTAGAAGGAAAATTATATCATCTGCAAACAATACTTTTATCTCTTCCCCTGAAAATTTATAGTCCTCATTTCTGTTACTTGGATTACTGTACTAGCTAGAACTTTGGGGAATAATAAATACAGTGGTGATGGCGGATATCTCTGGAACTGTCTCTCACTACCTAGATCTTATTAGTATTAATAAGGATAAAAAATACCTTAAAAGACTAAGTTAGTACATCACTATACATTAAATAACAAAACTATTTACAGGAAGAAAATAAAAACAGGAGCCTAATCTAACTAAATGGTCTTTTTATCCTAAGGACTCTGATATTCCCTCAGAAACATAAAATAATAACTTAGTGTTCCAAAGCAAATTATCTAAGAGCTGCTAAGCTTCTCATCTCTCTTGAGATTTATCTTTCCACCACTGACCTATAGAAATAAAACTCTGTATGACCCTGACAAGAATGGTTAATAGATATTGCAGAGTTTTCATTTTGTTTTGTTTTTGAGAGTGCAGTTTGCAGTTCAATTTATCCACAGCCTTTTTGGAAAGTTGGAGGCCAGTCCTCAATCTCTGCTTTTGAATAACTACACAGTCAAATTACCATTTACTGAGCTCTTAATAAGTGCAGGAACCATTCTAAGTGTTTTGCATCCATGTGTCATTTAACATTTTATCCATCAGAGTTTTCCAGAGAGCAGAACCTATAGGACATATATGATATATAGGATATATATGTGTATATATGTATACATATACTCCTATATGAATATAAAATAAATCTCTTTATTACATATGGACATTTATATGATTAATACACATACATTTTTACATATAATAAAGAGATTTAAGAAACTGGCTTACATGATTATGGTCACTGGCAAGTCCAAAGTTTGTAGGGCAGGCCAGCAGGCTGGAAACTCAGGCAGGATTTCTGTGTTAAAGTCTTGAGGCAGAATTCCTTCTTTAATTTACCTTTTTCTCTCATATTTTACTCTCAGCAACAAGGACAAACCAGGCTGCACCTTCCACATTTTATTTGGAAACATCCTCAGCTAAATATCTAAATTCATAGCTTAAAAGTTCTAGTTATCACTCAACAATAGATCATAATTCAGACAAGTTCTCTGCCAATTTATGATAGGGATCACCTTTCCTCCGGTGTCCAATAACATGTTTCTCATTTCCATTGAGATCTCATCAGAAGCACTTTAATGTTTATATTTCTAGCAACATTCTGTTCATAATCATATGAATATATTTTTTTCTAAGACCATAGAAACTTTCTCGACAGCTCACATTTCTTCTGTCAAAGCCCTTAACGTCCATACTTCTACCAACAATCTCTTCAAGGTAATCTAGATCTTTACTATTGAGGCCTTCAAAATTCTCCCAGTCTACATCTATTATCCAATTCCAGAGCTACTTTCACATTTTCAGATATTGGTTACAACAACACCAAACTTCCTAGTAACAAAATTTGTATTAGTGTCCTCAGGCTACCTAAACAAAGTATTGCAAACTAGGTGATTTAAAACAAGAATTTATCCTCTCCTAATTCTAGAGGCTAGAAGTCTAAAACCAAGGTGTTAGCAGAGCCATGCTCCCTCTGAAACTTTCAGGGGAGTATCCTTCTTTGCCCCTTCCACCTTCTGGTAGCCCCAGGCATTCTTTAGCTTATGACAGCATTCTCTTCCTTCTCATGGACATCTTCTCTCTGTGTCTGTGTGTCCCTGTGCTTCACATGGCATTCTCTCTGTGTGTCTATGTCTCTCTTCTGATGAGGACACCAGTCATAAGTATATTAGGGCCCTAATGACCTCATCTTAACTTGATTAAATCTGCAAAAACCCTGTTTTCAAATGAGGTCACATTCACCGGTACCCTGGATTAGGACTTCAACGCATCTCTTTCCAGGGGCACAGTTCAATCCATAACAATTTTTATTTCATCACCAATTTTTGAGGTAGCTATTATTATTCTCATTTCCAAATGTAGACACTCAGTCTTAGAGAGGCTAAAGAACTTGCACGAAGTCATATTATTTGTAAATCATAAAGCTTGATTCACACCCAGTTTTGACTGACTCTAAACCCACATTCTGTCTTATTGCCTAGGAAATTGTGCATACTGTGCCTAAAAATACAATCAGCAACACCAGACAGAGAACTCTCCCTCCAGACAGTCCTATCGTACCGACAGCTCCCTCTTCCATCTGAGCCCCTGTGTGGTAGTGTCCCAGGATGACTCCTTTTCTCTACAAGCAATCACTCCCGCAGTGCTCGCAGATGATAACCTTAAACACCATCTCTGCACCAGCATCTCTTACATACACAACCCTGACCTCTACCCTGAACACCAGACAGGCATTTCCGATTGCCAGCTTGAGATTTCCCTTTACATGTCTAATAAGTTCTTCTAGCTCGACATGGCAGTAACACTCAAGATTCTTACTGAAAATAAACAAAACCTTATCCTGATAATTTAGGCAGATGTGGTATTTGAAAGAGTGTTAAGTAGCTGGCAAAATACCTTGAAGAACAAGAGAACCAGACTTAAGGGTTCTTAGCCCTTGAAGGATAATGCCCAGATCCTACTGTGGAACTGCTCAAGGGAGATACCGCTATGACTTTTGCTGTACTCGATGCTATGCCTGGCATCTCTGCTAGTGCTGCCTCTAAACACTGGATGAGGCTTCTGACTCCGTGGCCAAAAGGGATGGCAAGTTGGAGTTTTATGTATATGACTGATATCTTTGCAGATTGACTGAGAGTATGTGTGTGTGTGTGTGTAACATATATATTTATTTGTGTGTTTTTGTTAAATAAGATCATTGATCAAATAAATTACAAAGGCTAGGGACTTTACAACTGAAGAAAAATAAAATCACTGAGCTTTTTGGTGGTCAGAAAAGGTTCCAATGAGATAGTGAAACCTAAGCTCAGCTTTGAGAAATGGAAAAGATTTGGACTTTCAATTATTGAATAGGATCCTGAACAAATAGAAAACATGACAGGTAAAGATGATTTAAAATGCAGGTGTAAAAGGAGCATGTGAGAAGATGCTCCATGTCATACATCATCAGGAAAATGCAAACTAATATAAGATACCACTATACACCTATTAGAATGGCTAAAATCCAAAACAGTGACAGTACCAAATGCTGACAGAATGTAGAGCAACAGGAATTCCCATCCATTGCTGGTGGAAATGCAAAATGATACAGTCACATTGGAAGACCATTTGGCAATGTCTTACAAAACTAAACATACTTTTACCCTATGATCCAGTAATCACACTGCTTGGTATTGACCCAAAGGAGTTAAAAAACTTATGTCCATATAAAAACCTGTACATAGATGTTTATAGCAGCTTTATTCATAATAGCCAAAACTTGGAAGCAACCAACATGTCCCTCAGTAAGTGAGTGCATAAATAAACTGTGGCACATTCAGACAATGGAATATTATTTATTGCTAAAAATTAATGAGCTTTCAAGCCATGAAAAGACATGGAAGAATTTTAAATGCTTATTACTAAGTGAAAGAAGCCAATATAAAAAAGCTACAATCTGTATAATTACAACTATAGAACATTCTGGAAAAGACAAAACTATGAAGACAGTACAAAGGTCAGTTGTGGTTGCCAGGGGTTGAGGCAGGAGGAGTAAATAGACAGAGAACAGGGGATTTTTAGGGCAGCGAAACTATTCTGTCTGATACTGTAATTGTGGATATGTCATTATACATTGGTCAACAGCAAGAGTGAACCTTAATGTAAACTATGGACTGTGGGTGATTATGATGTATAAATGCAGGTTCATCTATTGTAACAAGTGTACCACTTTGGTGGGTATGTTGATAATGGAGGAGGCTGTGTATATGTAGGGACAGGAGGTATATCATAATTCTCTGTACCTTCTGCTCAGTTTTGCGGTGGACCTAAAACTGCTTTAAAAAATAAAGTCTATTTAAAACAACAACAACAACAACAAAGAAAGATGAATTAGGAAAAGTCTAGAAGCTTGGTGGGGAACCCCAGCTCAGAATCCTAAGGTTGGAAGAGACGATAAGGGAATATGGTCAAACACAGTGGTGACGATCACCTACTTACAAATGGACTCAAGGCCAGTCCTTCTAGAACATGCCCTCATCTGCCAAAATCATTGGCGAGTTCTCAGTGGCAGTCATGTGATGCATATCCAATCCAGGAGGAACCTCAAATTCCTTTGAACATCACATCAGGCTGGGGTCTGGACCTGATGGTCACAACACTGGAAAGGATACATAGATAGCAGAAAGACATAGGAATCAAGAAATAAGGCAAGTGAATCCAGAAGCCTAGGAGATAGAATCAGGTTGGGAAGCACACAAATGAGAAGTATCAGGCCCCCAACCCAAAAAAGGGTAGAAGCAGAGGCAGATCTCAGAAGAGAGGGACAGCCTCAAGCCTCTGGGAGACACCGTGGAGCGACCTCATGTGACAGTCATGCCCATCTTACCCACTGCCTGTTCAGGATTACCTGCTTACCCTTGAAGCCCAGGCAAAGAGGAAGCAACAATACGCATTAGCAAATCAAGAAAAAAATAAGTCTTTTTTACTGCTGCAGCCTCTCCATATTAATTAAGTTGGTAGTTAGATGCAAGTTTCTCTCTAAATTGCATGCTCATCTTCTTCCAACAGCACTTAGTGATGACAATTGGAACATTAAAAAGTCAAGGCAACCAACTTGCATACATTTCTGTGTTTTCGCATGGTCAGAGTTTGAGAAGCTAGATGTCTCTTCTCAGGAAAATCAGAGGTGAGTTTATTAAGGGACTTATGAACCCCAATAATTCTGCCTCAGAACAATCACCCACGAATTTCTTATTGAGCTGATGTGCAAATTACCTGCCTGTGGCCAATATCCTCCTCTCTAGATTTTGCGGTTTACCTGGTCTTGGAAATTTAAATTTTAAATTTCCGTGGTGATTTAACTCACCGCTAACCATGTTTCTTAGCTGTTTTGCCTCCCTGCCCCTGCACAATTCCTTATCCTGATGTGCTACAAGAATGCGAGCTGGAGTAAGTAACAGTCTATAGAAAGAAGCAGAGGCCATCAGCATCATTGCGTGTCTGTGAGGACATGAAATGCCTGTAGCTGGAAGTCCTTGTTTCCTCTCTCAGAGGTGTCCTATGGCAGGTACATGGTACTTATACGAGAGATAAGGCACACTCTGTGGGCAGTTGCTGGGGTTCACTTGGTGAGCGAGGTCAACCCTAGACAGAGGGATCTATCTCCAAAGAAGCGGCTTGAGGCAGACCAATAAAATGACTCATGAACTTCCATCAAACAAAGATTACAAATTTAATAAAGAAAAAGTGAGAGTAAGGTGTAAAAAATATATATAAGAACAGGAAGGAAATGAATTATTATTTTCATATTGCAAATTACATACCCTTTTTATCTACCAAAAAAGCATTAACTGAGATTGTCAAATTAATGGCCTCTGGATAAGTGAAAATGAAGTGCTGCCACGCCTCCACCAAGAAACCGGTGGCTATTTTCCTTAGCTGTTGTGTTGTGTCATCATCAAACTCTTTTCTGCGCCTCCACCCTAGATTATGGGGGTTAACTCTTCAGGGGAGTCTTGTAGCAGTCTAGAGTGCGTGTCAATCTTCCCCTCATTTCAAGTAAGAAGGTACAATACTGGGAGTTAAAGGTACAATAGAGATTAATAGCAGGGAACCTCTTCATCACAACTAGAATATTCTGCCCAGGGGTAAAGCTATTAAAGTTTGATGTACTTGACAATTTGAAAAAAAAAAAATGTGATGCTGTTTCTAGAGGCAGGAACAAATCACCACCTCCCACAGTAATAATCGGCCTTTCCCTGGGAGCTGAGAAAGACAGTCATAAAAGAAAATTCATCAGCAGAATGGGTGAGAAAAAAATGACTCAGGTATTGTATATTCTGTATTTTGTCAAGAAAGGCATCATTTTGCAGATGGAGCTGATTTAGTCATATTATAGAAAGCCAAAAGTGGTTTTGGCCCATAACAGTACTGGCTATTATTTACCAAGTGCCTAGTATATAACAGGTGTGGTGCATTTATTAGCTCTAATCCTCACTCAATTCCTTCATTGGTTACATACTTCCTAATTTTATTAATAAGTAATCTGCACTGTGAGAAAGTAAGTAACTCACTTAAGATCACATGATTAGTAAGTGCCCTTTCCTCTAAGCTACTTACCCCTTACTGAGACATATGCTAAAAAGTTGATTAGGCAAACTCCAACCCTAAACCAAACAAGCCCAGGACTTTCTCAGTAATCTCTTTCTCTGCAGGTAGTGGAGGACCTAGAAGACAGGACTGTTTTACATTTTACAAGAGATAGAATATTCAAGAATAACTTAAGAGCAGAACATGTTAGTGTAATCCCAGAAGGCTGTAGCTAGCAAGTGTATTTGAGAATATGGCAGTCTCCCCTTATCTGCGATGGAGACAATTCAAGACCCCTAGCGGATGCCTGAAATTGAAGATAGTATGAAACTCTAAATATGTATTTTTTTCCCACTACATAAATACCTATGATAAAGTCTATTTTATAAATTTGGCATAGTAGGAGATTAATGACAACTAACAGTAATAAAATAGAACAGTTATAACAATATACTGTAATAAAAATGATATGAATATGGTCTCTCTCTTAAAATATCCGATGGTACTGTACTCACCTTTTCACTTAAAAGAGGCACTTTATGGCTTCTCTTTGGCATATCCGAATTTCCAGCATCACTACTCTTGTGCTTTGGGGCCATTATTAAGTAAAATAAGTGTTGCTTGAACACAAACGCTGTGACACTGCCACAGTCACCTGGTAACTCACCCCGCTAAGTAACTAATGGGTAGGGAGCCTTATACCGCGTGGAGACGCTGGACAAAGGAACCATCACGTTCTGGGCGGGTCCAAGTCGAACTCGCGAGATTTCATCACGCTACTCAGAAGGACTCACAATTTAAATAGTGAATTGTTTTCTTCCAGAATTTTTCATTTAATATCTTCAGACCGCGCTAGACTGCGAGCAATTGAAACCATGGAAAAGCGAACCCACGGAAAAGCGAAACCACGAGTAAGGGAAGACTACTGTGATCACAGAGAGTAGCATAGAGTCTTAGAAAGTCTACAAAAATGG
The DNA here is from genome assembly GCF_902729225.1 of Pteropus medius. NCBI lineage: Eukaryota > Metazoa > Chordata > Mammalia > Chiroptera > Pteropodidae > Pteropus > Pteropus medius. Next base: position 18,303,641 of record NW_024346667.1, read on the forward strand.
GGAGCTATTTATTCAGACCCCATTTAGAAGGTACTCTTCCGGAAAAGACTGGGCACTAAATCTTCCCATAGCTTGGGTAGTTCACTGTCAGCAGGGAACACCCATGTGCTGAACAACACATAGATGCTTTTCTCGTTTGTAAGTTACTGATGACAGATGTTTCACAGAACATAGTGGAAGAAGTAAGCCTCTTTTTAAATGAGGTAGATACAAACACTACATAAATATTAAACTCAGCAATTTCAGACCAGAGTCTCAGTATTCTCTGCAACCATTCTAAGCACAGGACAGAAGTAAGACAAGAGCAGTGGGAACACAGAAGAGGAATCAACGGAACATAGACAACAAAGGAGGAGAAATGTGGTCACATGAAGCCCTGAGTTGGACCTGATCAAGTGTATTCACTAATTACTTAAAGATAACTTCTTCCGCTTCTTAGAAACCCATTCACGATGTCTAGTGTATATTTATTTACACGAAAGGTGATAGCAGAATAAGATATGGTAATTTTTCATACTATGTAAGTATTCATTCTCAGTGAACAACTTCTGCCATCTTTAATTGGGGAGTGAGGAACTTCAAGTACAGACAGTTGACTTAACCGCTGGTTCATGCTGTCTTATTGCATTTCGTTTTTCTCTTCATCCTCACCACTGCTCTCATGAGCCTCCCGCCTTCCCCTCCGTGGGCACCCATGCTAATAAATTTGATACATCTTCTTAAATATTTGTATATTGTTAAAATGTTCAATCTGTATATGTGTTTAATTTAGAAATGGCTTGAGCCTTATATCTTGTTCTTTACGGTTTTGTTTTTTACTAATTGCGATGTTTTTAAGATCCTTCTATTGCGTCGTATATATCATTATTTCACCGCCTCTGAGTGCTGCATAGTATTCAACAGAAGGCAATCTCTTTTCACTCATCAATTCCACTAGTGATGGACAATGAGATGGCCCCACTTCCACAAATATTCTCCTACAGGTGCCCTATGAATCTGTGAGCTTTCTGGAGCAAATACCCAGGAGTGGGACTTTGGATCTGCCAGTAATGTCTACTTAATTTCAGTGAGCCCTACCAGAGCACATTCTAAATGATTGTATCAATTTGCACTCACTCTAGAAGTGCTTCTTGTTTCCCTACATCCTCATCAGCTCTTTGTATTAGGCTATTTGTCCATTTTTGCCTAACATATATATATTGAGTAGTAGCTCGTCATTTCAATTTACAGTGACCTAAATACTAATGAGGTGGATCTTTTCTTCCTATGCTTGTTAGCCAATTCGTACCTGTTCTTTGAATAGCCTGGTCTTTGAATAACCCATTCTTTCTAGGACTTTCTGTCTTTTTCTTACTGGTTTGTCTAGAGTTCCTTTATATTCTGGATCTTAACACCTTGTCAATATTAAACATTTTGAACATCTTCTCCCTGTCTGTCACCTGCCTGTCAACTTATTTATAGTGTCTCATGTCATCTTTCTAAGATCTAAATTTAAAAAAAAAAATACTTTAAATACCATTATATTTATATTTTAGAGCAAGGTGAATTCTGAGAATTACAGTAAGGATTTGGTGTCCGCAGTGGACAGACTAGAACTATTTTAGAGTGTGGTCCTGGCTAAATATATTCCTGTCTGGCTGCCACATTTTAGAAGCATTTTGGGACTTCATTTAATTTACTTAATTTATTTTACTGTTGTTTGCCTGCTTGCATTTTCCTAAGACAAACTATTTTGAAACTACAGATAAATTAAACCTGGAGTTTATTGGCCACCTCGTCTTTAAAAATTTCTCACTGTCTCATCTACAGCCCCAAACACAACAGGGCATACCCTTGCTCAGATGGCTCGCCTTTCTTTTACATATATTTTACCTTTTGATGACCACACTTTGGAAACGATTGTGCCTGCTGTTAACTATTGCTAGAATGTGTTTCTCTGCTCAGAATTTTTTGTTTTGTCAACCTCTTTGTATGGATAGGTCATAGAATCTAAAATCATTTTTTGTTTTGTCAACCTCTTTGTATGGATAGGTCATAGAATCTAAAATCAAGTTGGTTGTATCACTCTCATACGTTTTCTTGATCCAGCAAAGTCCTCTAGGTCGTGGGCGGACCTCAATCCTACGTCTGCCTGACCCGGCATACATGCTTTTCCCCGCTTAATGCTAGCTATCCCCATCAAGACTCGGAGAATCATTCAAGAGAAATGAAATATCATTTTATAGGCTCTGCCACCTGGACCACACAATTGTGCTTTGAGATAGTGCATTAGTTATAGTAAATCATACAAAATTTTTAAAATATCTAGAACCAGCATTCGCTTGCTTAGTAAGGTAAAAATACGATGGCTCCACATGGCCTCTGCTTACTCTATTTTCTTCTACTTCTTTCATCACAAAATGTTGGGCTTTGATTTTGAGCTACACAGTGAAGGCTTACAACACTTATTAAATGGTGTAGACACCAGCACTCTCCAGACCTGTTCCCCTGAGGAAGAAAAAAAAAAAGCTCTGGGAGCTGGCCTGGCACTCACAGCAAGGCCTCAGTGTCCTGCTGGACAGAAACAACTTCTCAGAACATCACACAAGGCCATTCTGGGAGTGTGATGGATTAAGACAAGAACAAGACCACTCCACAGTCATGTCTGAATCCAGACAATACATGAATGCTGTTCGAGCCACAAAATACTAAATATCCCAAATTGTTCGACTAAGGTGTGCATTTAGAGGTTTTTTGCTGGAAGACTTTGCCAATTCCATTAAACTCATGAAATAATATCTAGTATAGTGAGAGAAGCATAAACTTTAGAATTCTGACTCTACTAGTTTTTAGCTTTCTTGCCTTGAAAATGTCACTTCATTTCTCTAACTCTCATATTGTTTTCATCCATAAATTAGGATAACTGAGATTACTCAAAAAGCCCGTGCGAATATTTGTCATAGGGACTTCATGAGCAGGGCTCCCATGGGCGGCCAAGCAGGTTGTGCACTGCACACCTCCAGAGGACATCATTCACACGGACCCGGCATTGTTCACATAGCAGTCCTGGCTATGAAATGATGTACGTCAAGTGCTTGGCACCGTGTCTCTCACATTTTAAAGGCCTAACAAGTGGTAGCTATGAGCACTGACATGATTAAGTTTGTAACAGAGAGAGCATTGTCCTGAATATAACGTTGCCTTTCTAACTGAGCAAATGGCCACCTATGTGATGTGATTATATCAATAACATCAGCTTGAAAATGGTGCCAAGGATGCCATCTGCCCTAGATCACACCTACTGGACTACAAAATGCCCAACATCCCACTATCCCAGACCTTATGTGATAAAAGCTGATACCTTCTCATCTCTTTGGAGATAGTAAGCCACAGGAATAACAACAATGGTATGACATCTCTAGTTTACAAAACTTTTCCCATCCTTTATTTCTTTTGATCTTGACAATACCTTGTTGAGATAAATATTTAGGCAATATTCTTAGGACATCTGTTTTACAGATAACGAAAATATGGTTAGAGAGGTACAGTGATTTATCCAGAAACATACATCGACTACATGGCAAGGGCAAGATACTAACCTAGCTCTTCTGACCCCAAATCCAGTGCTTATTCCAACAACACACACTAACGCTCAGTACTGAGAAAATCTGGCCACAAGTGCCAAAGACCTGAGATGTTATGGGAAAGCTGGGAGAGGGCTGTTGCTGATGGCAAGGTCTATAGCATTCATTCTGTGTCCTCAGAGCAAATTTTGGGTGCGAGTCTAACATCTGTAAAATGGAGCAGATAAGTTGCCTCCTAGCTCTGATAAGTGAAGATTTGTTGATGCTGTAATAAACAAAATCACGCAAGTGGTGTGGTTAGTACCATCACTGATAGCGTCTCAGTTGTTGTCATATTTCTTTGATTTTCCAATTATTAGTAAATTTCCTCCAGACTCTGTTTCCAAAGAAGGGAGAGAAGAAGGCTAGCATAGAAGAGAGAAGAGAGAGCACAGAGGCCTGACGAGATTTATCTCATTTGATTCTCACAACAACCCTGTGGGCTAAATGGCATTTCTCAATTTAATGGATAAGGAATTGAGGCTCAGATATATTAGGTAACTTGGTCAAGCTCTCACGGCTAGAGGAGGAGTCAGAATTTTAACAGGAGGCTGTGTTACTCTAAACTTCAGCACTTCCCATTTACCACGCCAAACACATGAAGTCAAATCACATTAAGCTGGTCTGGAAGGGAGTGCAAGTAGCAGATTGTGTTACCTCTTCCTCTTCTAAATACCTCTTCCAAAGATATTTTCACTTACAAGCAGGCTTCACGTCTTCATTAAAAATAACAGCTAGTGACGTGAATTGTCAGCAGGCTAGTGGAAACGATAATGAGAGCCCCTGAGCCAGGACCAGCCAGCAAAGCTGTTTCTAGATTCCTGACCCTCAAAAATTGTGTGAGATAATAAACATTTGTGTTTTAAGCTGTTAAGTTTGTGACAATCTGTCACACAGCAGTAGACAGTAAATGCAAGGATCCCGTAGCGAATAAGTCACCCACAGATTAGCAACGAAGTAAGGACAAAACATCAGAGCCCTTCACTCCCAGTACAATGCTCTTTTTCTTCCCCCAATTGCCTCAATGTGACACCCATTCTCCACCCTACAGAAAACATTTGCACTTATTAACATACAACATCTCCTAGCTGAGGGAAAAGAAGGCTAATAATAATGCACAACGTGATCAGGATTAAGGAATAAACGAGGGTGTTAAAAAATAAGAGACAGCTTGGCTTTACATTGATCTCTAATTTTCATTCAATTTCTCAGGAGAAAAAGCAAATGAAGCATCATTATAGGAATATATTCAAATATGGAGAGATGAGGAACCCATGTCTGCAGGTTGTAGAACAATGGCTGGCCACTAATGAATTTAATTATTCAAAGCAACTCACAGCTTGATGGATGAGCAGCAGTCTAAAAAAAAAACCTGTGTTCTAATTATATCTCAATCTCTAGATCCTTGAAATATAGTGTATCTTTATTGCAGACCCATTAGTCAAACCTCAATTAGATCTAGAGCTATCCACATTGGGTACTGGCTTAATTTGTTGGCATCTTAAAAAAAAAATTCTATTAGATATTCCCTTTGTAAATCACATGATCGAATTTATTTACAATAGCCAAAGGTAGCTAGATGCAACTGACACCATATAAAAAGCCTTTGCAAAATACCTATCACCATGAGCATTTCTTTCTTTTATCATGTGCACTTTAAGAAGTGCAAGCCATTTTGTAAAGACAGAATTACCATGTGGCCATTTTTAAGAGCAGATGGGGTAGTAACCAGGAGCATTTGGACATTATAAATTCACATCTGCAAAATGTCTGCCTAGAAATTATTGATTTTGCCTTCCCTGAATAGCCTATTAAAGGAAAACATTGTTCTAATGCTTTCCAGGGGGCCTGCAGGAAATCATTACTGGTGGGGACTGTGTTTTATGGGTCTTTGGGATGGGAGCTTTAAATACAAATATGAAATGTGAAAAGGAAGGATGTGATATGCAGTCTCCTGCCTGCCTGGGAGCTGGCTTCTATTCATTGCTTATCCCCTAATTTATTTCTCCAGGCAATTAGCCCAGGGTGTCATTCTGAGAATCATTCTTTGAACAGCTCCTCCTCCTGCAGGAAATTTTTTCAAAGTCAAATGCTGGATTTAATTCCTTTTTACCTGGGCTCCACCCCCACCCTATCCTTTTTACCTCTTCCCATAAACCCACCTTTTTCCTGTCATGAGCTTCTCCCCAGGGTTTATACTCTCAGGTGTGTAGGCTCAAGCATGACACACACTGGGTCTGGATTGCAGCACAAAAGTTGTCAGGAGGAGGCTGGGAGCTGAGCCAGACTGTGAAGAAAACCTCGGCCACAAAGAACATCTACATAGGGCAGGTAGGTGGGACAAAGTGCCCTGTTCACAGGTGTGGCATAACCAGAAGTGATTCAGGCCGACACAGCCCACCTGTACGTTACAAGAATTCCCCAGGACCCTCCTAAACCTTCAGATGTGAAAGCACCTGTTTATGAGGGTGTTGATGACAAAGATGAAGAGGAGAAAGGCAGCATGTTCTATTGAGCACTTGCTCTCTCATTTACTCCTCACACCCCTGGAAGAGAGATGCTACTATGACCCACAATGTACCAGTGAGACGTATGCTTTGCCCTTGGCCGTGCACTTAGAAATAGTGGAGCTGGAGTTCAAATCCAAGTGCAATGTTTCCAAGCCCTTCTCTAAGTCACTGACCTCCTCTGAGGGGTCATACTGGATCTTTTGCTCTGAGTCAGGAACTGTGCTGTGGAATATACAATGGAAATAAAGGGCAAGGACACTAGGGCAGTGGGGAGATGGACAATAAACCACTGTCACAAAAGAATAAAGGCATAATGCATACATCGAGGAGGGAAAATACTGAATGCCGTGAGAGACTATAACAGGGATATAATTGACATGAGGGGGCCAGAGCGGCCTCTCTGAGAACGGAAGGATGAACAGGAGTTAAGAGTTAACTGGGAAGGGTAGGAGGAGGGGAACAACATGTGTAAAGGCCCTGAGGAGGGCAGGGGATTAAGGCATGTGAAGAACTGAAAGATGTGTGCAGATGACACATAATGAGCATAGAGAATGACAGTCAGTGTAAATAGGGAGAAAGTGGGGGGAGGATCCCTTGGGTCTAAGGGAATTCTTGTTAACCTCCTAGGTGACATAGGAAGCCAGTGAAAAGTCCTGGTGTAGAAAAGACATTTTTGCTGTGTGTATGGCTAAAGGCTCGCCAGGGCTGCTGTAAGGAGCTGAGAGGCGACGGCAGGGGTATAAAAGAGAACTACTGAGACGGGGGTGTTGCTCTTTGTGGAAATGGAGCCATCGAAACCTACTTTATTTGGTCTCATGGAAAGGGAAGGGAAGGAAAGAGAAGCGTTATGGTTTCTTTGGACTGCCGTGACAAATGCCCCCAAACCTGATGTCTTAAAGCAGCAGAAATTTATTCTTTCACAGTTCTGGAGGCTTAAAGTGCAGGATCAAGATGTCGGTGTGACTATGCTCCCTCTGAAGATTCTAGAGAAGGGCTGTGGAAAAAAAGAAGACCGAAGAAGAATAAAGCTAAATGGTAGTTATTAAGCCTGGACTAATTTGCCAAACAAAGCAATGTACTCCTCATCTTATATGCAACAGGCATTTCTAAGGCCTTGAAAAATGGAAGTGGAATAATTATATCATGGAATTTAGTTAGCTATTTTTCTGACTGTAGAAGTAATACATTCTCATTATACAGAAAAAATTAGACCTGCAGGAAATTACATATCCACTGTTAACATTTCAGTATTTCCTTCCGATATCCTTTTTTGTACCTATTTCACACCTCTTAAATCAAATTCTAAACAGGTTCCTTTCTTAAATCTGCTGTAATGTGATAAATACTTCACAGTGAATTTGAAAATTCTTGAAAGCATAATCTTATTGACTATCTAATTGTACCATGGAGATAACATGATCTACTTACCTATTCATCCATGTTTAAATGTTTGTCATTTTCATTTTTCAATAAATTCTAAAAATTCTGCAATAAACACTTTGGTCCATAAATTTCTATCAGAAAATTCATTAAGCACCAAGAACGCAGAGACACTGAACTAAATGCTAAGAGAACAAGGTCGAATGTCCCTCTTTCCCTTTCCCCTGGTCGTGAGGCAGCTCCAGGCCCTTGGTATGCAATAATGGCATCTGTCCAGTAGAGGGAACTCTCTGCATATTTAAGCCTTCGTCTCCTTGGGGCTGAGCTAAAACAGCAAACTGATAGAGTTAGCCCTAAAACCGTTCGTTTTCTTGGCTAGGCCTTAGCTAGAAGCTGAGATGCTGCGTGAGCCATCTGCAAGCACTCCAGTGCCCTTTGCAAAATCCTCACCATACGATGTTCAAGCTTTCTGGAACCACAAGTTAACATTCATCTATTTTGCTCACCAGGTCATCTTCAGTGTCTAGCCAGGTGCCCAGCACATATTGGACATGTAACAAATATTGTTGTATGAATGAGTGACCCAGACAATCTTCCTGAAAGGCTTTGGTAACCAGACTTGACAGAACAATAAGCTCTCGTTAGTTTCTGAAGGTTTATCCCTAAAGTCAAGTCCCACAGAATTCACTCTGCTGCTCCTGCCCCTGACAGGGCAGCTTTCCACTCTGCAGCTTCATGTCCTCACCTTTCATGTTGGACACCTCTACCAGCTCTGAGCACTAAGGCAGTGTGAATAAAGTCATTTAGCTCGTTGATTAGCCATTGAGGGTACATCACGTCCCTATAACCTGAGAAATTATTTATGTAATACAGAAGACACACATTTAACAAAATCATCTGGAAATATTTCTAACACCAATCTCTATCACTATTCTCCCCCTCCCTCATTACATCCAACAATGAAGATCTGATACACTCAGTGAAGTGAGGCTTGTTTGGAGCATTTAAAAGTCCTGCAGGTGATTCTGATGGGCATGCGCGCGCACACACACACACACACACACACACACACGCCACACACACACACACACACACACACCCTACCCCATCCCTGGCAAATTATGTTGATGCCCAGGTCAAACCTCAGACAAATTAAGTCAGAATCTCTCTGAAGCTTGTGACTCAGGGATCTCACTGTGCAGCCAAGACTGAGATCTGCAGCTATAGACACTGGAAGAAACCAGACTGAAGAGTCAGCATAGCCCCTGTCCAACGTATCTTCCAGCCTAACGTGAATACAAGATTAGCATATAATTTCTACACTCGAAGAGGCCCAGAGTAAAGACTAGTCAGGAAAGCACCAGCCCCAGTTTAAGAGAGAGTGGTGCTGGATTTATCACTTGATAAGTCACTTAAGGTCTCTGAGGCTCAGTCTCCTTGTCTATGAAACAGGGATACTTACATCACAGAGGTGGCAAAAGGACCAAATGAATGAGATCAGAGTTATTCGTAAATTGTAAATGATTATGCAATTGGAAAGGATTGCTATGGGGAACTAACATAAATATTTTTAAATAATTTAAAAGTAATTTTTAAAATTAGTTTAGTCCTGAAATTGACTCAATATTTATCCTATCTTTAAAAAAAAAAAAAAGATTTCTTTCCTTAAGTGCTCTGAGCCTATTGTCAGGCTCCCAGAGTCTTCTCTAATCTCTTTCTTACCCAGCCAGTGTATTCTCAACTCTGTTACAACAGTCACTGTTATACCACCGAGAAAACAGAAGATGTCTCACCACTGTTTCATTCAGTTATTTTGTATTGTCACAAACTTCCCTTATCTTCTTTGAATAATATTTTCTATTAATAAGGTCTAAAGCTAACTGAAGTTCTTTATTCCAGTAGCAGGCTTTAAGACTCAAAGTAAAGAATCTTTTCTGGTATGATTTCAGTGGTACAGTCACCAACGAGCCTGTCAGAGAACTGTTTCTGAGTGAGGATCTGCCCTTCACTTCACAAACCACGCCTTTCAGGGATAGCAAACCACTCACAGAATTACCAACTTAAGGAACTCTGAATAGCACAGACTTACCACTGAGCCTACAGGCTGACTTTCTCTTAAACGGGCCAACAAGATTTAATTTTGAGATGTGCAGGTCATCTAGAAACTAATAAAACCATTACTGCAAATGCTTACGTATGTCACACGGGTTTTTATTTCTAAATTGCGACTGTCGATAGGTCACTTTTTGACCCTGGCTTTCCTTAGTGGAAGGTCGCAAAATTATATAAAGCCCATAGCGTAATGAAAAAGACAGAAGGCAGCAGGTCGTAGTCTGAAATATGGGCAGTAAAGAGAAAGGTTAGAGTACATGGAATGAGTTAAGTTTCCCATGATGGCCAAGGGGAGCCCACTCCTCACACATCTGACGTAGTCCTACAATGGAGTAAGTAACCCTCATCTCGAGCCACAAAATCCCCACTCTTGCTCTATCTATAAGAAAGAAAGAGCCAACGAATGGTTAAAGAAGAATCGAAGTCAGAGCAGGACAAGCTGATAAGGTTGGCAGGTGTTTGTTATCAATTATATTTCGGGTTTGATCTCTTCGTAGTTTTGAGATACTAGTTTTTATTTGTTCTCTTGCTTGCTTGCTTGCTTGCTTGTTTAATTAGAATATATTCAGCCAGAGCCATCCAACTTCCCAATGTTACAAATAAATCGAAGAAAGCAAATCCATTTGGAAAACAGAATAAACTATTCTTGAAAGCTTTTACTATTAAAATTGAGACAAAATAGACATAAATATGATCCAACTCTATTTCAAGAAATCAGCGATAAAATAAACTTTTCCATTTGAATGAATAAATTGACAAGATTAAAAAGGAAGTGGTCCTATTTTACATTAAAACATATTTTATTTAGAACATGTGTAGGCATAGTCTATGTCAAGGGCATCTTCCTTCTTCAATTAGAATGGAGTCACTAGAGGTCAAGAGATGTCTTTACCCTTATCTCCTTCACAGCTCCTAGTACAACTGTTCTTCATAAGGTGGCACCTTAGAATTTTTTTAATAAAATAAAAACTGCAGCTGTGCTCACATACAACTCTGCCTAAAGCACCCAGGCATAGGTATTTTTTTAAAGTTTCCCACATGATTCTCAGTTTCTGAGAACAACCATTCAACCATTTTCTCAACAACTTTAAGATAAGCAGAGTGTGGTGGAAGAACAGTGGCTGGGAGTCAGGCAATCCGGATTCAGTTTGGGCTTAGCTACTAAGAGGCAAAGTGACTTTCGGAAAGCCAGAACTTTGCTATGCTCGATTTCTTTATCTCTAAATGTACAGGGTGAGTCTAATTGAGACTTCTCCCAGTTCTCAGTTTTCATCATTCTGGTCAATAAATCGGGCTTTGTACAAATGCAGATTTGTCTTTCCTTAATGAGTCTGACTAGGAGAGTGTGGAATGAACTTTGAACTCCTTGGTGCTGAGACTCGATTTTATTCAAGTTTGTGTCTCCAGCTCTTACCACAGTGCCTGGCGCTGAGCTGATCTAATAAATATTCGATGGTTAGAGAGGTTACTATATATCTGGTATTTAAGGCTGAACGAAAATTGAGAAAGCCTGGCTTCTCCCCTCTTTTACAAATGAGCAAACTAGGTATTGGAGGCTATACTTACATGTGCCATAAATCAATCAGCATAGTAGGTAAATGGACAGTTTCACCAACTGTCCATACACCAGTGTCCTCTGTCTGTCTGTTACCCCGCTGCATACATGCGGGCACTCTGTAGTCAACCTATTTGCTCCCCACACTGCAACTTAGAAGACAAAGTCCCATCTCTGAAATTACAAGACAGGTATTTGGATGCCCAAATCAACTGTTTTCTAGACAAGTAACCTTAAACAAATCATTTAATTTTTCCATTTTCTCAAGAATAAACTTAGATCAGATGACCTTGAATCTTTTTTTTTTTTTTTTTTAGTGCAAAGAATTCTATGATTTGGGGAATAAGCAACATAAAGCTAACCACGACTTTCTTTTTGTTCAACAGTTTTACATCTAGCAGCTTAGCATTCTGTAGAGATCAGACATAAATGCTGTACTTTACATCCTCATGACTATTTTTATAACTGGCAATGATATTGTAATAACTATGTATGGCGTCAGATGGGCACTAGACTTATGGGGTAATCACCTGATGTTATATAAATGTCAAATCACTATGTTGTACACCTGAAACTGATATAATATCATATGTCAACTGTAATTTTAATTTAAAAAAATTTTTTAAAGACATAAATGGAAGAAGCCGTGCTAACACCAGGAAGAGTTTTTCTTTTGTCAATAAACAACAAACTCAGCAAGTGTAAAAGAATGTCAAGAAGTCAGTTACTCGGGCTCTCTTTTGCATGAAGAGACTAGAATGTGGCAGGTCTCTCTCTCCCCGTCCTTGTTGCTATAGATGCTATGGAGTGCACTGTCTTATACACAGTATGCTTGTCACAAATCTGCCTTGATGCTGAAGAAGTTTTAACTAATGGATATGTCTTTCGTGATGTCCAGGAAGAAATCTTGTCTATATTAAGACAAGACTAGGCCACAGATTTGGTGTAAGGAAAAAAAGAAAGTGAAGCATTAAATATGACACTCAGATTTTAAGCAAGGAAATTGGGGAAATGATGGTGACATTAACAAATAAAGAAGCATCGGTTCCAAATATTTGAGTGTTACTGGCCAGCCGATCATCCTAGAAGAGTCTTAAGCAGTTGAAGGTCAAGATTAAGTACTGAGGGTTTGTTTATATATCTATAAAGGTGTAAAATCTCTTTTATAATTTAGTATATTTAATTCAAAATCTTAAACCAATAAAAATAGGCTTTAAACTAGCAAAAGGAGGTTCCAGAATGTAAGTCAAGCTATGTATTTTCTATAAACCCAGGTATATCCTGGTGTAAGTATACTTTTTTCCTACTTTGGTTCACTCATTCTCCTCTCTCACCTCCCTACCCCCTGGATTGCCTGGAAAATGCGAAGTTGGGGCACGCAAGTTTTGTAGTAGTCAGTGTCCCTTCAAATCACATGATCGTTAGGTTTATCATGCTTTGGGAATCGTCAAATGACCTCCCAGCCTGGTGACCTGGCTAATGGCATAGTCCTAGAACAAGAGAAGTAGCAGATAAAAGACTGCACCACATGATCTTTAGAACAAAATCGAGGATACAAAGCAATGTGAGTGTGTGGCCAAATCGCCCTTGAGCTTCTTATCCAACAGGTGGAGGGTATTTTTACCCAACTACTTCAGCACAGAGACTATAGAAGTGAAAAGGAAAATTTGCCTCATCAAGAGAGGAAAGAACGTTCTCTGAAAAATGAGCGATTGAAGGAAGCAGTTCATAAATCAGGTAAAATCCCCCACACTTCTTCCCAGCCCACCCTCACATCCACCCCGCCCCCCATCACACACACACACACACACACACATTTGATATGTCATTTGATTCAGATAGAAGGACTTGGAAGGGAGCTGAGGCTCCAGCTGTATAGGAGTCCGCCAGGATAAAACCACCTGTTTTATTTCTGTCGTACTGATTCTATAAAACGACTCAGAATGGTGTGAGCTGAAGAATCAGCACAAACAAGAGTGTGTCCTGGGAGGAACATGGATTCCAATTCTAGCTCTTTGGCTTACTAACCGGGACAAACTTCTTGGAATCTCAGTTTTCTAATCTATAAAATGGAAACAGTACTGACTTTGTAGTGTCATTTGGAGGATTAAAGTTAATGTATGGAATGCCCATAACACAATTGACCTTTCTGTATGTTTGCTGCCAGCTGCAGAGGACTCCACCTGCCTTTATTCCAATGTCCATCTTCACCGTGTTTTCTCCAGCACACAGGCCTGGCCATATTTGTTTCTGATTTTCCAAGGAAGACCACAGTGCCTGGCACATCAGTTGCTTTAAACTGTAGAAGTGCTCTAAACTTAGCTGCTTTTACATTCTAAGGTGGGCCTTCATTTATCATCAGGAACTTGTCTAACAATACTCAGATCTATGCTGGACACATTTCTGACTCTGTGCTCTGAGGTTCATGGAAAAGTTCTAAGCTCCTGGCCCAACATTTCAATTATTATAGAATCTCAGTGAATGATAATTGCCTAGTTGAATGAATAAATGAATGAATACAGCTCTGTGAGGCAGTTTATGAATATGAAATTGATGAAAAATCATTTAAGAAATAATTTGAGCAATAATGGGGCTCAAACTGCCTGTAACCATGGATTAAGGAAATATTTTTTTTCTTATTTTTGTGACCTAATTAGAACCAGGCAAAGAAAGAGTCCAGGGCACTGAAAGAATTGAGAAAATTTTTAATTGTGAGAACTACAGGTTACCCCAGAATATGGTGAGCAATTACTAAAAGTGGAACCAGAGGAACATACATGGAAATAATCCTCTTATAAAAGAATCATCATTATTATAAACTGGGTGGAAAAGAATGTAATAAATTAAAAAAAAAAAAAAAAAGCCCAGTGTTTCTGGACCTTTCATTAGATTCCGGGGAGAAAGATATCATTATTTCTGGGCACAACTTTTCTACATTGCTATTTTTAGTGAGGTATTTAGCATGACCCCAAGAGATATTGCTGCATTTTCAATAACCTTTTATTCATACACTTAAGAAAATACTTTGTTTTAACTCAGATGTAGACTCCCTCTTGGTAGGGTTTTTTAGAGCAAGCTAATTTTTACCTGAGATTGTTTTTGCTGCAGTTATGCCTAGATCCAGTATATCTGTCAAAGAACTTTTCAAGTTCAGTCTCTACTGTTTTGTTCCATCAAGGAGATCACTACAGATCAGGGGTTAACAAAAGTGGGGGGCCAGGGATGGATTCCAACCCTTGTTCACTAACACTTTAAAATCCTGTTTAATCAGTCCTTGCCACACTCCCCCAAGGTAAAGTTAAACACTTTCACGATTGTGGCTCGCAAAAGCATTGTCGCTGACAACGAATCAGTGCTTCTGAATCACTTTGGAAATATAAAATGTGATATAAATGCTTAATTTAAAAGAATGACATGTGACACTGTTGCTATTTTTACTACCTGTCTAACAAGAACCCACGCACATTTTTTTAAATAACTGAGTTTGAAGCCAAGAAGAAATCCAAGCCAAGATACTGAGTGCTGCACTTTGATTTCAAAAGCAATGCATGTTAGGACCCATCACAATTGTCCTTGTCACCCAGGAATGGAGCAGATTCCTTGGGGGGAAAAAAACCATTAGTTTGGAAGGCCTCCCCTCTTAGACCTCCTCTGAAAACAGAGGTCCGGCTCCCAGCGACTACCCCCAACAAACATCATCAACAGTCACCAAAGGGCTTTTCTCTCCTTCTGTGTATATCTGTTTAGACACAACTCATGACTTGAATGGAAGCTCAGTAGAGGCAAACATCAAAGGGCAATCGATGAAATTGATTATTCTCGTAGTGCCTAGGTATAAGGATTTTCTTTGGGGATCTAAAGGGTTAAAATTGACTGTTTTCTACATACTGAGTAGAAGAAATCAATGGAGAAAAATTCTCATTTTTTTTCTCTTTTCACTTTCCAGTTTACCACCTGATCAGCAAACATTAATTGGTCATTCGTTATGTGTGTAAAATGCTGAAATGCATAATCATCCCTGTTGTCATTTCCAGTTTGCTTTATGAAGGTGATATGGCTGTATACCATCTTCATAAATATGGAAGAGAAGCAGAAATATGGAGAGAAGGCAGGAGTTGCATTGCTGCCCATTATCATCATCGCAAACCAGACACCAGAAATGGCCACAATTCCTGGCTCCTGCCAGCTTGGTTCCAACTTTACTTGACCTATATACTCTTGGCTTTAGGAAGGTGTTCCCAAGTGAATGATAAAAAGATTAAGAAGCCAAAATCTAAATGTAAGCAAATTTAACCAAGTTGCCAATCAAAAGGCAAGGGTCAAAACCCTGTTTTTTCTGAGTCTAGGAAATTATAATTCCACCACTCTCCTTGGTTTTGTTTAATTTGGTATGTCAATTTATAAAGCATTTACTGTTACTTGCTATTGTTCTCTGCACTGGAAGGGGTGGAAGAAGGAATGAGAAGGATACAATAGAATTAAAGAGAAATATTTGCCTTTAATAAGCCGGAAGTTCCAGCACAGGAAGTAGCTTTATTCACATGTGGGATATAAAACAAGAGGAGCCAGGATAATCGCCAAAACCTGTGGTACCAACGACAGTGCTGGAGGAACTTACAGAAGAGGAGAGAGGAGGCAGCAAATTCTTCATGACAAGGTAGAAGCTGAGCTGTGGTCCAGTGGACAGAATTTGGATGAGAGCTAAGTCATGGATAAAGCATTCCGGAAGAACGAAATACCATCATATGAAAACTCTAAGCATAGTCCCCTCTGGCCCACCTAATTCATTAAAATCTCACTTTTGGCCCCCTGATGTGGTAAACACTTTGCTTTGGTATCAGAGAGATGTACTTCCAATCCCAGCTCTGCCATTATGAACCCTTTGAACTTGGCTACCTGGCAAAACATCTTTGAAGCGTTATTTTTTAGTGGGATAATGATATCTACCTTGTAGGTCTATTGAGATAATAAAACAAGGTGTACAGAGCCAGCTCATGAAAGAATTTCTTTTACCTTAGGATCACATTAACAGTCATATCTGTAGCAGAGACTGTTCTTTATCCACCAAAATGTATTCCTTCCTTCTATAGTAATAGAGTTATAGCTGGGCCTATAGCTGCTTAGCCAGAGACTGCAGTTGCCAGCAACCCTGGCAGCTATGTGACCTGCTTGACATTGTTTCTGCCACCCGCATATAAGCAGAAGTGACGTATGTCTCTTCCAGGCCTGTGTTTGAAAACAGCCAGTCACTTTTTCCTCTTCCTATGAGTTAGGATATGTATTTGCCTGAAACGCAACTCTGATCATGCAAATGAGAACATTGCTTTATAGAAAGGAGCAAATAAACAAGTTGCAAAGAAACTAGAACTCCCCCCAAAAATGACTATGTGGAACAGAGCAGGCTATCTACCCTCCAGGATCAGTACAGAAATGACGAATAAGCTTCTATGTTCTTTTAGTCACTCTCATACTGGGTCTTTTGGTACGTCAGCTTAGCCTTTTCACCTAACTTATGCAAGATCTAATTTATCCTTGGAAAAAGTAATCTCTTTCAATTATCCCCACTTGACAGATGAGCAAACTAAAGCCAAGGGAAATTCAAGGTCACTTGACCTGTCAATGCTATCCTGTCACTGATTCCCAGAGCATGTGATAACTTTGTCACTTCTTATTCCCGAGATTGTGAACAGAGGAACCTCTTAGATTTAGGTGTTGATGAAAGTTTGACAAGGTTGACTATTACATTTCAAATATAGAATCATGAAACTGACTTTAAATTAAGCTGCACATTGCAAGTGGCTTTCATAATTATTGCTATTACACATTTGTTGCTACTGTAAAATTTTAAGGCACACTGGGAGATGTAATTACAACACAGAGTTCTAGAATCTGAGGCAGAAATATTTGGCATTGGGGTAATTTACACCAATAATGTAATTAAATAGGAGGCAATTTGCATTCAGATTTGCACATTACAGTCTTTTTTCCAATTATAAAAATTTCAAAAAGTAAAGAAAATAAAAGCTCTGATAAGCACAGGGTTTTCTGAGTGTTCTGACAATATTTTAGACAAATGACAATGGGAAAGAGGACTTTTTTACTTTTTTCTGGAACCTTAGCAGTTTGCCAAAAAAATAATAAGCTGTCTGTCAGATATTTTAATATGAAGCATTCCATGATAAATAACTATTTTCACCTCCTGTGTTATTTTGGCTCAAATTTATTTAAAAGTTTTCTCTGATTCTCAACTATTGATAGGATCTGCCTATAAATAAAAGATCTGAAAAGCATATACCCAAATACTCAAAATGGAGAAGAATCCAAGTATTATTTTAGCAAGAAAATTAGAAGTTAGGGTTATTTGTAAAAATTTTATTGATTATATCCAACACCTGTATCGTGGTGCAAAGAGCACTAGACTGAGCATGGCACCATTTACGCCACCTAAAGGACCTTGATTTAGCCCAGTGAGACTTGGGCTAGCATTAGCCCAATAGCCTTGATTTTAGCCCAATGAAACTGATATTGGGGGGGATGTGTTAGAATGAATAATGGCCCTTCACCAAATATGTCCATGTCCTATCCCTCGCACCTGTGACTGTCACTTTACATGGCAAAAGAGACTTTGTAGATGTGATTAACTAACTTATGGACTAAATTGTATCCCCCCAAAATTAAAGCCCTCCTAACCCTAGTATCGTATCTCAGAAGATAATTGTATTTGGAGATAGGGCCTCTGAATTGGGAATTAAGTTAAAATGGAGTCATTAAGGTGGACCCTAATCCACTGGATTGGTGTCCTTAAAAGAAGAGAAGATTAGGACACCGAGAGGGAGACCAGACACCAGACTTGGGCACATACACAGAGAAGACCATGTGAAGACATGCGGAGGAGGCAGCCAGCTACGAGCCGAGGAGAGAGGCCAAACCTGCAGACACCTTGATCTCAGACTTCCAGCTTCTAGGACTGTGAGAAAATAAATTTCTGTTGTTTAAGCCACCCAGTCTGTTGTTTTCATCATGGCAGCCCTAACAAACTAAAACAGATCATAGAATGGGGAGATTATCCTTTCCAGCAGAGGCTACCTGCCCTCCTCCACCCCATTATTAGTCACTTGCAGTTCTTTGAGCACACTGTGTTTGCATTGCACTCACCTCGATGCCTTTGGTTGCTTCCCCCACCATCTTTCACCTAGGCACTTTCTACATATACCTCAAAACTTGCCTCAGATGTCCTCTCCTCATGAAAGTTCTCCCTGAGGCTCTTCCACCCTTCTCAACAGCTGCTTCAGTTGCTCATCGTCCATGTTCCCTGACACACTGTGTTTGTCTCTAGCATAGACAGAGAGAGCAGCCCCAGAGTTCCCCCATGTAATTCCCTATTCACCTGACTCCACCATTAGAATGTGTTCACCCAAGCTAGGATTCTGTCTTTCATGAAATTCTTAGTGTCCAGCGCAGTGCCTGATACTAAAGA
Organism: Pteropus medius; assembly: GCF_902729225.1. NCBI lineage: Eukaryota > Metazoa > Chordata > Mammalia > Chiroptera > Pteropodidae > Pteropus > Pteropus medius. Next base: position 18,322,277 of record NW_024346667.1, read on the forward strand.
GACTAGTGTTTGTTGAAAGGAAGTTTTAGGAAAAAGGGTAAAACTTTACCTACTCATTCACGCAACGAATGTGGGTGAGACCTTCAGAATCCATAAAACATTGTAGGACACACAAATGTGAGTAAGAGTTGGTTTCTGCCACTGAGAAATTCAAGTTTAGTCAGAGTATTGAGATGTTATTTAAATGGGCAGCAAGTGCTAGCACCTAATTAGACTACGAGCAGGAACTGACGGGGAAATCTTTTTACCTGGAAAAATGGAAAGAATTTGGAAAAATAGAGTTTTCCTAGGACCAGGTCACGGGAGTGGCAAACGTGACTAGAAACCCCGAAGCAGAGGCCCTCATCAGTGTGGTGTGGTATCTTCAACAAACACCTAATGGCTTGATTATGACATGAACATGCCTTTTATTCAAGAAGGCACACGAGTGTCACTCTTATGAGTTTTCAAGGGGGCATTAAATTTCCAAAGTATATTGAGCATGACAGAAGGAAAAGACCCTGCCGACTAACATGAGGCAGGAGAAAACACAGCAAATTGTATTAAATGAGTCACACTGGCTAAGGAGGGTTTTCATCATTAGGCATTTAGTTCCTAATAATTTTATGCAATCCAAGTCCAGACGCTGATTGTTATGATGACTAATATAGGATACATGCTATTTCTTTTCAAGGTCAATCAACTTTTGTTCAGGAAAAATGAGAAATAGTTCTCTTCCTTGACCCTATCTGATAAAGCAGAAGTCAAAGCAGATTTATACAAATGAAAATAAGGATGAGTCAGAGCTCTTTATCCCATAAATAACAAAAAATGGATTAAGGCTGATTTTCTCCTGGTAACCTATATACATAGCCACATAACCCTGATTTTAGTATGTAAAATAGATGATCAAGAGATTAACTTAAAATTATTCATGGCTGTATTTTCACTGTTTTAATAGATTTAAGAAGCTGCTTCCTTTCCAGCCAACCCATTGTAAACCTTCCCTGATAAAGACAATCTATGTCTTCTGCCAAGATTCATTGTTTACTATTGGGTCTCTCAAAGTAGATTTAGTTTAAAGAGTTTGACATCTGCCAAAAATTGTGAATATATAATGATTAAAAGATTTTCTTTTGAATTTAAATGTATATAAATATATAGATATATTAGTCAATCAATGATATGATAAACTAATTATAATTTAAATTAAAAATCTCCTAAAAACTAAACCAAAGTGCATGTAAACATAAATATCAGATAAAATAATAAGTGATTAAGGACATTATTCATAGATCAAGTACTAGAATGAATAAATTAGTTATCCTTCAAATTACATAGAAAATCAATTTGGGATAAAAATAACAAAGACAAGTAATTCAAAGTTTTCATTTTTAATATATTTAATAAAGTCACAAATCAAGAAATAAGGTTTATCTCAGAAAATATTAAAAGATTTTCTATTTATATAAATAGAAAAAAGCAGCAGAAGAATGCAAAGTGTATGTTCTGAATTTTTTGTAACACGACTTAGCAGTTAAACAGTTAGCTTATAAATGAAATTTTTTAAATGGATGGCATGGCCTTAGAGGCAGAGTTACACCACGGCGAGGGGCATCCTCCCTCCTGAGCCTGAGACTCCTCCATTTGTATCTCAACTCCACCACTTCACAGCTGTGTGCGATGCTTAGCCTTCCTGTGCCTGCTGCTCAATTGCTTTTTGTACAAAATGGAGGTGATCATAGTGAAAGGGTCTTTATGATGGTTAAATGAGACAATCCAATAAAGTCTTGGCACAGTGCTCAGCACCTAAATAAATACCGGTTATTGTTATTGATATTACTGCCCTTTTTTTCACACTGATTGAGACTGGCTTTGACGCTCTATTACAGAATTTTTTTTTTTTTTTTTTTTTTTTATCTTTAGTCAGAAGAACTACAAGTTCAATCCTAAAACTCCACCACTTCCACCCTGACGGACAAATCTCACAATTTCATCAACTATGAAATGGGAATAATAATTTATGCTCTACCTTGTCTACCCCCAGTGCTCAGGCCAGATGAGATAACATAATTTTTTGTTTGTTTGTTTGCTTTGCTTCTTTGAGGTAAAGTGTTATTCACATGTGGAATCTGATACTAGTGATGACGATGATGTCTTTGGGATTCAGGGTACCATTAAATGTAAAGGAATACAGTATTCAGACCTGACTAGGCCAACTTATAGGTCACCACTTCTGACTGTCACACCACTGCTTTTGACTTCACAATAACACTTCTCTCAATAAAACAAAGAGCCAGAGAGGCATAGACAGAAAGACTGACAGAATTAATACTCAGACCCAGTTATGCTTTCCTGATACATTATCATTATTATTATATTTTTTTATTATTTTATCATTCTTGATCTAAAGGACCCAAAAAATCTTTCTTAAAGACAAAAATGAAAATCAAACGTGTGGCTGGAACCTAGGTCTGATGGCATACAGTACTGCATTGTTTCCTCTAGGATAGCAAGTTGCAAATCAGATATACTTATTTTACAAATCACGAGTATGGCACTATATAAATAGAAAGGTCTATCTATATTTAAATTACAGAGAAAAGGCTAGAAGTGAATATTGTTTCCCTGTATTTCGTAAATTTTTACACTAAGTATATGTCAGTTTTAACAGCAAAAAACGAGAATCAAAATATTCTAAAATATATGATGTTCTTAGCAACCTAAGTAAAAAAAGATAGCTCTGACAGTGAGCCCATTTTCAGAAGATTCTGAAAGAACACTGCTTTTCAGAATCACTGAGATTATGAAGGAAGCACCCAGTCCTGAGACAATGAGACTTAATTGTCCCATGTGGGGCTTCTTTCTGATTGTTTTATGTCCCTGGGTTTAGCTTTCTTCAGAAATTTGGTCCAAAGATGGCAGATCATTGATCTGCTCTAGTTTTACAAAGTTCATTTCAATTAAGAATTTCTAATAAAATAATTATGTCCCTTACTAAGTCTGGCCTTGGTAAGCTTGGGATAAAATATGTTATAAATATTATATGGCTGCACTAGTGCAAAGTTATGTGCAATGCAGGGGTTTAAAAATTCAAGTGCATATCATCAAGATCTGTCCCTTTACAGATAAAGCCAAAATATCTAATTAAGAACACGCTGAAAATTAATACAGCAGTACTGTCTTATTATGCATCTAATAAATTTTAGTTTAAGAATCACTTTTAGAAAAGCTATCTTAAATATATATTTTTTAAAATTCTAAGTCCTCCTCCTCTGGCTTTCACAGAATTGATTCCAGGTGGTGGGGTGAAGGCATTACACAGCAAAAAAATCAGCAAGCTATGCTAAAAGTGAAATCTTTCTTCCTTAAAACATGAAAATTCCAGATACAGAATTTCAAAACCAATTAAGCTTATATTTGGAATAATGTAAAGATATAAAATGTTTTTTTAATGCTTCAATTAACTTTTTATAAAGACAGTCACTGAAAGCTATGTAAGTCAATATTCAATGAATAAAAATTTTGGCAAGGGAAATAAACACCTTTTCAGTGCTCAATGTTAAAAAAAAAAAAAAGACACTGTGGTTCAGATGCACTTGGCTTAATTAAAAACAATAGAAACGCATACATCTTAATTTTCCTGACAAGAAGCAGCCTTTCTCCCCTGAGGATACTTTTATTTGCTTTCAACATCTGAAATCAAAAAGAACAAAAATCAAAGCTGCTTTTAAAGTTCGACGTCCCAAAGCTCAAGTAGAAATAAGTATTACAGTTTTCATTTTCCTTATGTTCCCACTCCAGGCCACAAAGTCTCTAGCTTCCTACATCAACAGCCCCTCAATTAATTAGCAAAAGACAGTTTACAAATAATTGTTCATCATGAGTTCTAGTAACAGATTCCAGGCAAAAGGATCAGGTTTAAGACATCAAAGTAGATTGAGAGAAAGTACAACCATTTCATCTTAGACAGATTCAACCTACCAATTTGACAGTGGTCTTTCATCCAGAGCATCTTGCTTGCTGCCCAGCTCCTACGTCCCATCTTCCTTGCATTTTTATGTATCAAAAAAATATTCTTTTAAATGTAAGGAAATATGGGAAGAAGGAAGAAAATACCCAACTCATTTTTCTAACCTTATTTTTTAACCCCCAAATCCCTTATGAATAGGATAAGTATGAATAAACCCTTATGCAAAGGATATTTTCCCATCATCATTGGATAAGATCTCACATTAGCTATCTCTTAACTACAAAGTTAACATTTTCACTTTATCTACTGAAGGAACACATAGTATGCTCTGTATTTCCCTATAAAGTTATTCAAAACAGACTATAACTTATGGTACAACAATAGAGATAATTTCATTAAACTGTGTAAACTTAAATTTACATCTAAATCATATATGCAACTTATCTATTTAGAATAAATTATAAAACTATGATAGTCAAACTCAACAGTATTGTAAATTCAGATAAATTCTCATGCTTATTTTCTCTCTTGTTAATATTTTCAGAAGATTCCTGGCTTTAGTGTCATTAGAGTAATAAAAAAAAAAATGCAAAGCTTTACATTTCTTTTCATGAAAAAAATATTAGCATGGCAAATGTTCTTCAAAAATAGGAGACAGGGAAATATAATGTTATAGATTTTTTTAAAGTGTTTATACTACATTCACTGATGAGCATAACCTTCAAGTCACCTTCATAAAGAGTGATTAAAGTGAAAAGTTTAAAACAAAATAAAACATTCTGCTAAATGTGGAACTGGATCAATCATTTTTTAAGCCATGAGAACTTTTTTCCTTAATAAGGTGACTGTTATAACTCACTGCATTTTCCTGTTGTGGTCAGACTGAACAATACCCCATGGGACATTGAAGTTACAATTTTAAACTATAGGCACTAACTAAATTTAGCCTGAGTAATTGAAAGTTATTTTGTTTGCAATGCTTTCCTCCTGTAACCAGTTGGAAGCTTAACCGTTTCCGACTTAGTTTAGATATAAGGCAAAACAGGCTAATTGTGAAATTAGACATGTGTTGTCTTGAAAATGTCTCTCTGCAGAGTCATTTCATTTTCAAAGCCTTGAAGAAAACTAACAGTAGCAGCCTGCCTGTTAACCATTTGCTCTTATTACAGAGAATGTTTTAGTGTGTATGCAACATGAAACTGCCAAGGGGTTTTATATTTTTTAATAAAAGTAGAAAGTAATAAGTAATTACCACATAATTAGCATTCAGCCTTATCTGATAACATCTTTCTCTTTCTTGGAGCCCACCCTGGAGATTGGCTGTACTATACAAGACAGGAAATTTTCTTTCTCTTTTCCTTTATTTATCCATCTGAAACCAGAAATCCTGTCTTTACAATATTCACGAGTCAGTACCCTCACTCTGTCATCTGTCTCTCCCAACAGCTTGAGACATAGTCTCTTTTTGCCTGAAAGATAACCCATCCCTCAGTAAACTGGAAGAGCCTCCCCCCCTTACCACACACACACACACACACCCTGCAATACCATAGTTTCACATTAATGAACCAAAAGTATCTCCCTAAATTAACCCATGCTACTTTAAAATACCAGTGGGCCAAGATATTTTACAAAAATAAAAAATAAAAATAAAAACTTCCAAAACCCAAGCCTTTTCTGATTACTTACTGATTAATATGACCTCATCTCTTAATAAAAGATTAGAGAAGGCATGCTGTGAAAAAAAAAAAAATGAAGTCTGGGGGCTCTACTTTTCAGAAGTGGTTTCTTCTCAGCCACAGCAAGCATTTCATATGCCATCACTTGTGCCTGTGACCCAGGCAAACACAGTCATCAGTCCTGTATTCTGCTCTTCACTTTGTCTTGCAGTATTCTGAACTTTTTGTTCCCTGAGTTACCCCCAAGGGGACTTTTTAACAGCAGTGCACCAGACAGCGGAAAGTCAGTGTAGAATCCTTGTTTAAATAAACATGTTTAAAGATACGGCCAATCTATCCCAAATCAGTCATTAAAATCAAAAAGAGAAAAGCATATTACATTTTAAATGGAGAAAAAAAAATCTGGTTTTATACGGGGTCGTGGTCAATCTGTTTGGCAACTTTTAAATTAATTCAGATGTTTTTCAATCATCACAGTTACCTACAGGGAATACTGAACAGAAAACTGACAAGCAATTGTTTGTGTTCAAACTTATCATAAACTATATTTCCATGGACTTTTCAACTCAGCAGTCTTCAAATTCCTCTTTCCAAGGATTATTTGACCTTCAAATTTCAGGCCCTGTATCTCTTGGTGTCGTGCATTCATCATATGTTAGAAAACTCAAGCTGGGCTACAAGTATATTTCTGTTACCTGACTTTAATAAATTTTAGTTGTTTTCAAAATCTGCAATCTGTTCATTGTGCCAACCCTGCATTGCAGAGAAATCAGCGTGCGATTCCAGCTTGGCTCCTGCAAACAAAGTCACCACAAACAGATTTTAATTGTCTTTGCTCAGGGAAAAGAAGAGGAGGGAAACCCTAGCCAATCTGACAGGCGATGCGGGGTGACAAGCCCCCAGGGCGGCTGGATCTCCCGGCTCGCCATCCTGGGCGCTGTCCTTAGTGCTGCTGGCGCCATAGCAAGCACAAGCGCCTTACCTTCTGCCCAGCGGAAGCTGCGGACGTCCCCCAAACGTTTAGCAGAA